>NC_091431.1:36366511-37566511 GCF_032191515.1 Phaenicophaeus curvirostris
TGAGATCTCTGCTGAACACTAGAGGATATTACACTTGTACACGTTAATAGTGGATGGTGGCTTTGCGTGTTAAGGACTACCATGTGTGGCATTGTCATTGCAGAAGAGTAAGGAATGTATCTTTTTAGATCTGGGTACTGTTACTCAGTGACATTTCACTCCCTATATGTACCTAAGTTCGTCTTGTATACCTGCCTTTAATTTTTTTAATTTTTTTTCCCCCAAATAATTAATAAGAAAGTCAGGATAAGAAAGGGAAGAGACTTTGGCCTGCCTTAAGTCACTCATTTAAGAAATTAATGTATTGTTCAGTTGTAGTTCTGTATCCTGCTTTTATTAATAAGGACAAAAGGGAAGCAAGAAATACAGAATGGAGGATGACTTTTCCTTCTAACCTTAGAAGACATACCGAAATAAGAAGTAGTCCACAGGTGGTACTGTTGTAGCTGAGCCCATGATGCTCTGCAGGCCTGCAAAGCTTCTTTTGTTTAAAAAAACACAGCACAGTCAATGTTTTCATAAAAAGAACATGGATGCAACCCTTGGGTAGGAAGAGTCACTCTTTTTTTTTCTACTGTGACTTCATAGGGCTCCTGGCAGGTAGGTTGAAGGCTATTTCTGACAGTGATGGAAACATTTTGAAGTGATGAAAATAGAAAGAATGTTTTGAAGCAATGTTGCCATACAGCAAGAATCCTTGATTCTGCCAGTGAATTCCATCTTAAATTTATTTTATATCTAGTGATTCTATCTGATGGGGTTATTTTTGGCCAAAATATTGACAGGAACACATGCCTCTTCATAACTCAACATTAGCTTTACATAATTTCATCAGCCTGCCTGTTTTGCACCATCTGTTACTTAGCTTGGTCAAAAACAATAGTTACATGAGCTGTTGACCTGTGTTCCCATGTGTTTTTTTGTCCAAACCCAGGAAATAATACAAATCATAGCTGGAAAGACATACTAGGTTTATTGCTAAACCAATGCAGAGCATTCCCTGTAGAGAATTTCTATTTGCTCTCTGCATTTTGATTTAAATGACTTAAGCAACAGAAGAAAGCAAGCTGATCAGTTTTGTATAAATGTTAATTCTCAAGAAGCTTTTCCCACGTTCTGTAGAGTAATCCCACTATTTTGAAATATGGTCCTGGTATAATCCTAAGTAATTATTTTAATTTTGGAGTTGATGGCCTTCAAATATTTGGAAACGTTCATTATGTCCCATCGCCTAAGATAGGACAGCAAAATATACAATCATGCAATATCTTTTTGTCACTTCCATTATGTTTGACTGACAATCCCTATTTTTTACTGAATTGTAGTTCTGCTAACAAATAATGGAACAGACAACTTACATATCAGAATTGTTTCAGAAAAACATTTTCTCTCTTTTTATAGTAGGAATTGTCCATCTTTATAGATCATATTACTACCAGTTTCATTACCATAAGTCACCCTTTATTGCCTTTGGCATATCATAGAATCATAGAATAACCAGGTTGGAAGAGACCCACCGGATCATTGAGTCCAACCATTCCTATCAAACACTAAAATCACTATATGATTGACAACAGGTTTAGGAGAGATTATCTTGTCATTACTGTTGATACTGTTTTTGTGCAAATGCAGCAATTCATTTGTACAGAGGCTGTGCTTAACAAGAAATTTAGATGATGACGATGCAATGATGATGATGATGATGATGATAATAATAATAATAATCTCCTTAAAAATATTCTGTTTTTTTTTCTAATTTAAGAAAAAATGCTTTAAATATTCCAGTATTTTGTATGAAGAAAGAAGAATATTGCCTCTTTAAAGTCCTTGATTGTTTTGAGTTTCAGTCCTTTCCGGGACAGCTGCTGTTCTTGATACATCCAACAAGAGGAAACAGAGGTTGGATAGCAGTTATTATTCCTGTAGATTTGGTCCTCGCAGCAATAAATAACAGAACTGTCATTGCAATCTTGTTTTAAATTTCAGTGGTGCATCTACGTATTACTCAATCCTTGATTCTTAGTGTGGAAAAGTCATACATACACGCTTATATGCACATGTAGGTATCTATATATGCAAATGTAGTTGAGTATTTTTATGTAATGAATAATATTTGTGGGGAAATGCATGCAGAACTTGTATATAGTCTCAGAAACCAAAAAGTATTTGATAGGGTATTCTGTTTGGGAGATGTATTTTACTTGGGACAGCATTTTTAAGAGGTTTTTGTTTATTACTGCTGAAAATTGAATGTACAGGTTTTCTTCACAGAAAGGTGAAAATGCAACAAATGGTTAGGTTCGTAAAATCTTGGGAATGTTTCCTATCTTGAAAATTTGCACACCTATGGCACATCTATCACTGAAGAGCATCTCAAACATCTATCCACCAATGTTATGCATATGTGTATGTAATGTAATGCAATGCATTACATTGAAGCTGAAGAATGATAAAAAAGCTCTGTCCACTCTTGCTGAGTCTTTCTTACTGTGGTTGTTTCTGTGGTGCAGGCTCAGAGAAGCATTTCCTTGAAAATGTCAGGTCAGTTCATGGCCAGAATATCAGAACAATTGCAGAAAATATTTATGAACACCCAGGAATAACCTTGGTGGTGGCACTACATGTCATTGCTAATGGAAAATTAAGAATAATGTGGAATTAGTTTGAAATCAACTATTGATGCTTTTATATATGCACTGTAACAATCATAGCCAAACAAATAAAGGATACCTTGTGTAATTGGTAACTCCTTCCTTCTCAAAACAAAGTAATTTTTGAAAGAGGGAGGCTGGGGAATTCCTGTGATCACTCTAGGTAGGTTGTCCTTTTTTGATGTTCACCTTGTGTTTGGCATGAAACTGGTCGTTTCTGGCTTTACATGGAATACAATAAATTTCTATGTATCAGATTATGCATGCCTTTCTTAAAAGAAGTTTCAGTTTTATTTTTGAACTGTTGAGAAATGCGGTTTCTTTTCCTAGAAATTGTGGCCACAGTGGTAAAGATCTGAAAGTGGAGAATGTTGTCTCATGACATATCTGATACAGTGAAATTCTCTTTTCCATGTCTTCTCTTACAGTATATGCTGTCAGTTTCTCTCAGCTAATGTAGATCTACCCTACTGAATATTTTGATTTTTAACTTGACTTCTTGTATGTTTCTTCCAATGGAAAAAAAAAAATCTTTCCTCCTGACAAAGTATTTCTCCAGATATCGCAAATGTGACATTAGGAAAGGAGGAGAATTCAAATTAAGATCTGCAAGAAAAGGAAGTATTTCAGGGTTATACACTTGTTTGCTTTTCCACAGTTGGAACAAGGTGAGGCAAATCTTTAGTCTCAGAAATATTGGGAGGTGATCACTACGTTTTTTAGCATCAACCTTTTTGTGTTCCCATGAGCCTATGAGCTCATTCTATGAGACACAACACTGTTAAGTACTGTCAAGAACAAAACAGAAAAGATCATGTATTCCAGCAGTTCACTATTTGTGTGCTTTTAAACAGTTGGTGAGTTTGAGTTAGACTATCGTCTGGTTTGTAGTTTTAGGTGCTGTACAGGCAAAAAAAAGGTGTTATTGCAGAAATAAAAAATATCCTTCTGTGAATACCCCTTGACTCTGTGTGCTTACTTGGACAGTCAAATAAGTAAGGGAAAATTGCAGGAAAAAGGTGAGTATCTACTGCTGTAACTAGTGACTGTTTAAAACCCTCTTCAGAAATTTCTCTTTCGTTTTGAGAAAACGATGATTTCCAAAGGAACAAATCTGATACAAAACAATTGGTTTCGAGGTATGCTTTGTAGAATAGTATGCATGAGTCCCTTTCTTCTCTGCTGATGTAAAAAAAATCAGCATGTATGCCTCTGCTCTTTTTTGACAATGCTTTTTTTTTTGACAATGCTTTTTTGACAATGCTTTTTTGACAATTGCTTTTGGCAATGCTTTTTGACAACGCACTTGGGTGTGGTAGCATGCTGAAAAATTGCATGCTGTAAATGTAACCTGCAGAGATATTAGAATTTCCGCTGGTTGTTTCTCAAAGGCAAACCCCTGTGTACAAATTATGTACATATTTCTCTAAAGTAATAAGGGAGGGGAGTATTAAGTCGACAACCTGCAGCAAATACATGAAGTTCAAGGATAATGCATGCCAAAACAATTACTGAAATAACAACATCAGATATTTTAAAATAAAAATGTTATGTATTCGAGTATTACAGAGAAATAATTCAGCTTGATTTTATATATTTGTTTAAAGTGAGACATTTGGGGTCATGCTATGGAGGTATATCAAGAAAAATGAACAATAGAGCTCATAGAAATGCTGGTTTTAAAAACATTTGGTTTAGTACATGCATTTCATGTCGTCTAATAGTTCTGAGAGATAATTTATTATTATATTATTATTGTTGTTGTTTGTTTGTTTGTCTCTTTTCCGAAGTTTTCAGTTCACATGAAATCTGTTTTTGAGCAGCTTGTTTTTGCTATGGTGCAGCCCCGTAACCAAGCAGTAGAGGGCATTCTTTCTTTAGGAGATGGCATTATTATTTCCTTCAAAAAGACCAGCGTTTTATTTAGCAGATGGGTGTTCTTGGGTCACTTTTATTTTTAAATGTAGCCTAATCACATGTAGATACTGAAGACAGGATAACGGGGTAAATTCTTACCTCAAATGAGCAACGTACTCCTAAGGGTTGAGTAAATAGTTACAGAAGTCCTATAGATTTTTAATTAATTCATAAAGTATCTTTGGATAAATGAGAGATTATGTATTTTTTATTCAAATTCACTCTGTAGCATTTTTCATAAATTAAGTTCTCTCAAAACCTGTGCAATTTCAGTGAGCTATGATCAGTGAATAACTGTAACAAAAGCAGTTTCAATTACTTAAAACAAACAGCTCATGTTGACAGTAGCACCTGGGTAGGTATTTTGAGAGCATGTTCAAATGGAGTTGGTTTGGTCTGTACTAAAATTCCAGTGTGTATATTTGCTTTTTATATTTTTTGACGTTGCCTTAACCCAGTCATTTTTTAAATTTAATTTAATGTGATGTCTTCACGTCACACTTGGAAAATGCTATCTCATCAAGAGGAAATGAGAATTGGGAGCTAGACCCCACTCTTATATCAGAGCCCTTCGTTAGAGAGCAGCAGGGGGATGTGCCCCCAGAGCAAATGTCTAATTGGCAGAAGCTGTATATCACCTTTCTGGTGCTGTCGAATGCTGCTCTCCCCTTGCCAAAGAGCCACATGGTGGGTACTTTGAGAATATGTTTTTAAGTGTTCATCTTTTGTGAGGAGATATTTTTCTCCGTTTTAAATTGATGTGAAACAGAAATGACCAAATGGCTTCTGAATCTGGATGTTAGGCATAGGCAGACCTGTTATAGCCACTGGTATAGATTAGGCACAAACATGGGCAGATCCATTGTATTCCAGATTTCATGTCAGAAGATGGCTGTTTCGTGAGTCTGGAAAGACCTCTGTTGCTGCATTGTGCAGAATCACAAGCAGGGTATGAAACAGCACAGACAGCAAAATGTTTCTGAATATATGCACTTTAATAACACCAGGAAAACAAAAAGATCTGATACCAGAGATTAAAATGTTTGCATTTTAAAATTGAAGCTGTTTATTGCAATTATGTTTGTGATGTTGCATCTGAACATGTCAAATTTAAACTCCATGGCACTGACCTTCTAATTCACACCTGATATTATATAGTTCTTCTCTGATGCTTTTTGTTCATCAACAGTACATAATCTCACTATATATGACAAAGAAATACCATGGGAAATGTTATAATTGAAATTGTAGGAAGAAACTTGAAGAGACAAACAACAGAATGTGATCTGATAAACCACCACTCTACTTAGGACATGTGATTTCTTTTGATGTCTGGTGAGTTATTTTTATAATTTTGCACCAATTTAGTTTCAGAAACAAGCCAACTGCTTTGGTTTTGCATGGGACTCCTGTTAGACTCTACTTAGAATGAATTTTTCTATCTCCATTTCAGAAATTATTTTAGATGTGGTAAAACGTGTTTTACTGTAGATAATTTTGTGTCTTTAAAAAAAAATAGTGTTTCATTAGCATAGAATAGCAATCAGTTATGAATGAGAGAAATAACTTTTGCTTCTTGGAAAAGGGAGAGCTCAACAGGTAGTGCCTCTTCAGTTGGCTAATATTTCTTCCAGTTTTACAAACCTTCAAAATAGTAAGCTGTAAATAACACTCCTTCACATGTCACTGCCCTACTGATTCATAAAATATTTCCTGCCCATTTTGATTTTATATAAACAGCTTTTGCTTGTATAACCTGGAAGCTTCCAGGCATCTGACTTGGCAAAGCAACATGTATTATTTCTGAGAAAGACTGCGAGCAGAAGACAAGTGAATTTGAGCACATATAGATTCTAGTTACGTTTAAAAGGACAAAATAACCCTAGAGAGTAAACATCACAGCTCTCTGCCGCTGCAGAAATGTGAGGATGGTTTTGGGGCTGGAACTTGTCTGTTGCTCAGCTGGAATACTAGCCCGATGTTTTCTCTTTCATATGAATGGATTTGGGAACAGAATATCAGAGAAGGGCCATCTCAGTGTCACCATAGAGTAATGGGAACAAAAGCCATTCCCAGCTGACAACTGGCATTTGTGAAAGCTCACAAAAAAAATAAAAGAGATTTCTGCTCCTTTGTGGTTAAGCCTGTCTAATGTTTACTGCTTCTCCTCTAGTCCTAGCCACATGCTTCTTCCCACTTCTCTATGCTGGCTTTGAAGTTGTTGAATTCTGTGCTGGGCAGGATCTCACACAGCAGAAAGCTGTGTCCTGCACTTGGGGCACAACAACCCTATGCTGTGCTACAGACTAGGAGAAGTCTGTCTAGAAAGCTGCCTGGAGGAGAGGGACCTGGGGGTGTTGGTTGACAGCCGACTGAATATGAGCCAGCAGTGTGCCCAGGTGGCCAAGAAGGCCAATGGCATCTTGGCTTGTATCAGAAACGGTGTGACCAGCAGGTCCAGGGAGGTTATCCTCCCTCTGTACTCGGCACTGGTGAGACCGCTCCTCGAATACTGTGTTCAGTTCTGGGCCCCTCACCACAAGAAGGATGTTGAGGCTCTGGAGAGAGTCCAGAGAAGAGCAACAAAGCTGGTGAAAGGGCTGGAGAACAGGCCTTATGAGGAGCGGCTGAGAGAGCTGGGGTTGTTTAGCCTGGAGAAGAGGAGGCTGAGGGGTGACCTCATTGCTCTCTACAACTACCTGAAAGGACATTGTAGAGAGGAGGGTGCTGGCCTCTTCTCCCAAGTGACAGGGGACAGGACAAGAGGGAATGGCCTCAAGCTCCGCCAGGGGAGGTTTAGGCTAGACGTTAGGAAAAAATTCTTTACAGAAAGGGTCATTGGGCACTGGAACAGGCTGCCCAGGGATGTGGTTGAGTCACCTTCCCTGGAGGTGTTTAAGGCACGGGTGGACGAGGTGCTGAGGGATATGGTTTAGTGTTTGGTAGGAACGGTTGGACTCGGTGATCCGGTGGGTCTCTTCCAACCTGGTTATTCTGTGAAAGCTAACCTGGAAAAAAGCCCAGGAAGAAAAGTATTTATTTATTTATTGATTGATTGATTGATTGATTGATTGATTTCCTCTTTCTGGGGAGGAATATTTATGCTTAGATTTGGTTTGGTGATGAACTTGATAAGAACATCTGGTGCCAAAAAAGGTGATGGGAGCACAGAGCAAGGAGTATTGGTGAGCCAAGAGAAATTAGGATGTCTTTCTAAAACAAAGAGCTATGAGACAGGTCATCTGAATAATCCTCTGGGATATGGATTGGTAGGTTCCATCCCATGGCTTCTATCCCAGATAACAAAGTGGAAAAGCTGAAGGCGCATGGAAAGGTGCTTAGACCAGCTACTGCATTTGTGAGATACATGTGAATTACATGAAGGAATGCAATATTTATGGATCTTGGCAAGTTCTGGTGACTCACTGCTCAGCCCTGGTGGTTCTGTATTTGAATGAAAACAGTTTTATAGGCAGTTTTCCCCAGTGAAAGAACTCCCATAGGCCCCTAAGAAGCTGAGCAATAATTTAACAAGATTCTTTCAGTACTTGCAGTTTTGGATTTGTGCACAGATGGGAGAATCTGATTTTAAGATTGGTCCATGAATGTTAGTGGACAGTTTGGTCAAAACCAGAAAAGAAGTATGAGATGAGAAGATAATTTAATGCAAGTGTCCCAGATTCTGCATGTTCTGCTTTAAACACTGGTCTGTTTTCAGTTTCAATTGCAACATACCGCTTTTTCCTTTAAAGCGGGGAGATTGAAATATTATCTGCATTTGATTGATTAACCAGTGAGTTTAGCACTTTGGAGACTCAAACCTTTGGGCAAAAAATTTTTAACAGATTAACTAAGAAATGGGAAGTTCTTCAAGTAAAATACTCTCAAGTCTAATGTTAATGGTGCATATAGCTGAGTTGTAGACATTAGCAGTCCTGAGCAGACATGACGAGAAAAAAAAATAGATTGCATTCTGGTACCATACTATGTCAAGACTGGCTGTCAAGGGACTCAAAAGGTATTGTGATTTTAAACTTCTAAAAAAATATGTACTAATGCTGAAGTAATGATGCTATCTGTTGCAAATGTTAACCCATAATAAAAACTCTGTCATCGTCCTGAAAAGCACTGCATCTTCTACTGTAATTTTTTTTTCAGGAAGAAACGGTACCAGCAAACATTAAACATTGTGTTTAAATATTAAACATCAAAATGCACCATTAATTTTTAATAACCCAATTAACAAAGAAATGTCTCCATTTGTTTCTGTGCAAATGCAATGGTAGTACAGTGAGTTCATCACAGAGAACGTAATTTACAGTGAAAGGAAAGGACAGCATTATAAAGCAAAGCTGCAGCTCCCAAAAGACACGTTATTAAATCCAAATAATACTTTGAAGAAAAAGAGGGCCTGGGATTTCTAAAAACATCTTAATTTCAGGAAATACTTGAGGTATATAATATTTAAATCTTTAAAGGTTCATTGAAAGGAAATTAGTACCCTAATTTCTGAGTGACATGACTTACCTCTAACATGAAAAATAATGGAAGTTACAGAAAAGCAGAACAATAAAGAGTGTAGCTGTAGCTTTTCACAAATAAGAGTGTATTGTCATAGAGAAGAATTTATTTAAGATGTTATTTCAGACTACCGTTGCTGACAGTGTCAGGCAGATTTGTGTGACAGTGTTTTCTTCTAAGGCTATTTCCAAAATACAGACCCTTCTCCACCTGGCAAAGTGCTAGTACATTCTGCCTCTGGAAAACTAACAATGTAAATGGAAGCATATTTGTAAGAAGGAATTTCTTTCATTTGACTCAATTAACATGGAAATGCTTTACCCCTAGTTATCTTTGAGGCTAAGAAGAGAGCTTGTGAAAGAGTTAGATGTTTAATAAGGAGAGGATGAAGTTTATGACATGGAACAAAATTTGAAAGTCTTATTTCTGCGCAAGGCCCACCTGATTTGGCTTCATGACGATCCGCATACGTGGCATCAATACACTAATCTGAGGTTTCAGAGTTGAAGTACTGTAGCAGGTGGAGCTTAACAGCTTAACAAGGCTAACAAGGCCTTAACATGTAAAAAAAGAATCATAGAATAATCATAGAATCATAGAATAACTAGGTTGGAAGAGACCCACCGGATCATCGAGTCCAACCACTCCAAAGAGTTCTCCTGCCCTCACAAACAAATAATTCACTGAACATGTTGAGAAAATAAGGAAATCCTGGTGTTAACCTGTATATATATTTTTTTTTTTTTAACTGGGATATTGATTTGGTAGGAATAAATTTCATGTGTAATTATTTCTGTAAGCAGTGTAGATTTTCATAGCTTCCACTGAAGCTCTTACTGCTTTTCACCACCTGAGATGAAATGTGGGACTTAATCCAGCCTAGATTCCCCCATTCTTTGCATTGTTTTGTACTGCTGAGGTAGGAAGGATCTATCCCATCACTGAATCCTAGTTCAAGAACAACTGTTACTTCACAGTTTTTTAGCTTACTGGGAGCATAAGACTACATTTTTTTCCAGTGCCAAAAGATGATTGCTATAGCCTATCACCATTTTTCTTCCTAGAGCATCTTGTACTTCTAAAAATCTGCTGGATTAGGCTTTATCTAGACTTAACATAGAATTCTACCCTGACTCACGTAGACAAACATACCATCTTCCTTTATCAAATCCTTCTAGTCTCAAATCACCGGAAGGAAGGAAGGAAGGAAGGAAGGAAGGAAGGAAGGAAGGAAGGAAGGAAGGAAGGAAGGAAGGAAGGAAGGAAGGAAGGAAGGAAGGAAGGAAGGAAGGAAAAGAAAGAAAGCCTTTTAGACTGTTAATTTCTTTAAGGATATGGGACGTTAAGAACATGAATCAGCATAGCTGAGTAATATTAGAGCATTTCTCTTTGTGAACAACCTGCATGAAATAGCCCTAAGAACAAGCTGTCTTTTTTTCACTGTTAGAGCACTGCTTCTTCTGGCACTTAGTTGTCATTTAACTCCATTGTTATTTTACAGGACCTGTGCTGTATTAAAGCCACAGACTTAAGTTCAGAGCTTTATCCTATTCTTCTCTGCTCAAAGGAGTCAGCCTCTGCACCATTCTCAATTTGAAGTTCATTATGAATTAATAGCATTTATATATATACTGGAAATCTACTTTACTTACAATAGGATCTCAACAGATGCACGGGAGAGGTATTTCATATTCTTATGCTGTAATCGGGTTAACTTAAAACACTCAGCACTGCTAGCACAGGCTCCTGTTGTAAAAGTTGCACAGTGCTTACCAGGACCTAAATAGGTGATATTCTTCTCTTTTCTTTTTGCATGGTGCCTATGAGCAGAAAGAGCTATTCATTTGTTACCTCTTTCAGTTCCTGCTATTGAAATACAGATGAATCTAATCACACAGCAAGAAAGATGTTCTGACAATAGAATAGCAACTGTGGTTTAAATAGCTTGGGCTGATCATTTTGTTTTTGTTGATGGTTCCAGCTAGAAGACATCCTGGTAGAAATCAGTGGCACAGTTCCTCTTAGTGTCCAAATGTGAATTACAAATATCTCTCCAACATGATACTAGTGTGATTACTGAGACATGGAATCAGAACACAAAGAGGGTCATTTTGTTATCAGATAAATATTCTTATCATAGTTTTCTGTCTGCATATAAGTATACATGAGCTGAGTGTAGTTTTCTCAGATTCTTGCAGTTAAATTTACTTAAGTACCTTAGGATTTAATTTTATCTAGTTTGATCCTGGTTATTCATGGAAGAAACTTTATGATGGTTTATTTGCAACAGTCACTAGGAGCCAAACTGAGGAATTGATTTGGTTCTACCAGAGATTACTAGATGAAACTTTCAGCAGAGAAGTCAAAGCTAATTATTTCTGAAAGTTGAAATCAATGTGGGGAACATTTTTTATTCCTCCATCACAATCTTAGTCCTTCTTTTAAGCCTTGGAGCAGAATTTAACTTTCACCACTTTGTTAATTAATCCACTGGTGGCCACAGCAGAATCCCATGAAACAGACTGTCTCTAAAACATCTATGGTGTTGTGCGTCACTAGAGTGGGAAACTATACAGAAACACCATGTCCTTCAGCTAAGAATACACTAATTCCTTGAGCCTACTACTTCTAATTAATCCACTGAAAAAAATACTTCACTGTTATCAGTTGACAGAAATCTGAAACAAATACGCTTCTCACATATTTTATGTGTTTTTGCTTCATATCTGGCATTGCTATTTCTACAGCTTTTGGAAATTTTGTGATAAAAATATGAATATTGTATATATCTTGCATTTAAAAGGAAGGAGAATCACAGTCAAATGAATTGCCAGACTTAGATATGATTTGTATATAGTGGAAAGTACAGTTATCACTGTTATTGCTGTTACTATTTCATTATATCAAAAAGAAGATAAAAACACATTAGCTAGATGTTCTGAAATAATTTCCCACAGTGGATGAATCTTTTTAAATAAAAGAAGAAGGGTAATTTAATTGAACAGAACATTGGAAATTGAGGCCCTGTTTAAATAACTTACAAGGATATGCTTGACTTAACATGCATAGTCCCTGGATTTACTCAGATAAATATTTGTGTATTTGTAAGCTTGTGTGATGCATGCCTTATAAAGGGCCTGAGATAGTATTGATGCTCGTATTAAAGTCAGTGGAAAGAAGGGAGATAAACTTTTTTCAGTGGTCAGTGCATGGAAGGGAAGAAACGGTAACTTCTGTCAATTATACTGACATTTTTTGGACAACCACTATCTAGGATACTGGCAAGACAGGCAAATCAAAATATGTTAAGACTGATTATTGGTGGTTAAATCAGAAATATTTCTGAATAGCTACAATTTACAGAAATAACATCTATTCTATGTAAACTAAACCATTTTTGTTTGGTATTAATAACTGAGTTATGATATGGAATAAGATATTAGCTTTGGAGTTCTGACGGCACTTAAAAGCCCTAGGCATTTTATGTTTAATTGGCTCTCCAAGGTAGAAAACAATTCTATATGGACAGATCCATTAATTTATTATCCTTCATACCTGCCTTGAACTTACCTACCTGAAGGAAAACTGGAGGAGAAGTAAAAGTGCAGTCTAGCCCAAAAAGTGGATAGGTCAGTTGCTCACTAAGCAAATAATTCCTGGGTGTCTTGAGAATTTCCTACAAAAATCAATAGTGTATTCTTTGTTCTGTACTATGTCCTATTTGAAGCAAACAATGCTAATTCAGTAATTGCTCTTGAGAAAAACAGTTGCTGAGATTGTTGCATAAATTGAACAGCTTCAAAGAAGCTGCAGAAGTTCTGCACTTTATAAAATGATTCATTTGACTAAGAGTTGGCTGTTATTTAGATTACAAACAGTTGCTTTCTTCTAAGAAGTTTCTGAACTATAAGCAATCTGGAGACTTTCAAGTGAGTCTATAGATATTCAGCTGCCTGAATGCCATCTTCCAAAACTTACGTGTCTGTGATTCTGCTTAAAGAGGATTTGAGCCATAAAACAAAATTGCATTTTTCTGCCTCTAATAACATAATTCAAATATCTCTGCTCCTCAACAATTCCATACATTTTGAGCAGATAATGAACTGGTTTAGAACTAAAATGAGTACACCAAAGTACAACTTTGTTAGCTATGTACAGACAAAAGAGCGGATTCAGAAGTGTAGCATAGGACTTGTTTACCGAAGACTATAATTATAGATGATAAAAATAAAAGAGGCAATTTTTAGTACTACCTAAATAGAGTAATGCACATATAAGCCCATGAACATGAGATGATAGAGTGCTGCTAACAAGGCAGTCAGAATGAATAACTGTAAATTTTGGGACAGTGTGAGAAAGATACAAATAATACCCAATACCAAGCTTTATTTTAATTCCAGATTGAAGAATTGTGGCTGTCACAAAACACTACAATGATCTCAGTTGAAAATGAATATTTGGTTACTCCTGTATTCTCTTCCTCATTACGCTATAAAAACATAATACTTGTGGATTAGACAATTTTTAAGATTGAAGAGCAAATTAAGATATGTAAGAAGAAGGGAATATTGACTCTGCTGATTGTGGTGGAGACCCTCCTTGTTGACTTTTGGTGATGCAGCCTTTCATCTTTTGTTTTAAAAAAAATAATTATTGAGTACAGTGAGTTTACTCACCCTCAGGTGACACGACAAAATTCTCTCCTGCTGAGGGGATAAAGAAATGTAATACATAAAATACTTTGCTCTTTCTAGAGCAAAAGTGGAAACTATGCAGAAGTGAATTGATTATCCTATTCAGGGGGTCACAATAAAAGTACGTGTGTTTATTCTGCTTACGCTTCTTATTCCAATTCTCAATCATTGATTAGTCTAGTCTTCCCATACATTTCACTCAGTCATTATTTATTCAACAGCAGTACCACTTGCTAACAAGACTTTTTTTAGGCTTGGTTACTAGTCACTGAAATTACTACAATTTTTTTTTTAATCTGCTCTTCTTGTATTTTATAGTTTTCTTCAGGCTATAAATCAACAAACAAAAAAACATTCCTGCTAAAGTGAGCAGAACTGCTCAGTGAGTAAGTAAATAGTCTGGACTCAGCTCTCAGAAAAGCCTGTTGGGGCATACACTTAACTACACTGCATGTTAACATTATGACTGCAATTATCTTGTGACTATGAAGTCACTGCTTATATGCAGCTGACAGATGAGAAGGGCACAACCTCTAATCTGATCTTCCTCTGTCTGGTTTTGTGATATGTACTGGATGTAAGGGCAATGAGGATGCTAAGTACTGTTTTATTCCTGAATAAGCTCCTTAACTATACAACCTCTCTTTTCTTACTTCCATGAAAAAGTTTTCCTCCAAAAAAGAAGGGCAATCTCACTCCATCACAGATTCATACTCACTTGCTAAGTATATGTTACTCCTTTCTCCTATATTTCTGAAATAATATTGTGTTAACTAATAAATGTATGTATTTCACGGTACCTGGATTCTTTCTCTGTCTCCAGAGGAAAAGACTACAGTTGGAGTGTGCACATAGAAGTACACTCCACTGTTGCTAACAAAATAATCTGTTTCAAATGTGTAATTTTCTTTGGGATTGCTTTGCAAAATAACATGTGTTCCAGTTGTATTTCCTAAAAACAAAAGGAGCAGATGATACTGATAATTCATATTAAGCTGTAGTTGCTGATAAAGATAATTGGTTTTGGAAAGGTGGGCTTCATTTGAGGAGGGCAGAATTCTACCTTCTTACTTGTCTTAGTAGTCTGCATAATAATGTTTGAAAACAGTAATATTGACTTAGTAAACACATCACTCACTCTTCAGCAAAAATCACACAGTTAATAGACACCAAATAAATTTGAATTTTTTTTAATATTAGAAATTATTTTTCTCAGAATAAATTATCAAACATTCATGCTTGTTTCCTTATTTTGTGTGACAGGCTTTGTGACACCCTCAGTTCTGTAATTTGTGTTTATCTTTTTCTGCTTCTGTGCTGATAACAGTGAAGGAAGCCTTTAATTTTAGCTCTCAGGGTAGGATTTTATTATACCAAAGCTTTATTTGTAAATCCTGATGATAGTGTTCTAAAAGAAAGTAGCCCCAAATAAATAAACTACTCTATAGTATTTTGAAATCTTGTTTTCTCTTGTAGGTGATTTACATTACAAATGATAAAGTTTTCAATGTTTTATTTTTATAATGATATGCTGATTGGAAGGTAGAAGCAAGAACAGATCATTTATCTACCACAGTTCTTAGTCACTTCTCTGTTTCTGCAACTCTTACCCTTAATACAACTTCATGCATCCAAAACCAGAGTGTTTTCCTCACAGTGTGACAGTCCACATTTATTCTATTCCTTCCCATTGAGAATAGGGATGTCCTTAGCTGGAAGAAAAAGTCATTTCCAGAGCTGCACAGGGAAGCTTCTACAACAGCTGCCTGCACTATATTTGTACTGTCGGTAAGTAGGGGAGTTTGGATAAATATTGTAATTAGCAGCATAACAGCACATTTTGATTGCTTTAATAAATAACACCAACATGAATCTTTTCTTAGTGGTGACACTAACGATCATTAATGGCCAAGCTTATTATCTTTACAGTATGAATTCTTAGCTGAAAAGCCTATGTCTTGAATATAACACATATAATTGAAACATAAAACAAATGGAAAACCTTGTCATTTTTCTCATTGGTTTATGATAATCCTCAAAAATAGAAATAACAGAAAAGATTCCAAACCTTTCCTTTCCTTTGGTTTTCATGCAAAAATAAAAGGAAGCCACATGGACAGAGCTGGATTCAATATAGTCATATTTACTCATTATACGCAGTCTAGCTATCTTTGCGCTTCAGCTCTGTTAGGTTTCTAAATTATACACAGCAAGTACCAGAAGAGGTGTCACACTTTCCAAAAGATACATTGATCAGTAATGATACTACAGGCTTGAGGCAGTGCACGTAAAAGAGACAGCTTTGCAGGGGACTTGTATTGCATGCTGCCTTTAGCTGGCTCAGTCACCCAGTGTATAAACCTGTGTATGGCACATGTTCCTCGGGAATGGGCATTTAATGATATAATAACATTGGACAATGTCTTTTTCCCAGTTATACGCTACTGATTAAAGCACTTGCGGACCCTAAGAACACTTTTGGCAGAATGATGTCTGTTTTACACAGTTTTCCTTTGGAAATTGTTACTTGCATGTCTGATATTGTTTTCTAACAATAAGTTCTAAGGAACTGACCAGTTTCAAGAACATTTGGAAGAATTTTCCACAGATTTAACTTGGGGAGAGGAATTAAAGGCTGAAGATTAATTTCTCTTTATTAAATGTCAGATTATCCATCAAAACGGTCATATAAAGATGTCGATCATTAAAAGTCTCTAGACTTCCAATTTCCAACAAGTCCTTCAAAGGAAATACACCCATTCTTAGAAAACACTTTGTCAGTGTATTCTTCAGTGCTGCTCATGGAGCTATTTGCTTTTTGCAGCAGTCTTCTCCTTGACTATAAAAATACATTATGATCATTAAAATGCATTAACATCATTAGATATACAGCATTCTACAAATGAAGCCGTAAGTATCAAAGATTCTCTTTGGATAATGTTTTACAGACACTGTATGAACGCATGTTGAACAACTTGCTTTGTGGCATTTCTTTCATCCAGCTATGGAGTATTAGGTTCACATTCTAAGTATCTTGTAGGAACACGGATGTACAACACATTGGTGGCATTGGTGACATTGCCTGTGGTTTGTTTAAAAAGAGGTATCCATAATACATAATATTCTGCAGAATTTTTGGAATATTTCTTGCATCTCAGCCAGATATATATCTCATGATATAAGAAGACTCATAGACTCCCATGAAGAAACATCACCATCTCCAGGTTTCTGTTCTTTTGTCATCTTACCAGTCCACCAGCTATAATGAATCTGTGTGGTGAACTCCAGCTCTATCATATAGAACAGCTTCTGTCAGCTTATATGAAGGCAGAACACTCACAATTATTTGTTGTAGGACTTACTCTCAATTATAATTTGAAATACTTGCTGGAATACATGAATACATCTTTCCACCGGCACATATATTGCAGGATAAAAAGGTGATGGGGCACATTTGAGACCATTTCTCCTTGCAAACAATTGAAATTTCAGAAGTTAACTGAATTCCACAGTGGCTTGAAATCTGTTCAGAAACTTTGTTCTTCAATACTAAAGCGATTACTTTCAGCATGTACATTGAGTTACAGTCATACAGAGCACAATCCATTTAGAATGGGAATCTGTGGATTCAAAAGTCTTCTTAAGTATTTTCTTCAGAAGATGACAACTGTGCTTTTTGAATTATCTGCATATATTCTACATGACCTTCAATTTGTTACTCTTTTTTTTTTTCAACTGAGAACCACATATCTTGTGAGTAAAACATTGTACTTAGGCGTTGCCAGTGTCTTCTGCTTAACCTTGGTTTATCTGACAATACTGAAGCTCCCTAGGATTTTCAGCAAGACTTGCCATTGATATGATGAAGTTCAGTACCACTATTACACCTAAGTTAACCCCACCGTGCATATCTTACTTTGCATGCCACACAGTATTCTCTTAAACTCGTCCAAAATTAAGACATTTTAATTTCACACAATTCAGTCACATATCATAGAATCATTAGGTTGGAAAAGACCTTAGAGATCATAAGCTCCAACCATTTGTGTCTACTACTAAATCATATCCCAAAGCATCTCATCTACCCACCTGTTAAATATTTCCAAGGATGGTGACACAATCACCTCCCTGGGCAGCCTGTTCCAGTGCTTGATAACTCTTTCTGTGAAGGAATCTTTCCTAACGTTCAATCTAAACTTCCCCTGATGCAGCTTGAGGCCATTCTGTCTTGTACAATCAGCTATCACTAAGGAGAAGAGACCATCATCCACCTCTCTGCAACCTCTTTTTAGGTAGTTGGAGAGAGCAATAAGGTCTCCCCTCAGGCTTCTTTTCTCCAGGCTAAACAACCCCAGGTCCCTCAGCTGCTCCTCATAAGACTTGTTCTCCAGCCCCTTCACCAGTTTCATTGCTCTTCTCTGGACACGCTGCAGGACCTCAATGTCTTTCTTGCAGTGAGGGGCCCAGAACTGAACACAGTATTCGAGGTGCAGCCTCACCAGTGCGCGTGCAAGGGCAGAATGCCTTCCCTGGTCCTGCTGGCCACATTGCTTCTAGTACAAGCCAAGCTGCTGCTGGCCTTCTTGGCCACCTGGGCACACTGCTGGCTCATCTTCAGTCGGCTGTTGACCAACACCTCCAGGTCTTTTTCTGCCAGGCAGCTTTCCAGCCACTCTTCCCCAAATCTATAGCACTGCACAAGGTTATTGTGTCTCAGGTGCAGGACCCAGTATTTGGCCTTGTTGAACCTCATCCCACTGGCCTCAGCCCACTGAGCCAGCCTGTTCAGATCCCTTTGAAGAACCTCCCTATGTTCCAGCAGATTGACATTTCCTCACAGCTTAGCGTAGTCCACAAATTTGCTAAGGATGTATTTGATCCCTTCATCCAGGTTGTTGATAAAGACATTGAACAGGGCTGGACCTAACACTGAGCCCTGGGGACACCACTGGTAACTGGCCTCCAGCTGGAATTAACTCCATTTACTACCACTCTCTGGGCCCGGCCACCCAGCCAGTTTTTAACCCAGCAGAGGGTGCACATGTCCAGGCCAGAGGCTGACAGTTTCTCAGGTAGAATACTGTAAGAAATGGTATGAAAGGCTTTACTGATGTCCAGGTACACAGCATCCACAGCCTTCCTCTCATCCATCAAGCAGGTCACCTTGTCATAGAAAGCAATCAAGTTAGTTTAGCAGGACCTGCCCTTCATAAACCGTTACTGAGTGGGCCTGATCACCTGGCTGTCTTGTGTGTGCTGTGAGATGGCACCCAAGATTACCTGTTCCATGACTTTCCCTGGCACTGAGGTCTGAGGTCGGACTGACAGGTCTGTCGTTTCCTGGATCCTCCCTCTGGCACTTCTTGTAAATGGATGTAACATTTACCAGACTCCAGTCCAGTGGAACTTCCCCAGTCAGCCAGGACTGTTGGTAGATGACAGAAAGAGGTTTGGCAAGCACGTCTGCCAGCTGAATTCAAGTTCAATGTAAAGAATTGTACTGGATTTACATTATTATTTTTAAGAAAGTAAAGTAGTTAGCTACAGTACTTGTCTGTGGACTGAGAGGACTTGGCTAAAAATTGTAATATGATATTCTACTAACTGAGTAGTTTCTAACATAAGAATTACTTTTAACTGATCTATGACAAACAGTTGTGTATTTTGGTCAGCTTGCAAAATGAGAAGTACTTCTATTGCATTTTGGATTTCAAATAGTAGCCAATATAATATTCACTGTAAAATACTCAGAATTAACTTTATTGTCACAGAACCAATATTCTGTTAACATTACATTCTCTGATTTGAAATTTGGGGAACATTTTAACTTCCTTTTTATCTGTATTCAAAGTAACATGTGTAAGAATGTTTCCTTGTGTACTTCTGCTAAACAACTAAAAAGTCAGTAATAATAAACTCACTATATGCAGCTGATTGACAGTTATCTATAAAGCAGCAGATGTTTATGTACTGCTAGCTCTAATTTTCTTATGGTTAACTTGGAGATTCCTTGTGCTCACTGCAGTATAAAATCTTATTGTCAAAAGCACAAGACTGGATGTTCTTGAGATGTCTGTCTTCTAGGACTTTGACCCATGTGCATGGGGCACAAACAGTGTTAATGATTTAAGGCAAATTGCTTAAGCCCTTTCTCCCTATTTTGACAGAGATTACTGCCCCTTGGAAACCTACTGTCTACGTAGTTTAAATGGTACTAGTGAGCAACAGTGTAATGGGAATAAGTTTCCCTCAATTAACTTGCAGATGAGGGGTAGGTGGACAGGTGATTTGGTAACAGTTGTAAGCTGCAAAGCTGAGCATATCTGTCAGAATTACTTCTTTGACCTGGGACTGGTTTAATACAATAAGCCCATGTACAGGTTGTGCAAATTAAGTAAAATATTTCACCTCTTAGTAGTCACACGGAACATGTAATCTCCCCAATCTCTCAACTCAAGTGGCATAACAAAGAGGCAGCAGCACAGCAGGTTGACTTCTGTAATAGCCTGTTCTAGTGCTCAGTTGTACTGAAATTTGAGGAACAACCTGGGAACTCAATTTCAATGGACTTAGAATCATAGAATCACCAAGTTGGAAAGGACCTCTTGGATCATAGAGCCTAACCATTCTTATCTGCCCTTAAACCATGCCCTGAGCAAAAACTTAGACTGTTCTAACTGAAGATTTATATGGGTTCTGGCTTCTCATAACCCTTATTTCATATTTGCTGTTATTGTTGTTGTCGTTTGCTTGGGTTTTTGTACCAGTTGGAGTCTGAGAGGGACTAAACTTGCAGTTCTATTTTCTTTGCCTGTCAGCCTGTACCTCCCCATAGAAGAAACCATTAAAATCAGCCATCCTTTGGAATAACTCCAAGTACTTTTAGTATTGATTCAGTGGTGCTTTTTGGCTTTAAATTAGTAGCATGCCTTGGCTCAAAAATGTGCAATCTGGTATCTTACTCAATTGCACGTTGAGAACCAGAATAGACAACTATTGTAACAAAAATTATGTGCTATTCACATCTAAAACAAGATTAATGCATTCAGCCTTTGAAAAATCTCAATAAATATTTGTATCAGGTTTGTAGAAGTCATTTCCTAGCCCAGCATGGCTTGTCCTTTCTCTTTCTCCACTCCTCAGGAAAAGCAACAGCAATTTCATTTTTACTGTACCTAATATTTCATAAAAGCAATAGGGGCAGCTACAAAGCTTTCACCTTGAAATGCATGGTTGGGAATAAAGTAGTGAAATAAACAACAGTCATCTCTTTGAGAACACAGTTTCCTGTTAGTATTTAGTTTACATTGGGCAAATCAGCAGTTCAAAAGGGACATGATGTCCATTAACTCTATTTACAAGCCTGTCTTCTCTAGAGAAATACAGGAGGCCTTCACAGTGTAGAGTTTTTTTGTATTATTGATGGGCAGTCTTCAAGTTTGGAGAAGAAGAGTCTTGTGATATTTGAAATAGTTTCTCTCTGCCCATCTTTTAGGCTGATCAGTGTATTTGAAACATGTAAAACTAGGAAGTGGAAGTAACACTGAAAGGTATTGCTCCTCACAAGAAGTGAAGATGCTTGATACTTGATACAAAAGACTGGGTAACTGCTGACTCTAAGTACGTGATGAAGCCTAGGCTCCAGAAACCCTGCCTCTACTTCAGAGGATTAGTGTTAGGAGTAAGGGTTATCTTTAGGGTTAGTGTTAGGGCTGGTTGTTAGGGGTAGGGTTAGGGTTTGGGCTAGGGTTAAAGGTAGGGTTAGGGTTAATGTTATGCTTAGGAGTTAGAGGTTAGGGTTGGGGTTAGGGTTGTGGTAGCATTAGGGTTAGCGCTACAGGTTTATAGTTAGGGTTAGGGTTTGTGTTACTGTTAATGTCAGGATTAAGGTTAGCTGTAGGCTTACATCAGGGTTAGGGTTAGGACTCTATCTTACTCAAGTGCTCACAGACACATTTTGTATATATTTAGTTGAGCAACTCATAAAAGAGCCTTCCATTCCATCCACTGTATAGAGAAAAGAAATGAAAACTTGAAGGGCTGGAGTCCCTGTCCAGGACTGTAGAACTCAATGGAAGATCATATGGTGCCTGTAGAGTAGACCTAGCTATAAACTGCAGGATCTGTATCTTCTCCAGTGCTTTCTCACCATTAGTATTCATTGGTGTCTTTCCTTTGCCCACTATAAATAACTAGCCTGAACAGTACAGATTTATTATTCCAATGAAGTTGTGACTCATTGAGGAGTTGGCAATGGGTAATTATTAAAAAAAATCTGTGCTATGAGATCTGGTAGTTTTTTCTCTTGTGTATTATTTTACAGCTCATTGAAGATACTACTGTAAAAACTAAAAGCTCTTGCTTCCTTATTAACAAACTTTTTTCTTGCGAGTGCAATTTACTCTCATTTAATTTGTTAATTCTCTCACGATATCTTACAGATTCTGCTACTGTTACTGTCATGATCAAACTGCTCTGGCTAGTTACACGCTCCTATTCCAGTGTTCTGGAGAAACGAATCCCTCCTCCCTCAGTCTGTATCATAACCTTTTAAAACTGAAAGATAAATCATCATTAAAATATTGGAGTGAATAGGAGCACCATGCAAATGACATGAAGCAAAGTCCTGTAAATGACAGTGTTCTACACAACAATGAATTCTGTTACATGTACCAGAACATTTATTCTTCTGAACACATTAGAAACATTAGTGTGTTTCAGAACTCTATTGGAACTCGGGTATTCCCATTATCCTATAGAAAAGTTGGCCTCTTGAAGGTTTACAAATTTTGCGCAACGTATTCTCTTACTTATAACTTAAAATTGAAACTGAAGTATTGCAATACAGGAAATGCCGTGTAATTTGAGATGAAGAGTTGAGGTCTACTAGAAATCACAGAATCATAGAATAACTAGGTTGAAAGAGACCCACTGGATCATCAAGTCCAACCATTCCCATCAAACACTAAACCATGCCCCTTAGCACCTTGTCCACCGTGCCTTAAACACCTCCAGGGAAGGTGACTCAACCACCTCCCTGGGCAGCCTCTGCCAGTGCCCAATGACCCTCTCTGTGAAAATTTTTTTCCTAATGTCCAGCCTGAACCTCCCCTGGCGGAGCTTGAGGCCATTCCCTCTTGTCCTGTTCCCCGTCACTTGGGAGAAGAGGCCAGCACTCTCCTCTCTACAATCTCCTTTCAGGTAGTTGCAGAGAGCAATGAGGTCTCCCTTCAGCCTCCTCTTGTCCAGGCTAAACAACCCCAGCTCTCTCAGCTGTTCCTCATAAGACTTGTTCTCCAGCCCCTCACCAGTTTCACTGCTCTTCTCTGGACTCGCTCCAGAGCCTCAACATCCTTCTTGTGGTGAGGGGCCCTGAACTGAACACAGTATTCAAGGAGCGGTCTCACCAGTGCCGAGTACACAGGGAGGATAACCTCCCTGGACCTGCTGGTCACACCATTTCTGATACAAGCCAAGATGCCATCTTGGGCACACTGCTGGCTCATATTCAGTCAGCTGTCAACCAACACCCCCAGGTCCCTCTCCTCCAGGCAGCTTTCTAGACAGACTTCTCCTAGTCTGTAGCACAGCATAGGGTTGTTGTGCCCCAAGTGCAGGACCCGGCATTTGGCCTTGTTAAACCTCATGCCATTGGACTCTGCCCAGCGGTCCAGCCTGTTCAGATCCCTTTGCAGAGCCTCCCTACCCTCCAGCAGATCAACACTTCCACCCAGCTTCGTGTCGTCCGCAAACTTGCTAAGGGTGCACTCGATGCCTTCATCCAGGTCATTGATAGAGACATTGAACAGGGCTGGACCCAGCACTGAGCCCTGGGGAACCCCACTTGTCACTGGCCTCCAGCTGGATTTCACACCATTTACCACCACTCTCTGGGCCCAGGCATCCAACCAGTTTTCCACCCAGGGGAATGTGTGCCTGTCCAGGCCAGAGGCTGACAGTTTCTCAAGCAGAATGCTGTGAGAAACTGCGTCAAAGGCTTTACTGAAGTCCAGGAAGACCACATCCACAGCCTTTCCCTCATCCAGCAGCCGAGTCACTTTGTCATAGAAGGCGATCAGGTTAGTTTGGCAAGACTTGCCTTTTGTGAACCCATGTTGACTGGGCCTGATAACCTGGATCTCTTGCATGTTCTTCATGATAGCACTCAAGATCACCTGCTCCATGACTTTCCCCAGCACTGAGGTCAGACTGACAGGCTTGTAGTTCCCTGGATCCTCCCTATGACCCTTCTTGTAGATGGGCACAACATCAGCCAGTCTCCAGTCCAGTGGGACTTCCCCAGTCTTCCAGGACTGTTGGAAGATGATGGAAAGGGGTTTGGCCAGCACAACCACCAGCTCCTTCAATACCCTTGGATGAATCCCATCCAGCCCCATAGACTTGTGGGTGTCTAGCTGGGCCAGCAAGGCTCTGACCACCTCCTCTTGGATTGTGGGAGCCTCATTATGCTCCTCTAGCTCCTGGGTTTGTACACAGATGGAACGACTTTATTTACAATTAAAGACTGAGGCAAAGAAGGCATTAAGTACCTCAGCCTTTCCCTCGTCCCCTGTCACTGTTGTTCCTTCTGCGTCCAATACGGACTGTATGGTCTCCCTAGTCCTCCTTTTATTATTTATGTATTTATAGAAAGATTTTTTGTTATCTTTCACAGACTTTACCAATCTGATTTCTAGCTGAGCCTTAGCCCTTCTGATTTTTTCTCTACACAATCTCACTTCCCTCCTGTAGTCCACCCAAGAGGCCTGTCCCCTCTTCCAGAGCCCATAAACATTCCTACTCTTCTTGATATCACTCAAGATCTATCCGTTCAACCAAGCTGGTTTTTTCCCCTGCTGGCTTTTTTTCCGGAACACAGGGATGGCTTTCTCCTGAGCTGCTAGGATTTCCTTTTTGAAGAGCTCCCAGTCCTCAGGGGGTCCCTTGCCTTTAAGTACTGTCTCCCATGATGTTTTGCTAAGTAAGAAATCAATATGATCTTGCAAAAAATGGAAAAAGTATATACAACCCTTTAGCAAATTTTGCCAAAGAAGGTAAAAAAAAAAATCCAGCTTGCTACAGCAGGGTCATTGGGCACTGGAACAGGCTGCCCAGGGAGGTGGTTGATTCACCATCCCTGGAGGTGTTTAAGGCACGGGTGGACGAAGTGCTGAGGGGCATGGTTTAGTGACTGATAGGAATGGTTGGACTCGATGATCCGGTGGGTCTCTTCCAACCTGGTGATTCCATGATTCTAATCCCTAACTCTAACGCCTAACACTAAATCGAACCCTAAACCTACGCCGTAAACCCGAACCCTAAACCTAAGCCCTAACTCTAAAGCTAACCCTAACCCCTCACCCTAATGCTACCACTAGCGCTAATCCCCACCCCCTAACGCTGCGGCCCCCGCGGGCGCCACCCAGCTCCCCGCCCGCCCGCGCCGGTCTCGGCCTCGCGGCGGGTGCCGGGGCTCGGCCCGCTGTGCGGCGCGGTGACGTCACGCGGGGCGGGGCGGGGCGGGGTCCGTCGCGGGGCCGCGGGCGGCGGGAGCGCTGCGGGCGGCGGGCGGCATGGAGGAGTTCGTGCGGCGCGCCCGCTCCCGGCTGGTGAGTGGTGGCGGGCGGGGGCCAGGGGCTTCCTGCGGGGCGGACCCTCCCCTCCCCGCGCTCCGCTGCCTCCTGCCCGCGGGGCGCGGCGCGAACCAGCCGGGGACGGGGGGTTCGCACCTTCCTGGGTACTTTCAGGCGCATCAAGTTGTGCGGTTAAACGGAGGGGAAAACAGCAGAAGTTGCTGAACACCCGTCATTTCTACGGTCTCTTATATCGCTAGCAGTAGGGGATAAATTTAGATAAACCTATATATATATAAATATATATATATATATATAAATAAATAAATAACCGGGGAATACGCAAAGGTGATCAAGCACATAATCGTGCCTCGTCTGCCGTAGGTAGTTAATATTGTTTTAGGAATCGGAGACGTTTAGTTCCTGTTTGTAAATGACAGCTAGTAGGGTTGTACTGGAGCTGCAGTGCGTTTATTTCGTGCACACTGACTGGTAACAGGTCCCCAGGTAGCCTGTCCTTCTTTTTTTTCCCCGCTTATGTGCAGTGCAAAAGTAGGATGCTTTTAAGACTGGGCTGGTCCCAGGCCGGCTTGTTTCCAGTCGTGAGAGTTACTTTTCTGTGCCGAACTCAGTTTTACAGTTGTTAGGTCCAAGGGCAGCAGTGCACTCTGGCTACCTGTCCCAGCTTGGAGAAGTATGTTCAGTTATAGGACTATTAATGGATTAGTAAAAAAAAAAAAATTCTACAGCTGCTGTCTTTTTGGGCGCTTGGGATCTATATGCTTGGAGGGTCCCCTCCCCACCCTTTGGAGAGTTGCTGTAGATAACTAAATGTAACCGTCATTGTTGATGATTAGAAATATTGAGCCTTCCCTATTTCATAGACCTGTTATGAGTGAGCAGTCTCAAGCGAACCAAGGTCCTCTTTGTCTGATGGACACCATTCCCTATATGTAATGATTTGTAAAGGGTAGTTTGTTATGCTGTTTTTTGTTTTCATGCACGTGTTGGAAATCAGAGAAGGCAGGTTTTTTAGAGGACTGGCAAAATAGAAAATGAATCCATTGCTGGCTCCCGTGTTGACAGATGTTAAGCACAAACATGAGGTGTGTCATATTGGCCACTTGCCAGCTAAGTAGTTTGTGTATGTATTTTTAAGAGTTTGTAGTGTTTCTCTTATGTTTTCATGTAAACAGTCTGAACTTTGGTAGCCCTGTTAGATGCTGCATGGTGCAGTTAGAAATAGTTAATACATTTTCAGATCGGGATTTCACGTATTGTAACATTTGAACAGAAGACTTGGTTTTGACGTTTCCTGTACAAGTACATCAAGGGTGGCCGTACTTAATGTTTATAGACTCAAGTTGTGTTATGGTAGGAGTCCCCACTGCAACACTTGTAAATGGCAAGCAGTAAGACCAGCTTGATTTTACTGCTAAAAGCAAATCCTGCATGATCTTTCTAAGAAGCTGTTAATCATCAGAAAGAAGTTCTATAATCTGAAGAGACTCATCAAGAATCAGTAATGTTATTTCTTTAATTTATATGAAACAGAGCACAGCAACTGAACAGTAGCCCTTTCTGTTTCTGCAGTGTGAGTTTTCAAAAGAAGTTTAGACTTTTCTTTGTTCCTTCTGAACCATGGGAGAAAAATGCATGTTTTGGAGTGGATCTCTACAGGAGTATTGCGGGAGGGAGTGTCTTTTTGACTGTGATGTTTCATAGTATGATCATGTCAGCTGAGCATGGCTGGGGAGGAAGCATCTGAGCACGAGCGTGTCTGGTTCGGAACAGATTTATAAATCATACACTTTGGCTTCAGTTTGCTAATTCACTTTGTACGACAGAAGGTAACCCACAGTAACTGAAGATGCGCATTCTGCAAATCAGATGGCTGATGTGTTTTCCTTCCTGCTTGGTCAAGCCTTTTGGGGGGAATTTTTCCCTGCTGATAGAAGGTAGCCATAGGCTGAATCGAGGGCCAGCAGGGGTCTGTGTTTGTTTTGCTACTGATATAAGGTGAAGCTGTTCAGGTAAACAGGTGGAGGCTCAGAACTGACAAGATGCTCTGTGTTTCTGTGCTACTGCAGTGTTGTCTGTGGAAGACAATAAAGCCCTGCAGTTGTATCTCAGAGGCCTGATGATGCTAGTCTTGTAGCGCCAGTGCTTCACATCATAGGTAATCTCGTTAAGTTAAACTGATTACAGTACACTGGCTGTGTGAGTACTACGCAGCATGAGTTAACGAAAATTTTCTTTTCACATGAACAATAGCTCCAGAAGAACAATCGCTCCAGACTCTGCAGGAGAACCTATTACTGCAAGTGCTTCATCATTCATTTGGGTCTGGCTCCAGCCACAATTTCAATCAGGGCTGTTTCTCCACATGAAGCAGATTGTAGCCTTGGAGTATGCCATACGAAGGACTTGGAAAATTTTTGTTTTCAGACACCCATGTATTGTGTACCTCCATTGATTGTTAGAGAGGAAAATTCTCTGTGTTTTATCTATTAGTAATAAAATCTCCATTAGGCTATTCTTTAAGAACAATGAATTTTGCTTTTCTTAGCTGTTACATAGTCATAGAACATTTTTCAGTGATTTTCAGTACCAATTTCTAAAATTGTTATATATAATCTATGTAAAACCAATGGGGACGAATGTTAAAAAAACATGACAGAATGCAAAAGATGGTGTATTGACATTTTTTGGCATTTATGGTTCATTCCTGCAGGTTTTTCTCTAGTATTCCCTAAGTCTAGTAATCCTGCAAGAATAGGTGAGACTAGGTGAGACCAAAGGTCTTTCTAAACCAGCATTCTGTCGTTGCTAAGGGAGGATTGTAAGTGGTGGAATATACGGCACTGCTGATCAGGTGCTAAAAGCTTAGATGAAAATATCTATCTGAACTACTGTGTTAGCCACAGCTTGAGCCCTCTTCTATAAATTTGGCTATATTTTGGTTTGGTTTTTTATTCTTTAAATCAACTTATACTTTGGCTTCCACAAAATCCCTGAGACAGTGAATTCTACAATTTTATCATATGCTCTGCATGAGTGGGGCAATATCCCTGTTTGTTTGTTTTAAACCATCTGTCTGACAATTTTAATGGGCGTTCTATGGTTCTTATGCTGTGAATGAGTATTTTATGTTCACTGTCTCTGTGAGGTTTAGTTAAGTATTACCACATGCCCCTGCTCTTTTCCCAAACCTTTCTGAGCTGAAGTTTTCTATTACCCCTTCTTATAAGCACTGTTCTGTCACTGTGCTCATCCCTGCATTCTCTCTCTGAAGGCTTTGTAATTTTATTAATCCTTCGAATGTTGTGGAGCCCAGAACTGCCTGCTGCATTCAAGGCATGCATACCTAAAGGGCTTAGGCAGTAGTAGAAGAACATTTCATTTTCTTGCCATTCTACTTATTTTCTATTCTTACTGTATTTTGCTGTCAGAAAGCATTTTTCCAATGCTTTCAGAGTATGATTTAAAATGAATACAAGATATTTTTGCTGCGTTGAAGCCTCTCTGACTGTATATGGTATGTGAATTTAGTTAAAAAATGGAGGTGGGGTTGTTACCTCACATTTTCCCTAGTCTGCACTTCTTCACTCTCATTTCCATTTACTATTTATTACTTAGTCCCTCAATGTCATGAGTCCTTTCTGCAGGTTTTGCAGCCGGTTTTAGATTTGACTCTCTGGATAATCTGGTATTGTCTGCGGCTTTTGTCTTTATTTGCCTGCCTGTTCTACTGGAAGTAATATTATTTATTATTTATGCATGTGAAGAACAGCACATATCCCTGCAGATACCACTGTGGAGAATCCTTCACAAATATTTTTCATTCACTGTGAAAACAAAGCATTTGTTCCTACCCTTTGTTTCATAACTTTTAGTTCTTTGTTATTCCAAGAGAGATCATGCTCCCTTTTTCTTTGATAATTTAGGGTTTTTTACTAGCCTCTAGGAAACTTTTCAATGATATTTTCTGAGACTTAAGTACAATCCATTGTCCTGCTTGTCCTTCTCTACATGCTTGTTGAAATATTCAAAACATTTAAAAGACTTGTACAAAAATGTCACACTTCAAAAATCCTTGCTGTCTTTTCCCCAATATATTAAGTTATTCATATGTTTGGTGGCAATAAAATCTCTCTCTGTGTTAGACTCTTTCAGGAACAGCTAAGTTCTCGAGGGGGGGACGAGTGACTGATGAGTCAATATATAATTTTGTAAAGTTTAATTAGAAAAATAAAAAGTTAAAGGCTTCAGTGGGGCAACTTCAGAATTATTATCAGAGTGATTATCGAAATGTCAAAGGCACTTAAATTGAGAAGAAAAATTTCAGAAATTATTTTTTAGTAATTTTTCTCACGTGAAATACTGCATGGTGCATGAGTTAGTTAAATTTGGTATTTTTTAAGTAATCTCATGTGCTTCAGGCTGTTTGCAGTGAACGTGAATGATTGTGAGAAGTTAAATCAAGGGAGTCTGTCAAGAGAGAAGCTGTGAGAATTGAAAAGAATAAAACTCAAAAAATTGACAGAATTCCCCCTGAGAGATGCTGAGACAAGGGCTGCCAGCCAGTACTTTTCCTTGGCTTTATGTCTATGCTTAATGGAGAGCCTAATGCTTCATATGCTGGCTTCAGGGAAGTCAAAGAGGACAGAATGAGCCCTGGAAAGAGCTTAATGCATAGATGATACTGAGATATCCACATACTGCAGCAAACTGCTTAGGACTAGCAATTGAAAGATGGTCCTCCCTCTGCAGAGAATAGCAAATTAGCTGGGGAAATAATCTTTCTAAATGCTGTGTCATTTTCAGCAGTTAACAGTGTTTGGGAAAAAAACCCCAAACAACAAAGACTCAAAGCCCTTAAAAACTGAAGTTATTTTAATCCCTTGTTGCTGTAAGAAAAGAGACTGTAGCTAGATCCATGTTACACTCGAGAGAGTAATACACTGGGCAAATGGAGAACAAAGCCCCTGGAGAGGTGCGCCTAGACAAAAATTGAACTATGTGACTGGATATTTTCCAAAGTGAGGTCCAGGTCTATGGCCAGGGAGATGCCCTTGAGAATAATAAAAAGGCTTCCATGGTATTGCTTTGATAGATATGAGAAATGAATGTTGTACTTGTTTCTGAGGCAAAGAAGTTCAAAGAACAGTTAATGGTGATGGCATGACTGGAGCAGATTTATGTGACCACAGTTTCAAAATAAGCTGAGTCACTTACGTGTTTATGTGTATTGCCTTTTATTTGCCTGTCTGGAGTTTGTTCTCAATGATAGGCAGTGGTTACTTTGAAAATAATATTTGATTTAACTGGGTAAAAGTGGTGGCTTTATTGGAAGTGAAAGACATTACAGGAGTGGAGAAGTTGTTTTCCCAGAAATTGCTGAACTTGGAAGAGTATGAAAGCTTTCAAGCATTGAGACAAGGAATCAAGTTTTACCCTCTCATCTATTTTCTTTGCATTAATCCAGTAGCAGAGGACAGGACTCCATTTGGCTGGGCACTTACAGTATGCATAGTATAAAGAGTATGAGTAGTTCACTTCAGTCAGAAAACTCATGTGTGTAAGTTGTACCTGCACCTAAAAATGATGCAGAATCAGAGTCTTACAGCTGATTAACCTTTTGTTCCTTAAACCAGTCAGAAGAAACCTCTGCAGCAGGAACTTCAGAGTCACGGTTCATTAGTAATGTGGAAAAAAAAGAGTAAACATTGCATTAATGTAATTCTGAGATAAATATTTAAACAAAGAATAGTTGTGAGATGTGCTGAGCAGATACAGTAATATTGAGGGACTTACAGAAATGAGTGATTAGAAAAGTATTTTGAGAAATTTTATTGAAGCATAATTCCAAATATACACTCAATATGAGGAAGAAAGTCTGAGAGCATGAGAATAGGAAGATGAAGATGAGTGTGTCACTGTAATGCAAATAAGACATGCTTGTAGGGAATTTTGGAATGCAGTTTTGGAATAAAGCCTTCATATACTGTAGTAAGGCAGTAAGAGTCTTTTGTGTGTTTATAGATACACATACGTATCTTTATTAGGGACAGTTATATCCTATAAACTTATTCTGTGCTTTTTATATCATCATTACGCAGTTATAACTGGAATGCTTCCATCTTTTTTTGGGTACCATATACCCAAATATGAATATTTCTTAACTAGAAGAAGAATGCGGAGAATCATAGCAGAATGATTTAAAGAATTTACTTCCAAGGAATAAAAATGAACAAGACATAAAACTTGATTAAATTGCTGCTGAGCTGAGATGTGAAAGCAGCCTGGATCTATGGTGTACTAAAGGGAATGTAAAGAAACAATCATTTGTTCAGGTACATAGGTATAAATAAGAAATTGCAAAATAGCAGAGGCTGCAAGAGAATATTTCCTGAAAATGAGGTCTTATAGCTGGGAGATCACTTTTCCAGAGAAAGGAGAGAAAGGTCCTCCCTGAAAGCAAAATAAAACGTGAATTGTATAAACATATGAAGAAGTACTTTAAAAAACAACTGACAGTTGTAAGGAAAATATGTTGGGTTTTTTAATAGCCTTTTACCGTTCCACTAAAGTCGTACACACTACAAACATATATAAGAAGCAGAGGTCTCCCCTATGGATTTTCTTAGTTTTGGAGGACAAAAATAACATTTGAAAATGGTAGCTTGCATAGCTTGCCTTTCATCAGCCTCTGGTGGAGTGATTTTTCACCCTCTTCGCAAACACACACACACAAGGAGAGGAAGTGGGCAAATAAAGCACATCTTGGTGAATTTTCCGTTGGAGAAGGTGGAGTACATCAGCTTCATCAAAATTAAACCAAATTCCATCCTGAATAACTTTTTGGGTTTTGAATCATTGCATGTGTAGGAGCCATAATTTATACTTTGTTCTACTCAGAAATAAATTCCAAAGGCATTTTAGTGCAGTATATATCAGCATACTAGGGTATCATGCCATCCATACTATTATTTAAGTGTGCTACTGTGGTATCACTGCTGTAGTGTACCACTATTTTTTGACAATCTATATATGCAGTCCACAGAATTTTCATGTAGGTTTAACTAGTTTTCTTGCAGATAGATCTGTTTGAGTCTGTATCCTAAGCATTTACATTCTCAGAAGAGCAAGTGGCTTTATGTGATGTATCTGTGTGTTCTGCTTTTAAGAGATTTAGGTTTATATGAAACCTTGGAAACATTAGCCTGGCAGGTTCCTCTGTGTTTATTCATACGTGTTTGAAGTGAGTAACTTCATCGAGTTAAAAGGCTAGACATGATTTTAAAGACACTGTTTCACTTCTGGCCTCTGTTTTTCTATTTGTTTCTGTGTTGCTTAGAGTTTTTGGTCTTTAGCAAGCATCAAAATGGAAATTACCAATTCAATTGCAATTGTGCTAAATGTTATGCAAATACTTCATTTAAAAAATCTATTCAATCTGTTTCTTAAAGAGCCTGTAAAGTAAATTGGGAAAGGTAGGAGGAAACAGGTGAATCTAAAGTAGTAGTAGGGTGGTAACAGGTATACATTTGTGTATCATAACCTATTTGTTAGCATTTTGGTAAAGGGAGTCTCTAAATAGGAGACAGAAGAAGGAAGATGGGGAATTTTGGAAACATGTCTTTAAGAATACACGGGCAGCATAGGAGGAAATTAGAAGCTTTAAATACTTTTTCTATTCCTCTGCTATTGACCAGCTGGAGATAAAAGTTAACATTTTGTTATTGACTAGGAGATGATAAATGAAGCAGACGAAGGTTGGAAACAGTTACAAAATATAGTATAGGATTTTATTTAATGTTTTGGAGCAAGGAGAGCTTGGAGAGGCATGTATGGACAGAGCCAATGAGGCAGGGTCGGAGCTACAGACTAGGGGAAGATTTTCCATAGTACAGTTCTGAAACCTACTAGGTTACCTCTGCTGAAGACAAATAATGCTTAGATGATTAAACCATCAAGTAATGATAGCCAGAGTATTATTTCTGAGGGTAGATTGGGGAGTTTAATAAGGGAAAAAACACCCTATGAACTGTGGGATTTTGGAATGGGCAGGATGTATGTGTCTAAAGTGAACACGATGTCAAGACTACAGGCTGCAGTGATGGGTGGGATGGTTTTGTTAGTCCCTAGATATCTGTTATATATGTCCCTGTGAGAGAGGTGCAGTAAAAGGAAAGGGAATGAAAGCTCAGCTTTAGCCGTAACGATTCGGAGAGTATAGTGATCTTATTCCAGGAAGTGAGGAGAAGGTGTGGGATTTCAGTATGCAGGGAACAGGACTGGAACAGCTCTGAAGTCTTGTGTGCTAGCCTGGTGACTTTAGGAAGAACAGGGTCAGAGTTTAAATGACTAGATAAGATACGTGTTATATTCTTTTTCTCCCAAGAAGAGAGCCTGGTGCCAGCAAGTTAGACAGGTCCCTAACAACTGGAATGATATCACCTGTTCTAATGAGATGCAAATGGATTGCAGCACAGTGAGGGTAGAGGACAAAGACTGGAAAGGTTAGGAACATTTCAGAGAACAATGACGCCTGCATGATGTCAGATGGTTCTCTTTCCTTGTTTACTGTATCATTTGACAGTAACTGAACGATGTGTAATAGACCTAATAGACCTAATGCACTGGCTCAGTTCTGTCTAGCACAGACATAATCTGCTTTTGTACATTCCCCTCTAGCCTCAATTTATTAGTCTTGAGCCTCCTTACATCAACTTCTGTCAGACCATAATGAGGTTTTGCAGTATACCTGACAGGATTTGCCTGTTTATACTATTCAGTAAATTTTTATTTTGCTCTATTTTTATAGCAATAGTTGTATTTATGTCTTTTTTGGTAATTGACAGTTTTGATTCTGCTTTAGTTTTCTGTGTGGAAATCACTGTGCATACAGTGCCAGACACTTAGGGACCAAGTTAGTCACCCAACCAGCCTTTGGTTCAGTGACAGATGATCATGCTGAAGTGACCTTTTCCCTAAGGTTAATCTTATTATGCTACATTTTTATACAGAGTGTAAGAATTATTATACTTAATAAATACTTTCTTGCTTTTGTAAAACAGTGATTAGAAAATCCTGAGCAAAGATGCATTGATAAGGAACCTCTGAGTTGTTTCTTCAGATACCACCATACTTCTATAACTCATGGAAATAACTGGAGACATAGAATCCTGACTGGTGAACCTTGTGCACTGTTCTGCCGTCAGTGGAACAGGAGGAAAGAAAGAATCTATTCTTTTGACTTTGCCTTTTCTAAAAAAAAAAAAAATCAGAAGCAGAATTGCTTCATTTGGAATGTATTTTACTCTTTGAAGTAGCAATAAATGGTAAATACTTAAACACTCAGAGGGACAGTCTCTTCTAAATATAGACAGTTGGCAAATTATCAGTTTATTGATTCAGCAGCCTTTCTTTCGCTTAGCGAAGATTTTAACACTCAAAGTCATTTGCAGGCCTGGCTGGATTACAGCTGAGTCAGGTGGAGTGCAATGGTAGCTTAACTTGCTGGAAATGTGTACCACTACTTTTGACAATCTGTGTATATGGTCCGTGGAAGTTTCATGTAAGCTTAACCAGTTTCTTGCAGAGAAATCAGTTTGAGTCTGTATCCTAAGCATTCACGTTACACAGAAGAACAAGTGGCTTTACATGATGTACCTGTGTGTTGTGTTTTTAAGAGAGATAGGTCTATATGAAACCTTGGAAATGTTAGCCTGGCAAGTTCCTGCATGTTTATTTATTCATGTTTGAAGTGAATAACTTCATCGAGTTAAAAGGCCAGACATGATTTTAAAGATACTGTTTCACTTCTGACCTCTGTTTTTCAATTTGTTTCTGTGTTGCTTAGAGTTTTTGGTCTTTAAATTCAGCGAGCATCAAAATGTAAATTACCAATTCAATTGAAATAACTTTAGTATAGAAAACAAACAAAACTTTGCCCTTTTGAAAAGGTGGACTTAACTGTCCTTTCAGTTGACCTAGTTGAGATAGTAGCTATGGTAATTTTTTCACTAGCAAAAATACTGTAATTCAAGTTTACGTGAATTACGGATTTTTTTTTTTTTGTTCATAATTAATTTCTCCTTCAATAGGCTGAATTGTATCACTGAGGCATAGTCTGTGGTAAGAGATCGTATACTTCCTCTCTGCCACTCCTCAGGGAAATATCTGCATTTATCTCTTTGTAATGTGATGGATCTGTAGTGGCTAATGATAGATAAACTGTGAAGTTGCTGCAGCCAGCTTTAAAATGGGGCATCTTGGCTATTTTTTACATAAAAGTTGTTTTGTATATGAGAGGAAGAGGCATGGGATGGCTCTGTTAATTTCTGTGCTTTCTGTGTGTTTTGAGGGCCCAGCTACATAAACTCAAAGGGTCATTGGGCACTGGAACAGGCTGCCCAGGGAGGTGGTTGAGTCACCTTCCCTGGAGGTGTTTAAGGCACGGGTGGACGAGGTGCTGAGGGATATGGTTTAGTGTTTGATAGGAACGGTTGGACGCGATGATCCGGTGGGTCTCTTCCAACCTGGTTGTTCTGTGGTTCTGTGATATAAATACAGTTCCATGCTACTATGTGGAGTTTGTTCCCTCCCTTGAGAATTTGATGCACACTATAACTTCAGCATTGGTAGTCATAGGAAGAACAAGACAGTGACTTCATTTTTAATTTGGAAGGGTGGCATAATTGTACATTAAAGCATTCATTCCAGGGATGAGAGGGTGGTACATATTGGAGTTCTAGTCTTTTGTCTCCATGGACTCATACCCTGGTTTAGGTCGCATGTGAAAATTAGTTGAGTGATCTGATCTTAGCAGCTATTTGTTCACCGCTAAAAATCATTGCAGTTTTCAAGTGGCAGGTTTTACACAGTGGAAGAAGGATTTCTAAGACTGGAGTCGTTTGCTTGATCTGTTTTGCAAAGCTTTTGTGACAGTGTCTCAATATCAAAGTGGTGAACTTTCATTTAAAAGAAAAACAAACCAAAGCAAACCAGCAATCAACCTAATCCTTCCTCATCCCCACCTCACCTTGGCCTCCAAAGAATTGGACCTTTTACAATCTTATGGTCTGAACAGACAATTCATTTAGAGATTCTAAATAAAAACAAATTAGAGTTGATAGGGAAAACAAACTTAAGAGATATTTTTAGTTAAGTTTAGGTCTGTATGAAGAACACTGTGAAGTCTGCCTGACTGAAAATACTGAGATCTTATTTCTTGAAAACAGAGCAAGTTAAAGTATACGGCTTACTTGTAATGGGAACAGTTTGTATGCCACTTCTGTGTTCTGTATCTGTCCCCTTATAGAATAATTTGAATGTATCTCTTCACCAAATTGTCTATGGTGGAAGAAACCATTACCTGAGAAAACGTCCAGGCTTTCTACTAGTTACCCCTGTGTGCTCCTCCAACGCCTCCTCCTCCCCAGTCTTGTAGAACTTAATCGAGATTTTGTTCTTGTTGTCAAATGCCTTGCAACTTTTCTAATAGCTTGGGAATTAAAATTCTGCTTTGTGTTACAATGCCAGTTCTCGTACTATTATATACTGAGAAAAGCAGAAGAGATTGGTTTCAGTGTGCTAAAATGGAACACTAAATGTAAAAATGCTCTCTTTTAATTCAGACAGCAATACAAAGGTGAATTTACCTTCTCGATTCCTTTTCTCCATAACTTCATAGCTTCCAAAGAGGGAAAAGCGATGAGATCTTTATTTATATCTTTAATTTATTTTCTTTTTCCTTCTTTCTCTCTTTACTCTCTGCTCTCTCTCTCCTTTCCTGCTAGTAGGATATGTGGTAGTCAGAGCCCTGATATTCCATGTGGCTTTTAGGAGCAGGGTCATATACATTAATGTGTGTGAAACTAGCAATAAATTGCTCACAACTAATTTCAACAGTTTTAGCACGCTGTAGTGTAAGCACTTTGTGATTGACTATGAGTGTTTGTAATCTTGCAGTTTGTTGTACTCTCACAAACTCAGCAGGCTGCCGGAGCCAGTGTGGCTGAGCACCACCCACCTGCCAACTGAGAGACTGGGGGAACAAGAGATGGAGAATGGCAGCAAGTTCCTGCCCAGCACAGGAAACCTGCTGTCCCCACTCAAACAACAAACCCCCAGATTCCCCTGAAGAATAAATGTGAAGCACTGCAAGTGGAATCCATCCCCAAGGATGAAGAGGACGGCTCCCGCAGCCTAGAAACATTCCCTAGGCTGCGCCATCCTCAAACAACCATAAAAACTTCCTCCATAAAAAAGAAGAGGAGAGTGATTGTCTTAGGGGATTCCCTTCCAAAAGGAACAGAGGGACCCATCTGCAGACTGGACCCGCTCCACAAGGAGGTCTGCTGTTTACTGGGGGCATCAGTGAAGGTCGTAACTAGAAAACTTCCTTCCTTGGTCAAAGAGACAGATTATTACCCTCTGGTAGTACTTCAGATTGACAATGATGACACACAGTGCAGAAAGCAGTGCAGAAAGCTGAAAGCCATTAAGAGAGACTTCAGGGCTCTGGGGAGAACAATGGAGGGCTCTGGGGCACAAGTAGTGTTTAGCTCCATTCCAACCCTAAGGAATGAGGAGCAAGAGGTCAAAAAGATTCACTTGATTAATACCTGGCTCCGAGCCTGGTGTGAGGAAAGAAGCTTTGGGTTCTTTGATCATGGAGTGGCCCACCCACCTCCAGGCTTCCTTAGTAGGGATGGGGCATGCTTGTCTCCTAGAGGGACTGAAGTCCTTACTAAAAATCTAGCTAGGCTCATAAATAGAACTTTAAACTAGATGTGAAGGGGGAGGGGGGTGAGGCCAGGCTAGTCGGGAGTGAGCCTGGAAGTGGAACTCTAGTGCCTGAAAGATGGTGTGCTGGCAAGGACTACCAGTATATCACCACAGTGTGAGTGGGGGCGGGTACATCTGGTGACAGAAAGAATGAAACTGGCACTGAAGGGTTATATATTCCAAGGACCAGTCAATTGGGAATGAACACTATTCCTTTTATGAGGGCTGAAAGTTTGACAGCCCAGCTGAAGTTCATTTACACCAGTGCACACAGCATGAGCAAGAAGCAGGAGAAGTTGGAAGCTGTTGTAGGGCAAGGAGACTAGGATGTCATTGCCATCATGGAAGTGTGGTGGGACGACTTGTATAACTGGAGTGCAGCTATGGTGGGGTATAAACTCTTCAGGTGGGACATGAAGGGTAGGAGAGGAGGCAGGGTAGCCTTCTATGTTAGAGAGTGCTTTGATACCCTTGAGCTTGATTATGGTGATGACAGGATCAAGTGCCTGTGGGTTAAAATCAGAGGAGCCCACAAGAAGGCAGATATTGTGATGGGAGTCTGTTATAGACCACCCAGCCAAGAAGAAGCAGCTGATGAGCTCATGTATAAACAACTATGGGTAATCTCAACGTCACTACCTCTTGTCCTCGTGGGAGACTTCAGTCTTGTGGATATCTACTGGAAGTACAATACAGCAGAAAGGAAGGAGTCTAGGAGGTTCCTGAAGTGCGTGGAAGACAACTTCCTCACACAACTAGAGAGTGAGCCAACAAGGGAAGGTGCCCTCCTGGACCTGCTGTTTGTGAACAGAGAAGGCCTTGTGGGGGATGTGACGGTTGGAGGACACCTGGGACAAAGCGATCATGAGATGATACGTTTTTCAGTTCTAGGTGAGGTGAAGAGCGTCGTTAGCAGGACAGTAGCATTAAACTTCCAGAGGGCAGGCTTTGGACTGTTCAGAAGGGTGGTTGGCAAAGTCCCATGGGAGGCAGTCCTTAAGGGCAAGGGAGCCTGTGAAGGATGGGTGCTCTTGAAAAAGGAAATCCTAGCAGCTCAGGAGCAAGCTGTCCCCATATTCCGGAAAAGGAGCTGGCGGGGGAAAAAACCAGCTTGGTTGAGTAGGGATATCTTGAGAGACATCAAAAAGAAGAGGAATATCTATGAGCTTTGGAAGAAGAGACAGGCATCTTGGGTGGACTACAGGGAGGAAGTGTGATCGTGCAGAGAAAAAATCAGGAGGGCATAAGGCCCAACTAGAAATCAGATTGGCAAAGTCTGTGAAAGATAACAAAAAAAATCTTTCTATAAATACATTAACAATAAAAGGAGGACTAGGGAGAATATTCAGTCCCAATTGGATGCAGATGGAACAACAGTGACAGGGGATCAGGAAAAGGCTGAGGTACTTAATGCCTTCTTTGCCTCAGTCTATAATAGTAAGGAAAATTGTTCCCTGTGTGTATACACTCAGGAGTCAGAGGAGCAGAACAAAGCTCCCATGATCCAAGAGGAGGCGATTAGGACTTGCTTGCCCAGCTAGACACCCACAAGTCTATGGGGCCAGATGGGATCCACCCAAGAGTATTGAAGAGCTGGCGGATGTGCTGGCCAAACCCCTTTCCATTGTCTTTCAGCAGTCTTGGCTGACTGGGGAAGTTCCACTTGACTGGAGGCTGGCTGATGTTATACCCATCTACAAGAAGGGTCGCAGGGAGGATCCAGGGAACTACAAGCCTGTCAGTCTGACCTCAGTGCCAGGGAAAGTCATGGAACAGGTGATCTTGAGTGCTATCATGAAGCACATGCAAGGGATCAAGGTGATCTGGCCCAGTCAACATGGGTTCACAAAAGGCAGGTCTTGCCAAGCTAACCCAATTGCCTTCTATGACAAATTGACTCACCTACTGGACGAGGGAAAGGCTCTGGATTTAGTCTTCTTGGACTTCAGTAAAGCCTTTGACACAGTTTCTCACAGCATTCTGCTTAGAAAACTGTCGGCCTCTGGCCTGGACAGGCGCACACTCTCCTGGGTGGAAAACTGGTTGGATGGCCGGGCCCAGAGAGTGGTGGTAAATGGAGTTAATAGATGTTGAGGCTCTGGAGCGAGTCCAGAGAAGAGCGACGAAGCTGGTGAGGGGCTGGAGAACAAGTCTTACAAGGAGTGGCTGAGAGAGCTGGGGTTGTTTATCCTGGAGAAGAGAAGGCTGAGAGGAAACCTTATTGCTCTCTACAACTACCTGACAAGAGGTTGTGGAGAGGAGGGAGCTGGCCTCCTCCCAAGTGACAGGGGACAGGGCAAGAGGGAATGGCCTCAAGCTCCACCAGGGGAGGTTCAGGCTTGACATCAGGAAAAAAATTTTCACAGAAAGGGTCATTGGGCACTGGAACAGGCTGCCCAGGGAGGTGGTTGAGTCACCATCCCTGGAGGTGTTTAAGGCACAGGTGGACGAGGTGCTAAGGGGCATGGTTTAGTGATTGATAGGAATGGTTGGACTCAATGATCCAGTAGGTCTTTTCCAACCTAGTGATTCTGTGATTCCTACTGTGCCAGCCAGTGAGGTACAGATTAATTTTTTTGAGTATCTTACAATGTTTAGGATAAATTAGCTGTTCACATATGATTGTTTATGAACTGTTCTACCTTAAAAAATGCTATCCTTTGCTAGATAACCAGACAGTTCATCCTGTCTGCCTCTGACATTATTTCTTTTTGCATTTTGCTGCTCTGGAAAATAAGCAAGGATGCTAAACAAGGTGTGAAATTACATTCTGAAACTTTATAGCCTGCTTAATTACATATATCCTCCATTGTTAACTGAGTGCTTAATCACTTATCTTTTAAGCTAGTTAGATATTCATTGTAATTCTTTGCACATTTTGATTTTCAGAGCTTAGAATTGTATTGTTTGATGATGTTGTGGAAAAAGCAGCTTAGCTGCCATTTTAAAAAGTGTTTAAAATCTAGGTGCTTCTCTCCCAACCAGATAGTAATTACTGATACTGAATTAAGATCAGTCTGTAAGAGCAGAATCTCCTCCTTGCTTCCATAAATCAGAAGTGATTATACAAATGAAGCTCATAGGTAATCAAGGGACAAGAAATTCTGCTTAAGAAGTGCTAGGCTTGTGGCAGAAGCAGGAAAAAAACATCAGTATTTCATAGCGTTTTCGAACAGAGGAAGCAGCTCCGTGGTACAATAGCAGAAGTTACGGCTGGAGTACTAATCTGACATGTTCTGTCCAATTTGAAAGCTTAAAAAGTGATATAATATTGCATTCTAGTCACTGTAAGATAAATCATAGAATAACCAGGTTGGAAGAGACCCACCGGATCATCAAGTCCAACCATTCCTATCAACATCTCTCTCAGGCATATGAAAATGTCTGTTAAAGATATATTGCATGTGAGAACATGAGACCAGTTATGAAGTACAGGTTTCGATTTTAATGTTTCAAAAGTGATTACATAGATGCTTTAGGTAGAAAACATATATGTTAGCAAAACAATAGAAACCAAGGTAGACGAAAGTGGAAGGAAGGTGTAAACACAGTTTTCATTTAACCCATATTGTTAAAATGCCACTTACATCTAGTTCAGTTGTTTCTGTGCTCAAACTGTCTGTTACTCTTGCGGGCAGAGAGAAACACTAACCCACTCTCTGTGCAAGTGGGTTAATGGACTAGAGAGTCCCTGAGCAGAGTTCTCTGCCTTAAGCACCTAAACCTGACCATAGTGCAAGGCTGAGGACTATTTCTGAAATCCCTCTGAACCAGCCAAGAGATAGTGTCTGCATTTTGTGCATGTGCATGCACGTACATGCACTCATATACATGGTGTAAGGCTCTAGTGATGCAAAAGGATGCAGTGTATTATATTTCCCACTGATCTCCAGGGAGGTTTCTTCTGGAAATTGTTGAGATGTGCAAGAAGATTCCTAAGGTGATGAGGGTGGAGACCTTACTGAATAAGGCCAATCTGTTTGGCATCTTTTCTTTCATAGGTATTAGAAATACTGTTCTTTTAGGTAAATTTACATCTGCAAAGAAAGGGGAAATTACACTTTCCTTATGCCCCTACTGTATGTTATAGCTTTTGTTTTTCTAACAAAAACTGTTCAGGAAATAAAGTACTCTTAATGCTCTGTTTTCACTTTTATATGAAGGAAAAATTTGAAGGCCTTAGCAGCAAGACTTCTGAGGAGTGGCTGAGGTCACTTGGCTAGTTCAGCTTGGAGAAGAGAAAGCTGAGGGGTGACCTCATCCCTCATCACAGCCTGCAGCTTCCTCAAGGCCAGTGGAAGAATAGGTGGTGATCTCCTCTCTCTGGTGACCAGTGATAGGACACGGGGCAATGGAATGAAGCTGCGTCAGTGGGAATTCAGATTGGACATCAGGAAAAGATTCTTTGTTGGGAGTGTGGGCGGTCACTGGAACGGACTCCTCAGGCAAATGGTCATGCCACTAAACCGGTCAGAGTTCAAGGAGCGTCTGAACAATTGTCTTAGTTGTATGGTTTAATTTCAGGTAGAATTGCAAGGAGTATGTTGTTGGACTTGATGATACTTATGGGTCCCTTCCAACTTGAGATATTCTAGGGTGCTCTGAAATATGAAGAGGTTTTAGTTCTTCCTTTGAAACCAAACTAAATCTGGTAAACAAAATTTCACAAAGCTTTCTACAAAATCTAAAAATGAACTGTTCTTCTGTATGATCATAATTTGACATAATTGGAAGTGTGTAAGAATACATGGCAGGCAGGGCAGGGCAGATGCACTTTCTGTATCTTTACAGAATACATGGGTACTCACAAGCCTGTTTCTATCCCTGCACATTAATACCGAGTACAGTTTTGAACAAGATTGTCTTGGTCTTACACTTCTAAGTTAGGAGTATCTTGCTAGAAATCATGGAACTTTGTTTGAAATGGTTGGTGGATGAGACAGGGTCAAGGCCAGGGAGCGAAAACCACAGAACAAAAAGAGAGAGAGAGGGAAAAGTGGTAAGTAGAATGAAATTATGCAAGATATTATTTATTGAAGTGTCCTATTTGGCTCCTGGTTGTCTCAAGAACCTAAATAAACTTGAAAACTTGAATTGAGTCTTGAATACTTCCTCCTTTCCTCATGCTTAAATTCTCCGTCTGCCATTTTTAGTTACTGTTAAAGAGATATTCATTCCAAGGGTCCAGCTTTACATAATCACAAGTATTTCTGAGGGCATCTAATTAATGTGTATCAACATGCATGAAGTTTAAAATAGCTCACGCCCATGGAGCTTTAGTAACTAGGTCTTTTTTCTGGCAAGCCTTTATGAGAACATCTATATAGATTGGATACAATAGTTGAACTGGGAAGCCAGAGAGTGATGTAAATTAAGGGGACCAAATGTCAGCTGGAATAAGTGGTGCGTGTTTAGCCACAGAGAGATGGGTTTTCCCCAGCATCTCCTCTTTGATGCTTGTAGCTTCTGCAGCTGTATGGTCTGTGAGAAGAAAGTGTTTTCTGCTTGTTCTGAAGAAGTGCACACTGAGACACAATGCTATTTTTAGTTTTGACAGGGTGGTCTGTCCTCCAGTACCTAATATTAAAGCTGCCTAGTCCCTGTCTCTTTAAGACACATCTCTTGTAAGTGCATGTTTTGAAGTGACCCTGAAGGAAGGAATCAACAAGTCTCATTTTAGTATCGAATATTTGAATCTGATTTGAGAAAAAGAAAGATACAGAACATCAGTGTGGTGTGTTCTTTTTAGCTAACGGTAGTTTGTAAGGTAGATGTACTCAGTAAGTCAGCTGTGATACCTTGTTTTTTAGTCTTATAAACTTAAATAGAAGTAGTTCTTTTATATTCCAGGGTATCAAAAAGGAAATTATGCAGATATTCTGTCCTACTGAACATATGCACATGCCTACATGAATATGTATGTGCTCACACCAACTCGTGACGTGTAAAGTATCCAAATTTCTTACCTGTGGGCACTTCTGTATCTGTAATTTAATAGTCAAAGACTATTAAATACTTCAGGTAATTTGGAGATAGGAGCTTGGCTAAATTATAATTTGTGCAGTAAACTTTGAAGAAAGAGCAAATTGTCTTTACTGAGATCAATAATAAGAAAACAAGTAAGTAACACTGGCACAGCTCAGCCCTCTAGAGCAAGACCAAAGATATTTTTGAGGAAATAGGAGAAATGTACTAGTCATAGAATCATAGAACGGTTTGAGTTGGAAGGGACCTTAAAGATCATCTAATTCCAACCCCCATGCCTTAGATCCAAGCACCCTTGTTCCACTAGGTCAGGCTTACCCATCCAACCTGGCCTTGAACGGTTCCAGGGAGGAGGCATCCACAACTTTCCTGGGCAACCTGTTCCTTTGGTGAACCCTCATTGTGAAGAATTTTCTCCTTATGTCTAATCTAAATCTTCCCCTCTCCAATTTATAGCCATTCCCCCATGTCATATCACTACATGCCTTTGTAAACAGTCCCTCCCCAGCTTTCTTGTAGCCCCGTTCAGGTATTGGAAGGTCGCTACAAGGTCTCCTCAGAGCCTTCTCCAGCCTGAACAACCTCAACTGTCTCAGCCGTTCCTCATATGGGAGGTGCTCCAGCCCTATGATCATCCTTGTAGCCCTCCTCTGGGCCTGTTCCAACAGTTCCATATCCTTCTTATCTTAAGGATTCCAAAACTGGACACAATACTCCAGGTGGGGGTCTCACAAGAGCAGAATAGAGGGGCAGAATCACCTCCCTCGACCTGCTGGCCACACTTCTTTTGATGCAGTCTAGCATACGTTTGGCCTTCTGGGCATTGCTGGCTCATGTTGAGCTTCTCATCAACCAGCAGCCCCAAGTCCTTCTCTTGCAGGGCTGCTCTCAATCACATCATCCCCCATTCTGTATCTGAACCAGGGATTGCCCGGACCCAGGTGTAGGACCTTACACTTGGCCTTGTTGAACTTCATGAGGATCTCACAGGCTCACTTCTCCTGCTTGTCCAGGTCCCTCTGGATGACATCCTGTCCTTCTGATGTGGCAACTACCCCACTCAGCTTGATGTCTTCTGCAGACTTGCTGAGGTTGTACACTATCTCACTGTCTATATAATTGATAAAGATATTAAATAGCACTGGTACCAGTATGGACCCCTGAGGGACACCACTTGACGTGGATCCCCATCTGGATATAGAGCTGTTGACCACTACTCAGTGAATATGATCATCCAACCAATTTCTTATCCACCAACCAGTCCACCAATCCAGTCCTTCTCTCTCCAGTTTAGAAAGAATGTTGTGGGGGCCCATGTCAAAGACTTTACAGAAGTCTGGATAGAGTATATCTGCTTGTTTTCTCATGTCCACTGCTGTGGTTACCCCATCATTGAAAGCCACTAGGTTGGTTGTACAGGACTTGCCCTTGGTGAAGCTGTGCTGGCTGCCACTAATCGCCTCCCTGTCCTCCCTGTGCTTCAGCATGGCTTCTAGGAGGATCTGTTCCATGATATTGAGTACTGTGTACTTGAGTAGTGAAGTACTGTGTCCAGTGCTGGAATCCTCAATGTAAGAAGGATATGGAACTGTTGGAACGGGTCCAGAGTAGGGCTACAAGGATGATCAGAGGACTGGAGCGCCTTCTCTCTGAGGACAGGCTGAGAAAGTTGGGCTTGTTCAGCCTGGAGAAGAGAAGGCTCTGAGGAGATCTTATAGCGACCTTCCAGTACCTGAAAGGAGCCTACAAGAAAGCTGGAGAGGGACTATTCATAAAAGCTTGTGATGATAGGCCAGGGGGAATGGATATAAACTGGAGAAAGGCAGATTTAGACTAGATGCTATGAGGAATTTCTTCACCATGAGAGTGGTGAGGCACTGGGACAGGTTGCCAAGGGAAGTTCTGGATGCCCCATCCCTGGATGTGTTTATGGCCAGGTTGGATGAGGCCTTGGGTAACCTGATCTAGTGGGATATCTCTGCTCATGGCAGGGGTTTGGAACCAGGTGATCTTTAAGGTCCCTTCCAACCTTAACTATTCTATGATTCTATGATCTTCCCAGGCACAGAGGTGAGGCTGACAGGCTGGTAGTTCCCAGGGTAATCTTTTCTACTGTTTTTTAAAATGGGCACAATATTACCCTTCTTCGAGTAAGCAGGGACTTTTCCTGACTGCTGTGACTTTTCAAATATCACGGAGAGTGGCTTGGCAACCACATCGGCCAATTCTCTCAGGACTGTGGGATGCATCTCATCAGATCCCATAGACTTATGTATGTTTGGGTTCCTCAGGTGGTCATGAACCTGATCCTCCCCTACTGTTGGGGCTTTACCACCCTCATCCCCGTTGTCCATTGACCCAGGAGGGGTGAGGAGAGCAGTTGTCAGTGAAGACTGGGGCAAAAAAAGTTGTTAAGTACCTCAGCCTTCTTCTCGTCTTTTGATATGAGGTCACCATTTTCATCCATCGGCGGGGCTATGCTTACTTTAACCTTCCTTTCCTGATTGATGTACCTGTAGAAGCCCTTCTTGTTTGTCTTCCCTTGCCAAGTTCAGCTCCAGCTGAAGGAAGAAGGCTTCATTGCTTGGCTCTCCTTGATTAGGTGGCCTGTAGTGTACACCAGCCACAAGGTTCCTTTTGCTGCCTCAGTCTTTTATTTTGATCCACAAGCTTTCATTCTGTTTGTGGTTACTCTTCAAAGACAGCTCTTCACACTCTATCCATTTCCTGATACAGAGGGCAACACTTCCACCCCTCCTTCCTGGTGTGTCCCTTCTGAACAGCCTGTAGCCATCCATAGGCACACTCCAGTCATGGCATTCATCTCACCAAGTTTCAATGATGGCAAACATCACAGCTTTCTAGTAGCAGGGTAGCTTCCAGTTCCTCCTGTTTGTTGCCCAAGCTTCATGTGTTTGTACAGAGGCACTTCATCTGGGCTGTAGGCCACATCACCTTCTCAGTGGACGACCCCATGTTTCCCTTAACGTGTTCTGCAGAAGTTTTCTTCCTGGCACCTACTACCTCAGGAGCCTCTCGTTCATCTCTACAAGCTCCTGAGCCAAGACCCTCCTCCCGCTTTGAGAAAGGTGGCTCCTGTCTGATTCCTGTAAACCTGGTGATGTGTAGGCCATCTCATTGTCAAAAAACCCCAAGTTATTACAGTGACACCAGCCACAAAGCCATGTATTAATATACTGGACCTGTCTGTTTTTTCCAATGTCATCATCTGTAACTGGAAGGAGGATGGAAAAAAATCACCTGGGCCCTGGATTCCCTCACTAGCTCTCCCAAGGCCCTGAAATCTCTTAATCACCGTTGGGCTACGTACTGCAGCTTCATCACCTCCCACATGGAAGAGCAGTAACAGGTAGTAGTCTGATGGCCTTGCCAGACTGCGGAATTTCCTAGCAACAGCCGTTACCCAGGTTCCTGGGAGGCAGCAGACTTCCCTGTGAGTAGGGTCTGCTTGACATATTTTACCCTCTGTTTCCCTCAGCAGGGAGTCTTCTACAACTATGACTCGCCTTTTCCTCCTTGTGGCAGTTGTAGTAATACAGGGCAGGAGTGTTGTTCTTGTCTTGGCTCTTCCTGTAATGTAGACTCTTCCAGAAAGCTCCTAAGCTTCATGGTCTTTCTGGAGCTTTAATTTGAGGTTCAGTTTGAGCTGTAATTGGCATTAATATCAGATCTGTGGTATTTGGAGAATCAATTGCACTTACATAGCATTTTAAAAGGTATTTTTGTATCTGACAGTAATAATGTTTTGCATCTGGGAACAATACCATGCTGCTAGGTTTGCTTTTGACACAATTTCTGAAATTTTTGCTTGTTTTCTTTCTTTTCCCTCTTTGCCTTTGCTTATGATGAGTCTGTGCTAGTTTAGTTTTTAGATACGGAGTGTCATGTTATTTGTATTATTTGGCCATGACAAATGAAGGACGTGCTTAGACAGGGATTGTATGTCCTCTGTGTCCTGCTATTTGCAAAATATTCAGGCTCCCAAATGTGATTGTAATTTTTTTCTGAGGAATTATGCATTAATTGAGAGATCTTGTAATTTAAATATTTTCTACTACATTCTCTAGATGTTGTTCTTTTTTTATGCTGGAACATTTCTGAGAAGAGAATTCCATTCATGAGGAACTGTTAGAAATTTTCTCTATGTTGTGCATAAATAGCATTTGAACTTGTTCCCTCTTCTTGTTAAGCACAACTAACACTGTATCACTTTGTATGAGATTAATTTATTTTACAAACTAAATGTCAGCATAGTAAAAACTGCGTTTTTTCTTGGTAATGTTAGCTTAAGCATGTTGCACAGCTTAAATGCTTCAGAGTGTACCTTGCATAATAAAACAGGTTATTTTATGTCATACTCTTGGTAAAGTATGTATACGTTTCTGTCTAGATTTCTAATGTACCTTTTAAAGAAAATGAAATACAAATTAAACTTTTAAGCTAATTGTCACAGTAACTGCCATAATTGTTAGCATCCTGGTTCTCCAAACTGGTGAAAATCATTACAATGTATTTGTAAGGCTGGTTTTAAAATCACAGGAATGCAATATTCATGTGACTTCAGCAAGTGGACACGGACCTCCTCTGATAGCCATAACAGTCTGTCTTTATAAGTAGACCTCATTATCAAAATTTGCTTTTCATATATTACTGTGATTGCAATACATGACTCAAATCACAAAGCCTCTGTGGGTTGCGCCTCTTATTAAATTTATGCTAATCTGTTACAGTTAGCTAGTCTGTTTGAGTAATCACGTAGTGGAGTATCTCAAATATCTTTGAAGTTAGTATGTTCTTTTAAGACCTGGTGTGCTTTTTAAATGCAGAAATGAGAAGTGTATTTTGATACTTATTTATATGTATGGACATCATCTAGAGCCAGAGATTCAGTGTTCAAAAATGACTGTGTATAAATATGTTGCTGTTATATCTTGTCCTCTTTGACTGATTCTGAGGAAGAATATTGTTCTACTTAGCTGATTAAGAAAGGAAAGAATTATGCCATGTTTGTTTTTAAGACTCTTCTAATTCCACTAATACTGGGCAGATACCCTTTTGACTGCAATGACTGGCCAGCACATGCTTCCCATATAAGGGAAAGCAAGATACACATAGCTGTTCTTCTTGCTCTTTCAGTGCAAAATCCTTATATTACATAAAATGCTGTGTAAGGGTCCTCCAGTCTTCTGAGATTTATGCAATTAACTAAGCAGAAATAATAAGCTGAAGAATGTCAGATTGAGAACAGGGAGTGACCTTACACTGCAAAACTGTGAATCATCACCAGTTTCTGGTGTTACCACTGTTCCTGTTCTGACAAGTGCTTAACTGGATACTTTTCGATATCTCTGAGGGTAGTCAAACCACTTTTTTAGCACCTTGAACACCTTGAGAGTACAGAGGAATTTTAGTTCATGATCACTGCATTCTTATAGCTGGAAACACAGGAATTGTCTTATTGGCACATACTAAACATTCATGTCATGGAGTATGTTTTGTTGCTGCTCACCAAGGTAGGGTTTAATTACAATCAAATTCTAAACGCCTTACCAGCGTTCCCAGTTTGCCAGCAGAAAAGAGTGGCTGCTATGATCAGTCTTGTGCATCAGATATTTTCACTTGCATAGGTCCCTTTTTGTAATTAGGGCTAGGGTTTTTTTGTTTTTTTTTTTTTTTCTCTGTAGGTTGTTTGGGGTTTTTTTTCTCCACACTCCCAGAGATTTAAGGACTTCTCTCTGTACAAGACGTGATCTAGGAGTGATAGGTGCTCTGGGATTGTGTTACCTTCAGAATCAACTTAAGCAAATTTAGAGCACCGTGGTTTGGTGAAAGTAAGGTATTGGCCTAAGAAGCAGCGGACTGTTCTTTGCTAGCTTACTTATCTCTCCTTACCTTTGGACTCTTTGTTCTTAACTACAGTAGTAACTGAAATCAATGGATGCTGCTTTTCCTAACAGTATTCTTTTCAGTTGAAAACCAAGAAGGGTTTGACTGTTGAGGAAAATCAAGCAAGACCCTGTGTAAGGGAGGACGCAGCTAACAGTGTTTTCCATAGATTAAAAACACATTAGTGTGTTAAATATAAATACAGAAGATACTGTAGATCTGTCAGTTGAAAGGTAACGTTGAAATATTCATGTAATCTATTTTGTTTGTTGTTAAACATGATTTTGTGTAAAATACTTACTGTCTTTTGAATTGGCTGGGGCAGCAGATTTGCTAGGGATGATGAATTGCCCATTTTCGTGTTAACTGAGAGGATTCAGCAAAGCTGTCATTAAAGAAGATTTCTGACTTAATCAGTGGCTACTGTCTTTTCATATGTGAATTTGTCAATTTATATCTACTGTTTCCTATGCTTAATAAAACTTGAAAATATAATTTATGAAAACTTTAATCAAAATGGATGAAATTGAGCCAAATCTTAAACAAAAAATTTCTCTTCTAGGTGTGTATTTGTTCTCATATTGTTAATATTTACCACATTTTTAATCAGAAATAAATGGCATAACACATCTGTAATTAGTTTTATAGCAATATCAACAGTGCTTATTTTTACTTTGTCATTGCACAATTTTTTTTGGCTATTATTTTCTTTACTTTTAAAGCAATATTTGATATCCTTGCCATGAAGACCATCTTTAATACTCTTTATTTCTATGATTCTCCGTATAACTTATCTTTTAACAGAAGAAATTGAACTGCTATGCCAAATAAAGTCTGTCTGTACATTCGATATGCTATTTACTATTACAGAAACTGCCATCTCTAACAGAGATGGGTTTTTTTTGGTAACTACAGTGACAATCTGACTAGAGCTCTATATGAGAAAGATGTATTTGTTGTATTGTGGTTCTTGATAGACCTTGATTCTTCTGGAACATTACTGTTATGACCAACATAACAGTTGTTCCTTTTCTTCCTGTACCAATTGTCCTAGTGTGTTAAATTTAAAACATGGCTTAGGTTCTATGTCAAGACAAAATAATGTGAAATGGGGCTGTGGTTCAGAAGGGCAATGATAATTATCACTGTAAATATTTTTTACAGTATCATCATCTGTATGTCAGTTCAAACTGTCATTGGCACTACACAAGAACAATAATGCAGGAGTCTTACACAAAATATGTGATCCCTAGATTCTTATTTTTTCAGCGAATCTTTTTAATGGGCATTGTGGTGCCCTGTGAGGATTTTAACTATTGCAATGCTGAACTCTGAAGTGCAAGGAGGAATGGGAAATGCAGATTTGAGTGTATTGCTTCCTATAGTTCTTTCCCAGCTTGCCCCAAGTGTAGGAGATAGTCACAATTCCACCTCCTGATAACTTTTTGCTTACTCTGGAGGATATTTTTCAAAGTGATTGTTATTTTTTTCAGTTCTTTTGCTACTTTTCCATTGTCAATTGCACTTGACAAATATAAGGATTAGATTCAGTGTTTTCCCAGATACACTATATACAAAGGCATGTAAGTCTGTGCTCAGACTTTTCTTTCTCCTGAAAAAATCTTAAAGCCTAAGTGGTATTTTAAGTGTTTTCCCTGAATCCCAAACACTCAGTTTCAGTTTCCAACCCTTTTCTCATTGAATATTATGAGGAAATTTTTCAGTAAATTAGGACTAGTGTTCCATTTCTTCAGATAGGGATGGTTGTAGGTTTTTTTTTGGTTTTATGGGAGTGTATTTTACCTGATCTGTCTCATTATAAGGAAAACTAACATCAGCAGAGCAAGAATGAGTGGTTTAGATTGCTACTGTATATTGCCTTTCAGCACACTTTAATTAAAGTGGCATTTGTTTGTCCTGTAATATCACCATTCCCTAATCAATGTACTGAGCAAGCACCATAGTGACAAGATAAGTTGCTTTGTTTTGTTCCATATGTCTGTGTTCCAAATTTTCCATAGTTTTAATTGGTTCCCTGCAGAATAACATTTACAAGCATATGGTATGGATAATGCTGACTGCATTTGTTACCATATATTTTAGTGCATTGGTGGCACTAGATCACTAAGCCTTTAAATGTGATTATGAGGTTATTTAATGCAGTCAATAGTGTGCTTAAAACACAGCAAAAATCTGAAGGGAGACAAATGTTATCGAGGAAATATGTTTGAATGCCTTCCTAATGCTTCAAGCATAGATAGGGAAGTATGATTCAGAAGAGGTTTTGCTGAAGCATACTTCATCACCTAAGAGCAATTTGGAAAGGTCTTTGAAGGCTACTTGTCATCACAAGAGGAATGCGTGTGGGAACAGGGAATGCAGAAAAGGCAAAATACAAGATAAGTTGAAGGTTATTGACTTCTGAAGAAATGCACTGGCTTTAGCTGATGAAATGGAATGCTGGATCAGCCCATAAATCTCACATGTCTGACTTAGAAGACATCAGCACTACATTTTTACACTGATTTTTCTCTAGCAGAAGATGGCCAATCCAGAGGAAAATGTGAACGACTGAGAAGTCCCCAGTCATCTCAGCATGTATGAAGATCTGAGTTCAGCAGTTATTGACATAGGTGTTGGATTATGTCTTTTTGATTGTGCTGGAGAGGAGAGTGTGTCATGATGCAGAATAGAGAGTTGAAGAAGAATTCAGTGGGTCATTGTATTAATGACCATTTTTGATTTCATGAGCAGACTGGGAAGTCAGACACAGACAAAACAATAAGAGAAAGAGGATCACTCCATACATTTCTGATGTATGGATTGTGCCCTTTGCATATAGATTCAAGAGTTACCATATCCCTTTTGTCCCTAGCCTGAGCTCAGCCTAATTTACTAAAAAAATTACTTTCAAGTTCCTAATATTTTAACTTCATCCATGTAAAAAAGTATTAGACATTAAAGCAGCACAAGTTCTAATTTTGTTAGTGACTAGGCATATGCTGAAAAGCACATGAATATTGCAAGTAATACAAGAATGTGATGATACATTTTTTCTTTCTTGTGTGTAGTGCATACATGACTTATTATAGTGAGGACAGTTCAGGGATCTAAACAGTATAGACATAACTAGTTACTGTATGAATAAAAAGGCAGTGCCTTCTTAGGGTGGAACATACGTTTCTATTCTCATAACATCCCAAATAAAAAAAGTGATTGTTTGTGTAAAATTAAGTTTCATTCTGAGTCTTCATTTCTTAGTGCACTGTCATTTCACTAACAAGCACAGTGTTGCAAGATAACTTTTAATCTGCACTCAGCTTCTGCTGATAATCAACCCAACATCTACCTATCTATCACAAAGACTCTTGGACTTAAACATGTTATAATAATAAAATTCCCTCATGGAAAATGAGGGAATTTTTTTACAGAAAAGAGGGAACTGCCGATAAAGAGAAAGGGCTTTTGGGGAATGGTGTTTGCAGCAGGTGTAAAGGACAGCAGGTGAATACTTGTTAATTGCTTTCAGATTTTTGGTATGAAAAAAGAAATAGTGACTAAAATAATACTGAAGTTAAGAAGTGCTGCATCTTTTCTGGGGCAGTCTTATCAGACAATGAGTAAAAAGCCAAAGACTTTTAACTGTTGTAGCATGATAAAAACCTGTTGAACGAGAAAGGCAGAAATGAGAGTGACTTTCGTCTCCTGATCATCTCTGTCATCCTCATTTTAGGATAAGTCACTGATGGAAGTATAGTGTGTATGATTTCATTGTTAGCATGGACTACTTGTTTGTCTTGAGTCATTTAAAATTAAGTTCTTTATGGAGAGAAGGCAGAAGTTTACACAGAAGATCTGATGGAAATTTGAAAGTGTAGCTATGCATACAGTTTGTAGGTGCAATGTAGTGACAAACATTACCTAGAGCACACTGATCAAATTTGGAAGAAACATTAAGATTGCAAGATAATACAATGGAAAAAAAAAGAGAAGAATAGAGTAGCACCTGCTTATACATTATTGATAGAAACACAAAAAATTCAGTCTTATTATATGATCACTATGGTATTTCTGCTGGGCTGTTGGCTCACTTCAAGGTATGGTCTCCTGTTTGACTTGGTGCATAACACCTAAGGGCTACACTGACTTAAGAAACATGAAGCTCAATTCCTAAGGCTCTTGAACAGCAAGTTCGGTGCCTCCTAAGTCTTGGTGAATTTGTTCTCAGCTGCAAAGTGGCTCTTAGCGTTTCAGAGAAGAAGCTACAGTCAGGTGTTAAGACTTTGACAGACACAAGTAAATAAACTGCGCTGTTTGAGTAGAAATAGATGTTAAATTTTATTTTTCACAATGTGAATAAATGTATGTGATAAGTTAGAAAGTATTTCAAGAACAGGCAGAGCAGACTTGAATGCAGTTATATTATGTAAAGTTAATTACAAATTAAAAAGAGAGTAGATATGTGCAGTTGGTAGGAATTCTTTCTTGAACATTGTGAAGTTTGTCTGTCTGCAGAATGCCAAATCAGAACTTGTTGGTGTTGCAGAAATATTGAACTGAATTCTTAGCAGCCGTAGCTGACTGTGCCAATTCATGATTCAAAATGATTGGGAATATCAGCATGCTTGTATGTAAGAATGTGATTTTGGGAAATGGCATTTTTAAATACAACTCTCTTTAGCAAGCTGTTAACTCTTAAATATGGCTTTTAAAGTATTAACTTCAGAAGACCAGTAATTCTTTTTTGACAAGGCTGTGTTGAGCCTCCTGTGGGAAATGCAAGCACCATTAGAGTGGTGAGTGTAGTTAAGATCACGTAAAATATGTGTACCAGTTAGGCCCCAGGTAAGTTCTATGTGCATGACACCTATGGTGCAAAGACCTTTTTCTAAGCTTTGTCATAGACTAGTCATCGTCTTTTGTCATCAGATCTTATTCAACACAAAATATCAGGTGATGTTTTGTGCCTATCCAATAATTTCTGAGAGGGCTATTGAATTTTTATTACCCTTCCATGTTTGTTTATCTTTTTTGAGAGGCAGTATCTACCATACAAAAGCAGATGATGTGAATTTAGGGAATTGCCCGTTTGTTTTTTTCTATATTTTATTCTGCATGTGAGACTGATGTTTGCTGTAAAAGCTTTTTTTAAGATCCATAATTAAAGCAACATTATACAAATAATTCCAGCAGATAATGATTAAAATATGCACACTGGAAATTATGTTGGTTAAAGAAAAATCCACTATGTAACCATGTATGTTACAGCTATTACAGTAAATTACAATATATATTATATGCTAACCATCTTTTTTTTTTTCCAAGGCAAATATAAAGCTTTCTTGTGAAGAGACTTTGGGAATATTAAACTAACTTGAACCTTGCGTCAAATACTAAATTAACTTTGCCTTGGCTTAAAGCCGTTTCTTTGACAGTGGTGGAGGATAATCAACTTAAAAGCCATCAGGCGGATGGAAATATAAAGCTGCCTGATATTATAAGGCCAATGCAGGATGTACTCCAAAGTGACCACTCAATACAGTTCCAAAGTCTACTGAGTAGGTTCAAAAACCCTCTCTTGTGTTAGTAAATTATTAAAATCTCAGTTGCAGTATTTATTACAACCTTGTCCTTGTTCCAGAGTAGTTTTTTTTCCCCATGCATCTCCAAGAGAGCTGAGTGTGTCTCTGCAGTTGTGCTCCCTCATTAGTGCTTGAGCCGCAAACTTGGAAAAGCTCTCAACATTATATCTGACACTGCTTTATTAGCTGACTCTTCAGCTTCTTCTTTGTTAATATGCTGCTGTTGAGCCATATAGCTCCTTCTTTCAAATAATTGTTATCCTTGACAAGACAGCAAAATACATTGATTTTATTGCAGGTTAGGAAGAGAAGATCCAGTAAGATTTGAGGGAAAAAGAAAATAGTGATTCAGAAATCAAGGCTGTGTGTGGCTGTAGTGATGGATGTGGGGTGTGGGGTGTATGTATAAAGGAGAGGGAAAAGAGTAAAATTTTTGCCTTGAGACAGTGAGTGTTTTGTAGAAAATTTCTTCAGTATTTATCTTGCGGGATCATTTCTGCTTCTGTATTAACAGAAGAAGAAAAGAAGAGACAATGTAGTTTTTGATTGGGAAATTGTCTTGTGATGGATCACTGTAGTAATACATCCTAGCCAGTTTTGCAAACCTAATTGTCAGTGTATACATTATGTTTGAATAAATCAACTGTTTGTTGCAGGTAAGAATGAATAAAATGTTTTTTTTTTTTCTGCAGCAGCATAAAGCTACAATTGCCATATTAATAATTTTGTGTTATTAAAAACAACTGGGCAGCTAGGAGAGTTCAGAGTATCAGAAGAGATCTCTTACTAAATTGCACAAGTAACTTAGTGTTTACAGATCTCTTCATCAACCTCTTATATTTTTAAATTCTTAGAGATATTGAGGGTTCATGATTTCTTTCAGGTTTAGCTATGGTAGCTGCTAGAGTTAATCATATTTTAGTTCTACTGCAGCTAAGTCTCACAGAATTTATGGATCTAAAGCTTCATCTTCCTGTCTGTGAGCTTCCCTGCTAGTGTCTTTGCTTCAAAGAGCTGGAAGAGAAAGCCTCATATCCATGTACCTGTTTATTATCTGGCTGGTTGATTAGCAAGCAGAAGTCTTATGAGGACTAGTTGTATCTGGGATGATGGAAGAGAAACGGCTGCTTTTATGGAGAGTATACTTTTTGGAAGGTTATTATTAGTAAGTACTAGTAGGGTGCTAAAAAGGAATTCAGGGACCTACACATGGGGAGAAGAACTACTGGTGAAATCACGTCTTGGACCTGCAAGAGAGGAAGGAAAAGAGAATAATAAAGTTGTGCTTAGTGAATAGAAAAACAGAGTGGGAAGGGTGAAAGAAAGATATCACTGATCTTTAACACAGCATATGAGGACTGTCAGTGGAAGGTCTACCTTGTGTCTTGATCTAGAAAAATTAGATAGGAGATCAAGTCGCACAGCAGACAGTAGCACATGCTTTTTTGTTGGTTTGTGAACCATGAGCAGCCATAGAAGCTGAGGAGACAGTCACCCCAGCCTTTGAAAAGGCAGTACCAACTTAACAGAAGAAACTTTGCACAAACATCTGTCAGAGCTGAAGATGTCACCTGAGTTGGTGAATGCCATTTCATTTATATGCTCATTGAAAACCATTGTCTGTGAGAACTGAGAGGGCTAGTATACTTTTGTTCAAAATATACAAAACAGGCAGCACACAGCATGTAATGCTTTTTTGTGTGGTGGTTTGTTTCTGTTATTATGGATAGGTTTGGATTTGAGACCTGTAGAATGAGAACAAATGTTGTTTTGAGGGTTCCACCGATCTTAAAATATAATTTGAATCAATATGAAAACAATTCTTTAACAATTTGTTCAGTTATTTGTCTTAACATCAGATCTGTCAGCATCCTCCTCCTGGCTAGATTTTGATTGCTTTCAAAGGTGTGGTAGGCAACCTACTATGGACTATAGGCTGTAGACTTCAAGACTTGGTTGTCCCTGAAGGAGTATTTTGTCATTTTTTATCCATGGATGGCAGTGTCTTTTTGCTAGTAATGAGAAATGGTATTGACTTCTGCAACTTCTATGATGTTGCAAATCAGATTGAGAGTTAAAAACGTTACTTTTGTAGTTCTGTGGTAGAACTGGTAGATGGCTTCCACTTCTGCTAAGATGAATGTTTTCATTAGTGTTCGGTTTTTGTGCTTGCAGTTCAGAAGAGTTGATCTTTTAGCTGATGCACGGGATTGTCTGTTCAGCACACAATAAAACTGTATTTAACGTCCTTACACTTGCATAATGCTGTGGTCATGGCTAAGCTTTTGATAAAGTATCTGTGTTGTTGGTACAAGGGGGTTTCCTGTGTTACAATAGAGTGGGGAGAGGCTACCGCGCCGTCTTGAGTAATCCATTAAAATATAAATGCGTTGTCTGTATTTCTGGTATGAGATGAATACCCAAGTCAAATAATAAAAATACTTGGAGTAGAAAATGTTGTCCATGCAAATAGGTTATGCAAGTATGGATTATTTTAGTGATTATCAGTAGGGAATGGGAAGGTCAGTAATTCGGTATTAACGTACTGAGCTGTGTCAGGGACAGTATGTACCTATTTACATGTTTCCCTATAGATGTCCTTGGCTGGTTAGTTTTGCATGTGGCAGCTCTCAGACCATAGGTCCTGATCTATGTTTTTGAGATAGACCCGTGTGTTTAGGGGAGTTGCTGTTTAGCCCAATGGCTCTAATGTTCCTATTAACTTTGCTTCTAATGGGACAACACATACTATGTGAATAAAAGTACTTGATTGGACTGCTAACTGTGACTGGTGCAGACTTTCTGCAAGCCTGATCTATTTCTATCTGTATCAAATTTATGCTGTTTTCTAGAAATGTATTGTAGAATCATAGAATACCTTGAGTTGGAAGGGACCCATAAGGATCATCAAATCCAGCTTGTCTTTGGGAAAGCAGATTACCTACATGAATAAGAGAATTTGTTTGGGAAATGGAGGATTAAATTCAGGAAAATAATAATAAACATCTTCTTGTGCTTTCTAGTAATAAGTAAGAGAGACATTTTAGGTTGTTTTTGTTATTTGTTCCTTTTGTAAGTTTTCAGAACTATAGGAAGAATTAACTCTCCAAACATATTCTACAACTTTATTAATATCAGTATAGTTAGTCGGATTATACATGATTTGGTATTGGAAGGCACCTCTTAAAAAACCAATGTTTTCCAACTTTTTTAAATGAAGACAATTCCTTAGACTGGTGAAACAAGATGCGGACTATCACTTTTCTCTCATGCCAGTGTGTCTTGCATCATCAGAATGCGAAGCATAGACTTTCTTTGCTGTTTGTTGTGGCCACTTTTAGCTTGAAATCTGGGAAACAGAAAAATGAATTACTTATTAAGACAGCTTACAGGTTGATTTTGTATTTTAATGTTAGTAGAATAGCTGTCATTTTATTAGAAAAAGCCTATCACAAAACTACTTTATTAAAAGTTACAAATGAGAGATTAGGATGTCAAGTGGAGTAGTTGTGTGCAAATGAACAGATTTTTACTCAGGAGAGACAAAGTCATTAAAACAACATATTCTGGTAGGTAAAAAAAATATATGCTCCCTGGAGTGACCAGAAAGGCAGTGTGCAACAGAACCCCCTGAATGCCTTGAGAAATTTGTTTATCATTCCCTTTCCTTTTTGAAAACAGTTTAAGGAGGTGACCTATCCTTCCACAACCTGTTCTGGTTCATGTATTTTGATGAAATTCTGGTGTGCTGGAGTTAAAAATAATCAGTCCTCGGTTGGCTAGTTGATCTGTTTGGATTATGAAGAGAAGCTTATTTGTTCTGCTATGTTCATTTTTATTCTGCTCTTTATAGTCATGTTTTTATCATTTCTTCAGACATCAAATGTAGGATTGAGAAACTTTCAGCCATGGAATTCCTCAGTTTTTGTGTAATTATTCTGTCTCCATTCCTGAAAAGGTGATAAAGAGAGGGGTTAAGGTAGCACATACTAATGAGTGAAAGATGCTGGGTTTAGTTTGGGTTTTTTTATATATATTTTTTTTTTTAGAAATGTGAATCCTTTTTTCCTTTTAAAGAACTGTTAAGAGAAATAACATTTTTCATGTTTGGTAGTTCTCCTCCTACATGATTTCCTACAGGTTATAGAACAGTGAGTTTAGAAGCTGTGTAACAGGGCTATAGCTAGCCTATGAATTTAACAAAATTACGGCTACCATGTGAGTTGTAAAAACAAGTGTGCAGATTTTAGTGCTTGAGAGAATGAGCTTTAAAGACAATATACAAAAATCCTTGATTTTTCACAAGAAAACACTAATATGCCTAATGACTTGAATAGGTGAATAGGTCTGACATTCGTCACTGAAACTCTTGACTGTTGAGGATCCTACTAGTTCTGTATAGGATATATGGGATTCTGTTGTGGAATATGAGGAACGGCAAGCAAATTGTTTTATCGGCACAGAATATGTAGGCGTAGAACAGCATCAGGTGTCTTGAAACTTTTTTATGTTGTCATTTGCACTGAATCACTAGAGGTGAGTGACCTTGTATATTTAATAATAATTTTGTCAGTTCATTATTTCCTTCTTTTTCAGGGCTGAGTCATTTGTTATACAGTTATGATGAACCCAAAAGAACAAAAAAAAGACTTGTGTGCACTGAATAATATTAAAAAAGGATGAGCTCATTAACTGTATTTTCGTTCTTTAGGATGGCAGATCAGTCGGAAATGTATGCTACAGAAGAAAACATGACAAAAAATATATTGAAAAGAGGAAAATCGAGACAGTTTTATTACTGGTGAAAGCCTCCAGCTTAAATGAGCAAATCTGTTCTACACACTGTATTCTTCAGAAACCTGTCTGCCTTTCCAGATACATAGGGAGTGGAGACTAGATGTCTTGGTTTTATTACTCAAAGGTACTTTGGTGGCTGTGTTCCAGTAAGGGAAAGAGAACTAAATTTCTTCCTTATATCCAGGTAGAGATAAGATTTACAGGAAAAAAGTTTTGTTTAAAAAAAATTGCACATTTATAATTATTGAGGATAATATACTAATTATATACTTCTGTAGAAAGATTAAAATTTTATTTTAAATCCAAAACCCTAATTCAAAACTACAAAAAGTGCATCAGCCTTTATCAATAACAACAAAAATGTTTAATTGCATATATTTTGTTCTGAATTACCTACCTTGGTGATCAGTCAGATAAGTTTCTCAAATTAAGATGCATAGATTATTAAAAGAAAATAAGCTGGAATGTTTCCATGCAACTAGCTTGACATTAGTGATGTGCACAACAGAAAAACATCACTTTCCTTTTTGTGTGTGTGTGCAATTGTGAAGAAGGTTTACACTTCCCTGCACTATTTTGGTGTCACACGGTTGCTTTGTCTTTGGAAGGTTCCAAATGCAGAATAGACTCAGTTCATTTTGCAAGTGGGAACAACTCAGAGCCCTCATTGTGTTCGTGCTGAGGTGTGTTCAGCTTCTGAAGAGTCAGGGTGAAAGCCACTTACAGTGTCTAGTTACTGATTTCAGCTGAAAAATAAGAAAATTAAAATTAAAAAATTGCAATGTATAGTTTGCTGTGTGTATTTCCATGCTCATTGGGACTGCTTTTCTTATTAGGTTTGTGAAATGTTTTCAAAAGCTTTTTCCATATATACATGAAGCTGGTTATCTGTTACTTTGCTGCTAAACGGACTTCTGTAAGGTTAGATCTTGTTTGGGTTCAAAACCAGGATCTCTTATGAAACCCTGATTTTGTCTTTCTTTGCAGCTGTAAAGCCAAGCAAACATGTCTGTAAGGGCATTTCTTTAACCAGTGGCAAAAAGTGCTACAACTGAGGACAGTGCCTCATATTTAACTTGTCTTTTGCAGTGTTTTGGTGATTGGGCTTTGTTTCTTTGTCATTATTGTCACTGACTGCAGTTGTCTTCTAATGTATTACAGAACAGGAGCAAACATCTGGAGAAAGTCCATGTTGTTCTTGGGAATAAATTCTGTGATTTGGATTCATTAATTTCTACTCTGGCCTATGCCTACTTTCTAGACAAGGTAATGGAAAAAAGTGGACTGAGTGGTCTTAACTTATTTGTTCCATGTTGTTACACAAATCTTATTGTTAAGTCAATTAAAACATACCCTGAAAATATTATTTTGGAAAATGATTTTGTCTTATTCAGGGGCAAGGTTTTTAAATAGAAACAATCTACATTTCTTTCCACACAAAAATTAATGACTATGTGTTAGGTGGCTTATTATAGTAGCAAATAATAGCGAAGAATCACCCCTTTACATCAATCTTTCTCCTTCCTAGTTTCCCAGTGATTCTGTAGGAGGCAAACAGAGACAAAAGAACAAGAAAAAAGCAAAAGACATTTTTTGAAAATTATATAAAAAGGAAAAAAACAAGCCAAAAATTCAGACAATTTCTAATTGCGTATTCTGTTAAAACATCTTCATAATAAAGAACAGTTCTTATTTATGCAGCTCTGACAAATGAACACCTACATTACAGGTCAGTCCTCCTGACGTTCTTTGCTTGCCCGTATTGAATGTACCGAGAAGAGATCTTTGCAACTTCACAGAAACAAGATTTATATTGGAGGAGCTGAATATCCCGGAGTCATTCCACATCTTCCGAGATGAAATCAATTTGCACCAGCTGAATGCTGAAGGGAAGTTGTCTTTAACACTTGTAAATAGCAACACGCTGACAAGGTATTGCATTGTATGTACAACAAGATGGCTTATGTGGGTTTGAGCTGTTTTAATAATTAAATTTTACATTTTTTCTGCATTAATAGGTGTATTGCTATGTCAACACAGAACAAAAAAAAAGGAAGTTAAAATATATTGTCTCCCATTATGTCCAATAAATGCAACAGACTAAGTAGTTGTGTTTCCAGCACTTTTAATGGAACTCCCTTTTTAAGGACCTTGTATTTTCACACGAGTTAGATTAGATATTTTAATTTAGTTTAAATAATCCAGAAGTTTCCTTTGACCAGCAAGTAAGCGGTGAGATTTTTTTTTCCAGCTTCTCAGTTAGATTTCACTGAAGACATTAAGACTCACATTGGTTTGAAGATGGCCAGCACACTTGCATAGGTGCTGTTAAGATGGGCGCTGGACTATTGCAGTCCTTACAAACTGCAGTATTTTTCACAAAATGTCAGCAGTGCCAGAGGCTCAAGAGTTGCTCTGTGCAAGACCATAGTCCATATACCCAACCTTACGAGGGAACACCTCCAAGCCCGTAGTGAATCTTTTATAGGGACCCTTTTTATAATGGTCTTCTGGTCTTGCCCAGAGTAAAGGGTGCTTTTTAAAGCTCTGAAGAATTAATTTAAGGTAAGTAACATCCTGTTGCTATGGCTCCATCCTACTCTAAGGGATTTGTAGATTAGTATAACATTAGGGATAATCTAAAATGAGAATTTATCCATAAGATTTGCTCTGTGTTTATTACTGTCCCTTACTGTGTTTCTTCCTTCTAAAGAATTATTATTAGCTTTTTATATTATTAAATACAGTTTGGCTTTGTTATTGTTATTACAAGCAGAAACAATGTGTCTAAATGAAAAACAAAGTTTTTTGGTAAGATTTCTAAATAGTCAGTGGGGAAACCCCTAAGTCGCCCTTATATAAAGAGTGATATTTTTAGGACATGTAGAAATATTTTTCAAATTATTAATTTTTAAAGATTTTGATAACAGAAAAGTAAATATTTAGTCTTAGTACTTGATGATGTGTCAAGAAATAAAACCACTGTGAAAAATTCATTAAAAAAATTGCAGTTTTAAGACTTCATTCTGACATTCTCTAGCTTTATAGACTTCATGTAGCTATAACTATAGTGCTACAGTCCAAAATTTTAAAAAAAGACTGCTCTGTTTTACTAGGTTGTCTAAGCAGCTAGAAAGTAAAATATATATAATTTTTAAATTTGCTTGATAGTGAGGATAAAAGTTTGGAATCGGCTGTTGTCAAAGTCATCAGTCCAGATGAGCAATGTGATGGCAGCCTGGAGTTACAAGCATCTTCTTCCTCTTTAGTAGTAAAAGAGATTCTTCAAGAGGCACCAGAGTTAATCACTCAGCAACTGGCGTATCTCCTCAGAGGTGAGAGATTACTCTTTATATTAAATACTGAAAAGTTTAATGGAGTGTTTCTGAATCTGCTCATGCAGAAAGAGTGTGATCCATTCTTTGGTTAACAATCCCTTTAAAGACCACAGGAAGCTTCATAAAAGAAGCAGGGAGTAAAGAGTTTGTTAAAGAGTAACATTATACTGAATATTAAAAATGTGCATTTAAAAATAGGCATGAGAGGTCTTTGCTGTATCACTAGACAAGAATATTAAATGGAGCTGTCGACACACCAGCTGGGTAGCTGGAAAAGCTGTGCAGTTCGTTGATTCCAGGGGCTGTGCAGTGCTGCCAGTTTGGCTTTGCCTGCCTGTGGACAACGATATGGATTTTGGAATCTAATATTTACACGTTAAAGCTTCTCTTGATGGCAGTATCTTTTTATAGAATGATATTTTAATGGCGTGATACAAAACTTTTGGTTACAGTGTTTTAAAGCAGTAAATCTTTGTTACGTTTTCCTTTTCTTTTGTATTGTATGCCTAGTAGAGTAAAAAAACTTGGAATAGACAGAATAATTTTCAGTTCTGTCTTCATAGTTCATAATTTGTATGAGTTGCCTCAGTTTAATTGCTGTAGCAGAATTCTTCAATGGGAAGTAAAACTGGAGTTTAAAAAATCTGATTGCTGCTTTTAAGTTACTTACTGAATTTTAATAAATTTTAGAAGGTTTAGGTTTTAATTGATGTGCAACTGCTAAATGCTCTTTCAAGGAATTAATGTGGCCATGTTTAATAAGGATTGTAAAATCTTGCCTAGACTTAGATTTCAGAAGCTAGTGGAGCTTGGCTTGTCATTGTATTCAACACTATGATGACTAATATGGTGAACCTGTTATGGGAAATTAGAAAAGGTAATTATAATTTTTTTAATGTTTTACTAGAAAAAGCATTAAGCATTTAGCCTGCTCTCTTAGTGTCTTCCCATATTAATACATTCTAGTAAACCTGCCATGAAATAGTTTTGTAAGCTCAAAATTTCTGTTGAGTAGTTATCCAGGGATCTAGGCAAATGACCAAGTATAATAATTGATTTTGGAGGCAGAATCAAAAAATACTTTTGGGAATCTGTCAGGATACTTCTTTAGTGGTGGAAAGACTTGGGACGCAATGCTCTGGAAAATGAACAAGAACGTGTTCAAGAACTGTATGCAATTTTAAGTGTCTGCACATTTTGTCCTTCTGGTCTGTATCCAAATTAAAAGGAAGTGTTTTTATTAGAGAAATATTGAGAGTGTTTGCATTAGAGGCAGCATTACCAGCAGCTTGCAGGGTGATAGTAGCTAAAATGTGTTTAAAAATTAGTGCCTTAATTTTAACTACTATGTTTGGGGGTGCACATTTGAGGAACTTCGTGAATATAGAACCCCTGCAGACCTTCTCTTGCATGGTATGAGAAGTGATTGACAAATCTTAAGCAACAAAACACAGCTGCGTTTGTGACTTGATGTTTTTCTAATTCTCCCAGCAATGCAGTTTGTATGTATAGATGACTAAGCAATACAATGAGTCTTCATGTGGCTCTCTTAAAATAGGAAAGGTTTTCAGTACTTAAGAACATTCCATTGCAAATTAAGAAACGTCAGTGAATCCCATTACTGATTTTGATAAGATAAAAAAATTATTTCTAGATATAAATGTACATAGATGGCAGGTCAAACTACAAGCACTCTGAAAATAAAAGATCAAATACAACCTACCTCTAGTCTAGCTTTTCTGTTTCTCTGTATATATTACGGCCGTTTGTCCAAGTCCTTTCCTATAAAGTATAGCTTTTGAAACTCATCTCGCCCATGAGCACAGGAAATAAGGGGACTGCATGTTATGGTCTGGAAGGAGCTGCTTCATTCGCATTCATTCTGGACCGGCTGCTTCATTCTCTCTACTGGTGAATGCTTGTGTAGTGGCTGACATGATGACCCCATTCTCTGGTGGCACTCCATGGGTGCAGAGCCAGTTAAAAAAGTCCTACTGAGCTTTTCCCACTTGTTATGTTACTTCCAGTGTAAATATGTATATTATTAGTACCTATACATTCCAAGAGAAGTTCAGAAGAGAAGGCCAAAGTGGAAGTCAATTAGAACTTAGTTTTCATAAAACTACTGAGAGATCCTAACTTCTGAGTCTCTGGGCTGGGAACTCATCTTTCATCTGCTGGCTTTCCATGAGTATTTTGCTAGAAGACTAGTAAGATAATCCAGCTATGTCATGTTTTAATAATTACTGCAAAGTGACTGTGACAGCTTCATTTGTTGCATCTTTTTCAAACTTGTTTTTTTTTCTCATAGACTGTTAGCATTATTTTCTGTAATAATAACAAAGGCAGATGTTTATAACCTAGCATATTTCAACTTTGAACAACTTTTGTGTGCACTTCTGTGTTTAAAGAGGAAAAAAAAGTCAGGAGAAAAGACTTTTTCTGTGAAACTGAGCACTATTAGTTTAGGCAGTTTAATATTAAGGACTTCTTTTCAGCTGAATGCTTTCCTGGTATCTTTGTCTCCCTGTCTGACATGCTATAAGTTAATTCTACCCTTGGGCTTTGAATAGAGACTGCTTGGAGAGTCTGTGTTGTACAGCCATATTTGCCTCAAGTTGGAGCTTGTGCTGTCCCTGGATTTTTGCCAGAAGCAAACAATTACAGAACCTGCCAGAGCCTTGGGCCTGTATTATTTTATTTCCCCAGAGATGTTTACAGAGGGACTGTTGCCAAACTCAAGATCCATTAAACTGCTGAATCATTACATTTTCTGTTGCAGCCAGCTGACAAGGATGTGATTCCAAGCAGTCACTGTCAGGTATCTTGGGTCAGTGCACTCTCAAAAATGCCTCCTTACACTTATTTGTATAAGGTCTTGAAGGATGCCATGAAGTGCAGACAGTAACATGTAAATAAAAACAGATTTACAGCAAGAGCATCAGCAATTTGTTTTCATGTTAATAGGCTTTTTCTAGTTATGAGCTGCATAGTTTTGGTCTTTTTGTGCCCTGTTGGGGCAGTCTGACTTTCATTAGAGAAGATTAGTTTGTTATTCAAGGCACCCAGGCAAATACTAAGAAACGCCCTTTTAAGGACTTCGGGAATTATGCCATTTTGTTGTTGTTGTTGTTCTGTTTTGTACATCAAACAGATAATTCACATGTTCTCTATTTGGTACATCCTTAATATACATTCCAGAAAGAAAGGAGTATTTTGAACTGCATGGGGTGCTGCACTTACTTGGACTGATACTTTTGTTTTCATGTATGGAAACAGTTTTCTTGAGGGCAATGGCTCCCCCTCCCTCCGCCCTCCTGCTCCTCCTCCACCCCCTGCCCCACCCCAATTACATTTCATTCCAGCTTTGTGGCTTTCTTGTTAATTAAAAAGAAGTGTGCTTGCTTGGATCCATTTTACAGTTTTGGTTTGTGGGTATTTTTGAGGGGGGAAAGTGGAAATATTTATTTTCCATGAGGGACTGTTGATTTTGCCCTTTTCCCTGTCCTTTATTTTTCCAAGTCATGGAACAAAACCTTGACAGAAGTGCCTATATTTTCATTGTACTGTTTCTCTCAGCTGTAAACTTATAATTCAGGAGATGCTTGTGCTGTTCTTAATGTTTTCCCAAAACGACTTCTGCCTTCATTAGATCATGTTTAATATTAATGCACAGCAATTGCTTTTGGCAAAACTCGTGCTCCACTTCCAAACTGCTTTGCAGAAAAGAATAAAATGTACATTTTTTAAAGAATCCTAGCTTGATTTTTAGTGACCTCTTGATCATAAAAAAAGTATCTGTAATGTACTGTGATGTGCAGAAGAAATAATATTGAATCTTGTATGTTATAGATTTCTTCTTTTTCTTTGCTTGTCAGCACACATAGCAGCCTCCATTATGCTTTCAGAAACCCTGGGGGAGTTGCACCAGCACTCAGTAAAATCTGCAGGAGATTTCTGAGCTCATGTATCTCTTTTACTGCAGGTACTTACAAGACAGCTCATGACTAAATGGACTGCTGACCTTTGGGCGAGCAAAAGTACCTTGTGTGAACTGTTTTTCTTAACTGGAATCTTAACCCTCACAGGGATGCTGAGAGTGCCTAGGAGAGAAGACATGCATGCCTTTCTCTCATGCTGATGACCATAATATAAGGAATGAAGGAAGAATAAATTTTGATCCTAGGGCATACTGACATCCTCTTAATTTGAGAAGGATCCTTTTCTTGCTGTCATCCGAGTACAAAAGTTAGCAATTGCAAGTCCTACAGTATTGCTGTGATAAGTTGTAAAAACAACCTTTTGAAAACCTTTCTAAGATGTCTGCCTACAATGAAGCATTATTTCAGGCTGACTGCATTTGATTCTCGTACTAAATGATAAATAGCAAAATTTCTAAATTTCCTTTGCTCTTTGAAGATGTCACCGCTGATCTAAATATGCAAAAGGATTGGCCCTGAGATAAACTGAGCAGTGAAAGGCAAAGGCTTCCAGTTAGATGCTGCAGTGCTGTGCATGTCTGAACACATTCAGATGGTATAACTTGACAGTAAGGTTTGGGTCCTGCCAAAAGTAAGACAAAATCCAGGATCGCCTTACTGTTGGAAGAATTTGTCACATCTGTGAAAGCAAGAGGCCAATGCACACTATACCTGTAAAAATGCATGGTAGGCTGCCGTAGTATGTCCTAGGCAATCATTCCATCCCTTTTCTTTGGGGAATAGATAAATAATGTAAAAGTTTTTCCTTCCACCAATCCATGTGTTTAGGAGAATTAAGCTAGTTTTATTGGCATAAGCAATGTTGCTGTAACACTATAATAGAACTGCTTTGTTGTGAAAGAAATTTATGTATTACTTTAGCAAACGGATACTTATGAAGATTTTTGGTGCTGCATAGCTGCTGTGGTTCAGGCACTTGTGTAAATCTCAGCCAGATACTGACCTGGGTGCTTGAACCTGTCATGGTATAAGCACAGCTTTCTGCTGCCATTCTGTTTCCTGCATTTGGAGAAATGTGAGACTCTTCTTCTTCTTTGTTCAACTCTTTTCCTGTCTTTTCTCTCAATACTCTTCTTCTTGGCTCTAGAAGGGCTGGGCTAGATCAAGTTTGGAGCTAATCAGTTTAGTTTGGTGGCCCAGACCTGAACTTTGCAGTAGAAGCTGCTTGGGCTGGCTGGGAACATCATCTGTTTGAAATACCGACATGGACAAAAAGTTAGTTAAATATTTTTATTTCATTTTATTGTAATAGTTTGAGAATCTTTTCTATGAGAAATGGGAAAAAATACTTTTCCTTAAGTTCTGAGACTCAGAAGCTGTCTTCATTTACTATTTCTGTACTGTTGAACTTCAAATATATTTTAGGAAGAACATAGTTCTGCACTTGTCTTATACATTAGCTGAAGTCCAGGACTAACTGGATAAAATCTGTGGTGTAGTTAAGGCTCAGTTCACAATCGATCTTGAAATTAGGCTGGAATGATTAGTTGTTTATGGAGCCAAAATGAATCAGAAGTTGCTGACCTGACACCAAACCAGCTGCATAGTAGTTATTTCTGTATAATTAGGCAGATAATGAAGATCATATCATAATGACTTCAAAACTGATGAGTTTGATTGGATATACTACTCGCACCTCTTGTTTTACTTCATTTTCCACTGTGTTTGTGTTAAGATTTTCTCTTCTTGGTCTTCCCTAAATAATCTTGCAGACAAAGTGCACACAGTTGTGGTAAGATTTTGACGTATTGTGTGTTTGAGCACTTATGCAGAGGAATAGACTGCCTAGCTCATCCTAGTGCTTCTGGGAGACTGTACAATATATGCTACAGCCTCCCTCCAGTGGGTAATTGTATGATGTATTTGAGTATGCATTGTAGGTCCGGTACTTTCTGTTGGAGTCTCCATTTCCTTTGTGTGTGATGAGCAATTTCCCTGCTGGCTCCTGAAGGAAGTAAAAAAGGGTGCTGGAAAAGCAGAAGATTATTATTGCTACAATAATTAATGCAATCTGTTCCCTGACCTGCCATTTATCCAGGTGCAGGTCTGTGCTGACTGGAGTGTGCTATAAGCTGTCTAACTCAGTGCAGTCACTACCTTTTCCAAGGCATTGACAAGCGTAGGCAGCACAAGCACTATTATCTGGTTAGAGGTGGAAATATTGAAAGGCTATTGTTAGATTAATTATCCTGGAGGCTGCTAGTTGAGAAACTCACTTCATATAGAAGGGACTGAAAAATAGGCCTTGTTAATATATATAGGTATGTTGGATGCTTTATGTATCAGTTATTTGCCTGTAAATATCTGAAATCTGCTTGCTGGCACGGGGCTGCGTTTTGCGTACCTGTATTTATGAATGTCAGCCTCGGTCAGCGTACCTGATTTTTATGCAGTCTGTATTTCTTTTTCAATATTTTCAATACTATCAAATAGGGCAGGAGCATGTTCTTGAAGTGATGGCAAGACTGACATAAAGAAAGGGACACTGGGAATTAAAAAGAATATTGATAGTTGCAATATCTGTAATGGAAACACAGAATGGAAAGTCATGTATGTGAATTTCCAGAAATTAATATCTGATGAGGAACAGCTTTTGTCTTATTAACCATTACTTATTATTTAATCCACATAGGATTTTTATAATAAGGAGATGTGTACTTAACCTGACAAAATTGTTTTGTGTAGCAAGTGCTTTATGTGTTGTGAAGAAATGCTTTCTGTTATTTTATGTAGTAACAGTGTAGGAGAAAAATCAATACATACTAGATGTTTGGGTCCTAGTCAATCTAGTGAGATTGAGGATGGCTGTGTCCAAGTTTTTCTTTTTCTTTCTTGGCTCCGTGCTAAAGCCTTAACATTTTTGCTTACAATAACTTTCTCATACTAATCTACTGATTTGCTCATTGGTCTAGCATGATGCAATCATACACTTGTTTGAAATCACTGTGCATAGTACAGTAATAAATGATTTCAGTGCTGAAGTATTAGATTTTATTATCCTTAATGTCATGTGAGCAACTGGAAGCAAAATCTGTCTTTGGGTATATTATTATAAGAGATCCTAGTCTCCAGGGAATGAAAGGATTACTTTAAACCTTGAACTGCCAAGAATGTTTCACATCCAGGATAGAATATCTGCAGCACATTGTTGTCTGAAAAGATATCAAACTCACTTCTGTATTGTAAGAGCATACCAATTATGGTGAAAGGATTTATTTGGTTCTATTCCTTTTAAATTTTAAAATTAAAGGCATGATTTTGTTTGGCTGAATATGCTCTGCTTTTTTGCAATATTCACTGATGAGAAATTAGATAGAGTTGTTTACATGGAAATGACCAAAGACTTTAAGATCATTTAGTTCCAACCTCCCTGCCATGGACAGAGATACAGCCCACTAGACCAGGTTGCTCAAAGCCCCACCCAACCTGACCTTGCACACTTCCAGGGATGGGGAATCCACAACATCTCTGGGCAACCTGTTCCAGTGTCTCAGCAACCCTAAAGTAAAAAATTTCTTCATTACATTAATTGTAGGAATTATTAACACAGCTGCAGGAGGAGGGCTGGCAATGTGCATTTACTGTTTCCAAGCCGTTGGTCTTCTGCTTAGAGAGAGGAACAAGCCCTTGTGTCCCGTTTCTCATTAGAGGCTATGCTAGAGATCTGCGTGAGACATACGGAAGCATGCTGCGCCACTGGGACCATGCAGTAAGCTGCAGCATAGACCCTGACAGGCTACCCAGCTCAGATTTTGGAAACTGCATTCACATTAGGAGCATATTTCTGTGTGAAAAGCATTCAGTATCTAATTTGATGAACTTGTCAGTGGAAACAACCTCTGAGAAGGATAGGGCTTGAATGGCAATACAATAAACAGTCTTGTTTCTTTAGTACCTTGTTGCTGTTTACAGGAGGCATCAATTTTTGCCTTTAAATATTTCAGGAAGCATTCTCTTCAAGTGCATGTTTTTGGAGCCTGATAAAATTACAGAGCAGCAGGAGAAAGTACTGTCAATCCTAGAAGAAAAGTTTCCTGATCTTCCCCCACGAGAGGAAATTATCACTGCTCTCCAGGAGACTCACTTTAACCCACAAGGTAGTGGAACTTACTTCCATTTTTCAGACTTGTTATGTAGTTATATGACTCTGTCAGTATATAATAGCTCATAGTATTCATGTGACATTTGTGTTATTAAGGTGCTGTTGAGTTTCTGAAGTCCTTTGAAAGCACTAGCCTCTGGTTTACATTTTACTTATGTACCTGTTATTTCAGGTAGTACTAGGACAATTTAGCAAAAAAATTCTCAGTTTCATGCAGAAATAATTATTTATTGGCCTGAATTCATGAGTTCATTTGTTATTTGAGGCACAGCGGGCTGTAGCCCACCAGAAAGTCTACAGTATACCTAGAAATATTGTTAAAAGGACAGACGCATAAATAGAATAAATGTATGAACATTAGCTGGTTCATCTTATCGTTAGATTGAATGCAGTCGCTGGACTCTATACAGCAACAGTAACGAGAGGATTCATTTCTTTGGCTTAAGTTGGTATTTGCCTCCATCTTAAAAATCAGTCATGCAAACACATTTTGGACGTTATGCTGCTAAGATTTAAAAGTCTGTGGACATTTAGTTGCCACCCTACACTGAAGTTAAGTGGCTTGCAGGTTTCTTTATATAGGTATTTGACTATCATGTCTGTGTTGTTGATTGCGTGATATGACCATGTTCCTATACGTAATATACATTAATTGTGAGAATCTATACAGCATTTTAGATAGACACGTCCAATTAGATGAACTTAGTCACGTGGATTTTCAATACATTGTACTTAAACATATCAACGTGTCTGGTTGCAACATGAAGCAATTCCAATTTTACACTGATGATAACTCCTGTTTCTATGGTATATGAGCATCCACTTGGTTCATTCACTGTTTGATCTACATAAGAAAAGCCCATTGGTGTTGATATCAATATGTGAGGGAGGTCAGAAAGGTTGAATAACTTTGTGTTTACAGAATATTTTAAGGGCTTTGCTTCTGAATACTTTATAAATACCATAGTATTCCACATGTGCTTTTCAAGATATTACTTATTCTAGAAGAGTTTTGTATTAGTGATTTCATATTAGACCATAGAAACAATCTATCTATACATTCATCGTCAAGTGGAATTGGGTTAGCTTAAAAATGTTAGTGTTCATAAAACTTTATTGCAGGAGACTTAATTGTTATCGTTTTTCCTGCTTCACTCCCTTCCCATTAACTCGCTTCCTTGCTTAAAAATTCTCTCTAGAAACATTACACATGGAAATATTAATTTTTGTTGTAAGTTTCTTATGGGATGTCTTAAAATATAGAGAGCTCAACATTTCAATCTAAGCTGTGGTTTTAATTTATATTCTGCAACTGGTCATCTGTAGAGACTTGTATGTGTTGAAATTCCTTTCTCTTCTCAAATAGGAATAAATATTGAGGAGGATATGCTGAAGGATCTCAAGGAGATTTCAGATGGAGAAATCAAAGTAGCAGTTAGCACCGTGTACATTACACTGGAGGTAAGAGAATATCCAAACAATGTAGTTGGTAAGCAGCCCTATTGCATATGGAGATGGTTCTTTACCATAGATTTTGAGCAAATTATTTTCTAAAGATTATATATGAGCAGAACATGCAGTTTATAAAGCCACTCTAACATTCTATCAGCTTTTTGAGAGGAGAGAATATTCTTTTATGCTTTGTATAAACCGATCTTGAAACTGTGTCATGAAATGTGTCTACTGCCACATTGCCTAAATGAAAATGTTGGTAGAAACAACCTCCATGAGGCAGAAGTTCTTAAAATTTTGATCTCTCAAATCAAAACTGTAGATTTGACTTTATGAGTATCCCTGAGGCAGCCTGAAATTGGCTGCTTGGATTTTCTTTCTTGGCCAGTACCAAACATTTTGCAATTGCTTCGGGAAACTCTTGTGTAATACTTTTTGTATCATTATTGCAAGACAATTTGTGTTACGAATGTCAGTAGCTATTTACCTTGACCAGAAATAGATGTAACTATTACTGGCTTGTATGTAAAAATAATACTAAAAAATTATTCGTATTTAGATCACTGAACAAGTATGACATGGCATTATTACTTACAGAAGTTTGCATGCTGATATACTGATTAATAATAAAACTAACCTGAAGAAAGCCAAACCAACAAAGAGACACCTTTATATAGTATATATTTGCAATTTACAATCTTACTATTTGCCTGAAGGTCACCGATACAAAAGTATTTGACATGGAGAAGTTGCCACCTTCTACTTTTGCATTTTACTTCAATCAGACCTTTATTTTTCCTCAGATAGTACCAAAAATCATTCGAATAGTTCCTCCCTGTGTATATCCTATGAGATTTATTACAACATGTCTTGTGATGTATTTTACAAAAAATAATGGGATGGTATTTTTCTGGAAGTTGGAGGTATCTCTCTTCACTTCTCACTCAGGTTTTCAACTGTGAATAGTTCCTTCAGAAAAAGCTAATTTTTGAGGGGTGAAACAGGTTGGGTTTTTTTATAATTGTAGTGTTTATGAAGTGGCACTTTGTACTAGTAATACTCTTAATTTCACAACTGGGATGGAGATTCATTTTGTGTTTGATGCTTTATTGCCCTTTGTTAAAACATTTTCTGAACTCCCTGATTTATAGCTGTTGACCAGCACAAGACTTTCTTAACTTGCTCTTATTACAGACAGAAGTGACATAATCTGCATAGTGGTAAAGGAGATGGCTTGTAAAAACCTTCTGTGTAAGTTACTTCACCCACTCTCAGAAACACATAAACAAAACTGTCCAGACCTGTCTGTTCAGTTTAGAATTCTGTTATGAACCCAGAATATACAAACTTTAATGACTTCAGGATTTTCTAAGCAATACTTAAAGTGCTCTACAGAATGTTATGTGGTTAAGGGAACTTGAAGAACAGGCTTGGTTTTGCTGCAGGTGTTGAATCTTTAATCTTCTATAGGTTTGTTTATTTGGTTTCGCTCAATGTTCTATATAGGTTATACTGCTAAGAACAAAGATGATTTAACTATTATATGATTATCACATACCAAAATCATTCTAGGCTTTCCTTATTTCTGTTTCTATGGCAAATTTTACACATCTTATTGAAAACAGATTCTGAAAAAATTATCTGTTCTTGAGAGGGTGGATGCTCTTTTTAGCAAGGTCTTGACCTGGAGCTAAGTTCCTTTCTCTTCCCTACTGCTGATTTCCTATGTCAAATAAATAAATTGTTTTCTCAGTTTCTCCTCTGTAGGTGAGGATATTAATCTTTATTTCATAAATGTGCTGCAGATTTAAATTAATTGAGGCTTGTGTTAGATGTGTTGCTGTAAATCCTATTTTTATTAGCATGGATATGATTTCCTACTAAGTGTGGGAATGTTTTCCAAATTCTGTACTTTATAAGGAAGGAAATTATGGTAACTAATAAGTCATCAATTGTAAGTTAATACTCATAATTACTTATAGTATTATTGTATAGCAGTACTCAGACACGTAGGACGCATACAGGTACACTCCTGCTTGCCAGTTTCTCATGAAGAAAGGCATGAATATAAAAATATTAGTGCAATTGGTCTCCATGCTTTATTTGTGTGTACATACCGATACAAATCAACAGTGTGTGATTTACGTCAATTGTCTGTTGGCTTACTAGTTGTCAGCTGACTGATTTTTAAGTGTCCTGATAAAATCAGATCTTTTAGATATGGAAGGAGTGCTGTCATTAGTGATAAAGGCTGTGAAGGCATTTTGTGTGGATGCATTTATGTTTCTGTAAAAGTGTGTATGTAGCTTTGCATTTCTTGAGATAATTACCTTTGGATCTGAGCTTCCTCAATTTAGGTGTCATTAAAGCTGCGAGCTGAAATCAGACCTGTGCATCCAGTGAACTCACTGTCAGTAACATACCAGAGTGTATGTTACGTGGATTTCACCTGCACAGCACTATTTTTTCAGGAGAGTGACGAAAGAAAAATGATAATGCCCAGATCACAGTTATTTTTATTGCCTTTTCCAGAAAGTTTGGCAAGTCACAATAATGATTACTTAAAGGGTATTGTAACAAAATTCTGTGCATGTGTTACAGTTAATTTCTATTACATTATGTTATAACATAAGAGTGTATTTTGCTTGTTCTCTGCTGGAATTCTCTTGGAAATGAGAAATAGCTTCTCATTGTGACTTTCTGTGAAAGGAATTTATTTCCTGAGAAAGGAGTACCTCCTTTGTGAACTGAACTCTTGTTTTGTTAAGTCTAATGCACAGGAAGAACAGTCCAGTTTAAATGAGTGTGCAGTTAGTTGAAATGGCTCTTGATATTGTAGCTTAATAGCACGTGTATTGGACTAAGTCCTGAATCTTTGATTCATGAAGGTTTATTCTAACTGCTCACAGAACTTGCAATAATCTAGGAAGACAGAAAATAAAATTTCTACAGGGAGAAGTGGGGCAGTCAATGAAAAATAAGGTAAATACTCTGTGATTATCTGCTGTTGACTATTACAGACAAGGGAATACATGTGTTCTGAAGGCAGACCGATCTGTTGGGGTTCTTGTTCATGTTTCCAGCCATAGTGTCTGGACATAAAGACAGTTTCCAGGTTGTAGAGGTTTTATAACCATTTAGTATTGTAACGTTAGAGACACCTGTATGAGGGTGCCAACCAAGAGGTTTAGAGAAAACGTCAGCACGTCAGTGGAGACTGCTGTCAGCAGTTATTACCCCAAGAAGGAGATCTACAAGTGTTTATGCCAGCAGAGAGAGCTTGACTGCCCTTAGATAGCATCTGTTAGTCCAGGTGAATTGAGAATGGCAGCAAGAGAAAGTTCTGGCTCTTGCAGTAACTTCTCTCTTTGTGACTCTGTGTCTCAGAGAAACTCACAGTGGCTATTCCAGCAACTTTAACTTAGGAAATTTAGAAATGTTTGGGCACACCATCTGCTTCCAAAGGAATAAATAAATAGTCTAATCTCAGACACACTGTTTAATTTTCAGAGAGTTTTGTAGTAGGAGTATGACACGCAACTGATTTGGACAATTTAGCTTGTGTATTATGAAAAGTGATGCTTTTACTTCTTCTGTAAAGGAAATTGAAAACCTCTGTCTCAGTTAGAGCATGTCAAACAAGTGCTAGGTAGACTATTGCACACATTTAAGTGAGATTACAGCATCTTTGGATATTCAAAGTTTTGTTGTTTGTCTGCAGTGACTGGACCATAGTTATGTATTTAGGAACTTTTTTCTCGCAGTATAAATATACACATATTTTAAATGGCATCAGATTGGTCTGTGAATTTGTTTTTAATGCTAAAAAGGAAACAAGAAGAATACCCCAAGTAAACATGTTAATATTTAATCTTCCAGTAACGGAATTGGAAACAAAATTCTCAGCAACTTACAATAGCGTTACTGTTCAGACTTATTTTTCTGATGCCTGTTGTGAGAAGTTAGGATATGTAAAATAAATGATGTATGGAGCTGTAGGAATGCGACTTTTGCAGACTACCTTATGTGTAAGGAACATTAAACATAGGGTTCTCGTTTAGCAAATAAATAACCATTCATTTCAATGGCTGCATAGTCTGGACTTTTGTGCATATTTTTGCAAAGATGAGAAGAGGCCATTAGGGATTTAATATAAAATAAATCGCCAAGGGGTCTTCTTGTAGTCCTAGTCTTTCTGCCACATGGTGTGTCACTAATGTGCATAAATGGGCTTAAATGAATTTGTTATCTGTATTACATTTGCAGTATGTATATATTTATATATTATTTTTTAATTGTGTTTAAAAATAAAACATTAAATACATCATTTCTGAGAGTTGAAAACATACCATTTGTAAATAAATGAACCTTAATTAAGGTCTTAAAATGTCAGTGTGTGAGATCTGCCTGTAGTAAAATTTATAACATATGTAGTACACAAAGATTGAAAATACTTTCTTTTGCTTTTTTCAGAAGTATTAGGAGGGTTAGTCATCACGTTATAGGACTGAGTAATACAGCCAGACATGCATTAATCTAAATACTGTACTCATGTTTAAACATCAGACTGCCATGTTCTGGGGGACAGTAGCTCTTCTGTTGATGTCTCCAGTCAGCCGAAGTACCCTAGTAGTAATGAGTGCAATCCAAGTCGTGGAGATCTGAGGCAGACCTGCTGCGTTCTCTGTTGTAGTTAGTTACTTGTTCCTAAAGGTAAGAAAGGAAGCTGGTGGAGAAAAGCTTTGACTGTTTTACATGCTTCCTAATTAACTATGTGAAAACAAATTGCAGCAAAACCAACATTGATTACAGTGGTTACCAGGATTGCTTATAGTTTTAAAATCAAGACCACATCAATTCCAGAAGATGATGTGAGGGTGATATAAGCTAAAGTTCCCCAACTCTGTGAGGTGGTTCTGCATGAAATCGTGTAGGATGTCAGGCAAGGTTTTCATTATGGTCCCTTGTGATGTGATAAAAACACAGACCTGTGAAACTGGCTTAAACTTGCATATAGTAAACTCATAGTAAACCAGAAACATTAGAAATTTCTGCTTTCAATATGTCTAAGAATGCACGAGGTACACAATTGTATCAAGTCTGCAAAGTATGTACAACATCAGTTTATTTTGGTGCCTGAAGAAATTGGATAGACTTCATCTATCATAATTTGCATGACATATGGTCTAAATTTGGCCGATGCTATTGTTTATGATTTTACCTTTACTAGTTTTGTTCAGTTTTGGTTCAAAAGTAAAATAATTATTAAAGGAAAAAGCATAAACATTAGATTAATCTACTAACATTACAGTAAAAATATGCTTTTGTTTACAAGTACATTGTTCAAGAAAAGAAACTGTGTTTTCTTTTGCATCATTTATGAAATGTGTTTAAATTAAGCTAGCTTTTTATGAAATACAGCTGTATAATATACACCATCTTTTGGCTACATAAAATGCTGTCATATGCAGCATCATTATTGGACTGCATTCCTGACTTCTGCAAAGCTGATTAATTTATCATTTGTATACTCTTCTAGTTCTCGTCAGTAGCATTTCAGCTCAGCTGCTCATGGGGCATAGACATTGACAGCGGGAGGTGTTGTTTTGAGAAATATTTAGCATAAGAAGAGGTTTTTTTATATGAAATACAATACTTATTCTAGATTTCAGTGTAAAACCTAACTTGGACATTTAGTATTTCAAGGTCTAACTGTAATGCATGAGAATAAAGGAACTGATCATAGTTAGGGATAACAAAAATATGACTATTACAGAAAAGTTAAATTTTATTTCTACTGTTTAGTTTATATTGTTTCCTTGCTGTTGTGTGGGAAAAAACTTAATTAGAACATTAAGCTGTTGAACCAAGATCCAATATAATTCCAGCTCTAAGTAGAAGGAATTCTTTTGTGTTTGCTAATGTTAGTTTTGCATTACTACAGTAGACAGTACAGTAGTTCTGTCCAAAGGAAATGACAGCGAGATGCAGAGCATTTCCACGCACATGTCTGTCTTGGTAGACTGCTTTTGTATTTTCAGTTTGGCAATTAAGCCCTCTCCCCTCCCCTTTTAAAATCACGTAATATTTATTTGGAATAGTGATATTTTTATGCAGAAAACCAACAAAATATGTCTGCTGTGTCTTGAAATACTAATTTTGTTCTGTCTGTTTGCCGAAGTGTCTGCCTAAAACACCTTCTGAACTGTAATGTAAATGAGCGCTTAACACTTGTAAGCATTACAATAGCCTGTGTTTTTGGTGGATACCTTCTACTACCTATGAGAAGCTTAGTCCTGAATCTGTTGGTTATTATAAGATGTAGGAACATTTTGGAATTTTGAATTAGTCAGATCAAATGCTCTGTAAGATTTTTCAGGATTTACGTTCTCTGGTTAGGTTATGACAGGGAGGATTCTTTTTTGATTCCATGTAAATGGGTATACTTTCAGGCTTATTTGAAGTCAAGTGCTTTGTCTGACTGAAAACTTCAGAGTTTATTTGCTTTTATGTAAATTTTGCAATAATATATTTCATTTATAATATAGAGATCAAAAAATGCAAAATTATTCAAGTTGAAAATCCTCAGCCCATATTTGAATACTCAGGTTCAGAGTAGCTATGAACACCAGCTGCAGCTCTACTAAAGAATGCAATTTTTTCTTTCCTCTTTCTTGGAAACACATGAAGTTTTTCTCAGAAAGATCACTGCTTCTGTATTCAGAATTATTTCACGGCTTCCATGCCTTTCTAACAAAATGAAGTTTTCATTATAAAGCCGCTCCTTGCATCTTATTCGCCAAAAACTAGAATTTCTTCCCAAGTCCCAAGCTAGATTACTTGTGTAAATTTTATTTTTTCTACTGAAGTGAATACAGGTTAAATCTAAGACCTTGGAAAAAACAGTATTCAGAACTGCTGTGTATATTGCAAATATTGCAACAACTTAGTTTTTGGTAATTTTTTCATTTTCTGTGTAGACTTGATAAATAAAGTATTAAATGAAAATTCCTTCAAGATAATTTTGCACTGTTTTGGTAATAGAAACTTGTATTATTTTTCTCCATGAGAATTTCTATGTATGAATCTATAATTTTATTCCTGAAATTGCCCCATTTCTGAAATAGTTATAATACCTGTAACTCAAATTCCTAAGTACAGATTGAATTTATTGATAATGATAAAAAAGTAAGAGGCATTTGAGATCTTAGATAGGTTTGTAGCATTTCTTTTTTCCTGTCTGCTTTTTGTTTTAATTACTTTATCTGAAGAATAAATCTCAGTAATTTGAGTTTCATTTGTGATTTCTAGTAAATAACAAAATCACGCTTTGAGTGAAAACTTAGCAATGGAAAAAATTTCCTTTATCATGTTAGCACAATTCTTGTAGTTTTATACAAAGCCACAAAGTTCTCTTTGCTGTTTAGGTAAAAATGGTAGAACAGCATATTTTCTTCCTCTGTGATCATGTAGCTCTCAATGCTTCAGAATTTCTTATGCGTATTGGATGGCTGTCTTCCAGGATACTTACAGTCCCCTTTCTTTCTGAAAACAAGATAAACACAGCATTTAAGCTGATATAAAATGGGAAGAAATTTTTTAGGCCACTAAGTTTATGCCAGATGAAAACTATGGCTGCAAATTATTTTATCTTCCCCAAATAAGAAAAATCACAGTATTTGCATTGTGGAGATGGGGAATGCTAGACAGATATACAACATTTTCACACTTGGGAGAATATTATTGTCAGTTCTGTAAGAACGAAATCATGAATCTGAATACGAGTTGACTGGTTCTTTGACTCAGGTCAAACAGGTTTATAGAGTTAGTAGTAAAATCAAAGACAGAACCTGGCAGAATTATCTGTCTTCGTTGCCAGATGTCTTTTTCTTCTTCTTTTGTATGAACAACAAATCCAGTAGAAGAAATTCTCTTCTACCTTTGCCAACAAAAGCTATTAGTTGGTATTTATTTGCTGCCAATTCTAGTTCTTTTACAGGACAAATCTCACTACTAGTTATTTTATAACCTGACTGCATTTCAGCATTTGTGTCTTGCTGTTGTTCTTGCCTTTTTCTTAGTCAAATTTCCAATGAATTTTCATAACAGATGACTTTCCCTCTCTCCTTCCTACCCCAGGGGAAAAAAAAAAAAAAAAAAGATGTAGACGTACAGAAGTAAAAAGATAAGAGTTAACAGGAGTCCACAGGGAATCTTCTTGTAGGCCGACCCTTTTTTCCCTCTTCTATAATGTGGTTTTGATTTTTTAGGTTCCATGGATGCCAGCTATTTGTAGATGCTGGTTTGTTGTCTAAGCATTTATCACAGACCAGAATGGAAAATGGAATAGATTTGTTTTGTATCTGAAGTGACAACCACTGAGTCAAATCTTCATGTAGTAGAACACCGAGGAATTACATTGTCCAGGGACTGCTTTAGCTGCAGAAGGATTTGGGGATAAATTTGAATAAATGGCACATGTACAACCAAGAACTCCTGTATTTGTGTTTTTAAACAAAAAATCTTAACTGAGCACTGAGTTAAGCACTGGGTTTTTTGTCAGACTTCATCATATACTGAATCATATTCTCCTGAAAATTTATTGTTTTGGTCTAAAAGGTTTTTTATCCCTCATTCTCTATATAAATAGCATTAGCAGGATTATTTCTCAGCATTTGCTGTTAAACAAGACTTTCCAAATAAAAAGACTGGAGATAATTCAGAAACAAAAATTATTTTCGTTTCACGTCTTTCAGTTGAGTATTAGCCATATGGGTTGCTCAGCATCATACTCTCAGCAGGCCTAATTTATGGTAAACACATAGTGAGTGAACAGAAAAAAAAAGGCAAGGAAATTATTAATATTCTCCTCCCACCTCATTTTTTTAAAACTGAACTAAACATACTCAGGTCCAACCATATATAGTTTTGGCATTTAGCTGAGTATGTATGCATGTATTTGCCATTCTGCTGGGAGTTTGTGAAGACTGAAATGCCGTGCGTTTCTTGTCATGAGACTGATTTGCTGGAGCTTGCATGGCAGTGTGTAAATTATACCTTCCCTGCTCTGATCTGGCATGCTGCCAGGCCCCCCCCCGGGCTGTGCTCTCCCCATCAAGGGCAGTTGGTGAAAACTGTAGCTCTTGCTGTGGCGTGGGGCGCTTTAGCTTCTTCCTGGGCCTCCACAGGAGGATCACGAACTGAGTGAATGTTTTGGTGCTCTGGTCCAGTGCTAGGATTTGGAACAGGCAGGGAAAGAGATACAAAATAAATAACAGCATGTGTTTTTCTCATGACGCACAACCATGGAAATCTGCCACATCAATATTTTGAAAACCTCCCATCTTCCATGAGTTTTTGGGCTTTCTCTTATGTTGCATATGCTTGCTTTCTTTCTGTGGGTAACTTTCTCCCTCTAGCGACTTCACTGCCATCCTTTGAAGACTCTTTAAAACTTGATCAACCCCATTCCTTAGCATACTTGTGGAGAAAATTACTGGAGAGCAGCACAGAGAACTAAGCGTGTATCAGGAACCCAAGTAAGCACTCTTTCATCAGTGCTTCTAGATCAGAAAATTCTTTTTTTTTTTGCCAGGGTCTGCATTGCTTTATAAAAAACAAACAAAACAACCTGGCTTACAATTAGAAATAGGCATATCTGGGCAAAAGAAGCTCCATGTAAACGGATGTGTTGTTCTGAAAGTAGAAATTGCTGCCTTTGCACATTTGATATTGTAATTGCCAACAGGAAATAGCTACAAAATAAAATGCATTAAAAGTGCTGAGTTTTGAGTCCCTCCCTCTACCTTATGGATATTTAATAGACTTTGAAAATGCACATACTTTCATTTTAGTCTGGATACTTTCTGTTCCAGCAAGAAATTTGCACATTCCCATTCAGATCTGAGGTTTTAGCCAAATAATTGATATCTGTGCATGGTTCAGGTTTAGCCAACACTGCAATAGTCCTGCATTGAACAATCATGATATAATATCCTTTAGATAACATCCTTCCTAAGTGTTCAAGAGGAAGTACTTAATTTACAACACCTGCAGGTACTTAGTTCAAATAAATACAAAACTCTTTCTGTGGATCCTGGTATAAATTTGTTTCAGTGTGATCTCCACAGGTTGGCAGTAAGATCCACAGGTTGCATATTTACCTAAATACTAGTATATAAGTATTTGCAGTTGTGTTAAATTTCCCCTTGTTCAGTCTTTTGAACAAGGGCTAATTGGAGTGGCCAGTTTTGTTGCAATGCTTATTATCGGGCATTTTATAGTTCTCTAGTGTGCTGCATCTTGATCTCCATAAACTTATCTGGAAATACTTGTAGATTAATAAATAGCAAATACGGGTTGTTTTATCACCTAGTATGAATTCTTCCTTCATGTATATCGTTAGTTTAATTCTTTATAGTATTCCTGTCAATTACGCTTACCAGGTCCACTAAGGTAATAGAATTGATTTTGTAGTATAAACAAATATTTACTCAGAAGTCAGACCTCAGCCTCAGTTCCTGTGGTCTTCTAGTACTACCATTGTAGCAGTGAAATCCAAAGTGAGATTTTCAAAATACCTGGGTAGACAGAACCATGAAAGTAGTAATTTTACTAATTCACATGATGCATTTAAATTTCTGTGAATAACAGCCAGCTGAAGTCAGGTGCTACTGGTGACTGTTTTGGACTCTGTGGATTTTATGCTACTACCATTTTAGAAAAATCTTAATTTATAGTGACTTCTGTCGACTGGAAGTCGTGGGGAGGCTAAGGTAAATTGCATGATGAGGGATCCTTTGTGTACTGCACACTCAGTCATTTTGAACTCACATTGTGAACACATTTAAAATAACACTGAATGTGGCTATTTGGCTGGTTTTGATCTGTTATTAAAGACTCAAAAAACCAAACATATTTTCAAATGGCATTGTGCATGGTCAGTGATGTGTCTGTGCTTGATGTCGCTATTCTTCACAAAATGTAATAACAATGTTAACAGGTAACATAAAACCAAAGTATGTCTCCACAGAAGCAGCTGGAAATGGATAACCACAATATGCTTAAATCTTAGGAACACATAGTTTGACATATACTGCTAGAAGATGCTCATATTTAGGAAATCTTTTAAGCGAAAGGCTTGGACTGAGTCTCAGTTGCTGTGCATGAAGGAATATTTATTTCCCAGTTGTAATATGGAATTAATTTTTTTAACTTTTTATACATATTTAATGGATTGAAACACTTTGAAGAAAAAAACCATGTGCATTTCTGGTCCTAATCTATTTGAAAGGGATTTTCCTGATTCCAGCCTTTTCTCATGCTTTATGTATAAGTACATCAGAAAGTTATGTCCTGTCCAAGTTAGCAGGGAGCAGAAAGAGTCCTTCTCTGTGACATCCAGGAGTATGACCAGCTGAGCAATAACAAATGGATATTTACTGGGTGGATACTGCAGGTGATATCAAACGTGGTTGTCTGCAGCTTGGCAAGAGGGTCATGCTAACAGCAGTATGTGCTAATGCGTAATTTTGTAGTTGCAAGTAGTAAGAGAGTGGCATATGAATCTTGTAAGATATGCTGGGTATTTCTGCCTGCAACACTTTTATAGTCTAAAGTTTTTACAAAATCACAGAATCACTAGGTTGGAAAAGACCCACTGGATCATCTAGTCCAAAGTATGGTTCTTAAAAGATAGTGTTCTGTGCATAGGGTCAGGTGACATTTCTGCAGCAGAAGTGCATGGTGGAAGCAACTGAAACAAAGAAGTTATCAGGGATTAAATGTCTGATCTGAAAGGACTTTCCAAGAGTTAGAGAAGAGGTACATATGATGCAGAAAAGAAGAGTGAGCAACTATAGCAGAGAACATGAAGGCATAAACCAGTATGAGGTGTAATATAAACCAGTCTGAAGCTTCACCAGCTTATGGGTTTCAAGGCTATGCAATAGGATTGTTCTTAGGCTACTAATTTGTGGCACTGCATGCCACATAAAGTTGTGCCATACGTTTATGTGTGTGCGTATGTATAAGTGCACCCCATATAAGTGAGGAACACGTGACCTGTGAGAAATATGAGGTGTCTACCTGCTGTGTAACATGAAATCTTTGCTATGTGGAAAATTAATTAGACTAGCTGTATTTTGTCCTTAAGTACTCCTTTTCTTTACTCTACTGCAATTTTGTGCTTATTTCTGTCTCTGATAGTGCATCTAGATTTCTTACTCAGATCCTGAGAAATAAGTTTCTAACTTTATGAAATTCAGACTTGTTCTAAGAAAGCACCTTGCCAAAGTTTCATATTTCAAAGACACCAAGAGACGTTAGAGTCTCTACGATCATAACTGTTACTAACTAGAGTGTTGTTTCTTTTTCAATTTTTACCATGTGCAAGCAGTAAAACTGACTCAGCTACACTCAGTAGTAAAACCCACTTCCAGAACAGCTTATTCTGCATATGATTTGGCTTAAACTTTGCTATTGACAATGCAGATTTCAGAGCTAGAGGAAGTATTTGTGGTGAAAGTCAACTGAAAGAAAGAGTCTTTCAGGTGCAGAGTGAATTATCATTGTCTGTAGGATGTTCTAGAGGTAATTGTAAACAGATGAATAGTGATGCTGTTATGCCAGAGACACAGCCTAAGACAGCATCTTGGATGGTAGCCTACAGTAAAGTATTTTCCTATTTGGGCAAAGCAGAATGAAGATCAATATGATATATGTAAATAACTACATAATTCCACAGATCAAAGAAAACGGGAGACAAAAATCTGATAGAGATATAGGAGATATCTCATATTAGGTCTTAGTTAATAGTGTTCCATAATCACAGATAGTAAAGTTGAAGCTCTTCATAAAAGTGTAAGTGATTTAGTTAGAATGGGCAAATGCAGATTATAACAGAAAAGAGCTCATTTTGGGTCAGAGGGAAAAATTGCATTAGTTTTGCAGTATCTGTATAATGTTGATTTTCTTGGTAGTTTTAAAGATAGCCCACTGGTAAAGCTTTCAAAAAAAGGATCTCCTGACCTCATGAAAAAGTTAGTTATTTGGAATATTAAATGCAATTATATTGACATATGGTGTTAATGTGATAAAGCGTAAGGGTTAAAGGTTGAAGGAACCATGGCTTGGCAATTAGCAATGTAAATGAAACATTCATTATCCAGCATGCTGAGAAGTTGATGAACTGTACAATAAATCTGAGCCCAAGTCACTACTGAGATAACTCATTTCAGACATAACGGTATTTATTAGGATCCTGGACATTGTTTTGCATTCACTGATGAGATATCTTGCTTTATAGAAGTATTTTATCCATTAATTTATGTGAAATAAGTCAATGAAAAAAAAATTTGTAAGGCCCTAAGAAACTCTCCAAATAATATAAATAAACAAGGGAGAAGCATGAAAGATATTGAAACTCATCCTATCTGAAAAGATGTTTCGTTAGATGTATTGGTATCTCTTCAGTGTATTGATATTGGTGTTTCTCCAATGTAAATTGTCTCCAGTAACATATATTAACACACTCAAATCCATTTTAACACACTCGAATCCATTTTTTATCTTACAAGTTACAATTGAAATCAGAATCTGATCTAGTAACTGGGAGTCAATTATTCAATGTTGTAAGTTCCATTTATACATAGAAGAGGGTATCTTTTGGTGAGAACTTGTTTGAGAAACAATGCAGAATGTGTTTTCTCAGTATTTATAAGTTCCATGAAGTTTAGGACAGAGTGCTATAGGGCATTGTTACAGTTAACTGTTCTTATATCTCTCTGAGAACGATGCTCAGTTCCAGTAAAACCATGGCTGAATTTATTACCTTGATGATAGCAGTGGCAAATCAGACAGTTCTATAAAGAGCTTAGGAGGAGTTTCTAATAATAAAATAAGTACTGCTTTCTTTTTTCAATAAAAATAACAGAGAATTTAACAGAAACCAAGACGCACAACTACGTCCTAGCTTTCTTTTCAGTGAGACAAAAGAATTTTACATTCAGGTTGTTGGTGGAAACAGAGTATATGTCGAGTTTGTGTTAAAAAGTGTTCAAGATATTTGTTACTTTTAAAGGCTAACAATTTATCGTGGCCATAGCAAAAGTTACGTTATACTTTCTGCTCTAGCTTTGTATTCATTTGGCATTGTTAGGAATTTCATAGAAGCATAGAATAGTTAGGGTTGGAAGGGACCTTAAAGGTCATCTAGTTACAACCCTCCTGCCATGGGCCCGGACTTCCCACTAGATCAGGTGACCCAAGGCCCCATCCAACCTGGCCTTGAACATGTCCAGGGATGGGGCATCCACATCTTCCCTGGGCAACCTGTTCCAGTGCCTCACCACTGTCATGGTAAAGAAATTCTTCCTAATGTCTAATCTAAACCTGCCCTTCTTTAGTTTATGCATGTTCCCCCTTGTCCTATTATTACAAGTCTTTGTGAATAGTCCCTCTCATAAAAGCTTGTGATTATTTTGCATTACACTTTATTTTACATGGATCTCCCACTGTGGAATAGACAAATTTCTTACTGCTGAGGCAAAACATTTGAGTAGATATGTATTAATGACATATAAACAACATCTTATGTAGTTTTCATGTTAGTGCTGCGAAATTTTATTCCTACAGATTATTATGAATCCCGAAAGATCACATAACGATTTATGATTTGTGCCAAAAAAAATTAATACTCCCTTAATCTCCTCCTCTATGAGTATCTGATGCAAGTAATTCTCACTTCACTCATCAGTGTCAGCAAGAAGCGCAGTATTTTTTCAGTAGTACAAGGAAATGTAATGCACTGTTCAGAGAAAGAGTTTAGTAACGTATGTTCTATATCGAAGAGACAGCATTCCTATATATATGTAATACTGAGTATTCGCATGCTATTCTGTACTATACTGAAAGTACAAGGAACACTCAAGCAAAACTCTGAAGAGCATATGCTCCTCCCACCTGCCCTTAATTTATTGTACAGAAGACTATTCAGAGAGTAAACTTACTAGTGTACAACTAGGAGTGCTGAAAATGACTTTCGAGTAGGCATCTGTCAAAAAGTTTGTGCCTTCTAAACGTCTAGGAATAATTGAGATGACCAAGTATTAAATACATCCCCTGAATAGGTTGCAAACTGGCTTTAATTGCAGGAACTACTTGTATTCTGCTGTGGTTGTGTCAGAGCATGGCCGTACTTTGAAACCTAAATTGTGGGAGCTTAACAGGTGAAGCATGTCAGACAGGATACTTACTATGAAGACAGATGCAAGTGCTGTAGTAAACACAGCTCTGCCAGAACTGAGAATGTAGCTTAAGTTATTATGAAATTGTGAGGAAAACACTGTGAAGAAAATATTCAGTAACTTATAAGTTGTATTTATATACAGAATTTCTTATTTAACTTTGAATTTCTCTGGAGGTATACTTAATTTTTACTTTTGTGGCTATTGCTTTGCTTTCCTCTAACAGTGGTATCAGTTTGGAGAGTCTGAGGCATTAAATTGTAAGTCAATAGTAGTTCATCATTTATCCAAACTTTTTAAAGTAAAAATGACCACAAATAAGTTAATTTATTCTGTTGCTTATATTTCCTTTTACACTGCTTCACCTTAACATCTCTGATCTAAACAAACTTGCTGACACACACCTTATTTGTACAATTTGGATGAATTGTTCTTCTGAATTATAATATTTGTAGTGTCTTGATTTCATTACTAGATATTGATTGGCTGTATTGGATCAACTGGAACATTCATGCCTGAATGATAGTGTATCTAGAATATGTGTGCTTATATGCTTAGAAATATATTATATTGACAATGTATGTATGTACACAATGTTAAAATATGAAACATTCAGTGTATATATAGAGAGAGTATATGTAAAACACTCAGTACACATACAGTACATACACATTAGATTTGTTTAAACATGTTTGTTGGCACAGGCAGCTCTTAACAGTAAACAGAAATTTATACCTCAAGTCTGAGTGTTGCTTTTACTAATTTTTACATGTTTTCTTTAAATGCTAGCCTTTCAGTTCCCTCCTGTTCTTTGAAAAGCTACTAGAGTTTTAAAAGAAAGCTTCATGAAGAAGATTGGCCATCTTTCATCTCCCATCACAGCCACCTTATAGATTTCTTAAGCTTTCCTTACCATATTCTTAGCTAAGCTTGAAATTTCCTTTGGCCAAAGATGGAAAATCTATCAATCATTATGGTATCATGACAACCCAAGAAATGTAAGCCAGAAGACTCTGTGCTCTTTCCTAACCTTCTAATATAGAGATCACTTACCATGATATCTCAGAATATGTCTACTTTATTGTAAAGTCCTTTAACAAACCGTCTGGAAAGATCATAGATGAGATGAAGGAAAAATGAGGCACAGGGAAATGTTTTGCGTACAAACATGAAGGTTCCTACCCATACACTGTGTACTTTTCAGACAAGCTAAGGCAATGTCCGTTTTTACAGCATTCAACAAAATTAAATAATACTGTGGCATATGGATAAATTCTTGAAGCTCAAATCCAAGCAGTTTCTCAGAGTTCCAAAATTAACAGAGAAATAATCTTTCTTCTATATATTTGTGAATTTCTCTGTTAAAACCAGGCAAAGATAAGCAGTTGTATATCCATAGGCATGAGGTCCTTATGTAAGATAGGAAGCTGGACCTGTAAATGGCAAAAAACCCAATCAATCTTGAATCAATATTTTTTTCTTATTTTTTTTTCTGAGTACATCACTCCAAAGTACCACTGCTTGTTCACAAAATTCCCCATTAATAAAATAGGTTCTTTGCAGTTTGATGCTAATGAGTTGCTAGTAATCAGTAAGGGCCAGGCTTGAGGTAATTTTGTCTATTTTTTTAATGCCAGCTGTCTTACAAATATCATACAGTCTAGTCTCATTGGTGTGTTTGTTTTAAGCTCGGTTCTTTTGTAACTGGTTAGGAAGTACGTGTATTTGTCTTGATCAGATTTAGATGGTGCTTCCTAATTGCTTTCCTTTTCTTAACTGCAAGGCCATCATTCTCTTGGCAAACATGGGGGAACAAAAGGCTTTGGACATTAGGCCATGTGTCCTGGAAAAACAATATTTTTGTTAATTTTTCAGAAGTTCTTCTAGCTTTAAAACCTTTGCTTTGCAGAATGGATGTGAAAAAACAGAGTAAACCCAAGTGGTAGTGGTCAGTGATGGTTTCGAGTGGTGAGTTTCGAATTAAAAAGACTAGGAGGAGAAGGTGGTGGCTCTCCATGTCAAACTCCATGCATGTCAAAGGCACTCCATGAATGTCAAAGACACTCCATGAAATTACTTGAAACATCTAAGTGCTTATCAGACCATGGAGATTGGCAAGTGCTGAAATAGAATGTGATTCTACAGAGTCTGGCTGTAGTTATCATTTACTATCAGGTAATTACTCAGGAGACTACTTCTAGTGTGTGTGCCTTTTCCTAACACTACTTACAAACTGTACCGACTTAACAGTTTGTTTATTCTTATCCTGCCTACTGCATACAAGCTCCCATGTTCATGTATTATGCAAATGACAGTCTTGGCTGGGAATTTTAGTGGTAGCATTCTTCCTTGAAAAATTGGAGCCATCTACTGTACAAAGACAGCATCATTTAAAGTGAAGTGTGTGATTTTTCTGTCTTGTGCTGTATCCTCTAAAATTCAGCACTGTTATTTGTTAGTAAGGTATTTGCTAGCAACACAGATGCAAAATTAATGAGGTATATAAACATCTGGAAAAAACCTGTTATTACATATACTAAAAGGCATTTATCCAGACTGCAGCATCAACTGCTATGTAAAAGTTTATATTACAGAGGCAGCTCAAGAATCGGGGAAAAAGGCTGGACAAACAGCCATCTGCAATTGTGCAAAGTCTAAAAAATTAATTGAATAAAATTAACGATATTTCTGTTCAGTTCATAGTTGACTTCCTTGTTATCTTCTTAATAGTTTGAAAAAACCCTCGTTTGGTAAAGTACAGTTCAATTCTGAACATGACTCAATGGCAAAAGCATGCCAGGGTCCTAGTTTCCTATTTCATCCTGATTTTAGATCTTACAGATTTCCGGAAGTATTTGTTCATATGTTAAAAAAACCAAACCAAAAAAACCAAACCCTAAATGTGGAAAAAATCATGCATTTTGGTTTTATCTCTGACAGGTCTTCCAGCTCAGATCAAACATTGGGAGCCTATTAAGATCTTTTTCCTCTAATGCTTCTTAAGCACTTCTGAAGGCGACCTTGTGCCATTGTCTGCTGGCCAGTTGCCCTTGTGATACCTAAACTATGTTTCAAAGTCTTAGACAGATGTAGCTACATTGAAATCAACACATAATCATATGTCAGTTAGATATAGAACAGGTTATAATTGAGATAGCTGTTTCTTTGTTGCAATGAGCTATTCAAGACTGAGAAGAGAGAAGAAACCTAGAAACCACTTATTCCTGTTAAAGTCAAAAGATATACACTAATTAAGCTAGCTTGTAAGGTTTCTCATGATTTTCATTGCTGTGGTAGTTGCTTGTCTCTTATACACATATACAAACACACCCAATGTGAGTAAGACAGCATTTATGTGTAGGTTGAACCAAATGATTATAAATGAATTGAGGGATGTCTCCTGGGATTGGACATAAAGGTCTTGTAAACTGGAAATTTTATAAACAAACAGCTGTTGGGAAAATACCATTATGCTGTAATAGCTGCTATTAAAATCCATTAGCAATCTTGATGGCCTGTTTGAATTTGATGCATCATTTGCTCTGACAGTGTTTCTTTCTAAAGAATTTCGTAAAATATATGTAGATTATGAAAGACAACGGTAATGGACTAGGAGATTAACACTGATTACACATTTTACTTCCATGTGCCAATCAGGCTTTGAAGAATGCTGTGTATCCTCCAGTTTAAAAGTCAGTGGACACACAGGAACGCATTAACCTGAACAGCTGCAAAGCTTTCTCCATCACTGTGAGTGAACTACACAGCTCTGCAGAGCTAAAGTATTTCCAGGTTAAAAACCATGTTTCAGGCAACAAAATAAATCTCCAGTGTTTTCTAAGGCTTTGTGCACTCTCCTAATTGATGCCAAACTGTCATTTTCCTTCTAGTCATAGATCCACACACCACAGTGGATACCAGCTCCCACAGGGGTAGGCATGTCATGTAGATCGTGCTTCTGCCAAAATTAGTCACACTTCTAATGAGATTTTGAAAAATATGTATGACAAGAAGTATCTGAAAACAAACCTCTTTTAAAGAACGGATCCGACTATCAGTATTAAATCTGCCCTGTCTCTTCAGAAACAGATATGAAAACCGACGAGTCAAACGTGTCTCGTTGTGTAGGCAGAGGTAAGGATGCACTTAACTTGTTCATGGATGCTGCAATGGCACCATCTGGCGGATGAACAAGAATAAACGACTAAAGCTTGCCGGCACAGTTTTAAAGGTGTTTAAATAAAAACTTCTTGTCTGGTCCCTTTTTTTTGTAGTGCTCATGCTCGGATGATGTAATGCTTGTTAATGTATATGCTTTGTTTCCTATTTCTTCCTGTACCTTATGTTTTTCAGTGGATTATTCAATGAACTCAACAGAGAATTTTTTTATAAGTAGTATTCTGGTGTAAACTCACATGCCAGTTTCATGGGTGCTGTCTTTCAGCTCCCCTCCTTCTACCTACCTTCTCAGTTTATTTGCAGTATCCTCTTTCTCCTCTCTGATATCTGCAAGAAACTTTTTGCTAAAAGGACTGGCAAAGGGTGCTGTGTCTTCTACTACTTCCTCTTGTCATTCCTCCTCTCCTTTTTGGTGAAAGTACACTGGTGAAGGCAAACCACGCCTTATATGTAAGAATGCTGTTCTTCTGAAGTATTCTTTTTCAGGACAGAGGAAGAGAAGGCTTTGTGCTTAGTGTAAAGAGTGATAAGTCAGTGTCTTTATGTCTGTTTAGTTCTGGACCGTTCTGTCTTGCCTTCTTTTGCAGACTTGAGGTTTTAAATTTAATTTTGTTAAGGACTGTGATACAAGAATTGCCATCAAAACAGCTGTAGGTACCACACTTTTTTCTGGTGTTTTAATGGAGTTGCAAGAAGCTAAACTAGAGTAATACAGTAGTCGCACATTTAACATCCAACTTGTTAACAGAGTCTTTACTACTAAGCAGCTACTGCATGGCTGTGATAATACATTATGCATTCCACTATATGCCTCTGTCTAGTACTCAGCAATAGATGGTTTTGCAATGCACAGTGTAGCAGGGGTAAAGCCCTGGTGTCATTCCATATGGATGTTTTTCATGGTTTGAAAGAAGACCTGATACCTTTTGCAACCCCAGCTTTCTCATTTACATGTTAACATATTTAATAACACTTCAGGAAATAAATGAGGCCCTGAATTTAAAAACATCAATTTCACAGAGATTGAATGAGAGCATTCTAAAAATGATTCAGCAGGATAGAAAGTCTTAACTATAGGCCTAATTAATAAGGTGTTCATGCACATGTTTTTTACTTCCGTGAGTTACTTCAGTTCCACGAATCTGGTAAGATTTGTGTATATTTTGAGTACGTTTTATCTGTAAGTGTATTAGTAGTTTGACCAAACTACTGCCCTGTCTTTACTTTCTTTTCACAGACTCATTTAGATTGGCTCATAGAGACCTACTGTAAAACTAACACTGCCAAATCCGCTACTAAACCTCATCCCTAAGCGCCATGTCTAAACGTCTTTTAAATACCTCCAGGGATGGACTCAGCCACTTCCCTGGGCACCCTGTTCCAGTGTTTGACAACCCTTTTAGTAAAGTTATATTTCCTAATATCCAGTCCAAACCTCTGCTGGTGCAACTTGAAGCCATTTCCTTTTGTCCCATTGTTTGTCACTTGGGAAAAGAAACCAAGTAACTTCCTTTCAGGTAGTTGTAGACAGCAATAAAATTTCCTCTCAGCCTCCTTTTCTCCAGACTAAACAGCCCCTGTTCCCTCAGCTGCTCCTCACAAGACTTGCACTCCAGAACCCTCACCAACTTTGTGTCTCTTCTCTGGACATGTTCCTGTGCCTCATTATGTTTCTTGTAGTGAGGGGCCCAAAACTGAATATAGCAGTTGAGGTGCAGCCTCATTAATGCTGAATACAGGGGGATGATCACTTTCTTAGTCCTGCTGGCCGCACTGTTTCTGATACAAGCCAAGATGCTGTTGGCCTTCTTGGCTACTGGGCACACTGTTAGCTTGTGTTCAGCTGGCTGTTGACTGAGACCCCCAGGTCCTTTTCCAGCAGGCTGCTTTCCAGCTATTCATCCTCAAGCCTGTAAGTGTTTTCTTCAACGTTCGTGCAATACAAATACAACATGTAAAAGAACTGTACTCAAAGACTTGTTTTGAAACCTCAGTGTATCAACAGGCTGCAGTGAAGTCAATGGATAGCAGTACAAAATTTAGCAAATATGCTGCTTGCTTTCTTAGGTGAAATTTTGTTTTGATATTGCTTTTTTGATTTGATATTGTTTTCTCCTTACAGTGTTACAAAGATGCTTCACTGACAATGCATGACTGCATTTATGAAGCAGAGGAGAAAAAAGTTTTTTAAGGCATTACAGCAGTGTGTAGCATGCCTGTGGCAAACTCAAATATGTCCTGGTAACTTGCTATATATTCATTTGCTTGTTCAGTTTTAGTTTGATATTTCTTGTATTTAAATTTTTGTATTTAAATATATTTATTTACTTTACTGAAAGTCTTGGTATATAATTTACCCAATTAGGTAAATTGTCAGATTAGTTTTGGCTCAAGATTTAACTGCTTGGAAGAAAGCTAGAGTAGCATGAAGAGAGTGATTTGATCTAGGTGGAATCACTAGTGCAAATTGTTGAATTGCCAACAGTTGGTAAAGCCCATTTTAAGTTTGTGTTAAGATGCAGAGGCAGCACCAGCATAATGTGATCAGCAACAGCAACAGTTTAGTTTGGAAACTAATTTGCTTGGCTGCTGAACGTATTGGTTCAGCATAATGATTTTGCATGCTACTTTGCCTGTAATGTTAAAATTTAGAGTGCTTTTCTTTACCAACTCCAACAAAACACCTGTGTTATTGTTCTTTAGAGAAAAGAGAATGTAATTTTGGTTTGGTTTGGTTTTGCACACTCCTGGTCATAATTTCTTTCAAGCATTAAGTGTTCCACATAAGTATCAAATGAAATTAGAGATGTGTTAAGTGTGTTCCAGCTGCTTTATGTCTGGAGGGCCAGTAGTCGCTAAACTACATGCCAGTGTTAGCAGAGTAGTCCTGTGCTTCAGAGTGTTTAACTCCAAGCAGGATTCAGGGCACTGTCTTGCTTTGCATCTCACTTTTCACTTTTACTTATGTAAAGAGAGCAAAGCACAACTTTCTGAAATATACAACCTGAATAAAGCATGTATGCTGGAGAACATGATCCTGCCAGCTGTCATCAAAAATCTTCCTTACCACAAAAAGAAATAGCAGTTGAAGGGACTTCTGGAGATCACCTAGTCCAATGCCCCTACTACAGCAATTTCACGTAGAACAGGTTGCACAGGGTCATGTCCATATGGGTTTTGAATATCTCCAGGGAAGGAGATTCTACAACCTCTCTGGGCAGCCAGTTCCAGTGCTTTGTCACCTTCACAGGAAAAAGTGTTTCCTTATGTTCAGGCGGAACTTCCCGTGCTCCAGTTTGTACCTATTGTGCCTTGTCCTGTTGTAGGGCACCATTAAAGAGTCTGACCCCATCCTCTTGACACTTGTTCTTTAGATATTTGTAAGCATTGACAAGATTCCCTTTCAGTCTTCCCTTCACCAGGTTAAACACAGCCAGGAATCTCAGCTTTTTCTCATAAGAGAGATGCTCCAGCCCCCTAATCATTTTTGTGGCCCTCCACTGGACTGTCTTCAGTGGCTTCTTGTCTTTCTTGAACTGGGAAGTCCAGAACCAGACACAATACTCTACACTTACCTTCACTAGTGCAGAGTAGAGGGGGAGGATAACCTGCTCCAACCTGCTTGTTACACTCTTCTTGATGCAGCTCAGGATGCCATTGGGCTTCTTGATCACGGAGCGCACATTGCTAAGTCATGGTTAACCTGTTGTCTACCAGGATTCAAGGTCCTTCTCTGCAGGGCTGCTTTACAGCAGGTCAGCCTCTAAGCTGTACTCGTGCAAGGGGTTATTCCTCCCCATGGTGCAAGACTCTACAATTGTTTGTGTGTCATTCTCAGGAACTTGAACCATTTCAATGGTAAAAGCTGCTGTCTTAGCTACTGTAAATGTAAAACAGGCACAAGGGTGCCACAGATGAAATTCTGCCCAGTGTAACCAACTGTGTGTCACCCGACAGGCATCTGCAAAGAACTTTGTTTTATCCTGGTTTTGCTTGTGTTGGTAATGACTCCTTTTATCTCTTCTGAAGGAACTGACTGTTTAACAAATGAGTTCCTAGAGGCATTTTGCTTGCATAACTGTAAGTGCTTATTAGAAGGATTCTTAGGAAAACTTAAGTAAAGCACAATAAAGTGAACTGCATACTGGGACCAGTGCTGTTTAATATTGTCATTGATGATATAGACAGTGAGTTCGAGTGCACTCTCAGCAAATTTGCTGATGACACCAAGCTAAATGGTGCAGTTGTCACACCAGAAAGACGGGATGTCATCTAGAGGGACCTGGACAATCTAGAGAAGTGGGCCTGTGTGACCTTTATGAAGTTCAACAAAGCCGAGTACAATGTCCTACACTGGGGTCAGGGCAATCCATGGTTTCAATACAGGATGAGGGATGATGTGATTGAGAGCAGCCATTTGGAGAAGGACTTGGGGGTGCTGGCTGAAGAGAAGCTCAACCTGAACTGGCAGCGTATGCTTGCAGCCCAGAAGACTGACTGTATCCTGGGCTTCATCAAAAGAAGCAAGGCCAGCAGGCTGAGGGAGGTGATTCTGCCCCTCTGCTCTGGTCTTGTGAGACTCCACCTGGAATGTATTGTATCCAGTTCTAGAATTCCCACATAAGAAGGATATGGAACTGTTGGAACAGGTCCAGAGGAGGACTACAAGGATGATCAGAAGGCTGGAGCCCCTTTGCTATGAGACAGGCTGAGAGAGTGGGGCTTCTTCAGCCTGGAGAAGGCTCTGGGGAGACCTTATAGCAGCCTTCCAGTACCTGAAGAGAGCCTACAAGAAGGCTGGGGAGGGACTTTTTACAAGGGCATGTAGTGATAGGACTAGGAATGGCTTCAGATTGGAAGGGAGAAGATCATAATTAGGCATTATGAAGAAATTCTTCATGATGAGGGTGGTGAGGCACTGGAACAGGCTGCCCAGTGGAGTTGTGACTGCCCCCTCCCAGCAAGTGTTCCAGGACAGGTTGGATGGGGCATTGAGCAGCCTGATCTAGTGGGAGGCATCTCTGCCCATAGCAGAGGGGTTGAAACTGGATGATCTTTAAGGTCATATCCAACCCAAACCATTCTATGATTCTGATTTGTATGAAGACTGGGATTTTTTTTGGTGGCGAAGTCCCATGTACAATATTTGATCATCTGTCTAGTTCGTAGTTCCCATTCAGAAACAGCCAGTGCGGATAAGACTATAGCATTTGCACTGGTAAACCATTGATCCCTCTTGTGGACCTAGGAGGAAGAAGTTCAGCTTCCACAGCAGAGGTGAACTGAATTAATAGAAAATTAATTACTCTTTTGTATCTGGTTGTGTTCCAGATGAGGGTTACTCTCTATTGACAAGGCAGCAAGGGTGGCCAAGCAAAGAGCCAGCAGTTTTGCACACAAACTGACTTAATAAAATAGTTCAAAATGTATTTCTAAAATATTCACATACTTAGCAGAGAACTTTTAATTCCTGGAAGGGCATTTTGCTAAACTTGGGTAATAGCATGCATGTTGTCTGTGTAGGGAACTGGTTGGAAGAATACTTGCATGTGCATTAGTTGCATGTGCCAGATCATTTGAAGTCAGCAAAAGACTTTCCATTAACTTTCTGATTCATGTTATTCTGAATTGGCCTATTCTTTCAGGCTTGCAAAATGAACACCTAAAGGTAATAATTACTACTTGTATTTTTTAATTCGCGGAGACCCCGGCTAGAGTGGGGCGTTCAAAGGCCATGGATCTTGTGCTGCTGAAAGGAAGATATTTATTGTGAACCAAAGGGTACAAGTATAGTAAAGACTGAAGTACAGTTGAAGAGTATTTTGCCTCAGTGGGAAACTGTATTTGCAATTATAGAGATTTGTTGCAATAGGAAAAAAATATAAAAAGCCAACACTAAACTCTTGAAGTGGCATCAAAGGTTCTTGCAGAGAATTCAGTTGTAATAGGAAGGACAATAAGAAACTGGAAATAGTAAGAGAGAGTTAATGAAGCAGAAGGCTTTGCTGATTACTAAAATTCACTGAAAAAATCCAAAACTGACATATACACACCTTAGAATATATTAAAAGTGATAGTTCTGAATCCTGTACAAATGGTTATTTTGATTTGTGATTACCTGAAAATTTTCAAAGAAAGATTTTTAATGGGAAAAAGAGGTTTGGGTCCTGCACAGAGGTGGATACCTGATAGGCCTGTGTCAATAGGAGTCATCTATTTTTTTAATTCTAGATCAGTTATCTTGCAAATCACTTGCCTGCCTATTTAAGTAGAATGAAATAGCTTTAACAATTAAGGAACTATTATTTATTCCTGTAGTGAAATTGTGAGGTGCTTACATAAATTAGCAACATAAATGTGATGGGGGAAAAAAGGTAAAAAAGAAAAGTCAGCAGCACAGGATTTAAAATTGCCATTTAACCTTTAAACAACTTGAAGAAATTTAAGGGATTATAAACTACTAAAAATATTGGTAACAGAACAGAAAAGCTGGAAGTTTTTCAGTTCCATCCAAAATATTTCTCCTGTTCTTAAATTCTGTATTAGTGTTAAAAATGTTGGTACTTTGTTTTTAAGTACAAGTTGCACCAAATGATTTGTTCAGAGTGCCACTTCCTATACATAAGTGAGTTTTCCCCCCGCTCAATAGTGGTGGTAAGGAACAGGGATGCAGGCAGGGACCTGGCGCAATGGAACTCTACTAGGCTACATTCTAACAACATCAAGTGGACACGTTTGTTGATTGCCGTCTTTGGGCTGCAGTAGGAAGTCTGATAGCTTATTTCTCTCCTGTACCAGAGAGGGATCAGGGTTGACTTCCATGGTATCCAAAAAAAAAAAAAAAAAGAAAAAGAAGCTGCCCTCAGGACTAACTCGGCTATTATGAGAAAGTTATTTGCTGATACAAGCATGGAGGATAAGTGTGATATGTATAATACAGAAGGTATGAATATATATGAATTTTTCAGACCTTCTGACTGTGATGGTATCCATTTGCAATATTGCTAGCTTCTCGCTATTGAAAGTGTTTTTAATGATACATCTAGTCTTGCTGTCCCCAAACAAAAATATGTTCCTGAAAGTAAGAGAGAGAGAGCACTATTTCACCTCTCTATGCTGGCAGCAACTAAAACAATATAGCCCTTTTTGCCAGATAATAGTGAACTGTTGTCATTTTGGACATCTAAGTGTTCATTCCCAATTTAAGCTGCAAGCATTAAAAATGCTCATAAAAACAGCTTACCATACTGCCTTGGCATTTTGGGTTTTTTTTTTTCCTTGATTGTATCTTCAGGAAGAATTAGCATTTTGATACAACATTTATTCGTGGATTTGCAGTGGTTAAATCAATAGTTAATGAGATTCGTTGTATAATTTGAGCTTGTAGTTTGTTTATGCTAGACCAACTTTATCCATACTCCAAACAAATTATCTCTTATAATCACCAGCCTGAAGATAAATCTCTAAATGTTTTTCTGATGATAGTGCTGTGGTTGGCAGGTGTTAGAAGTGCCTCCCAGGGACAAAGATTGAAGATGGGCTTTTTCTCACAAATCCTTCAGGCGAGGTTGTTTAGCTTTCTATACTGTCATCTGCAGAGGAGCCTTGTATGGTGCCCTGCTAATGAAATCTAATAGGCAAAGGTCATATATCTTTATGAAGAAAAATGCAAAGCTGGTGAGTGATAAATGTGCTCCATGGGGTTCTATGGACGATGCTTAGCAATAAAATCCATGTTTAAACAGTGTTTCAAATGGCTTGGCATGTCTCTGGTTTTTTGTGCCTTAACTACTTTTTATAACAATTTTCATTACTAGTCATGAGATTAAATAAATACAAAAATAGTTGAATATGCATACAAAGTTGTCTATGTAATTAAAGAAATAGGTGAGTTCTTTAAGTGGGTCATTATTTTAAAATATTCGTAGCATAATAAGTTGGGTTACATAAAGGTGCGTGGCAGTATTGTATTTAAATTTGAAAGCTCTATTGACTGTCAATAGAAGCATGCTAGTTTGTGTGAAGACAAGAACATTTAGATAGATTCTAGCATCAATTGTAAATAAAAAGTGCTGTTGTCAAACGGAAACAAAGCATGCCAGCATAAAATTGCAGGTAGAACTAAAGAATGCAAGTCAGTGCCTTTAAGAAACTGCTAATCTGAAGTTAGGAGGAATTAAATAAACCAGATATTGTGGAATCACTGCTGTTTTTTGAGAAGTTACCAGTTCATTTGCTGTAGTTATACTGCTGAGCTAAGAGACAGTTCAATAAATCAATTCAGGCTTGATGGATTCTACAAACCATTGCAATGAGTGCGTGGAAGAGGAAAGAAATCTTTTAGTATTCCCTCTTTGACAAAAGGGTATGCAAAGAGCCTGAATGGATGAATGGTTGATTAATTTTGCCAGAAATTTTCTTGACAGCCAGAAATGTGTTTTTGAATTACCATGTTTGCTTGGGAATCACTTTGTAAGGTATGAAATATTATATATAAACTTACACCTGAGACTTAGCTGTCTAAAATAGACATCTCCTGGACAGTATATGTATGGTTGTGGTGTTTCTTATGTTTTAATTCATCACTCTGGCAATTCAGCCTTTTACTTGTTACCACTTGCTAATCAGTCAAGAGTGAAATCACATGTTGTATGTGATTAAATGAACCTTGTAGCTGAAGTGGTAGGTTGTGTCTTTTTCTGTATTTTTAATTGATTTACAAGCTGTGGAAAAATCAGATAAAGGTTCTTAACCTCGGATCAGACAGCAGAATAATATAAAAGAGAATAAAAATGTGTATCATACGCTATGTTCATACGGCATATGGGTTAGTGAGACAAAAAATAGCATCTCTCTTTCTCCTCCAGGTTTCTGAGGGAAATGATGTATTAGATTGTATATACTCTACTGTACTTCTCTATGGATATTTTTCCTTTTAATTTGTACATATTTTGTGCAAATTTTGTACAAATTATATTTGCACGTACATATTTACTTCAGCCTTAAAATGACCTGGAGGGAGGACACTATTGTAGTGCAACTATGTTTTCCTGTAGTTCTCTACTTGCAGCAAAAGGTGTACTGTTAGGATTGCAAGTTTTCTAGTTTCTCTCTTTAATTATTTTAGAAGCAGAGTTTTAAAGATACACTTGAAAAAGGAGGTGGCACTTAAGCCTTTAAATTTGAAAATCAGATCTATATGTTTTGCTATATTTTGCATTTTCAGCAACTCTAAACTACTTATTGTTCCACTGCCAAAGATGCTGAAATGTAGCAGCTTTATCCTTATAAGTAACAACTTTCTTATTACGGAAAACATCCTTTAACAATGAGACAAATTACAAGTGCTTTGAACTCCTTCCTGTGAAGATGGAAGTAAATAAGCACTTTCACCTTTGTCTTACTAAACCAGATGATGTAGATCCCTTCTTTGATTTTTATGCTGCTGCAAAACCTTTTTCTAGATTTTGCGATCACAGCCATCTAATATTATTGTGTCATTGCAGTGCACACAACAGCAGTATGCACACCATTACCTATGTTTGTTTATGTCTTTAGGCTACACACTTAATGTTTATCTCATACAGTGGCAGCAGCACCTTAGCAGGACTTCATATCCAATCTTTCAGATCTGTTACATTCTTTGAGCATAATGTGCACAGTCCCCACTGGCACCAGGAAGCACTTTTGAGTGTTGTACTTCAGACCGTTAGTAGCTTCCCCTCAGTAGTCAGGGAAGGCTGCCTTGCTTGTGGATAAGAATTTGTGTTCCTTCAGGTAGGAGGCAGTCATAGCTGCTGAAGGTAGGTGTTCCAGCTGGGGGAAGAATGTTCTAAGCCAAATGGGCCATTATGATATTTTCATGTTACATGGATATCATACTGTCTTTTAAAATTATGGAGACACTGTACCTCTGCTGCTAAATTCAAAACTGTCTCAGCTGGCTCTGAAAATGTGGCATAGTGAAAATGAAGTTTGGCTGAGCAGCCTTTCTTTTCCTAGATTTTAGGAATGAATCAATATTTTCCAGGCTTTCCTGGAAATCATGTGCTGTGCTAAATACATTTAAAACATGGACATCTTTATAAGTTGTAGTTAAACATTAAAATGGACAAGACTAAATTTTCTCACACAGTAAATGCAAGTTAAACTTGTTTAGCTGAAATCTAAGTTCATAAAGAGTAGATCATTGTTAAGACACAATCTTATAAAATATACCAGTGCTTAGAAAAGGCACTGTTTCCAGCATGAAACTGGCTAAATTCACTTCTGTGTAACAAAGCATAATAATTTCTTTTATTATAGATGAATCTTGAGTTAATCTCAGGATGCCTAAAGTTAAACATAAGGTGTGACTGGGATCTCTATAGAGCAGGGTAGCACAAGCTCTCAGATGCCCATTCTACTCTTCAATTTAGGACCTAGTACCTATTTCTCTTTGGAAACTTTAGACAGCAACACAAACAAAGCAGAATTGCCTACTTTTCTTGTGCTTTTCAGAAGTCTGATAAATATCTGTACAGCAGAGCTGATATTTGACAGATTGAAATGCACAACAGAAAATGCAATCTTTTCTTACAGAAAAGATGGTGAATGTTATATTGAGCAATTTCACTGGTGATTTTTATATATACAAAGAGGTAAAATAGTGAATATACTTGTTCATGTTTCCAGGGTTGTGTAACCATAGTCTTTATGCTGTTTTTTCCCCATTTTTAGTGACTTCACCTGTAAACTTTTATTAAAAAAAGAGTCTTTTTCTGCTTTTTTTTCCTTCCTGTTTTTTTTTAAAGGAGGGGGGCTTCAAGTAATTAGCTGTATTTCTGACAAATGGCACACAGACTGTTAGCTCTGCATGTGTGCTATAATGTTGGTGTTTACCCTATTATATTGCAGTCCAAGTATGTTATAAAGTTGTATCAGTAATCATGTAGAAGTAAACTGGAGTGCAGAAGTACTGACCATGGAATATTAAGAGAATACAGTGTGAAGCCATATAGATCAACCTCCATATTGTGGTAATTGTTTTGGTTGTGAAAATTGTGATGGGATACAGTGATATTCCTCATTTGTATTTTGTGATGGTCGGGTATTTTTAGCAAATGAGTTGTCAGCAGAAAGGCTTCATTAGACCCATCAGGGTATCTGCCCATGAATAACGAATACCAAACTGTACTGACAGTTTCCTTGAGACAAAATGATGAAGCACCTCTGACAAAAGCCATATTGTGCTCTCCATATGAGTAGTGTGAAGAACAAAAAAGACAGTTTGTTCTTAATCTGGTCAGGTTAATATTGACACAATTAACTTAGAAGAATCAGAAGTGTGTGCAGTATACATTTACAGTGATCACTTGGGTAATTTGCTGTTGGCTTCATGAAGCAGAAAGTCTTCCCAGAGTGGGAGAGAAGTTAAAAATTCTCTTTGAGATGTATTGGAGATTTTGCTTCTTTTAAAGAATCATCAGTATTTTTGTGGTCATGTTAACTATTCAATTAAAAAAAGAGATTCCTATAAGAAAGTCAACTTTCAGAAAAGAAATTTCACAACAATATACAGGCTGCATAAAATGGCATTTTTCAACAAACATACATAATAACTGAACAGATCATGTTAAAAAATCCTTCAAAATTCTGTGGATTTCTTAAACTTTCTCATTCTCCTTACCTGGATGATAAAAAAATATTTATCATTTCAGAATGTTCATCATATTATAGTGTTGTAGCATTGTATAAACTATTTAGATGCATTAGAGAAAACAAATGCACAGTTTTATTACAAATTCTAAGACAAATGTGTTTGCTATTAGATTCTATTTTTTTTTCAAATGTATTACATTTCAATTATACTTGCAGTCCTTTTTACTTAGAGGGTATTGCAACAACTAATAATGTTTACATAGGCTGCTTACTTGCTATACACTATGCAAATATTAATTAATATTTAAACCATCCCATGCTAATAAAGTAAGGAAAAGTAGTATAAGAATGAACAGTTGACTGACCTTTGTCATGGTTTGGCTGTATGCCAGTGTATTTCTTGCTATACTAATTCATCAACAGCATATATTGCAGTGCTTCTAATTAACTTGGGATGTAGCAGCTTAACTGTTGAAGTGATTAGCATTATTACATTTCTGAAGGAAATGTTTTATTTTCTGTTAGCATTTACAATACACGCAACATTCTGGTTGTTTACATAGGTTAGAAAATTTGTGGAGGAGTCCATATGTCTACCATGTCTTTAAGTATATTGTCTCTGGTAATTTGTAAGAGTTTCTTGTTTGAAATGGTGTTTATTTATTTGAATGTTTAAATGCTTGTTAAGGGAATATCTGAAGTGTTGCTGTACTGGTTTAAAAAAGCAAACTTTATGGATGTTTGTGGGAAGGATAGAATTAAATTACATTTTAGAAAAAATGATTACTTAATAATATTTATTAACATTAATAGCATTACCTTTACTTATTTTAAAAATAATGATTAATTTTATGTTTTGATGACTAGTCCATTCAACAGAAAAAACTGATGAGGTAGAATCACAATGCTGTAAGACTTGTAATCTTGATTTTATTCAGTAGCTTAGTCAATGGTGTTTTCCAGCAAATTTACTCTTTAACCTATTCTTTTAATGAGGTCTGTTTGCCTTGTATTTCATTTATGGATGCACTTAGTGTAGTAACAACTTATGAGATACATTTATTACTGGTTATTAAAATGACTGTTTCTGGGAAGATTCAGTAATGTATTTTGTCAGGTATTATTTGAATATAATTTATTTACCTTATGTACAGTCATAGAACACCTTTCAGACTAGATCCTTTATTGATCCATGTCCTTCCTGTGACTTTTCAATCTTCTCGAATTTGCTGTGAGTGAGATAAGGAGTTATCTGTCATTTTTTGCATTTTTCTACATAAATTTCACTAAAACCTTATTTTTAGGTGCTATGTGAACGTCAACCTGAAATTTCATCTCTAATGTCAGAAAATAATCTACTTTCAAAGCATTTGATAAACTTCTTTGTTTTTAAGATTAACTTGCAGGGAGAGAGATGCATTTTCTGGACACATTTGAGTAGATTAATAAATAGTATTTGTATATATGTAACCAAAACAGTAATTTATCAGGTAGGAGACAGATGTAGGGCAATAACATGCCAATCTGCATATACTGTTGTGTTGTGTTCATGATGAACTGCTGTTTATTCAGGGCCAGTGCAGCTTGGCAGCATCAGAAAAACTATTACCTGGAAAATGACAATAAATTATCTCAAATACAAGTAACAAAAACATAAAGAAGAAAGTAAAATTTCTATGACTTTGTTCATTGGCAGTTAGAACTGTTTACTGAAGAGGGATATTTATACTTTGTGCATTATGTCCCCAGGTAGAGAGATATGTGGTTGAATTTGCAAAATCTAGATAATTCAACATTGGGCTAGTCCAAGTATAAATAGGAATTACAACTGCAGTGCTTACATCCTGTTTGTTTGGTGTGGGTGGTATGTGAAAATAAAGGTTTTCTTTCACATAAAGGGATTTTAAAACTAGTTTGCCTTATTCTCTCCTTATTTTGGGGTGTATTGTTTCAAAGACTTGCACAGAATTTAGATAGCAAGAATAAAGGAATCCAAAGTGATAATCTGTGGTAAAATTGTATACAATCATATGACATCATAATGGATACGTATAAAGGGCTGCAAAATTAAGTTAGCACTCAAAATTAGCTTTTGAGTGCCTGATTTTGCACCTCAATACTATTATTCTAACATCTCTTATTTTAAACGAAGTACTGACATGACAAATTTCATAAAATATTTCAATTTTCTAACAAAAAGGGGGTTTTATTCAAGAAATAGCAGTAGCCCACTACTTTAAAGCAACTTTGCAAAAGCAAGTAGTGGGAACAAGTGAGAATTCTGTTTCAGAAGCAGTTTCAAGAAGGCAAAACCTACCTTTAGTATTTTATCATCTTCAGAAAGATAAGTCCATTACTGTGCTGTGAAACCAGGGTATGATTTTTTTTAAAGCACGTAGCTGTTTTAACAAATGGGATAGACTTCTGTTGCTGTTTACAAACACGGATGCTTATTAATGTTTCTGGCTTTTTTTAATCACAGATTTGGATGGAAAGAGCGAAGAAAAGATGCTGACTTTTGCTTTAATTTCTTACCATATTTCAGGACTGTGTGTTACACAGAAGTCTAATTGGTGATCTGAAAGCATTCACAGATAAATATGGGTTTGATGTACTTGTCATTTTGGCCAACTGTTTGTCAGATGAGAAGAAAACAAGACGACAAGTAGCAGTATACTCAGAAAACTTAGAGCTAGGCAATCAAGTAAGTACCTAGGAAAAGAATCAAAAAATGTCTTTCCTAAAAAAATGGGGTTTTTTAAGTAGTGTATACCAAAGTGTTAACTTAACTAGGATCAAGAAGTAGCAACAGTTTACAGGAAACTTAGGAGCTATTTGAAATTGCTGCATTAGTTATATGATGTAAAATGAAAGACTGATATTTATGATTGTTTCAGACCAGCCTTATAGAAAAAGTGTATGGTTACAAAAAATACAAGAAAAGAGAAGATTTTTCAGTTTAGCTAAAACAGAATGATTTTTTTTTTTTGTTACTAGTTTTGGCTTGGGTTTGTATTGTGATTTATCAAGTGACTCTTTTTGACAATGAGGGATGAGCAAACACATTGCAAATTGTAATGAAGTGAACTCATCTACATGTATGTTATTGCTAAAGAATGTTAGCTCTGAAAAGAAACCAGATTATTACTACAATGTCCATTTATCCAAAGCCAAGTGCTATCAATTTTATATTTGGCCTCAAATGGAAGAAATGTTAGTGGCAGCTTGTGGAACCATTTTCTCAGTCTTAAAAGCTTCTGATTTTAAGAACAGGCAGCTAAATAATTCTATTGCTTCAAGGTTGATATAGAAGTATTTCTTTTATGAATCTAATCTTCCTAGTCTAGAAATACTTTTCTCATGTACTCTTACATATTTTCCTCAGATATCTTAAGGCTACAACTAAATATTCATTTGGATTTTCTTTTACTAATGAAAAGTGAAATTGAAAATCAAATTATATGATTTTAAGTAAATATTTTGACCAATTATATAATATGTGTTTTGTATTCTATTTCAATACTACATCTTTTTATGGATCATTATAAGGTTGTTACAGCAAAATGGCAAAGAAATAGATTAATAGGAATAGGTAGGTGTGGCTTTATTATATGAAGTAGACAATATGTGCCCTTATGCCCATGATTGCTATGGCTTTTGAAACATCCTGTTTTTCAACAGATCTGCTGTGAATTAGAAGAATGTCAGAATCCTTGTTTGGAGATGGATCCTTTGGAATGTGGATGTAATGAAATTCTCATTTATCATCAAGAAAATTCTTTGGTGACCAGTGATCAAATTTTTCTTCTAGTTAAGGAAGTTGTGAATAGAAGACAACCAGAAATGGCATCAAACAGTAGAACTTCTTCTACTGAAGCTGTTGCAGGAAGTGCTCCACTGTCTCAAGGATCTTCCGGTATTATGGAGTTATACGGCTCTGATGTAGAACCACAACCCAGTTCTGTCAGTTTTATAGAAAATCCTCCAGATCTAAATGGATCTATGCAAGCCCATGTTGATGTTAATGTAGACCTTGTGAGTCCAGACAGTGGATTAGCTACTATTAGAAGCAGCCGGTCTTCCAAGGAGAGTTCTGTTTTCCTTAGTGATGATAGCCCTGTTATAGAAGGTGCAGCTTCCCATCACAGTTTTCTGTCTGGCTTTGATTCCTGTAGCCCTATTCCTGAAGGTGCAATTGCTGAAGAACAAAAAACTCAGTCTAGAGACAATAGCGATAACTTTGATCTTTTCAGTTTTGAACTAGCACCTGTGATTGCAGCTCCATCTGAGTCATCTTCTCATTCTGTTGATTGTTCCCTAGCAGATGACTATTTCCTTAATAGTGATTCATCAGAAGGGCAACTCATTGTGCAAAAAGAACTTGATGAGGCAAACCTGCTACAAAATGATACAGCAGATTATTCACCTGATATACTTATGAAAACAAATGATGAAGACAATTTAGCTGAATTTGTTGAGAATCCAGATGAAATGTGTGAGGAAACTTCAAGTTTGATCAATTTAGTTGAAGGTGATTCTTCTTCACCAGAAATGTTGAAATCTGTTGATTCAAGAATTCCACCAACTCCTATGAACAGTCTTGTAGAAACTTCACCGCTAGATAATGGGCAGCCTTTATTCTTCCCACAAGATGTCATTAAAAAAATTAATGAAATAGATGGCACAAATTATTCTCAGCCTCGTGTTAGATATGGGAGCTGGTGGGATGGCTTTGACCTGGAGTCCAGAAATGCTGATACCTGGAGTTCAAGTGAGCAGGAATCTGTGTTTCAGAGCCCTATCTTATGGAAGGATTGCAAAGAAAGTCCTTTGCTACAAAAACACATTGATAGAAGAGCCTCAGATTCTGTATTCCTCCAAAACCAGCCAAAACAAAGAGAGTATGTGACAGTAGGTCTGTGGGACAGTCTGTTTCAACAAGATAATCAGAACCACGAAAATCAAGAGAAAACAAGTGAACATTTGCATTTGCAAGCTGCTTCTTTAGAGGAGACAAAGCAAGAATCTATGAGCCTTACTGACCTGTGGAAAGTCAGTCAGCCAACACCTGTGATGTCAGATGCATGGTGTGGTGGTGAAGGGAAAGGTATTCAGCTAGCTGGACACTCATACAAGGTCTGGACTAAGTGTGACACAGAAGACATTGCTAGAGACTCAGAAAATGCATGGAACATGCCCAAACTGGACAGAGAAAAAGAATCAGTGAACATTCCTGAGGAAAGGGCCATATCAAAAACTAGTTTATCAGATTCTTCAGAAATCACAGTAGACAATGAGAGTGATAATCCACCTATCCAGGTACCTCCAGAAGCCTGGGATAAAGAACAGTATTATTCAGTAGAAGAATATGGACAATCTGAAAATACAAATTCTGTTTTCAGCATTATGCAAAATAATTCCAAGCTGCAAACAGAGGAAGAAACTGTATTTGGTAACTCTAAACATAGACCAAAACAATTAAAAAATATAGAGACCTGGTATGTGTATAATAAAAATATCAGGAAAGAAGTGACAGGAGTAGTGGTGCCATGGGACGATACCTTCTTGTATAAACACTCAGATCTTACTTCATCAAACACAGGTGAAGATTTAATTGTTTCTCCACCAGACACCAATTATTCTACATCTGATTCATATATATCACCTACATACACGGAAGACGAAATAGAAAATAAGGACAAAGATTTTGATGAAGAAACAGTTTCTGATAAATTGATAAACCCAAATTTGACTGAGCCAAAAGTACTTGAGAAAGCAAATAAGGAAATGCTATCTCCTAGAAACATGCCTTTTTCAAGTGCTGGAAACACAGATATCTGGAATGCTCCTCTAAATAATGTCAACCATTTACAAGAAAGAAGTTCTGAAATTACTGCTCTTTATGCCTCTCCTAAACCTTCCGTTAATTCAGAACAAACAGCTAGTCAATGTTTTTCAACAGAGATACATACCAGAGAAAATAGGTTTTCTATACCTGAAAATGGATTAGCACTGGCATATGATCAAACAGTGCATGACTTATCACCACCACAGAATGAAGTAAATGCTAGACAGACTGCAGCTGAAAATTTAGAAGCAGTGAACAGTGTTCCCGTGGAAGACACAGACACATCTACGCCATCTTCAGATACTGGGAATGGTTTGGATCTGAAAATAAGTGACTCAGGGAGTAAGAAGGTAGCACAAAATGTTGCTGATATTCATGAAAAGTTGGATAGTCAGGGTTCAGCACAGCAGCTGAACTCATGGAATTTTCAGAGTGTGCAAGGTTGTGAGGAAGGGAGGAACAATGCCACTGTCATCTCTCAGGAAGGTAAAAAGGAATACAAGAGAACAGATGAGACAAGCGGACAGCAAATTATTAGTGACATTTCTAATAAGGAAGTGCAAGAGGACAGTGAATCTTCTTATGATGCAAATGCGAAAGAAAACAGAACAACAACTGAAGTTCCCAGCTCTCCAGAAAAAATGAGGAGTAGTGTTAGTTTGGAAGCACTAATCAATGAGCCATTTTACAGTCAAAGTAATCCTGTTAGTCAGGAAGAGAGGAAAGACTTGACACAGAATAATGTAGAATTTTCTCCAAGTGCTTCTGAGGAAGGCAGAAATGATGAATCTTTTCATGGCTCCAGACCACAAAGTTACAATTATAGTGAAACATTGCAGCTGCTTTCTGAGAAAGCTGAAAAGGGTACTGTAGTGGTAGAGGATGCAACCAGTCCTGAGATGGAAAATATTTCTGAAAGTTCTGATAAGGGTAGTGATAGTCCTGAAAATAATTATTGTAAAATGCCTGAAAGCTCAAGCATCTGCAATGACTCTGGAAACAGTGGTTGGCAAATTAGAAATTTAGAACCTGGTAATAATGTTTGTGGAGAACCATGTGTAGTGCTTAATGACAGTTTTCCCAAAAATGCTTGGAATTCACAGTCTTGTGAAGATTTGCAATCTCCTGGAACAAGTCCTGAGGCAAGTGAAGTCCTTGAAAACGCAAACACCACAAGTAGCCTTTCAAAGGATATACAGGTCAAAAGTTATTTGGAAGAAGATAATGTGTGGAGTGATTCAATAAATTATTATGCACACTCAAGTGGAACAAGTCCAGATTTAAGTGATGCATCTGTGAATGTGTGGGAAGACCTTCCAGTTACTAGTCTTCATGAAAAAAGCAGGGATATGTGGGAAACTAAAAATAATAAAAATCTTGAAGATGCTTGTAAAAGGGATTTCTTTGGAAATGAAAGTGAAGAAGAATTTGAAACAAGCACTGAACAGAACAAAGTTCCTAAAAGCTTAGATTTTTGGAATGCCCATCTAGATGATGATACTGTATCTTCTTTGTCAAGTCCTGACATAAATGAGGATTCTGAAAACTCAGAGGCATGTCCAGGGGTGATTTATGAAGATGCCACATATGAAAACAAAAAGCACAAATCACAAATTGGAGAGGATTATGTTCAATCCAGTGTAACAAGCCCTGAAGCAGATGAAGACAATTTAGATAAAAAAACTAAGGTGGGAGAGGAGGTCCAGGTAGGTGTCTGCAATCAAAATCCTGAAACAAATACAGCTAGGGAAGTCTTGCTTGAGAACTTGACTATGATAGAGTGTAATGAGACTTCTGAATATTTAGGTCACTGGGAAACACTTCAGAAAAAAGCTCAGGTGAGTATTTTCAGTGAAAAAACAGGTAGCAGAGAAGACTTATATTTGTATCAAATGAATGAAGATACTACACCAACTTTTGCTGTTGGTGATAAAGAAGAGTATTCTTCAAAAGCTACGGATATGTGGAGTATGTCATTGGAAGGCGATTTAGGAGCAGATTCAAAATCTGCAGTAGGAACATCTGGTTTTCCAGATCACAGTTCAGAATGGTGGAATACACAGCCTTGTGAAGAAAAGCAACTGGAAGATCAGTATTCTGTTCCAAGTCACTCTGCAACAAACCAGTTAACAAATAGTAAAGAGAACTCCTTGGGATTGCCTTCACAAAATGAACAACTAACAGAAGCACATTTCATTAATGCAAGTAATGATGGAAATAAGCCTTACCCCCTGTGCTATGAAGAAAAAGAGAATGAAAGGCCAGTACATCCTATGAATATTCCTGACAGCCAAATAAGTGAAGACACTATACAGTTAAAACAATTTGATCTTTCCATACTGGATAAAGAAGAAAGAAGCTTGAAAGAGCAGTTGGTTTCTACAGATGAGGAAAATCAAATGACTACACAGAATCCTTTTTCGGATGAGGAACAAGGTATGCCAAATACATCAATTCAAGAAATCACTGAACTGAATCTACTAAAAGATGATGCAGAAAATGAAAGTCTTGATCCTCAAGAACAACAGCAGGACATGTGTGGAAGATCAGAAGCGCAAAACTCCCTGACAGGTGCTTTCACTGTAGAAGACTTATCTTTTGAAATGATGGAGAGGTCAAGTCCAGGATGGAGTATATTAGTTCCCCAAACTTCACTCATCCCAGATATTTTACAGGATAACACACAAGATAGTAATCGGTTGTTCTCAGTGGAACCTGACGTGTGCACTAACACTGAGCAGATTGTCACTTTGAAATCTTATGGTGAAAATCCTGATATAATAAGTCACTGTGACCAAGACAGTAGTTCAGAGGCATCACACAGTCCTGATGTGTGCCAGGAGAATGAAGCTAAGCATGCCTCTCTCCCGTCTTTTCAGACAGGGGTAGAGCCTGAAGACAAAGATGGTCAGCTGATTCAGTCATGGTCAAATGTAAGTAAGGAGGCAGATTTGAATTCAAAGTGTCAGTTTGTTTTGCAGAAGGTAGAGACACAGCCTGAAAGTGGAAGTCCCCCAGACTATGAGCAGGGAAAGGCTGAGGAATCCTATCAGCTAATCTGTTCTGATACTCGGGAGCCAGTTGAGTTAGCTGAAGCTACCAATGAAGTTTTAGATGTGAAAGACATGTTCCATGAAAGTTTTACTCCTGCAAACCATCAAGGAACACCTACTGATACAGCTCAAATAGCAACTTCCCAAATGCCTTCAGTTCCCATGGATTTCACTCTACTTGACAGGGCAGAACAAAGCTTAAAAGAAATTAGGGCCTTGGCTGAAGTTGAAAAATATTCTGATACTGACCATACAGCAGTAACTAGTGATGAGCTAGACATGTCGGAGGAGTGTGTGGATGAATCTGAGACAAGGATTGAACATAACATCAGTAACACATCATTGACTAACGTCCCTGAAAGCATGTGTGGTGGAATTAACATACTGGCAGTAGTAGGTAGTGAAGCTACAGAAAGGGAATCGGAGGATAAAGAGATATTCTTTCCCAAATCCTTTCCTCTTGGTGGAGACGAAGGCCATGAATCTGATTTAAGTAATCAACTGGTTGATCACATAGCAAAAGAATCTGAAGATCTAATTGAAAATGATATTCCTGTGTTTGAGGAAATGCCCAGTGACCAACTACCAGTGGTACGTACACCACTATCCTATGTGTCTTTTTATGCTGAACCCACTGGCAGCAGAGAGCTCTTGTTGCAGCAGCCATTTTGTGACAATGTTTGTTTGGAAAAACCTTTACCACTGCCAACTCCTTCAAAAGGTGCAGAAGGCATCCTAATGACCAAAGACAGCAGCATTGAAGATCAGGTGTCTGAAACATCCACAGAGTGCCTTAAGGAAAATCACACATCACTGCCTTCACTCTCTGTGTCTGAAGCAACTCTAGGAGCTTCTGAGACTTCAATAAGAAAATCTGAAGCAGAAACAACTGATCTCAACTCACCGCCAGGTGGAGTTAAAAGATCACCTGATGGTAAGAAAACCTGCTTTCCAGAGCAAGTTTATAGGACAAAGAAAGAAGGAAATGTTTAGAGTGTTATTGCTGAACAATGAGGCTTTGAATGAATTTTGAAGCTTGTGTGTCTCCCTTGTGTACAAAACTCTGTACCTTGGGAAGATCTCTAATGTTACTTGTCTAGAAATAAATAAAGCTTTTAAACAGTGAAGTAGAATTATTTCTACTGTTTGTACAGGGCCTAGCATATGGTGCATTTGACTCTTAGGAATGATTGCAGTGTTAATGTATAATCTGTAGCAGTAATTATGATAATGTTATAAAATTCAAGTACACATTAACAGAGCAAAGAAAACTGAAAAGAGCTTTTATCTCAATTTACGGATTTAAAGAAATCATGACTGAAAATAGTAATGAAAAAAACTAAAAGGAGTTTATATTTATCTGTTTGGTTTTTGTTTTGTTTGGTTTTGGGTTTTTTTAGAAGCTGGCGCTGACTCCCTTCTTTGTTGGGAGAATAAGCTCAGAAACTCCTCTCAGAGCCCTCAACTGAAAAGTATGGAGAGTAAGGAAGATGTGACGTTGCAGGCGCACCCAGATCCGACTTCACTGGAGATGGATTACATTCTTGTTACCGAGGAAGAAAATATACCTTCAAGAAATGAAAGTAACTTTGTATTTCATGAAGCTAATGTAGCTAAACAAACAGAATCTTGGCAAGGCTTCTCACTGTGCTCCTTGGATACCTTTCAGTCAATCTCCATGAAAAATGAAAGAGAAGATCACTCTGTTTGTGGGACTGAATGGGACTCCGTTCACTTAGAAGATAAAAGTTCTTCTGTTATGCCACAAAAACTGGATGACAAAAGGAGATCCCAGGAAAGCTGTAGGCAAGATGTGGGCTGGATTATATTGGGCCAAAATGAAGTTAGTGACCTATCACCTGAAGAAATTTCTGGCAAGTCAGAGGTGCCAGAATTAGGATCTGGACATTCTGGCGAAGAACCAGCAGCTGTTTTAGCACAGGAATTGATTCTTGATACTCAGACATCGTTTCAGATAGAAACTCCTGTTCAGGAATCTTTTGAACATGAGGGCTGTTCTCCTTCAGACACTGTGACCCCTGAGAACAAGAGTTTGGGCACGGCAGGAACACCTGTGTTGCAGGTGGTTGGTGGTGATGGTGCATGGGAAACAAATTCTGAACAGAGACTCAGTAATAACGTAGCAATAGAACGAGACATGAAAGAGGAAAGGGAGCTTCTCAACTGTGAAAGAGAACTGAGTCAAAGATCAAGGTAAGGAAAAACCAACCTGTTTCCTCTCAAGAGTCTTCTGTTCATTGGTTGTTAATGTTATGAATAGATGGCAGGACTTTCAAGTCTGAAGTACTGTTTATATATTTACATGATTTAAGTATCACTGTATCCCTCTCTTTCTGAAAACAGAGTTTTGGTTCTCCTACTATGAGCTATATTAGGATTGTTTTGAAATCAGGATCCCTGTAAGGTCACTTCCTTGCAGGAATAAGTCCATCTTCCTTCTATGAAGTTCCATAGATTTCATAACCTACCCATATATCTGAAACAGATGTGGCCAGGAAACAGAGGCTAAATGTAGGTAGTGATAGTGCTGCTAGTCCAGATACAATTCCTGTGATGACATTATGGAGGAATTGAAGTAAAGTACTGCTATCTCTACCTAGTGCAAAACTACTGGGAAGGAATATAGGAAGGAGTCAAAGCCTAGAATCATAAAATGTGTTGCATACAGAGGAAAGAAAAGGATGATGGAAAATTATGGTCTTTGTGGTTATTTGCAAGCTGTAGTCAGGTCACAGTGGTACTTCTGACTGTTTGGACTGGACTGGCGCTTGAGGCTGAGTATATTTGCACCTGCCTTTGGCTCACTAATTCTTGTGAGCAGTAAAAGAAACTTCCTGGTATAAATAAAACTAGGGAATGTAACTACTTTGCCATATTAATCCTTTTGAACTACACTTATGCCAAAAATTTCAAATGTGTGAACATACTCTTTGTGTGAAATGCAATACTGATCTTTTTTACCTTTTTTCAAGGTTCTCCCAAGCACCTGTCAGTGCAGTGTAGAATACAAGTCACATTCACAACTTCTATTATCAGGTTTTAATTAGCTTATAATTTATTTTAGACTTTACTTTTTGCAATTTTCACTAACAATTTTGCAATTTTAACAGCAGGCTTCTTTTTCCCCCTAAAGGTAGCATGCCTGTGTATGACAGTAAAACCCTCAACACAGCTTGTACAAATAATCGGTAGTAGAAAAGCACGACTTTTTGCTGCACCTTGCCCCCACCCCAAACAGTTCACATTTTGTTAAGATTTCAGGAATGAATAGTTCAATAGCTGTGATTTATCTTCCCCCAAACATTAAAATACCTCCCCTCTAAGCATTTTCACACAATTTTCAAAGAGTGTATTGTTACAAGATCAGGCACTGTTATAACTGAGCTGTTTTTAAAATAAGGTGAGTGCTGGCTCGATCCTAAACAGAAACCCAAGTATCAGGAACTCTGAAATATAATGATTCTAGTTGCAGGCTTAAACTTAAGTACCTGTATAGGACTTCAGGTTTTCTTGACGGATAAAATTTACAGTAGTACACAGAGTATACTTTGCCCTCACACACAGCCCCAGCTGAAATCTCTTCAAGATAGCTAAACAGATAGTCCTGAGGAGAGTGAGATGAGAGAGGCTCTGTTTTGGTAAGGCAGCAGCAGTTTTTAATGATGCAGGTTTGCATTTACTGCCCTCAAGAAAGAGGCAAATACTCAGAAGGGTTATTAGAAGATGACCACATGCCAGTTCTGTATCATCTGAGGTAAAACAAATGCTAAGTGCTTGGCCTTCAAACTATTAAATGTAGAGCTTGTTGGCACAAGATTCATGTTGCACCCAATACTTCAAGCTTCCATTCAAGAAAGGAAAGAAGAAATTTTAAAATTTTCAACAAAAGAGAGATCTGGAAGAAACAAAACAAGCAAAATTGCGGAAGTGTTGTTTTGCACCCACATGGGAAGGGCTGCTTGGGATTTGTGGATCTAGGAAAAATGAGATGTCACAGAATCATAGAATGGTTTGGGTTGGAAGGGACCTTAAAGATCATCCAGTCCCAAATCCCCTGACATGGGCAGGAAACACCTCCCACTAGGTGAGCCTGCTTTTGACTTAGATGCAATTTGGGCTTGTCAGGACTAGTCATCTTCTTCTGTTATCTCTGTGAGGTTTCACTGGAGGTTCACCAAAACCACTGAATTTGCAGTGAATAAAGTTTGGGGTTTGTTTTGTTTTGTTTTGTTTTTTTGACAAACCACTAATTTCTAGTCAAAATCTTTAAAACAAAAAATGCTTACCACCTCTCTTCACAATCAGTGGTGAATGAGACAGGAAAACTGAAGGGTTGTTTAGAGATGCTGGCTAGTTGCAAGCTTGCAAATCTGACATGAACAAATCAGCTGTCAACTTCTCTGTCTTCCATAAACAATTTTATATTAAATGCAGCCAGATGTTGACCCTGCTTAAGTCATACTGATTAATTACATGCACGCAGGATCCTAGGGTTTGGCCTGTCATTCTTATGTGCTCATGATGTTCTTGGAGAGGGAAAGAAAACTGATCTAGGTATCTGATTTTACATTGTTTTTATATATCACCACAGTGGAGCTGAGATAATTGGAAGCCTTAAGTTTCTTTATTAGAATTTTAATTTGGTATTTGAATTTACATTGGCACTAGAAAATGGCCATGGATTTGTAGGGTTTTTTAACATCTTATTGCTATGACTTGTTAGGTCAACTTTGAGAAGAAGCCTGCTGTTCTTTAGGAATTTCTGTAAGACTCTTTAAGATTGCTGGCTTAGAACTTGAGATCTCAATATTCATTTGAGTTTAGGATGGGAAGCTATATAATTAATGTATTTTACATTATTACATATCATAACATTATAATTATAGTAATATACGTTATGTATTAGAAGCTCTATGTTATATATTAGCCTTTGTGAAGATGTTGCTTCTGTGAAAACAGAAGAATTCCTGGGACATACTCAGAGCAGAAAATTTTCCAACAGAGCTATACTTTTATTAAAACTTTTTTTTTGAAAAATTTTTTTGTAATTATCTATTGGTGAGTCTCACTGCTAACCTTTTTTATTGATGGAAGGAGCAACATATGCTTTTCTTGCATGGACTTTAATAACACAATTTCTTTTCCTCTACTTGATTTGGCCTATGGAGTCATGACAACCATCTTTTTCTTATCAGTTTTGGGGTGATACAATATTTTGCATCACCATCTGGAGGTTGAAAATTAATTAAAACTAAAAACCCAGTTCTCTGTTGCAGAACCAGCTGTTAAACAATAGCAGCAGCCAATATAGTGACGTTTTTGTAAAAACAGCATTAATATTTACATGCCAAATACCAAGTATGTTAAAAAACCCTCTTAGCAAGAAAAGAACACCACTTCAGTAACTGAGAAATGATTTTAGGAGGAAAACCCCCTACTATGATTCACTTGTCATTCTGAAATTTTACTTAAATTTTTAATCTGGGCTGATAAAGCCACTTTCATAGAGCAAGACGACCTGGGCTGTGTTAGAACTGTTTAGCAGTCACATGAAAACCTCCCCCACTATTCCAAATCCCATGGTTTTCTAAGCTAATTCACTATGTAATTTATTCAAATCAGCATGATCAATGACATGAGATTTCAGCCTAAAGCATTGATGAGCTTTGAAACTTAACCCTGTTCATACAGACCAGACTTGGACAGTGAACCCCAGTGAGCTTAGTGGGTCCCAGAGGAGCATCCTAAAATCTCAAAGATACTTTGTCTCATTCTGCACGTAGAGGATCAAGGCCATAGCTTCTGCCAGGTTACTAATTTCATAACTTCATCATAATCACGTCACTAATGACTTCTATTGTACGTAAATATTTTATAGCTCTATTTCCTGGATACAGCTTCTGGGTGACTGGACCTTTGATGTCAAATGAATTAAACACTGTTCAGTTGAAAAAATGCTATAAAATGTACCCACTGTTGGAAATTTTATGTAGATCTGGCTGACAGAAGCATTGGTGATTACGTCTGCAGCAGTGTCCTCTTTAGAAATGTGTTTTCATATTGGTGATGATTTTTCTGGGTTTTTTTAAAATGCTTGGGGTTTTTAGAATAGCAGGTAGGGACTGATTTCTTGGGAGATCTGTAGAAGGTGATGAGAACTTTCCCTGTAGGACTACTAATACCATGAAGAACAAGGTGGGAGCGACTGAATTTTTATTTACACTGTGTTGTGTATGTGCATGGAGTTGTACTGAGAAATGAAAATGGAGTTAGGCTTTTGTTTGGTTTTGACTGCTTACAGCCTAGCAATTCAATGTGAAAGCATCTCCAGTTCTCACGTAACTCATCTTCAAGGAGGAATTGTGCATTGTGCAGAGACAAACTAGATGAAGGTGAGAATCATAGAATCATAGAACCATTAGGTTGGAAAAGACCCTAGAGATCAACTCCATCTATACCTGTCTACTACTAAATTATGTTCCCAAGCACTTCATCTGCCTTTTCAACGCCTCCAGGGATGATGACTCAGCTACCTCCCTGGGCAGCCTGTTCCAGTGCCCGATAACCGTTTCTGTGAGGAAATTTTTCCTAATGTTGAATCTAAACTTCCTCTGACACAGCTTGATGCCATTCCTTCTTGTCCTGTAACCTATCACCTGGAAGAAGAGACCAACACCCACCTCTCTTCAACCTCCTTTCAGGTAGTTGTAGAGAGTAATAAGGTCTCCCCTTAGCCTCCTCTTCTCCAAGCTAAACAACCTCAGTTCCCTCAGCTGCTCCTCGTAAAACCTATTTTCCAGCCCCTTCACCAGACCTCAATGTCTTTCTTACAGTGAGGGGCCCAAAACTGAACACAGTATATGAGGTGCAGCCTCACCAGTGCAGAGTACAGGGGCAGAATCACTTCTGTGGTCTTGCTGGCCACATCGCTTCTAATACAAGCCAAGATGCTGTTGACGCCTTCTTGGCCACCTGGGCACACTGCTGGCTTATCTTTAGTCAGCTGTTGACCAGTGCCTCCAGGTCTTTCTCTGCTAGGCAGCTTTCCAGCCACTCTTCCCCAAACCTGTAGTGCTGCACAGGGTTGTTGTGTCCCAAGTGCAGGACTCTGCACTTGGCCTTGTTGAACCTCATACCACTGGTCTCAGCCCATTGATCCAGCCTGTTCAGATCCCTTTGCAGAGCCTCCCTACCCTCCAGCAGATCAACACTTCCTCCCAGCTTAGTGTCATCTGCAAATTTGCTAAGGATGCATTTGATCCCCTCATCCCGGTCATTGATAAAGACATTGAACAGGGCTGGACCCAGCACTGAGCCCTGGGGAACCCCACTTGTAATTGGCCTCCAGCTGGAGTTAACTCCATTTACTACCACTCTTTGGGCCCGGCCATCCAACCAGTTTTAATCCAGCAGAGGGTGTGCCTGTCCAGGCCAGAGGCTGACAGTTTCTCAAGTAGAATACTGTGAAAAATGGTCATAGAAGGCAATCGAGTTAGTTTGGCAGGACCTGCTCTTCATAAACCGATGCTGAGTGGGCCTGATCACCCGGCTGTCTTGTGTGTGCTGTGAGATGGCACCCAAGATCACCTGTTCCATGACATTCCCTGGCACTGAGGTCAGACTGACAGGCCTGTAGTTTCCTGGATCCTCTCTCTGGCTCTTCTTCTAAAGGGATGTAACATTTGCCAGATTCCAGTCAAGTGGAACTTCCCCAGTCAGCCAGGACTGCTGATAGATGATGGAAAGGGGCTGGCAAGCACCTCCGCCAGCTCCAGCCTCTCAGTTCCTGTGAGGTGGCAGATCATGGGTCCTTGCCAGCATACCATCCCTCAGAAACTGGAGAGCTATTCCCAGACTTTTTTGATCAAGTCTGGTTATGTGCCCCTCCCTCTTGACATCTAGTTTAAAGCTCTACTGATGTGCCCTGCTATCTTCTTGGTGAGTACCCTTTTGCCCCTAGGGGACAACAAATAGCAAACCTGCTGATTTGCCCCTCAACCCCTGATCAAAGAACCCAAAGTTTTACTCCTCACACCAGGTTTGGAGCCATTTCCTGGTACTTCCTAATTTTTCACTTGTCATTGCCAGTAGTAGGCCCTGAACCCTTCACCATACTTCCCAGAGCCCTAAAATACCTTTTAATTACTGTTAGATTAATTACTGTTGAGATCTTGTTACTACCTAATTGGAAGATCAGCAGGGGATAATAATCTGTGGGCCTGACCAGAGTCGGTAGTTTTCTCTCTACATCTTTAACCAAGGTCCCAGGAAAGCAGCAAACTCCCCTTTGTAATGGGTCCAGTCTGCAGCTTTGTCCTTCTGCTCCCTTTAGAAGAGAGTCCCCTATGACAGTAACCCACCTCTGCTTCTTATCAGAGGTCATTTCAATGGAAGGCTTGTTACCTCTTAACCTAGGGAACATTTCTAGGGTGTCTCTGTCTGCGAGGCTGCATCAGTCGGGGCTGGTACAGAGCTTGGAGCAGCCCTATTTTTCTGCTGAGTAGCCACCATGGTTCTCTGCTCCAGCATGGTTCTCTACTCCATTGCCCTCCCCGCTCACTCGCCTGCATGAATTGCTGCACAAACTGCTGCAGCAGGGCCTGTTGCCTTGCTGTTTTATTCGCACAGCATTACGAGGGAATAGGTTTGAAAGCTCTTTTGCACTGGAAAAGAAACCTGAAATTTTAGGGACCCTACCTGCAACAGACTTATAAAAGGAGACTGTGGGACTGTACTGCATGGGAAGAAATGTCCTTCCTTCAGGCACACACCTGAGAAACAGAGTCAGAAGTACCGGCCGTGAGCATTGTTTCTTGTTGCTCGTACAGTTTATTTTCCCAGAATTCACCCTGCCTTCTACGCTGGTGATTGTTTGGGGGGGAGGGGGGAGGAGTGTTTAATTTGCGTATGCATTCCCATAGCTGAATTGAAAACTGAACAAATTATGTAAAGCATGTCTGAATATGCATGTGCTCTATAGCCATCAATGCAAAAAGAAATGAAGGCTGAGACGGCTTGAATCCGTAAGAACTTTTGTCATACAATCCATCATCACAAGCTTTCCTCAGGCTCTGAAATGAAACAGCGGGGAGCTTTTCACTACTGCCAGCTGACTCGCTGTATCAAAGTTTGGTGATGCTCCAGCAAAGCACCACAGAGAATGTGAAAAAAAAAATGATTTCACAGCTGAAGCACATCTCTGCATTCATTTAAGTGCTCCTTTAACCAAAGCCTGGCAGCTGTTGGTTTGTACAGCCAGCTAACTGAAGGCAGGTGATCACCCTTATTTAGCAGTACCACTAGCCACGTGATGAGAAAATGGTGGAGGATCTGTATTCCTAGTAAACTGCTACAGAAGGAGGGATGCTGAAGTGCAGCAGTGAAACGTCTTTGTTATTTTCCTGGTAGAAAGGCCTCTTCAAGTCTTCAGAAGGTAAGCATCTCTCTACTTAGACTGATATGCAGAAGGTTTTCAGATTAATAGCTCTATTGTTGCAGTTACTTTAGGCAGAAAGGGAGAAAATGTTTGTCAGCAGGACGCAAAGCATCCAGGACGTCATTACTGAAAATCGGGTATTTTAATTCTGTTGCAGCTCTTAATGACAGAAGCTTACATCAGTTTAATGGGATTCCTTTTGTCTGAGGCAGGCACTAAATTTGTAATTAGGAAACAAAACTTCACTGCATGGTCACCTAAGGTACTAGATTATTTTGAATTTGTTTGCCTAGCTCTGAGGATATGATGGGAGAAAAAATGAACGAGTGTTAGATATTGTCAGTGGATAACTTGCTTTTAAGACTGCTTAATTACTGGCATAGCAATTATTTGTGACAGCAGTCATTGTAGACTACTTGACAATGGCATTGTTTTTACTATCAACTGAAGGATAAAATTTTTGAAATTTTTACCATGTTCTCTTAAAAATTTGCAGTGAACAGAATCTTTGAAGGTTAAACAATCAAGGATGCAGCAATAATCTTTGTGGTAAGGGGACTGAAAAATTACTGCAAAAGTTGATTTGTACAAGCAGTGGTTTTGTTTAAAATTAATTATAGGATCTTGATTCAGCTCCATTCAGTTGTTTGCTTTTCTGTCTGTGATGAGGGAATGAATATACTGTTCAGTGTGGTAAGCAAATACATAGTGATGTACAAGAGGCATTGAAATTGTACAGAATGTCTAAATATTAGCTACATATGAAAGGAAATGTATGCATGCTTTCTAAGTGTATTTAGCTAGAGGTGTTCTAAGTAAGTGGGCTGTTGGCAGAGGTGCAATTTCTGGACTTTTTATTAATTTTCTTGGGAAGCAGAGCTGTGCTGAGGAAGGATGCATACAGCTTTAGCATCCTAGTCAGGAGGCAGTAAGGCAACTGAAGGGTATGAGGCAGAGGCAAATGACACACATGGATCTTTACCCTGCCAAAACACTTTTTCCCAGGGCTGCCATGTTCCTCACACTACTCTCATCCGTACTCTCCACTGCTATCTCTTGTGGGGCAGGGGAGTGCTAAGTTCTAAAGTAGTCCTTTTCTTCCTGTCTTTGATGAGTCTGGTTGTTCTTTGGCTCTGCATAAATCTGGGCAGTATTACAGATAATTTGTGTCATTAGAGATACATCTAGCTTTTGCAGAACTTCATTACTTTAAAAACTTAGGTTCTCCTACAAGCACTTTGTTGTGGTTTTGTGGCATCTCTGTAGTATTCAGCAGTAACAGGAGAGCAGTGTTAATTGAGAGCCTGTAACATATCAGCAGAAAAAAGCAGAGGTAGAAAAGTCAATCTTTAAGCCACAGTCTTTGTTGTTTAAGCAAAAGGTGCAGCTCTCTAACTTAGAAAAAAACGATGTATAGGTGAGAATGATTTTGACAGTGTCTGTGAATATTGGTAAAACTATTTTTATCACTGTAGTGTCTTCAGGCCTGGAGACATTTCTTATCACTCATGTAGAAATATTCAGAAAAATATGGTGCTACTGCAATGACAAATGAGATTGAGTCAGAGGGGACTGTGGAAGCGACAGTCCATTTGAATGACAGATTCCTTAGTTTATCTGTTTGGTTTTCTTTTGGATATTGAAGGAAATGGCTTAGTTATTTAATGGGATTTTATGAATTAATTTGTTCAGATATTTCTATTAGCATATCCTGTAGATTGTGGTCTACTCTATAGCCACTGCAGCTGTGAAAAACAGTGCATCAGATCAGACTTCCTGATTTCAGGCTACCAAATGAGAACTGACTGTATCCTACAACAAGAAGATCACTTTCCTTAGCAGAGAACACTGGCAGCAAACTTTTAAGGAGCTGTCAGATGCACAACACAGCAGGATACAACTTTGCCTGCATGTTTAAAGCAGTAGAGTGTATAGCTAACCTTTGCCCTTTTGTTTTCTCAAGCTGTAAAGTATGAGGAGTGTCAGAGGTGTTGGGGAGGAGCAATCCCATTTTCTCACCTGTTCCTTAGCATTACTTCTTCAGTCTGGCATTTCCTGTTGCTCTGACTTTTTCGGCGTTGTTGCTATTTCTGGTATTTTCCTACTGCTTCTATGACTCTTCCAGTTGCAGAGTTCTGCTTCTGAAGGTAGCTGGTGTCTTTCAGCATCTTCTGTCTCCCTTTGCACTTGCATTTTTAGACCTGCATACTGATGGATCTGACAGTTGTTCCTGCTCTGAGCACCTCCTGCCAGTGCAAGCAGGCCTGTTTCTTCAGGAAAGCTTATGTCTCTTGATTAGTGTCTCCTTTGGCATATGGTTGGGCTTTCCCAGTATTTCTCCCAAGCTATGAATCACCCAATATCGGTGGGAACCAGTTTACACGTATTAGGGTATTTCTGTTTTAATCTGCTGGTTAAAATTGCTGTTCCACATTCTGCATCGCCACTTGCATTCCCCTGCTATCAATTGTGTTTCTGACAACTGCAGCTTTAAGAGACTGAAGTTTGCCACCACCCTCTTTTTAGAGTCATAGCCAAGATAGGGAAGAGGTAGCTGTTAGTCATTTGTAGGCTTGCTGCAGTGGGTAAGATGTGAATCTAAATTATAATAACGTTGAACACCCTAAGTTGTGAAAGCATAGTTACATTAACATGGAAAAGAGGGAAAGATGGCATTTTGGCTGTATAGTGACACAGAAGCAAGAAGAAAAGATAAAATCAATAAATTCTTAAGCTATTGAAGGAACAGAAGTTATTTAAGAAGGATAAGGAATAAAGTCATGGATAGGATCAGAGAAGATGTATTATGAGGGGAGGAAAAGACGGAAGTCGCACAGTCTGAAAAAAAGTCTTTTTTTATTCCTCTCTATCAACCTATTATAAATTGTGCAAAGTCTCAACTTTAAATCAAAGGAGTGCTGGAAAAATCCTAATGCTTTAATGAATAGATCAATAAAAGTGCTACAAATCTGTAGATCTTTATAAGTGATTTTATATAGTTAACATCTCTGAAAACCATTTTATCACGCTAGCAAGACAGAATTCACCTGTTGTAAAATACTTTATTAAAACATTTGATTCCAGATAGTATAGTATGGTGAACAGTATCATCATCTTAATACTTGGCAGCATTCGTATATGCAAGAGAAACAAATCCATTAAGCAATGCAAGAAGTTGACAGTATTACAGTAAAGTGAAATAGAAAACACAAAATAACCACTGATGTTGAGGAGTTAGCTCTGTTGGAGAACTAGTGATTACTACTAAGGATTAAGAACAGTCTGAGGCATTTTAGCACATCTTTATTTGGAAGCGAATTTGCTTAATAATTGTAGACTGTAATAAAAAAAATGGAGGGATGTTCTCACAATTCCACTGGAGAATCTCAGTAAGGCATAAAATGCAGAACTTCTTAGAGATTTTCTACTTACGATCCTGCCACCTCTACCTTGTTAACTATTCCCAAAGCATTAGCATAGTTCCTGAAAGTGCAGATGGCTGCACTGGGTGTAAGGTGCACATTGCTTTTGCAGGTGCTGTTCATGTGCCAGTTACGTCACGTGGAGATGCAAGTATTCTGATGAATTGTCTTGGAAGCACAGTATGGCAGGAAAATGGTTGCTGTGAAGCACACATGGTGCAAGGAAAACTGTTTTTTAAAGTGAGGAAGATTAAAACTGAGTTTTCTCAAGGAATAACTAACTGCTTATTGAAAGTGGAAATTGGAAATAAGGTCCAAGATCTGTGATTAGGCCTGGCATTTTAGTAAATTTTTAGAAGTACAGTTTGCAAACAAAACCTGCTTTAAGGTTATACTTTGGGACCTTTTACATCATATTCATTTAACTTCTGCTTTCTGTGCTGGCAGTACCTTGTTACAGTGCCTTTGTAGTGTTTGTCCAATACTGGTTGTTGATTAACAGATCATCTCAATGTTATTTGTAGAATATTAACAGCATTTATTAAGAGGCGAGAGATCAGATAAGTTTAAACAAGCCTTCTAAATGCTAATATTGCCTTGAACCTGCATGGAACAATTGAACATTGCTAGACCTTGTGATCTTCCAGTGTCGATGGAGAAGCATATATCACACAGGCTCCCCAACTTCCAGTTGTTGATTCTGGTAATTTTCCACTGTCTAGTAAAGATTAAGCAGCATTGAGCTAGGCATGTAACAGAGGAGAGCCCCTGCTCTGAAGGCAAGACCATATGGTAGTATATGAATGCAGTGCCAAAGTAGAGCAACCGATGTCAAGTGACATGTTATTTCTCCCTTAGCATGTGTTACTCACTACCTGCTTTTGCACGCAAAATATTAAGCTAGGAGAGCATTATTAAAATAGAATGCCTAGCAGGTTCTACACTCCCCTGTAAGAAGGATAGTTGGATGAAGTGCTATTTCATGGGTACATTTGGATAACACTGCCTTAAAGAACTGTCTCCAGTGCCTGTCCATGCCATGGAGTTGTTATGTGGTGCTGGGCAGGTCACTAGGAGTCACCAGCTGTTTGAATCACACATGTTCCTTTCCTTTGACTGGTGTCTCATTTGTTCTTTTTCTGGATGCCAAAATGAAGCCACTAGGGTGTGACTGCCACAGTCTTTTTCAGTGGCAGCAAGTCATGAGAGTCAGTACTGGCATATAGCAGGTTTTATAGAATGCTGTCTCCTGTTGTTAGGCATCACATATCATGAACTCAGAATTAATGAATGCTCTCAAAGTTAATTTCTCTGTTTCTCATAATATTGAATAATTCTTTAACTCATAAAGCTGTTGTTCAAGGTATGTTAAATGGAAATGTCCAACAGTCAAGTGATTAGCAGCTCTGAAAAGCCCCAGAACGGACTGATTGCCCTGTCTCTAGAGCAATATTTGAATGGTGGACAGTTAATAAGGCTTGGGGATGCAGAAGGACAAGATAAGGTATTAAGTAGTTGGTCATTGTGTTTTTCCTGTAGCATCCTGTGACCTACTGATGACAAACCTCTGGGAAGAGGCTTCTGGCTGCTCTGGGATCTGCTTCAGGCAGCATTAGCCTGGCTTGTATTTCTAACACCCTATTTCAACAAGAAATCTAGGTTTAGGACTTAAAAACAACATCTCAGTATAGAAGGATTTATTTCATGTGTCTGGAAGTCACAGATAACTAAAGAAGCCTGGAGCCTCAGATTCCTTCCGTAAGCCTTCCTCATCTATGAGCATATGCATGAGGTTGCTGAAATAGCCTACTGAATCCCATTATAATTCATCTATTTGCCTAGTTTGTCCCTCCATGGCTCCACGCATCTTTCACTGGCTTTGACTGCTTCTCTTGCACTGTGACACAGGGAGGGAGCTGGCAAGGAGTCCGGACAGGCAGCCTGTGGCTGCCTAGCAGCAGTGGATGCAGCAGCATGCACTTAAGAATAGCAGCTTTTAATTTTTAACAGTCTTAAACTGATAAGAGCACACAGGAAAGCCTACTACTATGAGTAGCTACCTGGAAAAAATTGAGGCTTATGATATAGATTTGAGGAACAAGGAACAATATGGCCAGATAGATACTAAACACTACAGTTGGTGGGAGGCTAGGAAACATTTTCAAAAATAGTGATTAAAAAATATATTCAGTGGTGCAAAGTGAGAATTTTAACATGTTTTCAGCTAACATACTGAAATGTAAACAATTTAAGTCTTTTTGGCTAGCATTTTCCTACAGAAGGAATACTACCTCTTACAGACATGCCTGGCTTTTTCATCCAACTTTGATGCTGAAAATGGCGAAAAAAATCATCACATGGAAAACATAAACTAACAGTATAGTTAGTAAAGGAAACTTTAAATCTGAAGAGTGAAGTGTGAAAAACTAGGAAGTTAGAAGTTTCAGTTATTTTTTCCAAGGATTTGTTCTGTGCTATTGTGAAAATAATTTCTGTAAAATGGGAATATCAGCAGGAATTAATCTACTCTGCAGCAGTATGCCAATGATTAGTTAACATTTGCATAGATGTTTGGTTGATAAAGCTTTTGGCTCAAACAAAGCACCACACATAATTTTGGGGTTGTGCTTAGGGGTTTTTTGTGTTTACACCCAGACATGGGGAATAAAAGTCTTGTGCAATGCATAAATTCCCATGCCTCAGTCTATAGATTTTTCTTGAACTAATTTGTAATTAAAAGCTACCAAATAAATACCAATAGAAAAAGTGACTTTAGTGTACTAACAGATGGTGGCTAAATGCAGCTCTTGGGAGGTTATAAAATTAATCTGTTTTTACAAGTCACCTGTACACAATAGGATTATTTCACACAGCTGTGAGTAGAAGTAATGACTTTTTTCTAGTCTCAGATATCCTGGTGTGGATTCCTTCTAATATGCTCATTGTCTTGGTATGTGAGTACAGATGAAGCGAAGCATGGACTTAGACTGATGTTGACTCAATCCTGTACAGTCTGTGTCCCTTTGATTTGTTGCATACTCTGCCACAGCTGCGGGACCATTAATTCTGCTGAACCTAAAAAGATGACTAGTCTCCTTTATCTGCAAATAAGCAACTGTAGAAATGTTTGTTTATTGTTTGGACGTTTTGTAGTGAAGGATTAGTGAAGGAGGGAACAACATGGAAGAAACATGATTTGCTTATCTAGGAAAAGTGTGTGGCAGTTGTTGGCTCCACTTTAGATTAAACTTTTGTTTTGGTGAACACAGAAGCCTGGAAAAAGGATACCATTTGAAATCCTGGTGGTAAGTGAGTTGTAGTTGGAATGAAGCAATTCACTTTGGAAAGGTGATGGGTTAATGTTGTTGTCTTTTGCAAGTTGTAGGTGTACATCTGGAGCGGACATTTGGTTTAGACTGAACAAATAATCTTCTTGATATGTAATAGCTGCAAAGCAGCTTGGGAAACTGGTGCTATATCTCGTATGACACAAGGGTGAGGCAGCACAGCCCATAGGGATTATGACATATTGCTGTGAATATTCATGTCTGCTCTTTCCAGAACAGCAGAATCTTGCTGTACCTGGGAAAGTCAGGAAGGATTACTTTTATTCTGAAAAATAGTGATTTGAGAGGGAACTAAGAATTGTTTAAGGATTATTTATTTATTGAACTGTAATGGTGTCTGAACCAAGAAAGAGCAAAGAAAGGATTTCAGTCTCCAGCTTCTCTCTCCTCCTTCCATAAGAGTTTTCTTTCTGTCTCTGATCTACCTTTGAGAAACATGAGGTGTTTGGCTAATTCTGTATGAGTATGTAGACCTACATTATCAAAGCAAATATGCCGTAACTTGAGTGCCAGTGTAAGTCTCTGTAAGACATAAAGGAAGTAATTTATGACACAAAAAGCTTAGACTTTGACCTCTGTTCCGAGTGAAAGATCCTTTTTTTTTGATCAATCCAGTAAATCATACCTGAGTAGAATAGAGCTATCTAAAGTAACTTAATTTACTACTTCAACAAAAACCATTTGTTAAAGGGAAAAAAAAATAAATTCTTTTTCTAATACTTTTGGCCACATCATCCACAGATTCAGTTGCACCTGTATGAAAGACAGAGTTTTGTAAGTCAGAATTTTAGAAGTATATGAAGTAGTCTGGGGGAAAGGAAGAGGTGGTAGTTGCTTAACTTAAGTTTCTGGAGTCCATCTTTCATTACTAGGTTTGTGCTGAGATCTGTTGAGAGTTTGTGCACAACAAGATACTCTGCAAGGTGTTTAGCTACTCAACATAGCATGCTCTCAAAATCCATGAGAAAGTGGGGAGCTATGTCTGGAGAAAATAAGCAATATCTTGCTCATTTTCACACTGACAGGGAATCTAGAGCCAGATATTGAGGCACAATGTCTCAAAAGCCATAATCCACGAACAGCTTTCTAAACCCACCAGATTTGAAACACGCGTGTACAAATATTAACTATGGCTTTTAAAAATTTGAACTTTCACTGAACATGGAGTGTGTATGTCTGGCAAAACATCTTTAATCTATATAGGTAAAGCGTAAGGGATTGGAAAAAAAATATGACTAACTCAAGAATACTCTCCTCCAAAAACCCTGTTGAATATTTATTTGACAGTAAATGAGAAAAAAACCCAAAAAACAAAAACCCAAACCACCAGAACAACAACAACCACCAAAACCAAAAGAGGAAATCTAATCTTAGCTAAAAAATTCCTGAAAGGTGATGCTATCTCTTATGTGATTGAAAATACAATGGATAGCCTTATGTCAGCAAAGCTTATGATAGCTGAGTTTGAATGGATTTGTAACTGCTTGCCTTGTCCCCAATCTTTCAGGACCACAGACTCTGGTTTCCCAAATCAAATATACCAATATGAAAAGTATGGATTATTGACATTAAAAACACAATTCCATAAAAAAACCCCTAGAGATTCTCTGAGAAATTCTGATACTGTTTTCTTGTCATCCCTAAGTGAGGGGTGTATTTTGATTATATTGCCTGTAGCAGGAGCTGAATTTCAGTAGAAACAGAAGGATATGAAAGACATTTATCTTTAAATCACCTAGAAACATACCATTCTTGTAAACACAGAATTCTGGGTTAGTTTAGCTATACTAGTCCTGCTAAAAGCAGAAAAATATTTAAAATTTGTCCTGAATGTGTATGAGATTCTAGAGAGAGCAGCAATGCCAACTCCAAGTATATATACATTGTATAAGAAAAGATATAGAATCATAGAATAACCAGGTTGGAAGAGACCCACCGGATCATAGAGTCCAACCATTCCTATCAAACACTAAACCATGTCCCTTAGCACCTTGTCCACCCGTGCCTTAAACACCTCCAGGGATGGTGAATCAACCACCTCCCTGGGCAGCCTGTTCCAGTGCCCAATGACCCTTTCTGTGAAGAATTTTTTCCTAATGTCCAGCCTAAACCTCCCCTGGCAGAGCTTGAGGCCATTCCCTCTTGTCCTGTCCCCTGTCACTTGGGAGAAGAGGCCAGCACCCTCCTCTCTACAACCTCCTTTCAGGTAGTTGTAGACAGCAATGAGGTTTCCCCTCAGCCTCCTCTTGTCCAGGCTAAACAACCCCAGCTCTCTCAGCTGCTCCTCTTAAGACCTGCTCTCCAGCCCCCTCACCAGCTTTGTTGCTCTTCTCTGGACTCATTCCAGAGCCTCAACATCCTTCTTGTGGTGAGGGGCCCAGAAGTGAACACAGTACTCGAGGAGCGGTCTCACCAGTGCTGTGTACAGAGGGAGAATAACTTCCCTGGACCTGCTGGTCACGCTGTTTCTGATACAAGCCAAGATGTCATTGGCCTTCTTGGCCACCTGGGCACACTGCTGGCTCCTGTTCGGTCGGCTGTCAACCAACACCCCCAGGCCCCTCTCCTCCAGGCAGCTTTCTAGACAGACTTCTCCTAGTCTGTAGCACTGCACAGGGTTGTTGTACCCCAAGTGCAGGACCCGGCATTTGGCCTTGTTAAACCTCATGCCATTGGACTCTGCCCAGCGGTCCAGCCTGTTCAGATCCCTTTGCAGAGCCTCCCTACCCTCCAGCAGATCAACACTTCCACCCAGCTTAGTGTTGTCCGCAAACTTGCTAAGGGTGCACTTGATGCCTTCATCCAGGTCGTTGATAAAGATATTGAACAGGGCTGGACCCAGCACTGAGCCCTGGGGAACCCCACTTGTCACTGGTCTCCAGCTGGATTTCACACCATTTACCACCACTCTCTGGGCCCGGCCATCCAACCAGTTTTCCACCCAGGAGAGTGTGCGCCTGTCCAGGCCAGAGGCTGACAGTTTCTCAAGTAGAATGCTGTGAGAAACTGTGTCAAAGGCTTTACTGAAGTCCAGGAAGACCACATCCACAGCCTTTCCCTCATCCAGCAGCCGAGTTGCTTTGTCATAGAAGGCGATCAGGTTAGTTTGGCAAGACTTGCCTTTTGTGAACCCATGTTGACTGGGCCTGATCACCAGGTTCTCTTGCATGTGCTTCATGGTAGCACTCAAGATCACCTGTTCCATGACTTTCCCCAGCACTGAGGTCAGACTGACAGGCCTGTAGTTCCCTGGATCCTCCCTGTGACCCTTCTTGTAGATGGGCACAACATCAGCCAGCCTCCAGTCCAGTGGGACTTCCCCAGTCTTCCAGGACTGTTGGAAAATGATGGAAAGGGGTTTGGCCAGCACATCCTCCAGGCCCTTCAATACCCTTGGATGAATCCCATCTGGCCCCATAGACTTGTGGGTGTCTAGCTGGGCTAGCAAGGCTCTGACCACCTCCTCTTGGATCATGGGAGCCTCATTTTGCTCCTCTAGCTCCTGGGTTTGTACGCAGACGGAACGACTTTATTTACAATTAAAGACTGAGGCAAAGAAGGCATTAAGTACCTCAGCCTTATCCTCATCCCTTGTCACTGTTGTTCCTTCTTTGTCCAATAGGGACTGTGTGGTCTCCCTAGTCCTCCTTTTATTATTTATATATTTATAGAAGGATTTTTTGTTATCTTTCACAGACTTTGCCAATCTGATTTCTAGGTGAGCCTTAGCCCTTCTGATTTTTTCTCTACACAATCTCACTTCCCTCCTTTAGTCCACCCAAGAGGCCTGTCCCCTCTTCCAGAGCCCATAAACATTTCTCCTCTTCTTGATATCACTCAAGATCTCTCTGTTTAACCAAGCTGGCTTTCTCCCCTGCCGACTTTTTTTCCGGACCATGGGGATGGCTTTCTCCTGAGGTGCTAGGATTTCCTTTTTGAACAGCTCCCAGCCCTCCTGGGCTCCCTTGCCCTTAAGTACTGTCTCCCATGAGACTTTGCCAACCAGCCTTCTGAAGAGTTCAGAGTCTGCCCTCTGGAAATTTAATGCTACTGTCCTGCTAACCGTCCTCTTCACTTCACCTAGAACAGAAAACCCTATCATCTCATGATCACTTTGTCCTAGGCATCCACCTACTGCCGCATCCCCCACAAGGCTGTTCACAAACAGCAGGTCCAGGAGGGGCACCTTCCCTTGTTGGTTCATTCACCAGCTGTGCAAGGAAGTTGTCTTCCACACACTCCAGGAACCTCCTAGACTGCTTCCTTTCTGCTGTATTGTACTTCCAGCAGATATCAGGAAGATTGAAGTCTCCCACAAGAATGAGAGGCATTGATCTAGAGATTAACCCCAGCTGTTTATAGAAGAGTTCATCAGCTGCTTCTCCTTGGCTGGGTGGTCTGTAACAGACTCCCATCACAAAATCTACCTTCTGGTGGGCTCCTCTGATTTTGACCCACAGGCACTCAATCTCCTCATCACCACAATCCATCTCAACAGTGTCCAATTCCTCCCTTACAAACAGGGCTACCCCACCTCCTCTCCTACCCTTCCTGTCCTGCCTGAAGAGTTTGTACCCCATCATAGCTGCACTCCAGTTATATGAGTCATCCCACCACGTTTCCATGATGGCAATGACATCATAGGCTTCTTGCCCTATAACAGCTTCCAGCTCTTCCTTCTTATTCCCCATGCTGCATGCATTGGTGTAAATGCACTTCAGCTGAGCTGCCGAGCCTTCAGTCCTCTTAGAGGGAACAGAGTTCATTCCCAGTTGCCTGGTAACTGGAGTAGTTAACACCAGAGTGCCTGCATCTCCCTTAACACCCTGAGGTGTGTTCTCCCCCACTTTCTGTGTGGTGAGGTACTGGTGGTCCTCACCAGCACACCTTCTCCCAATCACCATTGCCCCACATCCAGGCTCGTTCCTGTCTAGCCTGGACTCAACCCCCTCCCCCTTCACATCTAGTTTAAAGCTCGATTTATGAGCTTAGCTAGGTTTCTAGCAAGGGCTTTAGTCCTCCTAGGAGGCACAAGTGTCCCATCCTTGGCAAGAAAGTCTGGGGGTGTGTGAGCCATCCTATGATCAAAGAAGCCAAAGCCCCTCTCCTCACACCAGGCTCAGAGCCAGGCATTAATTGAACTCTTCTTCCTTGCTTCCCGCTCCTCTCTATTTAGCATTGGGATGGAGCAGAATACTATTTGTGCCCCAGAGCCCTCCATCATTTTCCCAGTGGCCCTGAAGTCATTCTTGATGGCTTTGGTCTTTCTGTTTACTAGACCATCGTTACCAGTTTGGACTACTATCAGAGGATAGCAGTCTGTCTCGTGGACCAGGGAAGGAAGTTTTCTAGCTACCTCCTTCACTAATGCCCCCGGTAAGCAGCAGACCTCTCTGTGGAGCGGGTCTGGTCTGCAAATGGGTCCCTCTGTTCCTTTTAGGAGGGATTCCCCTACAACAATCACCCTCCTCTTCTTCTTGATGGAGGATGTTTTTATTTTTTCTGAGGATGGTGCGGCCTAGGGAAGGATTCTAGGCTGTGGGAACCATCATCCTCATCCTCTGAGTTAGATTCCACCTGCAGCACCTGGTACTTGTTCACCAGGGGGATCTGGGGTTTTGGTGTCTGGATGAGGGGAGCAGGTTTCCTTCCTCTGGCAGGAACTTGCTGCCACTCCCCATCTCTTGTTCCCCCAACCATGCAGTTTGCAGGTGGATGGTGTTTGGACATACCAGCTCCAGCAGGCTGCTGAGTTAGTGAGAGGGCACTGCTCCACTGGTCTGTCTCCCTCTCACACTCCCTGATGGTCCTCAGCCTCTTTACCTCCTCCCTTAACTCCTCCACCATGTGAAGGAGTTCCTCCACCCGAGCACAGCTTTCACAAGTGGAGCCAGGACCAGAGGCACGAGCTGGTGTGGGAGGGGGGCACTGCCTGCAGCCCAGGGTCTGGGTAGCTGCATGCACCCACTGTGGCTCTGGCTGGGTGGCAGCATCCATCCTGCCTGCTGCAGCACACGGAGCAGCTTTAACCTTCTGCTGGGTGGCCACCATGGTCTTCGGTGTCTTCTGTCTAGTCTCTAGGTCCTCTCTGCGCCCTGCCTTCTCGAACTGCCCCACTCATCTTCGCGGTGCTCCCAGGGGCGTAGTTTAAATCTCCCGCGGGAGCCGCCGGGACCGCCCCCTCCCGTCAGGCACAGCGCGGGACCAGCGTGTGGGGGCTGTCAGGACCCCCGCCTGGGTTTTTCTGGGATTTTCCCGGCTCCGGGAAGCTCCCACCACCTCAAAATGTCCACCCCACCACAGAACTCACCGTCCTGCTGCTGGGTGCTGCCGAAGAACACTGGACAAGAGAGAAAAGCAGTCTTGAGGCATACACTTGAGAGCAGTCTACGAGTCTAGCTTAAGACAATTCTGTCACAAACATCACAAAAATTCTAGGCAACTCAAATTCTGATTTAATTACTTACAGGACGTTGCTTTTTTTAGATTATAACTGTCACCAGTTATGTAGGGTTAGAGTATATAAAGCTCAGTCATGCTTTTATCACACAGAGGAGATTATGATCATCATTCTGCTCAAACATTTTTACAGGCTTATTACCGAAAATACTGTCCCTATTAAATAAAGGAAGTGTGAAAATTTGCTATCCTGTAGCTTACTCTTCACACAATTTTAAATAAGAGCGTTTTCTTTCAAATAATTTCTTGCAGTGATTTCTGAAGCTTGTTCTCTAAGGAATTGTCTTTAGGTGTGATAAGGCTGTAAGAGATTTTATAAATATATGGCTTATATGTTACAATCGGAATCCTGTTTTGTCCAGCCAAACTGTACACCCTTGAGTACCCATAAGTCATCATCTGGGTAGTCCTGAGCTGCTTTCATCTGAGAACTTGTCATAGCTTTCTATTTGGAAAGGATAATAAACCTCAAATAAAATTTCAATCTCATTTTAAAATGGATTAGAAGCGTTCATCTTCTCCCCGCACTTTTTCCTCCACTATGGTTTCTTAGCTTATCCAGCTGTTAGTTACAGCACTTTGTTTGAATTCAGATATGTCTCTGCTAAATTCAGGTGCATAAATTAGATGTCATTACACATATTTTATGACAAATTAAACAGACACTAAAAAAATACTCTAGTGACTTATTTACTTTTTCTAAGTAAATTGTAATGATACTCTGTATCAGTTTCCTGCACAGCTTCTGAACAGAGATGATGCTACAGAGTAGAAAAAAAGGAAGTGGTACGTTACAGACAATTTGTGCCATTCATTTTATTAATGAGCAAGATACTTCAATCGAATTTCTTTACTGTTCTATTGTGTATCCAAAAAGAGAATTTTTCAGATAGTAATTAAACATATTCCAGAACTGGCATCTTTTGTAAAAATTATTAAGCAGTTAATCTCTGTATTTGAGGAAAACGTACCCTGCAGCATGTGGGTGTAAATAGAGTAAAATTAGCAAGATTAATACATACTTGTTTTTATTGGGAGATTAGTCCTGGTCCTAGTTGAGCAGCACAAAAAAGTTTTACCCTAGCTTTATATTTTCTGTATTCTCTATGGCACCATGGGAAAAGTGGGAGTTCACTAGTATGCCTTTCTGTACAGGGAGTTTGATGGTATGGGGCTTGAGGGGAAGATCTTTTGCAACTTGAAGCACAGTGAGGCCTTTTGCTCACTTACAGGCCTGCACGTGCACACTTATATAATCTATATGAAGTTAACAAAAAATCACAGGCTCTATACTCATATTCTAATAGCCCGAAGAGTCTTGTCTGCACATGGTAAAAAATGAGGCTAGTCTTTGTGGGGAAAGAGAGGACATGAAGAAGCTGCAGGAGTGACAAGCCAAGCCTATTCAGACCCATTCGGCTGAATCATCTAGAACAGAGCTAGCTGATGCTGTGGCAGGGAAAATTATCTTCTTTACTCTCATTACAGCTCTGTTAATCAAAGTGTAAAATTTGCCTGTTCTTCAGCTTTTTTTTTTTTAAATAAATATATTCTTTTGTTAAAAAAGAATGCTATAATTATTTTGAGAAAATGAAGCTTTTTTGGAGCCATACATTTCTAGTGCACATTGTTTGGAAGCTGTCAATAGTGTCCTGAAAAGGTAAAATGTGGTTTCCTACCTGCAACTGAACTATCCTGCCAGCAAGCATTTTCTAAAATACTTGAATGTAAAATAGACATGAAAACAGTACAAGTCAATTTGCTTTAAATGTTCAAACAGCTATATTATTGTTTTCACTATGTTATGCCTTTTACTTTTCTTATATAGATATGCTCAATGTTATTTCTTAATATCTTCCAAAAAAATTGAATCTAGGTCAGATATTTTCCAACATTTTAGTCATTGAAAATCTGTAATGTAGGTTTGATTCTCGCCTCTGTGCTTCCTTTACTCTTTCAAGGCAGGGCATCAGCTGTTTCAGTATTGCAGAAATGACTGATTTGAGTCAGAGTTTCTCTAAAGTATAAATGATATCAAAAGAATGAAATAAAACAGTCTTGATCCCATTTTTGCTATACAGTAGTTTTATGTACCATGGTGAAAATACTGTTATGGAACTCTGAACTGCAGCATGCAAAGAGTAGTTGAAGCCCCCTGCAATGATGTGTCTGGTTTGCCAGATGACAAAAGACCAACTACATTTGTATAAAATGAGAAGCATTTGCCAGCTTGCTGTTATGCAGTGCTGTATCTTGATCCAAGTAGAAGTGACTATGTGCCACCTGTAGTCTCCAAAGGCTCTACAAATGTGTGAATAAGAACTGTGCAGTAGAACTACAACAGCTGTGTTTGTTCTCACTTACATGTATTTGTGATCATACCACTGGACTAGTTATGTTGAGCAAGATTTTAGTTCCGTATGAGATGACATGAGCTGTATTGATGCAACGGTGCATCTCTAAGATTTTGGTTTGTATTTTACCTCCCAGGCTGGTACAAGGGGATGTGGGAATGGACATGCCCTTTGCTCAGGATGTATTAAACCCCAATTCTACAGAGATGAGACCTGGTGAGAGAAGCTCTTACTCATTTTCTTAATTTTATCTTATTGCCTTGGCATTTAATTATGCAGTGAGAAGGATGTTTCTATGCTGATAAATAATCAGTTCAGTGTTAAAAAGTGTTAAGTTTGCTTTATTTAGTCGATTTTCTTCTTTGTTTGAGAAATGGTAATTGTAGGCTGCTGTTTTCTCTTGTACGTTGCTGTCTTTACTTGCTTGGTCCTTGTGAAATTTAAATAGTCTCTATTATTTATCTTACATTTAACCACTTTCTAAATGAACTAAATTAATATTTTAATAATTTGGACAAAACAACTTGAAATACGCCACACAATGCAGTGGCCAGGGGCAAAGCCATACCTAGCTTTTGTCTTATTGAAGACTACTTTTATTTAACACCAAGATACTCAGGGTTGTTTTTATTTCTGTTACGGTAGCAAATAGAATACATAGTTAAAGCTAAAGGCATAGCTACTTGCAAATCAGCGCTATTTGAACAGCAGGAAGTGCATAAGAAAGCAAATATTTACAGGGCATTTTCACTTGTGAATTTCTCCAGGATTCAGCGATGTCTTGGTTCATAATACAATTGATTTGTATATTGGTCTTTAAATTCTTGAAAATTGTGGGTCAGAGTATGTCCAAGGCTTGATTTTCATCTTAAGATTGCAAAAAAAGTGCATGTGGAATTTGCGTGATTTAAGAGCTCCCAGCTACATCTACCATTTCTGTTGATGCTTATTTTATTTCTTTAAACTTTAATGTTGATATTTGTGTTTTATGTTAGGTGGTCTTAAATGTCTTGATGTTACTAAAATTGATCGGTCTCGGGGCATTTGAAGGTGATTCTTATGTACCTGGGAGATTAATTTCATAAGGAAGAGATAAAGTCCTTGTTTCCTTCTTTTTTTTTCAGAACCTCCCAATTCCCTTGATCTTAACGGTTCCCATCCCAGAAGAATAAAGCTCACTGCTCCAAATATCAATCTGTCTTTGGACCAGAGCGAAGGATCTGTACTTTCTGATGATAATTTGGATACACCAGATGGAATTGACATCAGTGTAGATGACCTTGACACTCCTGATGAAGCAGACTCTTTTGAATACACTGGACAAGGTAATGTTCCTGCCTGAAAATGTAGAGTTGATCTCCTTATCCTTACTGCTTACACAATCAGTCTTGTGTCCGTCAGGCTATGAATATGTTTAAAACATTCGAGATACGCTGCTAGGTGTCCAGATATTTTTACTGACTGCTCTCTTTTAAACCTTTCTTCCCCTGTGTAAAATAATACATTTTTACTTGTGTGGAGTGCAGAAAGAAATAGTAGAGCTGATCAAATAATATAAGAGCAGCTACCTGGGGAGAATCAAATTCCAAGTCCTGTCTTAGTCTGCTGCTATAGGACTTGCCTGAAAAGAATTATTCAATGAGGAGAAAGCAGTTACTGTCTGTTGCAGAAAATACTGTAGCTAACAGCACCTTTGTGCAGCTGCGGCCACCTCTAGTTTAAAGTTACATCAGTAGTACTTGGGGATGTAATCTCGTGTAAAATGTGTTGGCTGAAATAAATTGCACCAAAGAGCTTGCAGTGTATATATTAAGTAGACAAGGCACGGTGAGAGAGGTCTTTTGCTAGTGATAAATGTGTTTTGTTTTATTCCCTTGCTGGAAAGCTGAGGCAGAGAACGTGTACAGAGCATGGTGAAGCTAGCTCAGGTGGTATAACAACAGAATTTCTTGTTGCACCAATTAAAATATGCTTTCTCAGCAAGGCTAGTTGTACAGTGTAGATACACACTGAAGTGTGCCATGAGTAGGTCACTCTTTCTTTGCTTATTAATGATTTTCTGTCATATGGTGTAAAATTGTTTTGCCCTGTCCTTCTCACTTTACTTGCCCTCATGACATACAAAATAGGGTGTATACTCATTCATTGATAGTACCTTAAGAACCACATAAGAACTATACTCACTAATGTGAATACACAAATATCGTAAGCTATTTGAGGAGAAAATGAGTGTGCCCATTTTACAGTCTGCAACAGAAAAACTAAAATTTGATTCGTTTAAACTGACTTTTCCCTTGCATTTAAATTCTCAATTGCTAGTGACTTCACTATAATTTAAAAAATTGTATGTCCCTTTGAGCATACAGGAACAGTTGCGTCAGTTCAAGTCATATTGCTAAAAAGGCATTACTGTGTACTCAGCCATGCATGAGTGCTCTAATATCATTTCTCATTAGAAGGCTGGTTTCCTTATGGGTAGATGTGGAGCAGTGATGAGTTACTTAATGCTTAGAATATTTTGTAGCAGAGATTAAAACTAACACACACATACACAAACATGCATATACTCACACAGAGAGCAGTGTGTTGTTGCAGTTTTAGACTGTTGTGACCCTCTGTGTGGGAGCAGAAATCTCTGTCTGCAGTGGAACAGACTTTGCCTTTAAGGCCTCAAGTAAATAAATTCAACTCCAGTGATTTTGGTGGCAGTTATATTTATGGCAAACATTTCTCTCCACCTTTTTTGGTTGCTTTCTAAATGTCATGATTTATTCAATTGCCAAGGTTGGACGAGTTTCCCTGAACTCTTAAGTGAAGAACTGGAGGTGCCTGAGCTTTTGGTGATGTTCTTACAGTAAATCAGCAAATTGTCCTCTACTTAGACACAGGAACGTAGAGCAGAAAAGGAACAACCCCCCACACCACCCCCCATTTTATCAAAATAAGCTGGCAATAAAATAAGTAGGCCATACTAAATAAATAAATAGGTTCCCCTAAATAAATAAGAAGGCTCTTCTCAATGGTGCCCAGTGACAGGACAAGGGGCGGTGGGTACAAACTGGAATACAGGAAGTTCCACTGTAACATGGGGAAAAATTTCTTTATTGTGGGGGTGACAGAGCACTGGAACAGGCTGCCCAGAGAGGTTGTGCAGTATCCCTCTCTGAAGATATTCAAAACCTGTCTGGACATTTCTTTGCAGCCTGCTTTAAATGAATGTGCTTTAGCAGGGTGATTAGATTAGATGATCTCCAGATGTCCCTTACAACCCCTGATATTCTGTGATATTACACAAATCTGATACCTAAGTATTGTCATAGCAACTAGTGCAGGGTCGTTTGTTTGCAGGTAAACCTATGTTATCTTTGCCTTTGTTATCTTTGTACTTCCATTCATCTTCTAATAACCAGTATACACTCTACTTTTACCAGCACTAGTAATCTTCCATGGATTAATGTTTCTAGACTGTCGTGCCAAACCCAAGGAAATAAATACCAAGAACATATAGCTGTTCAGACTGTAGACATTAATGACTTTTGTTGTTGTTGTCATTATTTGTGTTTCATATATCTTGAGTGCCATCACGGAGAATGGAGAGGACAACCAGATGATCAGTCCCAGTCAACAAGGGGAAGTGAGGGAAACCACTCTCCTCACCCCTTCTTCGGTCATGGGACAATAATATGGTCACCAGGAGGGTAAAAACATCCCACTCTAGGGGAGGATCAGGTTCATGACCACCTGAGGAACTTGAACATATATAAGTCTGTGGGACCTGAGGAGAGGCATCCCAGGGTCCTGGGGGAATTGGCTGATGTGGTTGCCAAGCCACTCTCCATGGTATTTGAAAGATCATGGCAGTCAGAAGTCCCTTGTGACTGGAAAAAGGGTAACATTGTGACCATTTTTAAAAAGGGTAGAAAAGATGACCCTGGGAACTACTGACCTGTCAGCCTCACCTCTGTGCCTGGCGAGATCATGGAATAGATCCTCCTAGAAGCCATGCGGAAGCACATGGAGAACATGGAGGTGATTAATGGCAGCCAGCATGGCTTCACCAAGGGAAGTCCTGTATGACCAGCCTAGTGGTTTTCTATGATGGGGTTACCACAGCAGTGGACACAGGAAAGCCAACAGATGTGATCTGTCTGGAATTCTGTAAAGCCTTTGACACTGTCCCCCACAACATCATTCTCTCTAAATTGGATTGGACTGTTTGGTGGGTAAGAATTTGGTTGGGTGGTTATATTCACTGAGTAGTGGTCAATGGCTTGAAGTACAGATGGAGATCCGTGACAAGTGGTGTCCCTCAGGGGTCTGTACTGGGACCACTGCTGTTTAATATCTACATCAGTGATATCAACAGTGAGATTGAATGCACCCTCAGCAAGTTTGCAGAGGACACCAAGCCGAGTGGTGCAGTTGCCACACCAGAAGGACAGGGTGTCATCCAAAGGGACCTGGACAAGGCAGAGAAGTGGGCCTGTGTGAACCTCATGAGGTTCAACAAGGCCAAGTGCAAGGTCCTACCCCTGGGTCTGGGCAATCTGTGGTTTCAGTACTGGATGGGGGATGATATGATTGAGAGCAGCCCTGAAGAGAAGGACTTGGGGATGCTGGTTGATGAGAAGCTTGACATGAGCCGGCAGTGCATGCTCACAGCCCAGAAGGCCAACCGTATCCTGGGCTACATGAAAAGAAGCGTGGCCAGCAGGTTGAGGGAGCTGATTCTGCCTCCTTAGTCCACTCTTCTGAGACCTCACCTGGAGTATTGTGTCCAGTTCTGGAATCCTCAACATAAGAAGGACATGGAACTGTTGGAACAGGTCCAGAGAAGGGCCACAAGGATGGTCAGAGGGCTGGAGCACCTTCTATTACAAGGACAGGCTGAGAGTTGGGACTTTTCAGCCTAGAGAATAAAAGGCTCCAAGGAGATCTTATAGCAACCTTCTGGTACCTGAAGGAGGTGTACAAGAATCCTGGGAATGGACATTTTACAAAGGCATGAAGTGACAGGAGTAGTGTGAATGGCTGTAATTTGGAATAGGGAAGATTTTAGACTAGACATAAGGAGGAAATTCTTCACAGTGAGGATGGTGAGGCACTGGTACATATTGTCCAGGAATGTTGTGGTTGCCTCCTCCCTGGTACTGTTCAAGGCCAGTTTGAATGGAGCCCTGGGCAGCCCAATCTAGTGGGATGTGTCCCTGCCTAAGGCAGGGGGTTGGAATTAAATGATCTTTAAGGTTCTTTTCAACTCAAACAATTCTATGATTGTATGAGTCTATGACTTACGTGATAAAATTCTGCTCTTATGACTTATTTTATTTGTTTACTTCAAATATGTCAATTGCATAAAATAGATATAATGTTTGCTGTGAAGATAAATCAATAATATGCACACAGCCACAAAGCAAAGGTGCTTCAGCAAGAAAAGTAGTACAAAGGAGGGATTATTTTCTCCCATGGAAAAATAAAAGTATTTAACAGTAGCCAAGGAAGAAAATCAAATAATTCTAGCAGTGGCCAGAATCACTTTCCACGTTACTTTGTTTATAAGTAGCGTTTAATTTTTAAAAACTGGAATGCAGCTGAATTGCTTGTTAAGAGCCATCACACCAGTGTGCAATGGAAATGTGGATTTTGTTAATTACTTCACAGCTTTTCTGAAGCTAAATGTTTCCAGCAGAAAGGCTGTGAGACTTCATTGCCTCTTATCAGCCATGCAGTTTATGTATTCAGATTGTTGTGTCTGTGGACTACATATACCTGTTCTCTCATGGTTACTAACATGAAGAGGCCAGATTGCCTGGCTGCTCTGTACTTCATTTCTGGGAAGGAACTGGTATTTAGTATGAAGCAAAAGGCCCTGAGGGATGAGAATTCTGTGCTTAGGATATATGAGGAGCCAACATTATGTTATGACTGAATCAGAGGAAGATGGGTGTTCTTCATATATGCTGGTGCCAGTTGTGAGGAGTTTGGAGACAAAGTTGAGAAGCTGTAGCTCTGTGGTAATTCTTCTTGAGATAAGAAGGATTATTTTGTTCTTTTAGCTCCCTGTTTTGCTTTTTAATATAGTTCTCATACCTGCAACACATTTTAAAGACTAAGAGAGCAGTACCTCTACTGCGATCAGTTTTACTAACTGGATGGAAAAATGCAAAAATCCCATGGCAGTATTCTGCATAGTGGTAATTGTTGCTGTTCTTTTTATGTTCGAAATGATGAAAACTTTTGAAAGACTGAACTTCTCATTTACTGACTCGTAGATGATCAGATTCTGCTTTTAGCTATACCGTTGCACATCCAGGATAGCGTTGAAGGAATCCAGATGATCTCAGTCAACCATTTCACATTTACATAATGGAGGAAATACTTAGAGCTTTTAAAGGAAGATATAATATTTAAAATTCTATTTTTCAGAAGAGCAGGCTACTATTAAGGATGCTTCCCAGGAGGAGTCTGAATCAATTCCAGAGTACACCGCTGAAGAGGAGCGAGAGGACAACAGATTATGGAGGACAGTAGTTATTGGAGAACAAGAACAAAGAATTGATATGAAAGTCATTGAACCTTACAAAAAGGTCATTTCACATGGAGGTAGGAAATCTCTGAATGCATTTAAGTTTATGTAGAAAATTCATGCTTCAGTGAGCATAATTTATTTCTATTGTAGTTCAGTTATCATACTGGCAAGGGAAGGAAGAACTTAATTCTCAGCCTTGACTGAAATCAACCTGGCTGTCAGTTCAGTGTGGCAATGGCTAACAAGTAATTCACATACAAGGCAATTTCAGGAGCAGCAAATAAACTAACATACATGTGTCTGTAACAATCTGGTCATTGTAGGGTAAATGGATCTTAGCGTAAGGAAAAAATCTTTTTGTTCTGCAGGAAAAAAATGTTGAAAAATTTATTTTGTGGATTTTGGCTAAAACTTTTGTGCAAGGAAGTATAGTGCTCTGTGATTTGTTGTGGCTGCACAGATCTAAACATGCAGAGTGGAAAAAGAAATAGTTTTCCCTGGGGCTCCTTTTCATATGGCTAAGCTCCTTATGTTATTTTTCTGCCATTTATAGTTGTCAGCAGACAGGATTTCACCAGCAACTGTTTTATGCTTTTTTTTTCTTTGTATAATTTGTTAATGATTATCAAATAGCATATCAAGGAAAACATTTAAATTAGGAAATGAGCTCATGTGCTTGCTGTATTGTCTCCTTTGCTCATCTGCTCCCCAATCTCCTGAGGGAAATTGTAGTTCTGCTGTTACTAACACATTTCTGTATAAATTAAGTTAAATGGATAAATATTAATATAGATATTGATGGAAGAAAATGAAACAAAGCTTTTCAAGTGCCTTTTCCTTGGTGTGCCTGGTTTAGAATACCTTTGGATTCTATTTGTTTTGAGAATAATGTTTGACAGCTGTTGTTATTAAGTAACGGTGAGTTGTTCTACTCCTGTAAAAACTGAGATGGGTATCTTAGAATCCCAGAGGTAAGATTTGTGAGTTTGTGTGAGGACGTTTCTGTCACAGTGTTGCTGATCTATAACACCATTTAAAGTAAACCATTGTTTACATTATATTTTCAGTGTTGAATCTCTACCTGGTAAAAGTAACATAATAAATTACGTTACTTGAGGTTGCAATTCTCATATTTTACACATTTACATTAAAAGCAGCTAAACACTAGCCTGCATATTTTCACAGTGGCCAATGTACAGGAAGTTTAGTCAGAATTAAGATAAGAAAGATGTTTAGATCTCCAAGCATTTTCCCACTATAACAACACCATCAAAGATTTATGAATGTGATGACGCCTCAGACGTAGTTTAGCAAACAGACACAGATGGCATAATTTAAGAAACAAACATAAAATATTTTGAGCCCTTGCTAATGTTGTTTGTTTATATGCTTTTTTTATGCTGTAAACTAGCCTAGGTAAATTTGTGGCAAAAACTGTCACGTACAGTTCCTACTAGATGTTGATGCGCATGTTTGTACAGGTTTTTATGAGAAATAAATTCCAGTCCATTTTAGGAGCAGAGTAGTAGTTTTTAAGTGACCGCTTCTTGACTGTTGAACAAGGACTAGTTCCAGTGGCAGACATCTCTGGTGACAACTTCGAAGTACATAGCAATCTACAGTTATTGATTGGAGTCTAGGTTATTCAGCTCAGTTCTCAATGTGAAATAATCAAGATTCAAGTTTTGTTTGTCTGACATCTTGTTCTGGAGGTCACTCAAATCTAAGGTGAAGAACATTATTTCCTTTACTTTTGAATGGGTGCTGGTCAGTAACTTAACCATTGTAAAAGGAATTGTGAGATATAACAATAAATTTAATCCCAGAACTGGCTGAGTAGAAAATTTTGCCTGAAATCTAGTTATATGAAAGCAAGTTAAAAGGACTTGATTAAGGTATGTGGTCATGAAGGGGCAAGCTGAATCTGTAGGAGTAAAATAATGTTGATGCATGAGTCATGGGAAAACTTTGGACATCTTGAACACTTTGTACAGTACTTTGGCTAGGCCTGTTCTGTATATTTAAGCTCCCTTTGGCAATACCTTAGTATCTGTGGAGTGTCTTAGAGGGCTAAGTATCTTTCCTTTAGCCTCAAGATTAAGAACAGATTCTGACTAAAATTACTTGATTAGAAGTCAGGTCAAACACCTCTTGCTGAATCAGTGACCGACTGAATATTCCTCCCTGCCAAATGACAGATAGCACCAAGTGCAGAATCTAGATAGTAGTCACAAAATAGAAAAGGAGAGAGTAGACTCTACAGTCTAGGTGTGAGATTGCTTTCCACATATATTGATGGAGAAATTTCTCCGAGATCTGTCTCTGTATAGGCTGACTGAGAATTTGAGCAAATGGGTTTTACTGGCTCCTGATGATGAATTGAAAAGCATATCTCCTTTGGGTGAACATTCCATGTCTACAAGCATGTGTAAGACACATAGGTTTATCTGTGAGTTTTTCTTCTCTTTGCTGTTAGGTCGCATCTGTGCGTAATCATTTTGCTTCATATGACCTGCAAACTGTGCTATGTAATTTAGTGGACACACCTGCTACAGTGTGCTCTCACTGCCAAACTCCTGAGAGAACTGAACAGATTGTTTTATGACAGAGTGATACGAATTCTTCTGAAAGCCTTTTAAGGATTTTTAAATTTATGATAGGAAAGAAATCCTCTCCCTATTTATAAAGCTGAGGAGGAAAAATTACCACTTTACTCCTTAATGATTTAGCTGAGGAATGAGCTAGGATAGCATGGGTGAAATGAATGCTCTCCCTTGGAAAGCATGTGGATCTGTTGAGAAGATGGAAACATAACAGTAGTATTAAGTGATGAGTGTGGGTGGGGGAGTTCTTTTCTCTTTGTTTCTTTGGAGAAGATTGGAATATTCTTTCATGTCAAACTCTTAAAAGGTGAAGGTACTGAAGGACTGGAGTTTCTTCCCCCTCCCTGTGTACATCCTTGCCAGGGAACACAATGCTACTCTTTGACTTTGACCATGACATCTTCCCTGAGTCAGCAAAGTCAGTCACCATACCTGTGCTGTTCATGTTTACTGGATCCTAACATGAGCTGGAGCTATGACACACCATGCTATGTCACATGTTTTAGAGTGGTTATACCTACATTGCCCTTTGGCTTGAACTCAAATCCTAATCCTGAGCTCTTCTGCCTGTTCACGTACTCCAGCATAACAAGTGTGAGATACAGTGTGGGACTGGAGAAGACAGTGGACATACGCTGGACCGCTGTTGTACACTGCCTTTTCTAGCTCTGGAAGCCTAGATGTAGAATACCTGGGTTTTGGCCTCTGAGAGCCCGTAAAAAAGCTACTGTACAGTGCTGGGAAGACAAAAGATGCCAGGATCATGGAAGGATGAAGTAAGGCTAAGGACAGAAAGCTGCCAGCAGTATCCAAAATATTCTTCAGTGGATGAGGTCTAGACTAGCTAGTATTCTCAAGTCAATGTTGATTTTACCATCAACAACGTGTATTATCAGCTTATCCAATGCATTTTACTTTGTCAAATCTAGCAAATAGAAATCAGAAAGAAAAAAGTCCAACATAATCCTTCAACAGGTTGCTTTGCAAAGCTTTGATTTGAAATAACATGGCTTGAGGAAGAAGACTTACTTCTGACATGCACATTTTTCTTTCAAGAGACTTGTCCTTCTTTTGCTCTGGTTTGTAACTGGGGAAGCAGTGGTGTTTTCCTGTCTTTTAAGGAACAGCTGAGGGTCCTGAACAAAGAGTGCCTCTGTGCATATCCTTATGACTGGGAAACAGTAGTGATTAATCAGCTGTGGTTCTCCCTGGCGTGGAAGACTGCATGGGCAAGTGCCCTGGAGCACCCATTTCGTCAGAGATTGTACAGATCTTCAGAGAATCCACAAAGTCGTGTAAGAAGTTACTTCCTTGGCATCAACATCTTATCCTTATTTTAACTGAGACTCAGCTTATGTGTTCAGTGAGAAAGGACAAAACAAAGTAGACTCACTCTTGCCTGTGGGGCGTGCCTCTGCACAGTGGGACTTGTCCCTGCCCATGTCAGGGGCGTTGGAACTAGATGGTCTTTAAGCTCCCTTCCAACCCAAACTATTCTATGATTCTGTGATTCCCTGGGTAGCACACACAGATTGTATATTATCTCTGTCTTTCCTTAAAGAATTTTACTTTGCTTGGCTGCCTACAATGCAAGAAGTTCTACAAGTGTTTGAGTTACACTTGGACACTCCCTAGTATCAAAAAAAAGCACTGCAGAAGGCCTAAAATGTCCTTATGAAAGTGCTGTATAGGTGCTGGTATTATCCTTTTATTTTGTCAGGAATGTATTCCTAGCTCCAAGGGAGATTCAGGGTTTCCTTCACAAACATTGTCATCTCTCCCTCATGGCTAATTTCACCTAGCCTCTTTTGAAAGTCTTTCAGGTCATTCTTTAAGTACATCCAGCTTCTATCTCTGAGCATCATTAGTGCACAGACATTTCTACAGCATCTTTATAAATTGCCTCCTGATTGCACATATCTTTTAAACAAAACTTTCAACTGAAATACAGGAGTATTTTGTACTTACTGTTAATAACACAGTAATCTGTAGCAGCTGCAAATGATTGTGGGCAAGATTAACCAACTTTAATCCATCATGAAAAGTAAATGTTTTCTTTTGGTCAAGCAACTGTTCTGGATTCCAACACAGTAGTGGTGCAGCTTCGAGGGTTACAGCTATTGTTAGGCAGTGATGCAGCCCAGAGGAAGCCAGTATTAGACAACTGTGTTGTACAAGGTAAGAAATTATTTTATACAAAACTTGCAGCAAAGGATTTCATCAGTCCTTAGGAGCTGTTAAGGTATAATGGAGTGAAGTCGTAATTGTAATATCGTGAGGCCACTGGAGCTCCACAAGCTAAATGAGATTGAGAGACTTTGTGAAGCATCATTGAAAAGATGCAGGGTAGCAAATGCAGGCTATTTTCTTTAGCTCCCTTAGTCCTCAGTCTAAGGTAAACATCCAGCACAGGATTGCTGTAGAGATGCAGTGAACTAGGAGTTTAGATAAGATTGTATTACTTACAAAGTAGAATAATTTTTTTTTGCTTGTCTCTATAAAAAGTTTACTAATTGTTGGGCTAAGTATGTTTTTCAGGAATTCATCATAACTGACTATCCTACTTCCTTGTTACTTGATAATAGTTCTTACATTTTCAGTCTTCTTCAGAAATAGACATAGTCACTCTGTTGCACAACTTTAAGATTTCTTTTTAAATTTATCTTGTTAATAGCCTTTGACAAAGATGAAAATGCTTTTTTGTTTTTTTCCACAGGATACTATGGTGATGGTCTGAATGCTATCATTGTGTTTGCGGCATGCTTCTTGCCAGACAGCAGTCGAACTGATTACAACTATGTCATGGAAAATCTTTTCCTGTGAGTGATATGTGAGCAATATGACAGAGCCTTTTGAGTTAGTGCTTATAATTATGTAGTGAGAGATAACCTCTTTTTAATTAAGAAGTAATTTTGGTCATTAAAGGGGAGTGATCTGAATTACTAGAAAAATTAGCAGTTATAGATACAATGCTCAGTGGAATATTATTTTGGTATTCTTTACCTACTCACCCTCCCAAACTAAGGCACATTTGTCAGGACCAAATATGACTGTAGTATCTCCCTGAATGTCAAGGAGTGCAGTATCTTTAGTTTCTTGGGCCAACAATCATGGCAGTGTTTCACTGGTGTTTTGCAGCCCTTACACTTGCTGAGAACAATCAGGAGGGGTTTAGCTCACCACACTGATGAGCTGATTTTCACCATTCCTTGCTTATTACACCATGGTGTATATCATTTTTAATATATGCTGTGGCAGTGTTTAGGAGTCATGGGAGGATTTTGTGACACTTGTTTTAAAAATATAGGATGAATGACAGTTCCTGACACAAAGATCTCTATGTATTTTTTATTATTCCATCTGCTTCTGATTCAGTTATAGGTGGCAGAGACCATTGGGCAGGACACAGCTTTGACCACATGAACCCAAATTTATCACAGAAAAATAACTCAAGTGGCAAGTTGGTTTGGCAGCCAAAAATTGTGAAGGCAGTACGCCCCTGAAGTGCCTCCAGCTACTTTTATTTACAGCTGTTAAAAAAAGTCAAATCATTACAGCATTTGCTATGCTAAAACCCAGTAAGTAATTTCTAAAGCCAGCAGAGGTCTGGCAGTTTACAAAGCATGAAAAGCACAGGCCCATCCTCCTTAAAGCTCCAGTGCCTGAAGATGCACATGGTGGTAGCCAGTGCCTTCAATATTGTGTCTACATGTGAAAAACAAGTTTGAGTGCTTTAGTTACAAACCAGCTGCTAGAATTTGTCTGATAGAGCCTCTAAGATGTCCATGTCATCTGCAGTAACTGATCTATACAATGCCACGTGATTTAGAGGGGAGGAATTACTGCAGTGGTTTTAACTTGATAACTGGGGAGCAAAGCTGAGAGTAACTGTGACTGATGCTAAGTAGTTGATCTTGACTTCACCCGAGACCCTTACTCATAGATAGAGCTGATGGTGAATGGACTTCGCAGAGAAAGTCTTTTCAAGCCTTAAGAGACTTTTCCACCTTACTTGAGGATATTGCACTTTTTCTGGGGTAGCAGTATAAGAGAGTGTTTGGGTTGGTTGTGAACTTTCAGCTTCGGAGAACTCTCTCAGTTCTCTGTAGCACAACAATAAGAGGGAAAATCAAATTGCCCCTTTCTTTCAGCTGTAAGCGTATTAAGCGCATTGAAATAAAGGGAGTGTGACAGTTTACAATGTATTCAATAACTGATGTATTCAAATTTTTGCAATTTCTTTGCTATTGATTATGTAGGGATCTGGAGAGGCCTGAAAATCACTAAATCTCTTCCAATTTATTTATGTAGCATGCTTCTGGTAAATAGTTGTGCACTTACAGTATATAAGCCACCTCTAGTTTCTGATTGACAGCTGTCCTCAATTGTCCATGTAAGGGTCCAGAACCTAAGAACGACACAGGCATGGCAACCGGGTACACAAAACAAAGTACAAAATTTATTTTCTTGCGCAAGAGGTTAAAAAAAACCCAGACTGGCCGGCCAGGGCTGCCCCACACAGGAGGGCAACCCCGGTTGCGTCTGTGGGGTTACATACAAAATTGTTATTTGCAAGCTCATTGGTTAGTCTAGGGGTACGTTCAGTGTATTTACAGTTCGTGTTATGTTCTGATAGATTCTATGCTGCATATGCAGCGATCTCTTATCCGTACATTGTTTTCACTTCAGGATGTGATTTCTCATCCCAGGGGGTGTCTGGCACGAACAGTTTCTAGTCCCCCACTTCTCTTTATCTACCGTCTGCTTGTTATTTTTTTAACTAGCTCTGCCCAACCCCCCTACATCCTGTCATGATGGGCCTCACTTATCCGCTTTTCTTTGCATAACGCTCCTCACAGTCCACACGTTTTGCAGTTACTCTCCCTCCTGGATTCCCTTCACATTTCTAGTTGCCTTATTCCTATTTGTTACCTAGACTAATCCTCTGAAGGGTTGAGATTGAGCCAAAACTCCTGAGACATCATCTTCCACAGCACTTCTGGATAATTCAGATCCACACAAAAAATTCTTCAATTTTATTTGTGGTTGTCTGGTGTAGTCTTGAGATTGAAAGTATTTTGGAAGAATCATAACTTGAAAAACTATACTTTGAAATCCAAAATGAGCAGTTCTTGCTTTCAGAGTGAGGGGATTGTTCTAGTCAATGGGAAAAATACTGTACATCTTTTCAAATAATAAATAAATTACCATTGTTACAAAAAAATAAGAAATATTGCAGTTAGGTAAGGTTTGCAAGAGAGCTTAGCATCCCTAAAATGCCAGATTGTCTAATTCAACCCACAGTAAATGGGAGCTGTTGAGTTAAAGTATGTGAGACACGTGAGATCTGACTAAAAAATTAGCAGGTATTCCTTTTTGTTGTAATATACCTCTTATTCCTGATGTAGAAGTATGCATGATTATTCTTATTATCACTGATTGTTCATCATATTGACAATTCTCTTCACAGTTAGGCAAACAGACATTTTTCAAGCTATTTCTTTTTCTATAACTGAAAAGCTTGTAGTGTTTTCATAAGTGCTTATGCACGCTTTTCTGTATATTTCAGTGTGTAAATGCCGTTAAGACACTACATATTTTGCCATATGAGAAGGGCTAATTTCATAACTTGTCAAACAGTCAGTAGGTTCAGTTAAATTAAGCTCCATGCAGTCCTTTGCTGTGGTATTTTCCTGTTAGATATGAGCCTTTGCAAATGTTAGCCACAAGTAAAGAATGCACAACTGCAAGGTGAGAGCAGTGAAAAGCGTTGAGTTAGTAGTGATTTAAATGGGATTTATCAATTGTGTGGAACTGGCCAGTTAATGACTGCCTACTTTATTCCCAATTCTCTTTGGTGAGAACTAGATTACCTAATCCGTTTTTTAAAGCAACTGCATTTTAAGGGATGTAAGAGTCAGATTAGATCATGAGTCATTCCCAAACACCTGTGAAAAGGGCTATTATGCTCAGGAATAGAGCTGCCTTTTGAAGTGAGAACACTCAGGCATTCGGCTATTAAGGTGTGACTCATGATTTTTCACTGTAGTTTTTACATAGACATGCCTTAGGGCTGGATAGTAGAGAGAACAATCTGAACATTTCTGTGAAGAACAACTCTTAAATGAGGTAATGACTACTGAAACTGAGCAGAGCATCTGCTGATGTAGTCCTGGACAAGACATGATGCCATGGAATACTCTGTCCCAGATTGATGGACAAGTTTTATTAGCCTCCAAATTCAAAGTGTTTTTACTGTACGGCTACAGACTCAGTAGCAGTAGTGTAAAGATCACAAGAATTATAGACAAGTATCTTCTTGTGAGCCTTATTATTTTTGCATTGAACAAACATGACAATTAATAGCGAAGTTTCTCAACAGTTAATCTTAGAAGCTTCTGAAAATTCATATGGTCCTGCCACACTCTCTTGTGAAATCTTATGATTTAATACCTTTTTAAGAAAAAACAAAGTCATCTGTGAGATTTGAGAACTCATTTTAAAACTATATTTGTAAGGAAACCACATATTTCTGAAGATGAAGGTAAGATTGTGGTTTTCTAGTTCCACTAGTCACCATGCTACCTGTATATGTATAAGTGCTTGCATTGATCTAAAGGAAAAGAAAACAATGTCATAAGTTTCTTAGTCTTCCTTGATTTATTCCTAGTAGACTGATTTAGTTTGGGCTTAAGTGAATAATGTAAACTATGTGCTTACTTACTTCTGTAACTTTTATCAGGTATGTAATCAGTACCTTAGAGCTGATGGTGGCTGAAGACTACATGATTGTCTACTTGAATGGAGCAACACCAAGAAGGAGGATGCCTGGCCTCGGTTGGATGAAAAAATGTTACCAAATGATTGATCGACGGTGAGAAGTATTTTCATTTCTGATCCACAGCCATTATTTTAAACACTGTCCATTTCTGTTACTTCCTGTAAGAAACACTCATTCACTGCTAAAATATTAAAAAGGACAAAGTCTTCGAAGCAAAGATAACAATATTTTTATTTTACAATTCAGCGCTGAATTGGATGCGCTTCTAAAAAAGGCATACTGCAAAGCGTGTTTACAGGAGTTTTATACTGGTTAAACATGTATATTCATACAGATTTTGAGAAACGCTGGTTACATATTTGAGGAATATTGGTTAACCATACACAGAACTCATATCACCCACTCTCAAATGTACATCACAGTTCCTTTGTGTCTTCAGAATCCTCTGATGCTCTTAATCTTATCTCCTTCCTCATTGTCTCCTCTTGGTGAGCTCAGGTCTGCTCTTTGTTCCTGCTGGGGAACTGTCCTTGTTTTGACTAGTAAACAAGCTAAACTCCTGTTACAATCACATCCTTTATTACTGCAAGCTGGCCAGGATTTGCCTTCAGTATACATTTTAGACAAAGAATGGTGTAAGTTCTCAAAGAATATTTATTTAGGTTATCCAATTATGTCTGAAGATTGCCCGCACACCATCTCCCGACACAAGACAGATACACATCACAAAAGCATACAAACCAGCTGCAGCAAAACCCATCAACCAATTCTCACATTCAGTGTGTGACAGTGTTCACTGTACAAGATCTTACTGAATGTTTTGTGGGTTTTTTTGTTTTTCTTTAAGAAACCATTTCTCTTTTACTTAGGTTACGGAAGAATTTAAAATCATTTATAATTGTTCATCCATCATGGTTTATCAGGACAATTCTGGCTGTGACACGACCTTTTATAAGGTAGGTGTTGAATACAAGTGGTTTTCTGTGTATCTAAGAATAAGCACCCTAAATCATCAAACATAGCTGTCCATCTTTTACTGCGAGTACTGATTTGGATAGTTGAAATTGACATTACTAAGGTGAAAAATTGGAAAAAAACTTGATGTAAATAAGAATCTAGTTTCAAATACCACAGGCATGATATTGCAAACCCATATGTGTATGTAGAACTGGAATCCAGTCCCCTTAAATTGTCTTTTTTCCAAGCCCAGATAAAAAAGGCAAGTAGAAAAGCAGTCTGCATGTTATGCTAATCACCTCAAAAAAAAATCCGGGCTCCAGGGCATGATTAATCTGCAGTTCTGGGTTAAAATAACCTGATTGCTGCTCATGAAAGAGGACTTTCAGCGCCCTGAGCTGTTTCAATGGATAGGAGTCTGGGTTCCAGAAAAAGTTTTATGCCATCAAAAATAAGCCTTTGATTAGTAAGGACCTTGAAGACCTCACAAGTTATTGAAGAAGATGAACAATTATGCAGTTGAAATCCTAATATCAGGGAAAGCAGAGGGACAGGTGTGAGAAAGGGTTGATTCAAGCAAGGGAAGAATCATCGACTACAGAAATTATTTCAGGTCAGACAATTGAGTCATCTTATTTTTTTGAGTGTGTTGTCTCAGCCTTTTCCTGGGTGGCCTGCAGTAGGAATATACACAATCAGATCTGTACTCATCTAAACAAATGAGGAAGTTTAGTTTTGTTATGTTTGAATGAGAATCAGTGTCAAATATAAATGCTACTTCATCATGATAGCTTGATGTTAATTCATAATGGACACGTTAAGTGAATGCTTCCCATCTTGTTTTACATGTAAATATTCTGTAGGGAATTTGATTATTTTCAGAATTTTAATACATTTCCTTCAAACTGTAAAATTAATCATGTGACCTAGTGTGTAGGCATTAGTTTATAATATTGCCATAAATACTGTGGTCCAGCCTATGCAGGGAACAGCAAAAGGTCTAGACTTGATTTCAGCATTCACTAGAACTCAGGTATACTCATGATCATCTGAACTCTGTAACTGAAATATGAATAACAAAATGCGTATTTATTTAATACATTAAATAATGTATTAAATATACATAATATACATATACAAGGCATAAAAATGCCTTGTTTTTTTTAATATGTCATGAAAGATTTTTGGGGAAAGACAACAAACATATTGTTTCTGCATTACAGCTCAAAGTTCAGCAGTAAGATAAAGTACATTGACACATTGGCGGAGCTTCATGAGATGATTCCAATGATGCACATACCAGACAACATTGTCAAGTAAGTGATGTACAGTAAGCCCGCACTCGTTCTAATGGAAACTATTTTCACAAACTAACCTTAGTGTTTTCGAGTCTCTAGGAAAAATAGAAAGCCCCTTCCTGGTATTGTTACAAATGCTTGTGTTGTCCCACAAAATTTTACTGTCAGACTCTGAAGAAGAAAAACACTGTGCAATTGAAACACAAAATACAATAAATATATGCTGCTAGGGGAATCAGTACTTTTAGGAAGAGGAAGGTTGTTTACAGGTACTGCTGGTAAAATGGAAAAAACTTCCAGGCTGTGTTCCTTCATCAAGCACATGAGTATGTAATCTGGATTGGAATAGACTGTTTACTCACTAATTGCAACTCAGGAAAAAAACAGGAATCAAGTTTAACCCTTCCACAAGTGTCATTAGTGCTATGCTTTTATGTGTATTTTACAACTATTTAAGTAAAAGTGGTTTGGGTTTTTTTTTCATTTTTTCATACAGAGCTTTGAACTGAAACGGTAATTCTAAGATAGCCTTTTCAATAGGAAACCACTGAAAGTTTGTAGGCTTGTGGTTCCTTATCTTACTGATTTTCATGGTTTAACCCAGAACCATTGAAAAATAATCTTTCAGTTTTTGTTTCTTGATATAAGGTTTTTTTTTAAATGTAGGTATTTCTAGAGGAAAGATATGCTAAAAAATTGTAGGAAGTTGATTTGAACTGCTCCCCTCAACTGGCTTTTTTCAGATCTTAAAGCAAAATATTGAAATGGTGTACCAATACCAAACACTCTGGAAATCAGTCAAGGTTTTCATATAGGTCATTATTAAAAAGATTTACTGTTCAGGAGTGATTTTTTATTATTATTCATTTTATCAAATGTCCTAGGATTTGAACAGGCAAATGTACTGTACTATAATAGAAAGTGTTTTGATGCATGAATATATAAGTTTAATTGTATTTTCCTTATGGTTTATCAATGGATAGGTATGAAGAACATTTCTTTGGGAGCTGTCAGACCTCTTCAACCCAGGCAGGAGTTTTCAAACCTGCCTCACGGTAGTTGTGAAAGCAGCATAACTTCCCTCAGGCTGCTGGTTGCTCTGAAACTTCTGGTGTAATTCCAGGGAGCAAGTGGGAATCTCAATTTGTGCAGTGGCATGTGTAAAAACAGCGAATTGCAGTCATTAAATCAGGGATTATATAGACTTTCATTTAAATTTATTTGCTGCTGTAAATTCTTTAGAGGTGGAGTGATGTCAAGAATGTGGAGCAGAGAGGATGTTGGTCACCTGATAAAGAGAAGTCCAAGATGTTTTAACGTTCCTAAATTTTTTTCATCCTCCCTCCTTCCCTTCCTCCTTCCCTCCCTCTTTTTTATTACTGTTATCATTTCACTTCCTTACAGTTCTCTCCGATACAGACCTTAACCAGTGCATTCAGCATGTGTCTCTGTTTCTTCTGTTACACTGTCTATAGCAGCGCACACATCTGTGTCACACACATCTGAACTGTGTTCAGTTCTGGGCCCCTCACCACAAGAAGGATGTTGAGGCTCTGGAGTGAGTCCAGAGAAGAGCAACAAAGCTGGTGAAGGGGCTGGAGAACAGGCCTTATGAGGAACGGCTGAGAGAGCTGGGGTTGTTTAGCCTGGAGAAGAGGAGGCTGAGGGGAGACCTCATTCCTCTCTACAACTACCTGAAAGGAGGTTGTAGAGAGGAGGGTGCTGGCCTCTTCTCTCAAGTGACAAGGGGCAGGACAAGAGGGAATGGCCTCAAGCTCTGCCAGGGGAGGTTTAGGCTGGACATTAGGAAAAAATTCTTCATGGAAAGGGTCACTGGGCAGTGGAACAGGCTTCCCAGGGAGGTGGTTGATTCACCTTCCCTGAAGGTGTTTAAGGCACGGGTGGACGAGGTGCTAAGGGACATGGTTTAGTGTTTGATGGGAATGGTTGGACTCTATGATCCGGTGGGTCTCTTCCAACCTGGTTATTCTATGATTCTATGATTCTATCTTTCCTTACCCATTGACTGAAAAGTGTTTGGAAAGCCAATTCACCTTTCAGGCCAAAGAAACTTTAGGACTTAGCTTAGGAAATTTTAGGCAAGTGCCTATTTCATGTCATCGAGAGCCAGATGAGAGATGATTTTGCTGAAGGAAAATATTGAAAGATAACAAGTGTGCCCATTGGTGACAAGTATTTTCAAGATGTCACCATACAAAGATTTAGCAGGTGTGTGCATTCAAGGCACCGTGAGTGGTTATTCCCATGCTACAGAGAATAGAGCAGTATTCGGCTCACAGCTTCCCTTCTGCTTCAAGTTCTTGTAGCAAAATAAAATACAATTCAACTTTCAGCTAATTGTTCCACTGTGAAGAGCAAAAGTACCACTATGGTCATGAGGAATCACACCTGTAGAAAGTACTTAAAGTTATGCTAGAATCTGGGGTATGTGGTTGATTAGAAGTTTTTAGGAACATGGGGATACAATGTGCCTGTTGTATCATATGAACTTGTACATCTTTTCTTTTCCTTCACCCATTCCTGTCTTGTAAGGTATGATGAAGAGAAGTGTATTAAGAGAAGAATGAGGTAAAACTTGCTTTCTAGCCCATGCTGCTGCTCGTAATGGAGTGAATCTGTGTGACAGCCTTTTACCTGCAGGTGACCTCAACAGCTGAATGAGAGAGGACTTGCAATGATGTGGAGTCTTACTTTCCCCTTCAAGCTGTTGAGATCAGCCTCTCTTGCAAATAAAACTTACTCGACTGTAAATGTCCTTGACTTGGTCCAGGCTGCAGCTAGTTAAGTACTATCAGACAGAATAACTGAATGCTTTCAGCTCTGTCCACTGGGCATGCCTCAGATCCCTGCTGCTTTTACGTTTCTGCCTCCAAATTAGCTAAATAAGGAGTTACAAATTAAAGGTGGGCTAAGCACAAATGTAAGTACAATCATGCTAAAATGAAGAGCTGTAGGGTCAGTGTATTATCCTGGGTGCCTATTTTAGAAGCATGTACTATATTTGGTTTTTGCTCTGCTATTGCTCTGCTTCTCTTATGCTCTGCTTGCTTCTTTGTTTCTTTATATCAATAACTTTTACTCATGCAGACTGGATGAAGAGCTGAGGGAAACTTCAGAAACAGCTAAGTACGATAGCTTTCAGCTCAATGCTGGCATTATATTTACTCGGTTCACAGGAATGGATTGAATGCAGTAGTACCTTATGTTTGCTACAGCAATCAGGTCATAGTTTTAGTTACTGTGTAAGTTGCCACATTTGTGAATTGACTTCCCCTCTCACTATTAGCGGTCTTCTTTTGTACTGAGCAGTCTTTCTGTTGAGTCTCAGTAAGCAAAAATTTTATCCATACACTATAAAAAACATTTGTGCTGTTTTTTAATGATTGTTTCTGTAGCCTTGGGGGGGATTGAAAGTACTTTTTTACTGCATTAAAATGGTTCATTAAACTTTTTCTGCCCTTCACTCATTATGTCAGATGATTCCTAAAGTTTTAGGAGGCAGTTATTTTTAGAAATTATGTTTTACAATTTAAATGTTAGGAATAGCTATTGTACCTGATTCTCAGTTAAGGTAGGTAGGTAATATTTCTTCTCTTTCCATTGTTGGTTGGATGGGCTGGTGGATGTGTCAGTTGATGATTAGATACTTTAAACTTGTACTTCTGTGCTTTGACTTTAACATACTGAGGCAGTATGGTGTAAGGTACCATAGAAATCCTTAATCAGAAGGATACAATCCTTCACCTGGTGAGAAGAGCTTCAAAAGTATCCTGTGTACTTTTTTCATATACGTCATACACAGGATTCTGGAGTAAGGAGCTGTGTGTCAGTTCTAGAGGGACATTTTCCCTGTGATTTTTGTAACCAAAGATTTGGAGTTTTTCAAGTTTCTTTTCAGTCTTCTATCTTTAACTTGTGTACTTAATAATTTTCATCTTACCACTTCTTCTTTGTTGTATTTTTTTCTAAAGTTTCTTCTTCTGTGCTACACATTTGCCTCCAATTCTCCTGAGATTAGCTCTTCAAACAGTCACAGAGATATAACCAAACACTGCTTTTTGATTCTAGCAGTTAGACTGCCTGAGAAGCAATAAATTCAAACAAGTAGTTACCTGATACTATGAATATCGAAAAAAAAGAGGCCCACCTAACCTTGAAATGCAACTTCTATCCCTCTCTATGAAAGAAAGCTACTTTCTTGCTGCTCCCTTCATTTAAAAGAGCGCATGCTGCAGCATAGTAAGTGAAAGGGGAAGTAAATACTCATGAGGCATCACTGATTATTATTATTATTGTTTGATGTATTAAGTCACTGTAGTGCATTCCCCTTCCCCAAGTTAAAGAAATAACTTAAAAATTTATTACACGGATTTGTATTGCCACCACTCGTGTTGCTCACTACTTCAATATCAATATTATGTGTGTTTGTGTTTTCAAAGATGCTTATTACAGTTATTGCATCCCCCAAAATTGATGTCATATTTTAAAAAAGGAAGAAATAAACACAGAACAAATGTTTACTACTATCTTCTTTTTCCTTGTACCCAGAACTAGCTGCCTCTCAAATGATCCAGAAATTACTTCAGTGGAGCAGGAGTAAGAATTTATGCCTAATTCTGTCATTACACTGAAACATTATTTTGCAACCATGCTGAAAGGAACTGAGGCTGGGTAGACTCCATAAAGCTTTTTGAAGACCTGAATGCTTTTGTAGTTATTTTAAGGAACTTGATTCAACATATGCAAGCAGAAAAACTGCTGAAGTTAGCATTTATTATATTTGCATTGCAGATGTGTTTAAAGGGTCTTCAGTCATTTCCAGGCAGAGACGGATAGAATTCTTAGCCTGGGTATTTTCAAGTTTAAGTTATGTGAAAACTGATAGAAAGGATATGATATGATCAGAGTGAAGATGGTCCCATGCATTATACTCAAAATTAAATTGGTAAACTTGCCATACTCATTCAAAGCTTAAAGTCTTACATTTTACTTTGATTTCAGGGTTGTGCCCTTCTTGGTTTTTTTTTGCTTCTCAGCTTCTTTCATAGTTATATTCCTGACTAGTATCTTCATGTGTCTTCCCTTCAAAGCTGGACTGATTCCCTTGTAAATGGCAATGTATTAGTCCTCTGACATGCTGTTCCTCTGTCTGATACCATAACTGAAGCATGCAAATGCAAAACCCTGCACGACTCTTACTGTGCATCAGTGAGGGTGTTTGCAGCTGTAGTGTGTCACACAATAACAGTTTATTGCTAGAATAGCATATCAGCATGACAAGCTGTTGCAGAAGCATGTGTATTCCTGGTCAGTGTGTACAGGGGAGGAACGGGGACTTTAATGTCCCTAGCCATCTGACCAGTATGTAGAAATAAATTAGTGTCTCACACTGGCATATTGTTCAGGAAATAGTAAAAGTAACTCCTCAGTAAAAGATTCCATCAATAACAGGAGTTTTAATAAGCAAACAAATAATTAGGAATACATGTAGCAAACAGCTGTATAAATAAAATGGAGGTTTTCTTGTCACTTTTTAAAAATAAAATTGTACTCTATTAAACCTATCATGCATGATATGTATATTTGAGTCATAAGCTGAACTCCTGATTTCTAGAGCAGTTGACATAAAATCTCTGAGCATCTTTTTCTGGTTATAAGTCACTGTTTAATCTGTAATAAGTCAATATCAGAACTGTTTTGGGTTTTTTTGAAGTATGAGGACACAGAATAAATAACATGTTTAAGATTGTTTATGATTTTGGCCTTTTTATGGCTTGAACAATTTTCCTGTTTTCCTCAAAAGAGAAGCTGGGCAGCAAAAAGCAGTATGAGAAGAGAATTCATATTTAACTTAAATAAATATAGTTGGGGCCAAATAAATGTTAATTCCTGCTGTTTCTTTTGTCCTCATAAATATTGAGTCTTCAGAAATGACAATAATTTTACTGTGGTTGTATTTGTGATTTCTGGTGTCATTTCTGCAGGAAATAGGATTTTCCATGTAGATGCCTCCACAATTATAACAGTTTTACACAGACTTTTCTCCTATACGCTTTGCTGAAACCTCTCTGGAGTCTGCCCAGATCTTAGTTTGCTTCTGTTGTCTTTTTTTATTATCTGTTCCAATCATGTTCTCTTGTGCTCTATTTTTTCTCTCAACTTCTTGCACTCCCTCATGACCTTTTACAAAAAATCCAGCATGAAATAATAATAACAGTGAAGAACCCTGTGTGTTCTGTAGCAGTTCATAAATATTGAAGGTGCTTTAAATAGTTATGTATTCTGTGAGGAAAATTGTATTTTGATTCAATGTTTATGATGGCAACTTTTATTCTAAAGAATGCTTCCTAACTATTGGATGACACATGCTTTGCACTCAGTAGCAAAACTGTACTCCTAGAAACATTTTTAGGGGCACCCACATCTTGGCACATGTGGTATCATTCCACCAGGATCTTTCCACATGTGGTGTCTACTTCAGATTGGAATTGCCAGGATGTAGTTACTAATTTCAATAAAACAGTAACATATCTTATTAAAGAGTGAATTTTCCACATATAGTAGATATGCTTTGTCTAAATTATTTGACACCAGTGCATTTAATTGTATAAGAGATGCCTATACTTAACACTGTGGGAGTTCAGGATTGGGGAAATTACTGATTTCTTTTTGTTTTTGTTCTTTTGTGTTTGTTTTGGTTTTGTGTTTGGTTTGTTTGATTTTTTTTTCTTTAATATATAGAATTGACAGGACTCTGAAATAAAAAGCATCACTGCCAAGCATTTGAAGAAGACGGTTTGTTTGGATTTTCGTCACCTGTACACCCACGACTACGATGTACAAAAGGCAATTTGGGTTAATTTTATTCGGTTTATGATTTTTGTCTTGTCAACTCAGCAATTCCAGCAGACCAAAAGAGCCAGTCCTGTTGCCGTGGAAACAGCAGAATTGTGGGCCTGGTTATTTGTGTTGCCTTCAGAAATTGTTTTCGTTAGGAAAGCTATATTATCTAGCATTGGTTTCTGTGTGTGTGCAAGTTCTGTTTAAAAGAATACTTTCATCAACAAGTCAATGAGGATGTGGATCTTTGTTTCTTTTTTGTCTTTAGAATCTTAAAGTTTATGCATAGCTGAATGGAATAGTTATTTTTACAATAAATGTTCACGTGGTTGTTTCATAAAGCAGCATCATCTTTATTTAAAAATAATTCTAGAAATTATGCAGGACTTTCCTGAATCTGTCTGTTTCTTGCTGTCTGAAAACTCCTCCGTGTTCATTTAACTCTAATAACTTTTATTTGGTCACAGAGAAGACTCATACACTAAAAAAATACTAATTAGTCATCAAACAGACTTCCTAGAGGACAAATGAGTAACTGAAATTAATTTTATTTTAATGATTCAGTTTAGTATCTTTATTTTAGAGTAGTTTATATAGAAGCAGCCAATAATGTAGATTATTGTCATACATTCTAAATGCCCTGGAGTATTAATTTGTTATTGTTTTTCAAATCTTTATTTTCCAGAACTTTTTTTTTTTAATTACGAGTCTTCAAATGGCATCAGAACTCCAATCGTAAAAGACATTAGTGCTATGAATATGGAACAAATACCTAGCATTTCCTACTAACAATTGAAGGTTAAATGTATAAATCCACTGTTGGGAGACAGAGTTATTTGTTAGGACTGGATGTCAAAGTATTATTCAAAGTGTATCTAATACACACATGCAAAAAAAGATTTTACAATTGAGCTTATAGTCTGCATCATAGAACAGCAGTAAAAACATGAGAAGGAAAAAAAGCCCTAAGCATTTCTTGTTAGCGGCTGCCCTGTGTACTGGTACAAAAGACATTGCAGTGTGATTCCTCATTCACTGGAAAGTAATTACAGTCTCTCAAACCATTCTTTTGCAAGAGAGTGCAAAGTGATTTTCAAATGAATTCTACCTGTCTGGCTTAAGAAGGCAAGAGTCAAGAATATGACTAAAATGCTTTCTTTTCCCTTGGAACACTTCCCAAGCCTGCTAATGCTCCTGCATTTTGGGATGTCCTAACAGAAGTAATAGCATTACATACTTTCTGAAATATTATTCTTACCTTTAAGAGATTCTCATATGCCCTAGAATTACATCTATGGATTCTCTGCTGGTCTGTAAATAAGTCCTTAGATATAACAGTGCAACATAATTTGCACCTTTTTTTTTATGTGTACGCTTAACTCCAGTCCTGCTTTCAGTCCAGAACTACTAATTAAAGAGAAGAAGTTTTCTTGGGGATAAAAGTTCAAGCAAAAAGTATGGCAGCACAGGCCTTGATTTTTTTCAGTAGGATCTAAACTGAGGGCGAAAGTACATTTAAAAGATAGATTTTTTTGTTCTGTTGTTTGTACATTTCCATCTCTGTCAATTTGTATTTTGTATTTGCAAGTTGTATTTGCAGGAAAGGAAGCAAGCATCCATCACTGTGTGCAGAGTTGTTCAGCTACTGTAATGAAGATTAAGAAAGTAGTCAGAAAAGCAAGAACTTGACAAATGCTTTCTTTTCTGCCAACATTAAAATTTAAATATCTGCCTATCTGCAGTCCTTCCTCTGTACTGACAGGTAGTGCATTGTATACACTCAGTCTATCATACTAGTTAGCCTGTTGCATCACATCTTTCTGTCAATTCCTGTTAATTTCCACAGAGGAAGGACCTAATCCCACTGACCAGTGTTGCTGCTTTATAACCTTGCCCTAAATTAGGATCTAGTAGTTTTCATCTCATTTCTCAGATGTTTGAATCTTGGCTTGTGTCTGCCTTATAAAAGTGCTGTCACTTAGTATATTGGGGATAATGTTTTATGTACGGAGTGACATTTGTATTAACTTCCAGATGCTAATTATCTATGCTAATAGATCTAATCTATTAAAATAATTTAGTAGCATGAAGTCATATCTTCTGTAGACCGGTAGATTAAACCAACTAGAATGTGCCAGATGAGTTGTGTTATGCTATAGGTGAGAGAAGTATTTGCTACAAGAAAAGATTGCCACAAAGAAAATGTTTAGCACAAAATCTTTGTGCACTGTTTGAGACCTAAGTAGTATATAAGAAATTTGTGGTCTTAGTGGTGGATGTTGATTCAGAGAGGAGTTTAATTCTAAAGGATTTGTGTGAAATTACTAAGCAACAAAGCTATACATGAATTAATATGATTAATGTGGGTGGATTCATAGTGGCAGCCTGAGATGAAAGGAATTTGTTTTAAGACAAATTTCACATGAAAACAAAATTGTGATGGTGCAAAAATAATTGCAAGATCGAGGTCTAGTTATCTTTGCTTATTAATATATTTTGAAAAGTTTTTTAATGTTATAATATGGCAATTCTATATTATACTAACAATAGTCTGTCAATATTAATGAATCAGTAGTTTGTTGAAAAAGGAATATAGTATGTATAATTGCACAGATATAATCTTTTATATGCAGATTTTTTTCTACTATGTATCAGAGTGCTCAGATAAAATATAAATCGATAGTTGCTTTTTTTGTTGTTGTTAAAATACCTATGCTGACTTAAATTGTAGATTAAGCAATACAAGGATATCTAATATCATTGTATGCATATACATGCATATGGATTAGAAATAAAGAACTGTAACCCACCACTGGAAGCATTTCCTTTCAGCATCAAGGTTTTTTCTTTATTCCCTTTGTGCATGGAAACACTTGACCATTTCAAATAAAGGTTCTTTACATAGTTATGAATATATTTTCTTTCTACTCTCCACCTTTGCTTCCAAAAATTGAAGTTGAGTCAGTTCTGTGTCTCTTGATATTACTCTCCACCTCCATGTATTCAAATCCTTGCTTTGCTGATACTGGCAGTGTCATTCCTGAAAGAAAACAGGAGGACCTATTGAAATTGCTCTCTAGTTTATGTTTATGCTGTGTTATCTAAAAATTGAATGCATACATATTCTCAATTCCGTCTCATATGGTAGGCAGAAAATGGAAGCTATGGGGCAGAAACAGACTGTGAAACCACCTCCCTAACTCCAGTGAAGGAAGGTGTCAGTGATGGATGTTCAGTCCTCTTAGAGATCTGGTGCGATGTGCCTACCCCGTCTCAATCTACATGGATGTCAAACTGGTTGATTTATACTTCTGGTGCTTTACTTAAACCCCAATGACTTTTGGATGGCTAACCTGGGGCATTGGCCAGTGAGGCATCACATTTGAGCTAAAAGGGGATAAACTATGGCTTCTTAATTGCCACCCACCTGCAAGCACCTCTATGAATGCTTATACACCTTTTCATTGCAAAGCCAAAGAAGTTGGGTTAAGCTAACCTGTCATGCTTGTTTAAAATAGTCTCCTTGACTTTTGATAGGTTTGAAAACATAAATCATAGGGGCTGATAATTTAGGGCTTAAATTGGGCCTCAGAAGCAGACTTCTTGATGACCATGTCATACCAAAGAAGTGCTGCTAGATTTCAGGAATATGATATAGTGTTTTGGTTATCTTTCCCCAGGTCCTTCCAATACAATGTAATTACAATTTAAGTGTTTTGTTGGCAGTTGATCTCCGCTGTTCACTAATATGGTGTAACTTACACTCTAGATCTCAGAAGCTGGAATGGCTGCTCTTATGTCCAGCTATAATGCTCGAGCTGGGAAACCTGTGAGTCATCCTAATACCATCAGTGGTTGTAATAAGAGCTCAGATATTTTCTCTTCTTTACCTTCTGTGTGGCTCACCACCTGGCAATTTATGTCTTCCAGTAATTTCAACAAAGTTTTCAGAGTGCTGGTTAGTGGGTTTTGTCGCTAGGAGTACTGGTGCAATATACACAGCTATTTATACAAGGAAACACTGAAAATGCAGGTGAGGAGTAACAAAGAAGCCTTATTTTCAAGAAAGAAAATCATAGTATTTTAACAATTGACATTCTCTGATAGTTTCTAAACAGTTCATGTTGTGAACATATGGGACATCTCAACATTCTTCTCAAGAAAAAGGTTTATAAATACTTGAACTGAATGTTTGGCTCATTTGCTTTTTTTCAGAAGAAAAAATATATGTTTTCTTTTCTTATAGATTTGCAATGGAGGATTAGCATGAAATAAGTTCTCAGCACAATTTAGTAACGTAAAATAAAATCCATTAGCTGAAAGGGAAACCTGTAGCCATGTAGTATGTAGTAGTAAGTTAACACTCATTTCCCAACTGTGTTAATTTTCCCCTTCGCTGCTTCTACAAGACTTATATTCCTGTTACCTCAGTCCTTAGAGCTAAAGCACAAACTGATGATATGGATGGTTTTCTATATGGGAGAACTAGTTTAACAAGCTGAATGCAAGATATTATGAAAGGAAAGCATATTCATTTACAGAATCTCAAAGTAAGTTGATCTCACCTGCTCACACTCTTTCTCTCACAGGCTTCATTCATGCTGACTGTCACACCTACGTGCTCAAAAACACCAGGACCCATGTTCCCAGGGAGGCTGACCATGAGCACTTGTTGGCAGCACAAAGGAGAAGGGCATGTCCTCATCATGTTTCTCATCTTTCTTACTGCAGACAGCAAACTGCTTTTGAGTGTGAGGATTTTGAGTCCTTTGTACAATTTAGGAGACAGTAGCTATTATTTGGTGGTCCTTTGCTTTAGAGTCATGCTTCCACTCTTTTTGGCCATTGTTTTTCCTTCATTCAGGGGATGTGCTTATGCTCTCAGTGAGTTACAACATGCACCAGCCTGTATGTGACATGCTGTATTCTGCCACCCTGCTGGTGTTAGGTGACAAGTTCTGGTCTTGTAACAGTGCAGGTCTTGTGGCTCTGTCGTAAAAACCATATTCCTCGATTTTACTGCTGGAATCAGTGTCCTGGGAGGTGTGTCCTGGAAAGTATAGCTCTTCTACTGTATTTCCAGCTGCATTTACACACATACATATTTTCTTTCATATGGTATTTGCACTGGTCTCATTTGTTCTGTTACAAATCTCTGCAGTTTTGCAGAACAAAGAACCACAGTTGTGCTATAATTGATAAGTCAGGAAAATGCTCTTGGCAGAGTGGTTGGGACTGCATTAGAATAAGTACTGAAAAGAGAAAGGAAATCTAGTTTTCTTAGTGAAAGAAAGCATTAAAGACTTGTCAGGAATACAGAATTAGGAAATAGTCTCTTCATGATAGTTTGGAAGTTAACATAAAGATCTCAACTTTTAAATTACTTCAAAAAGTTGGACTGGTTTGGGTTGCAAGGGCTTTCAAAGTTTGTCTAGCCCAGCCTCAACTCTAGTCCTCTTGAGTGATCAGACATTTAAGATAAGAAGTAGAAATGTCTCTAAAAAAATCTAATAAGAGACTCTGGTGAAATTAGTGTGTGCTGGATGGGGTCTTTTTTTCAGATCCACTTGATTTTAGCATGTCTCTTCTGCCTTCTCAAGCCTTTGGGCTGGTGAAATTGCATCCTCTTAAATTTAAACATGTTGGTGTTGAAGGCTCGTGACAGTGCTGACACTGTATTTTGTTTTAAAAACCCACAAAACATACAGACACAGATTTTCAAGTTTGTGATATAATCTTTTGTCATTTTTAAGTGTTGGAAGTGCCCCTCAATTTCAGAATAAAAGGCAGGTTCAAGATTGTGTTAGCTGTGTAGCCATGTATAGTGATTTCTGGAGACAGGAGGAGTATCCTTGTATTACCTTGCACAGCAGAAGCCAAAGAAGAAAGCATCAGGAAGTTCACTGATCTACTGCACATTCACTGTCCTTTTCCTCCAGTCATACAAACCCTCTAGCACCACATTCCCATTGCGAAATACAGCTACCATAGAGGCAGGTAGTGACTATTAACAAAATGTTTATGAAGCTTTAGAATAACGCTTCATGAGGGATCTCATAAATCCCTCAGATGCATGGGGAACTTACCAAGGTCTTTAGGCCAGTATGTTGTTGCTGTAAGCATTAATTTTTTCTAATCCTTTCTTTGATGCGGGCTTGTTCTTTAACACTGCTTTTTCTTTCATGGGCTTACCTTCAGCACTTGAGGTAGGCAGAGGTAAATATTTATGACTTAGATGTTTTGTTGGAGCTTGTTCTAGTTCATGAACAACAGTTACTGATCTGCCATCCAGCTGACTGATCTTTCTTGATTGCTGTTATGTTTGTGTTTCATTTTCACATTTTGTCAAATGCCAAATACCACCATCTTTTCATTGTAACCTGTAGTTTTGTGGAAGTGAAAAAAAAAAACAAAACCACCAAAGAAGAAGAAAGCATTTCACTTTCTAGGTCTGAAATTAGGAAAAAAACCCCCATAAAATTGTAGTCGTGGCTTATAGCATAATTAAACTATATTTAAAAAATGCTGCATTGTGGAAAGTAATGAAGAACAAACGATTACCTCTTTTACTTGTAGGTGCTGTTTTGTCTGATTATCTGCCTGTATTCAGGGGAAGGTCAAAGAATGGCACAGTGAAGTTAAAATGCTGGCTGGTCCTGTTTGCATTGTTCTCGTTTGCAGTTCTGCAATGTTTGCACTGACAATTGCTCAAGTACTGCAGAATTCAAGCTCTCGCCCAAATAAATTATTTCCCAAAGCCACTGGAGTCTCTTGAAAAAAATCATGTGCTTTTATCTTAGTTATTTTTCATAGAAAATTCCACCCATTTAAGAAGAAATGGTCATTTGCTGCTTGCATGGAGTGATTTCTTTCAATAGTATTTTTAGTGACTCCTGGTTTGTCTAGTCAGAAGGAGCAATAGAGTTGGCTGGGTTGAGCTCTGCTAAATTTGAGAGCGTGAAACAAAATGCCACCTAAGCCTGCTGCCTCTTATTTCTTCCTCTTTGCTTTCCTCAGCTTAAGAGAACCCTATTAAATACAGCTTTATGGAACTAAGGCAGAACACCTCTCAAGGCTTAGAGTACGTAATAGTACATTTAAATGTGCAGACTGGCATAGGCATTTTGTTGTGTCTTTGCTGGCTCTTCCTGTAGCGATAATTGTTAAGGTAAAAAACAGATGAGTGATCCTACAAATACACTTGCAGTCTCCTCATTTTTTCCATTATGGAAAATCCTGTGTTTTGGCCTTTTAGGCAAGACAGGAATAACAAGGGAAAAATACAAATTTTAAAAAAATAATTTAATATTATTATCAGATTTCATCTCTCTTTGAAGAAAGAAGTTAAAACAGTCATTCCATATATAATATTAGAACAAAATAATTTTGTGTGTTAAAATATGCATACATTAGCATTGTTAGCAAGGTGATAGTTGGCTTTGGTACATTAAGATTTTGGTCTTAAATCCAGGATTCTGTTAAATGCATTCTACCATATTATCACTATAGTTTGTATAATATTTGGGTTATCAAGTTAGAAGGAATTACATTTGAAGCCAATATTTCTGTGTCATGAACAAGTAATTTGAATTCAGTGCAGCGCTGCTTCTGAATTATTTTTAAATTACTTGAGGCCACAGACCAATGGTCCCTGCCCTGACATTAGCTAGTAACACCTAAACAGTCTTGGAAGTAAACAACTCCAGAGAATGAGGTTTCTTTCTTTAGATGAATAAATGTGACCTCAGTGGTGAGCTGCCACAGGAAAAGAAGTGCACTGTGTCTTCTCGTACAGTATCTAGTCTGTCATAAGATCTAGTAACTTTAGAGCTGTCAGGCCACACTCTTCAAAGAAATTAAATTTGGGTGAAGAAATAAAAAGCATAAGCTCACTTCCAGTGTTACCTTCACAACTTACTACAAAAATAGAAGCATTTGAAAGAAAATTCAAATCAGAAAAGTCAGAACCTTACCTTCTTGCCTATTATGTACTTCAGTAGGCAGCGCTTGCTTGAAGCACCCTCCAGCAATAGCAGAATAATACAGAGTAATTCCCTCTCTCTGAGGTCTGAAATGTAAAGCAAACTCCCTGCATGAAAGAGTGTGTCAGAAAGAAGTGTTTGCTTGATATGAGACCCGAGTTAAGCCATCAAGACTGCAAAACTTCATCTCTGTTTTCATCCCTTTGAAGTATGAGTAACAGTGCATTGAACAGTCAACCTAAAGAACACAGAGAATATTAACGTGAGATCTGGGCTTCATAAAAGAAAAAGAAGAAAAGGAACACAGCTAAAATTATCAGTCTGGGAAATGAAAAACAGGGGAAGCTAGGACAGGCCAGGGAAATGATCAGGGGGAAGGTAGCATTACAGGCATCTTTATGCATGGAACTCCAGCCTTCTTCCAAATTTCTGTTCTCCTTTGGGAGAACTTCTGAAACACAGCAGGCCCTGTTTACCTGGAGCCTTGACTCAAAAGTGGCACAAGTCAGTTCTGTTCCAAACCTTCTTTTTTCTTCATTTAAAGAAATTATGGAAACCCTGGAGACAAGTAGCTTAATCTGGCTTTCACTCAGTGTGAATAAAACCCTCTCAAGCCCCTGTGTAGACAGCGCAGAAGAGGAAGCTGGAAAAAGTGGGAAATGTTACATGAATTTAGAAAGAAGATTGTATATATTTCCCAGTGACTTGCACAGAATAAGCATGGGTTGGAAGATAACGTGTGTGACTAAGGAAACAAATTAAATATAGAAAGGAAAGAGCAAGAGGCGATAGGGGGAACATATGGAGAAGGGATGTTTAATAGAGGCAAATAGCTGCAGGAGAGAAATGACAGAGTAGGAGATGAACTATGCCAAAGAGGAAAGCAGAGACCAGAAATGCAACGTAAAGAAAAAAAATATGCTGATTGCCTCAGAATGGAATTCCTGTGCTATTTAATGGGTCAGTAGCAGTGTTCAGTGGAGAAGCTGCCATCTACTGAAGGTGTCCTAGTGGGGTATGATGGTATAAATGTATCCAGCAACAAAAGATTTCAAGATCTTCGTTCACCTACTCCATACCCCATCACCACTGGCAGAGGAAAGAAAATCAGTGTCAGGAAAGAAAGTGAATTTAATACTGTGCAGATTTTGGGAGCAAACGCAAAAATTAGTGAGACCTTGCTCATCCACTGAGGCTGGTCTGATATTCTTTGGCTGGAAAGGTTGGCTTTGGTGGTTTTTCATAATTCAATCACTGATATGACCATACTTCCTGAACAAACTCAGGTCCCAGTACCTGTTCCACTAGCAAAGTGGTCATTGTGTTCCCAGGAGGAAAGAATTCATAGGTCCTGGCTGCAGTGATTTTGTCTGAGAATGAATTGCTTTGGAAATATTTCCTTTTGAATATTATTTTCTTCAGTTTTCAGTAGTTGTAGATTTTGAATGTCTCCTCTGTCTGTCAGCCTGGAATTATCTGTGAGAAATGTCTCTCATTCACAGCTGCTATTGGATGGAGAACTTTTTGCTTTTCTTACTCATCTCACAGATGTTGTGGGATAAAACTGGTAATCAGCTAAGCTCCCCCACACCACCACTCGCTCACTCCCCACAACAGAATAGGGAAGAGATTTGAAAGGGTAGAGCTGAGAAAACTCGAGGGGTTGAGATGAAGGCAGTCTAGGAAAGAAAGCAAAAGCTGCATGTGTAATCAACTACTTCCCATCAGCAGGCAGGTGTTTAGCCATCTCCAGGAAAGCAGGCCTCCATCATCCTAATGTTTACTTTGGAAGGCAAACTCTCTAACCATCAACCCCCTGCCTCCTGCTTCTCCCCAGCTTTTTTTGCTCATCATTATAGCATGGAATAACCCCCTGGTCACCTGGGGTCAAATGTCTCCTCCCAACTTGTGCACCCCCAGCCCACTTGCTGGCACAGTGTGAGAAGCAGAAAAGGCCTTGATGCTGTGTATCTATTGCTCAGCAACAGCTAAAACATTGGTGTGTTATCAACGTTGTTTCAATCACAAACCCAGTACAGCACAATACAAGTTTCTGTGAAGAAAATTGACTAGCCCAGCCAGTACTAGTACACCAGAAGATCAACCCAAGGCTGCTGTTAATAAGCTTAAATTTGGCCTACCAAAACTGACTCGGGCATCTTCTGATTAAGAATTTCTGCCTTATATCAGCTAGATGTTGATCTAAATGCTGTTAGTGTTGGTAGTTCATGGGAGGATTTTCAGGCAGGTTCAGTATCTGCCCCAGAGTGCTTTCTCACCTGCTGGATTGTGAAGTGAGTAAAATGAATGAAACTAGTGATGTGAACCAACACGGGCAATGTCATCACCAGCTCAGTTAACTGATTTCCCAGGTCTCTTCTAACAAGTACTGGAAAGAAAAAAAGTTCCATTTTCTCCCCCCAAAGCCAAATCAGACCAGGACAAAGCAGGATAAATTGCCCTTAGGAACACCCTTGTGAGGCTGTCTAGATATTCTTCTCTTTTTCCTCTGTGATTTCAGCTGCCACATTTCCTAGAAAGCTGGTACGCCATTTTCCTCCTGTGAGCGGAAACCATGAGCAAAGGAAAGAGAGCGGGATGATATCAAGCATGGGGCTTTTTTTGTCAATGGTGAACAGAATCCAGAAGAGGCGTTCTGTCTCTTATCCCTGATTGCTTGCTCTTGCTTTTTTTCTCTTTAAGTTCCTTTTTTTTTGTTTATTCTGACTACTCCAAATCAAGTGGTGTTACTTCTGCCATTCACTAGCACATCCTAACTTTACTGCAACTTCAACTAAATAATTACTACTGATTAAATGCTTAGTTTTTACATTTTTCTAATTGACACAGCACTGTTTTGTTACTTGTCTTCTCTCCAAGTATGAATGTGGTGCAATGGGAATCTCAAGGAGGGCACAAGAAGGTTCCTTTGGATTTAATTGACCTGAAGCTCCTGGACAATTCATCTAGGTGGGTGTGATCCATCGGGGGTACATGTACACACGGATGTATAGATGCATAAATATATAAGCAGAGTCAGAACTGAACAAGGTTATATTGCATTCAAGCTTTTATGTTGCATTCAAGCTTTAAGGAAACATCTGCAGCTCTTCCTTTGCTGCCTGATGGTTTGATGGTTAAGTTAGCTCTTCCAGGGAGACAACAATTAAAGGATCAGTTGGTCCAAACTGCTTTCATGTACAACAAATTAGTTGTTTTCTAGTGTGGATATAGCATCAGTGAGTGGAAAGACTCATCCTTTAAAGTTACTGTATCAAGTCATGTCATGAGGAAGTGGGTAACATCAAGCTTAATAACAAAACAAATTGATATTTTTTATTTTCCTGACTGTGTTCCAGAATTCAGCTTGCTGAAAAAAAAGATGTGATCTGTATATAATTCTGACTCCTAGCCCCTACTGTGTCTTTGCAAAATTAATTCAAGCCTTGAACTTTTATGTTTTCCCAAGTGATTTCTATCCCTGTGCACAGCCTTCTCCTTAGTTGTGGTAATACCACTCTAAAAGTGGCCCTTGAGAGTGGGTTGGTTAAACCTTAGGTCAGCATAACTTGCCAATTGTGGCAACAGGATGGCTTCAAAGTGGAGACACTGGATAAGACAACTGCTATGACAGGAATTCTCCAGTGTCTTCCCACAAGTCTTTTCCCTCTCATCCAAAAGGGCAGATATCTTATTCCAGAATGCTTTGGTAAAGGATCCAGCATCTATCTCTGTGTACAGCAGGCCTTATAATTACAGGAAGTCCAGACACCCCTCACAGTAAACTGTAAAGCAAACATAGTCTTGCTCTGTGGCTGTTCTCACTTGAGCTGAGCTAACCCATTTGAGGTCTGCCAGAATAATATACTCTTTATTATCCCTGTGCCCAAAAGGATAAAACCAGGAAATTTTTTAGGTACACTGTAAAAATGCAGATTCTGTGGTTTTAGCTTTAACTTTGTTTCATTGGTTATTCAATATCTGAAAATGGAACATCTCACTCCTACTTGCTCTCTCTATTTTTTTTTTTCCCTTTAGTGTGAATTGTAAGCAAATTCTGTAAAAATCTCTGGAGGGGCTGCCTGTTTTAGTTTCTTTGCAGTTCCACACATCTAAGTCTGGTATTTATGACGTGCTTAGTTGGTCCAAGTACTCACAGCTGCCCACATGATTTCTGGGAGACTCTTATCATGGAGGCCATGAGGAACCTATCTCATATAGTGGCAGCTGCTTCAACCAACTTATCTTTTCATACCATTAAATGTCATACACATGAGCAGATGTGTAGCAGACCCCAGAGTTACTGGTGAGGAGAAACAAGAGAATACTCCTTCAGATTTTCCTCAGGCTTTCTGCCCTTCCATGTGCCCTCACACTCCTGAACTCAACTGAGTGGCATCCTAATTAAGAAGGTGAACTGCAGCTTGTCACCTTGGGCTGGAACATCCTGTTATCTTTATTATATCCATATCTTCAGAATGTTATTAAACCATGTATTTTAGCTAAACTCATTCTCACCCTGTATTTCCAAAATCAGGTATATTGAATGTTGTGGGGGACCCCAAGTCATCCAGAAGGACCTTGACAAGCTGGAGAAGTGGGCCTGTGAGAACCTCATGAGGTTCAACAAGGCCAAGTGCAAGGTCCTACACCTGGAGTAATCTGTGGTTTCAATACAGGATGGGGGATGATGTGATTGAGGGCAGACCTGCAGAGAAGGACTTGGGTATGATGACTGAGGAGAAGCTTGACATGAGCCGACAATGTGCACTCACAGCCCAGAAGGCCAACTATATCCTGGGCTGCATCTGAAAAAAGCGTGGCCAGCAGGTCGAGGGAGATGATTCTGCCCCTCTATTCCTCTCTTGTGAGGCCCCACCTGGAGTATTGTGTCCAGTTCTGGAGTCCTCAACATAAGAAGGATATGGAACTATTGGAAGGGTTCCAGAGGAGGGCTACAAAGGTGATCAGAGGGCTGGAGCACCTCCCATACAAGGACAGGCTGAGAGAGTTGGGGTTGTTCAGCCTGGAGAAGTGAAGGCTTCAAGAAGACCTTATAGTGACCTTCCAGTACCTGAAGGGGCTACAAGAAAGCTTGGGAGGGACTATTCATAAAGGCTTGTAGTGATAGGAGAAGAGAGAATGGGTATAAACTGGAGAGGGGCAGATTTAGGCTTGACATAAGGAAGAATTCCATCGCTATGAGAGTGCTGAGGCACTGGCACAGGTTGCCCAGAGAAGCTGTGGATACCCCATCCCTGGAGGTGTTCAAGGCCAGGTTGGAAGGGGCCGTGGGCAGCCTGGTCCACTGGGAAGTGTCCCTGCCCATGGCAGGGGGTTGGAACTAGATGATCTTTAAGGTCCCTTACAACCCAAACTATTCTATGATTCTATGATAAGGTTTTGACCAAGCAGAATAGTTCTTTGTCTGGTAGGTTATAACTGCTCAGCTGGAGGCAAATATAGATGTGCAAGTGTATGAGAGGGAAAATCTTGAGTAATATGCTGATTTTGTTCTTGTAAATTGCTGAGTCTGTTAGGAGCCTGGACATTTTGTCACCATTAAAGAAATGCAAATAAGGAAGTAAACATAAGTAGCCCTGACAACACTTGATAAAGAGGAAAGAGGAAAGAAGAGCAAACAAGTCTAATTGCTTGATAAAGAAGGGGCAAACCAGAAAATATCTTTAATGGATTTAGAAAAGAAAACCACAGATTATTTAAACATCCTTTCTGGGTTCAAAATTCAATATGAATAACTTTGAACTGCTGTTAGTCTCCAGTGTTGGTTTGTGGTTTTTTTTAATTTTAATAAGCTCTGTCCAAGAAGTTAAACTGTACATTCATGTAGAACAGGATCCTGTTCAGTGTCTCCACCTGGGTAACATAAGTGTTTGAATGTAGTGTTGCTGTGGTAATCAGTGAACAGATTAATTAATCTTAGGGAGATTTCTCTGTCAGCTCTTCCAAGCTTACTCAAGAATTAGAAACTAGACATGTGTGGGGATCCTGAAATAGAGATTAGTCATTTGGTGATCCAGGTTGCAAAACTGAGATCTTCCTGGGTATGTTACAAGAAAAATTAAAGCCTGACCATGTCTATCTGCTGGTAGCTTCTTCTCATGGAACCAGATCACAGTTTACAGCTAAGTGCATGTATTAGAGAAATTATTTGTTTTTCTGTTCTTAAGAATAATTGGCCCTGAACGCCCTGCAGTGGCTCAGAGAACCAGAAATCTGTCTTATTCTGTTCACAATTCTGACCACAAACAACACCTTCCCCTCGTCACTGCCTCACCTAAGCCAGCCTTTGGCTATTTTTGCTTCTCCAGGGAGCCAGCAGATAGGCTGTTGCTCAGGGTAAACATTTTATCTGAGCACCCGTTTTGCCAGCTTCCAGAACTGCTCCTGCCTCTAGCTACACACAGTCCAGCTGCTGCCTTCTCACTGCACACCTGTCCCTGAGCTCTCTAGCCTTCTGCTTGTTCCAAAACATTTTTCTTAACCTGAGCCACCCTTCTCTTCCACTGTGTTCTTGCATTTCTGAGATTGTATGTAATAGGTTGTAACTATTTGCATAGGTAAAAACGGGTGTAAGGCTGGTAACACACACCTACATTCTCTGGCTATTCTATTAATAGTTCAGCAGTTCACTGTAACTACAGTGAAATCTTGGGAAGACTGTTTTTTTACCTATTATTGTGGTGTTTCTTAAGGAGAAAACTGCTGCCAGATAGACATTAGTTCTGGACTGAACTGGATGACACAGGATTAGTTTACAACCTGATGAAAGTATTCTTGAAATACTTAATTATTAGACTTTCTTCATACGTTCATTTTGAAACATTACCTAGTATCTGTCAACTCTTCTATTTAGCTCAGGAAATAGTTTTAATAAAACTAGCCAAGCTCCTCTCAGCTTGCAGTTTGCTGAACTGTATTTCTGTCTGAGAGAAGAGAGGCGGATAAAATATAGCAAGTAATAAATCTGTGATTGCTACCAGCAACACTGTTGAATTAAGACTATTTTGCTCAACTTCTAAAACTCTAAAGCCCTCAGGAAACATCTAGTTGCAATTTTTTTCTGCCCTTCTCCAGGCAGACATTTTTTAGTTGAAGACATCTCACATCTCGAATGCTGGCTACATAGTTTTCCAATTAGTCTATGCATTGTTTTCACTTTTGCTTTCTTACCCCTCCTATTAGATGAACTTTCATGTTTTTTTTTTACTTCTGCCCTTTGGAGAGGAAGGTTTGGGGAAATAGGCCTCAAACCCACTGGCAGCACTCTGCCTGTGAAGACCTCGATGTTTGATAAACATTAGATGTGTTATTCTTTGATTTTTGTGTGTTTAATAGGTCTGTAGCTGTTTTAAGTGAAAGGTGTATTTAATGTAGTGCAAATGAAGTCACACATGTGTAAGTCAAGACCTCACAAACATGACTGTATAAAAGTCCTACAAGGCTGTACAAATGGCAAAGCCTATCCCCTCACATGGGTCTCAGACTTTCAGAAGAATGGGCTCATCCCCCTCTTTTCCTTAAGGTAACACTCTAACAATGTGGAAGGGGAAGTTCAGATAGAAAATACAGCTAAGTAGTGACTGATGCGTTGACAAAAAAGCTTATAATTTCTCTTAGCAATATGCTCATTCATATGCTCTACTAAGCTTGGAAGCAACAGTACTGGTCGTACCTGCCTTTAGTGCTCCCTAGCATAACACTGTGTTCCTGTCCTGACAACATACTCACCCCGCTGGTTACACATAAGAGCAAAGGTGGATTAAGTAACACAGCTCTGTGCTTAGCACAAGATGAAATGTAGTCTGCATAAACAAACAGACTGTATTTCAAGTTGTTTTCTGATTTGAATGCTTATTTTGGTGTCTTTTAAAGAAGAACGTGCTTACCTAGAACAGTCCACTCAGACTCCTTTAGCTGAAAGGTGAATCACATTGTTGTTTTTATGTTTTCCTTCCAGTCCCATTGCAATCCCCTAATAGTTTACTCATTATTTTTATTATTAATCCTCCATTTCAAAGGTGAGGATGAGCTATCTATTTGTATTGTTATTAGTAGATTTAACATGCCCCGAAGTGTTTTCTAGTAGTTCTACTATTGGTAGGTGGGGAATACAATGATAAGGAGCAAAAGTTGGTAAGTGGATACTCATTTTGACAAAAACTTTCCAGAATGACTAAAAGCAAGAGTAGACAGCTGAAATCAACCAGCTAACCTCTCTCATTTCCTAAAATGTGAACACTTACATTGATGAGCTTTCTGTATGAATGCTAATGTGAAACTTTGCTGCAAGTAATACATGGATTACATTTGTGGTTCTGCTTCTTTCTATTTTGTGACTTTGACCATATAATGAAGAAAATTTAATTGGTGAGCACAGTGTTCATGAATTTGATGTCAGTTGTTCTTGAATGGTCAGATAACACCTTTTGAATATTCCTAAATACTAGTGAATACAAGTCAAAATTTAAATATACCTGTATGGATTTCAGTGTATAAGTTTCAGGAAGTTAGATCTGCTTTTGTTCTTTCATGTAAACAGGGAAAGGGAGGGGTCACATCAGTTGCATCAAAACAGAATTATGCGATCTGGTTTGAGGTTTCTTTGCAGTCACAAGAAATGTCTTTTTCAAGTACTAACTAGTGTAAAAAGAGCAACACAGATGTTCTGAGAGAAGGTACCATATGTGGCAAAGTATAATATTAATATCAGCATGTTATTATGTAATATGAATTTGTGTTTAAAAATCAGCAGTATTTTAAAAGGCTTCTACCTTGGCTTGGTAACTGAGGCAGGAGGGTGAGCCCGCTGAGTCCTGCTCATTAGAATAAAGGCAACTTCAGCTGGCTTACTTATCTCAGTATCTGCCTTCAGATATCCTCAATGTGCATATATTTCTGCACACATGAACCAATTTTACCTTCAGAGGCTTACTGTCTTCTGTTTGCTACTCTATTCATTGAATTTGGAAAGTATTTCTTCAAATGGGCACATACAATAACTTTTTAAATCCTCTTTCATTGTCCTCACACCAAGTCAATATATAGTATTAATTAGACTAGCTAAAGCTTTCACTTTAGAATAAGAGTAACTACTACTTAATAAGAGTGTTCAGTTCTGTTGAGAGTGCCTAATATTAATTTGGCTGCATATCAGTTTCAGTCGCTGCAGTCTCAAGCTGAGAATAAAAGCCTCATTCACTCAAATTTACTAGTCTCTTAGAAGTTTCCACAAGTATGTACTCTGGAATTTTCAACAGAACTGTTATTTTTCTTGTTTTACTCCTGTTCGCATTAATTCAGACAGGAGGAAAGTCATTGTAGTCAGGCCTATGTGACTATTTTGCTTTAAATCCTTATTCCTAGATTAAAGTGAATAGAAGTAACTCAGGATGAAAACATAGTCAGTTGGGACACTTTTTACCTTCAGTGAATTCCCTTCAGATGGACACAGAAGTCAGCTGGCTGGGCTAGAGTTTCAGACTTGGAAGAAACAGGATATTTGTAAATGTTAAATATGTTTAAAATGAGAGATACAGTAGCCTATTCCATGAAACCATACAAGAAATAGTAATGAGAATTCCCTACCCAATGCATTTTCTGAGGGTGATCTGCTGTAATTCAGAGTGCTTGCTGTGAAGTGTATGGTGCTTCCAACATAAGGTTGACTTGCATCCTGAGAGGATGGGGCATGGAGAACTTGTATTCCACCAAAGATGGAGAAGAAAAGAAAGTTTACCAAATAGTATTTCTTCCATCCAAACATTGGTTTGGCTAGCCTGTGTTCTTGAAGAGTTCACAATCACAGCATGTGGCAAATTTTTGCAGTGCTGCACCTAGAATGGCCTAGCATGACACTGTGCTGGACAAAAAGTACCGACAGATGACTCTGTTGGGATGCCGAAGTGATTTAAAAGGATGCAGTTACTACCCATCTTTTCTTTGGCAAATCATTTACAAGAGAAATTGTCCCTAATAAAATAGTACTTTTCCTCTGGAGAGTTACAGTTCATTGAGAAAAGACCTGACAAAATAATTGCAGCTTAGGGCTTAGACCTAAATGTAAAATAAGGTAACCATGAAACCATCTAGAGAGACACGAGTTCAGTTTTTAAGAATTCTAGGAAACAAATTTTCAAAACTAGATCAAGAAAAGTCCAGCAACTCCACGGTTTCAGTGAGAAACCCAGAAGACAGTTTATAATATGTCCCCATCCTTGAAAAACAGTGCCTCGTTTGCCATAGTTGCAACATTAAACAGATACCATATAAACAGGTTTATTTGAAAACAGTCTTGTAATATGTTCTGTTGCATGCAATTGATTTTAAAACCCATTTGCATCTTGCTGGATGCTACCTGCAGTATTGTGATGATAAGCTGACTCAGAACGGCACTTTATTTCACACTTAGGTTTAGTTCTGCTACTTCCTGGGCACCCTACTGCTGCTATGATTCTCAGCTCTGCTGGTGCCCATGATTTTTCTGCTGTTGCTGGAATTACAAGTGCCACTGCTCACACTACCCCTCCAGCACACCTGCCATTGCTGTCCTTGCTGAGGATGGAACAGGAGGAGATATGGAAATGGCAACAGTGCCAGCAGCCATGGCTGCAGGAGTGTCAGGACAAGACTGGAGAGGGTTAAATAAACATTTGATGGGGTTATTTGATGGTTTTGTGGCTGTCTGCTGAAGTGACATCTTATAGTACTACTGTTGGGTGAGCTTTTGAGATGAGTGTTGGGGTTTTGCCTTTAGTGAACAAAAAAAGAGACATCTTGTAATCAGGACAATAAAGTAACTTATAGCAGACACTTGGCCAAATCCAGCTAACCTTCTGCTATTGTGCAGTCAGCATGCTTAACAGCATTCGGAAACACTGACTGAAGTGCCTAACTAAGGAGTGAAATGAGCTACTACAGCTGCCCAGCATTGAGACTGAGTTTATAATTAAAGCAAACTCATTGTCCATAGAAATATATATATGAGTAATTTTAGACTGAAAAAAATCACTCTAGAAAGAAGAGTGCTCCATGAGAAATTAGATCAATAAGATGTTTAAGAATATATTCACATTTCCTCAGCATTTCCTCATTGTTTTTGAGGAAGTTAAATGTAAATGTTAGTTAACAAATGTGAAAAGCTGCTACATCCCTTTTAAAATCAGGGAAGTTAAAGCAAATACAGTGACCTCTGTGACACTGGTAGAACATCTGTGGAACTGGGATTTCCTGGTGGGTGACTCTAAGCTTGTATCAAAATGAACTTAGAAAACAGGTTTTGGTGTTGGGTTTTTTTTTCCAAAACCTTATCTGGCATAACAATTACTTTAAACATTTCTTTTTCCTAATATAAATGAGTTCTTGGCTTTCTTTCCTGACCTTTTCTCTTCTATGAGCCTTAAAAAAACCCCATGTTTTGTGCCATGTTGACTAAACTAACAACCAAACGTCCAGCTAAGGAAATTGCTTGTATCTTAGCTTTCATTAATGAGGTTAAATGCAGGAATTTGTTTGGACAGGTCCTTTTCTGCATATGGGTAAATTAGCAGTGGAGTTGTACATCAAAGCTTGCTGGAAGAAAGTTTCCATTTAAAATTAAAACATCAATAGGAAAAAAAATAGCATGGGATTGATTTCAAGAAAGACAGCTCTGAGATAAATCTTGTAAAGTGCTAAATGATAGTCAGATATCTCAAGAAAAGCTGATATAGATGGGAAGTAAGCTATCCTTCATGATATAAAGCTCTTTTTAACCACAGCTTTATCAAAAACTACTGCAAAAAAATTTCCTGATCTTCCAGATGCAAAGTCATGGAAAAATTAAGAACAAGCAAGAAGAATTTATCTCTGATTTTATGCAGTCAGCAAACTTCCACATCATAATTGCCCTTGATTTTTTTTTAATGTATTTATTTCCATAGTATTCATAGTTATTTCATGCTGTCACGTTGGGTTGGGTTGGGGTTTTTTTTTGGTATAAGTAGTTCCCTCTGTCTATGGACAGAGCAAACCCCGGAGAATACAAAGTACTGCTACCCAGCTGGAGCTACTCGAAGTATTGATCTCATTCCCTGCAGGATACATCTGAAGGTGTGTTTCTTTATCCATGGTTTATAAACAAGACTGGCATTGTCTAATGTACCTGCACAGGAGAAAGGGTACATCCTTATTCTGTTAATTCTGCTCCTGCAAGTGTGCAATTCAGTGTTGAGCCTCAAAGATTTTTGAACAGGTCTTCAGTCATTATAACAAATTACGTGACAAAAATTACTGCCATCAAACTTCCCAAAGGTGTTGAAGGTGTTGACATGACTTTCTGTTGTTTATTAGCAGAGGGAGAGAGAAAGGGAGCTGGAAATACACAAATGTACAGCTCTGTGGAAAATTAAATTAAACCATGTAGTATTCTTTGACTTTGCAAGGCCAGTCTGTCCTTGCAAAACCAGGCGGGAAGATGCAAAGCTGTAGACAGGATGAGGCAGGTGGATCTAAAGTTAGCCCTACCATAAGGGACATAAAATCATCTTGATCACCACACTACAGCCAAGCACTTTGACTTTTAGAGCCAAAAAGGCATCTCAGGTGGCCTCAGCAGTCCTGAGGTTTGACGGGTGAGATGGTGTCCGAGACCAGTTTGTTCCAGACAGATTGTTCCTGCATTCAAAGCAAGTCTAATGAACAGAAGACTAGAGAAATGTGAAAGAAAAACAAATTTGACTGAATTAGATGGAAGTTGTTGATTCAAAGTAAACTAGGGAAAAAGGACTTGACATGCTGGTGTGTTTAGGTTCGTGTTCCTTCGGAGAACTGTCAGCCTAACCTTGAATTAGATCACTAAATGATGTGCACATTTAGAGCAGGATTCAGGCACCTTGTTGCTGGAACAGTATATTAATCTGCTGTTATGGTTTAACCCCATATGGCAAAAGAACCACACAGCTGCTTGCTCACTTCTCTGCCAGCCCCTCTCCCCACTGGTGGGAAGGGGAGGAAAGCTGGAATCAAAGAAGATAAAACTTTTGGGCTGGGATAAAAGCAATACAACAGGACAGCAAAGGAGGAGAAAAGTAATAACAACAATAAAAATAACAGTAAAAGAATATACAAAATAAACTCAACACAGACCACTTGCCTTTCAGAAAACTGATACCCCATCTGCTACCAATCCAGAATCCCATGCCATGTTCCCAAGTCATGCACCTGAGCTGTGATCCTGAGCCACACATCTCAACCACAAAACTGAGCTGCAAAGCCAAAAAGCTGCAAATCCAAGCCACAAACTGGCCCCTCCTCTTCCCCCTGCTCTCCCCATCCATACTTCATTGTATGAAATATCCTTTGGTCAGTTTGGGTCAGCTGCCCTGGCTTTGTCCCATCACAGATTCTTGTGAAAATTAACTCTATCCCAGCTGAACCCAAGACACTTACAAATGTCCTTCTTGGGCTTTGAGCATTCAGTTTCTTGTGTCTTCTTCCCTCAAAGTGTCCTCACCATTAAGAGAAGCTTTGGTATAGGGCTGCTCTTCTGTCAATCTTGTATGTGAAATCAGATATTGTATGTGAAATGCAAAGAAGTGCAGGGGACATTGGGGAAAGGATTCTCTTCTTCCTATAATTTAATCTTTTCCAGGCTTTCTTAACAGATAGTGTGACATTTGAAAAATTATGACCTGCACAGTGTAATGGAATCTGTCTTTATTGCCAAGACATTGTGCTTTTTTTTTTAATTTTGTGTCTTTACACAGGTATGCACCTAACTAAACGCAAATATACATTGCTGTACTTCTCTTCCATTTGTGTGTCCTGAAGCCAGTAGTGCTATTTAATGGCTTAATTTTAATGCTGGTCTACATAAAAAGTTTTTTTCTAGAAGTTCATGATTTTTTTTTATTAACTGCATAAAGGTCTACATCGAATGGAGACGTAAAACTATATTCATTGCTTCTAATGGACTATTTTATCTTTAAATGTCCAATGTTTAACTTTTAACAATGGCTGATGTTGAAAAATTGATTGTGCTTGTCCACATATGCTGCTATATGATCCTTGCAGGACTGGGACAAAGACAAAATGGAGGAATTTAAGAAAAATTCAGTGGCAAAAGAATAGAGAGACAGAGAGAGATGGTTACTGTTAGCTAAAAGGCTTCTGTGCAAAGATTGCGACTGTTAGACAAACAATTTATTTGGCTCTGTTGATGCCAAATCATCTTCTCTAAAGAAAAGTTCTGCATGTTTTAGCATTTCCTTAATTTTGGTGACAGGACTAAGAATAAATACTGTGCTGTCTTTCTGATAATGCTACTGTTAAAGGCGAGCAGCCTAGCTGAACAAAGGTAACATTTGATACATAAAATAGGCATTTAGTGGTTTAGTTTGCCAGCAGTAGCTGGCTGTAATCAATCTCTACTCTTATCAAGCTTTTCCATTTTTGGTGCATAAAATTTTTTTTAACAATTACACTAATTCTGAAGACGTCTAGGATTCTCTGATTTTTAAATCTGACAAGGTACATGCCTTTTCTAGACTGGATGTGGGGAAAGTCGGTCTTAATTGTCACACCAAGGGCAACTCAGCATCAAGGCAGACAAAATGCAAAGCACTTTGTTCTGTGGGCCCAGAGCCATCCTTCCTCAAGCTGCAGGACATAGCAAGATGTCTCTTTGCTCTCCCCTCCAAGGGCCTCCTGGGACCAAGGCCATTGTGTGTTTCTTCAGTGCTTGTCAACCCTGAGAGGCCACCACCAATCGTGTGTGCAGTCCAGAACCATCATGCTGGGAAGCAGCACCCTGATCCAAAGCCGCGTAAGACTACTTCTGCAGAGGTGGCAGTAGCAGGAAGGCTAGGGCAGTGTTGCCAATCACCATGACTCTTCCTCAGTCCTGCTTTGCTGTGACAAGGTCCGTTTTCTTATCTGTATGCAACAGGAAAGGATTTTGAGACCTAGACCTCCTGTGCTAATTGAGGTGTTCGTTGATGGCTGGGTTTATGCTCTTGTAATATATTAACATTGGATCAACGTCTTGAAATCACGTGAATGCTGAGGACACACAGAATAAGATTTTCTTGCAGTATACACACATAATGTAGACTGACCTTCTTTTAGTGCATATGAAGAGTCTTGAATATATTCTAATACTAATTGTAGTGACTGTAATATTCATGAAAAAATGTCTGGATTACAGTATCTCATAAATCACTATAGTAAGCAGGGTGCGTGCTCCCAAAGGAAAATAAAAAGCAGTCATAACTGTCTGGTAGTAATAAACCTAAAAGCTCAACTCATTTTACTTTTAGTTCTAAAGAACAGCCTACACCGACTAGATTAAAACCTATTGTATAGTGGAGACTAGCTGGCTTCCTGCCATGATTTAAGCAAGGTTGCGGGTGTATTGTGAGAAAACACTACGATATGAATGTAGAAAGAGGCAAAAGATATACCTCATTGTTCATCATGATTGATGTGTGATGCTTAACTTCCTTTCAACTTTCAGATGGAAATGAGTATCCAGATCTTCACTGTTCTGTTTGTGGCATTATCTCAGTTAGTTTGTTTAGTAGAAGTCAGTGTGAATGGCCATGTTTCAGAATATTTGCATTTTTCCTATTAATGTCAAGAATTAGATGAAAAAAGTGATAAAGGCATTATTATGTTGAACTAATTTTCTGCAAGGAGATATGTTCCCAATGAGTTGTACTATTTTAGGTAAGGCAGAAATCTAACGTTCTGGGGCAGAAAAGCCTTACAAGTCTTGATGAAAAGGTTTTATTTCCACTTACTGTCAAGTCTTCTGGCACTGCCTGTTGTTATTCACACTGAATACATACATACTGCATTGCAAGTGGGAGGAGATTATGTAATTTGTTTTTCCAAGAATAATGTAAAGGTTTTAGCTTTACTATGTTTTAATTTTATTACTAGGTGCTGGGTTTAGCTCCTTATAGTGATATTAATTTAGGCTTCTGGTTTTGCCCCGTGATGTGCTGTTCCATTGCTATCCCAGTATGACAAGTGCTCAGACTGTAAGGTATCACTCACAATGCTATTTTTTAGAGCTAACACAATAAGAAGAGAAAGGCATAGATAATCTTATGTCTCTTTTGGTACTAGGAGCCCCAGACATTAAATAGGACTTCTATCCATGCACAAGATGCCATGCAGACCCCTTCCATGACAGAGATTATACTGAAAATGCCAGCTAACAAACTCTCTAAGAATCATTTTGGAGTTTTAGAAAGCAAGCATCCTTTAATCAGGCCTGGACACATTGAGGGAGTGATTTCCATCAATAATGTGTTGGGAAACAAAAGCTGGTTACAGAATATATTTCCCACTTGCATGCATACGTATAAATTTTCCTAGAATTCTTAATCATATTCTATTACTTTCCAAGGACTAATTTTAATGTTATTATGAACTTCACAAGAGTCAAATCTCTTGCTAATTGGAGATTTAGAAACAGTCTGATCTTGCATTTGAGATAGGGAAAGACTGCGAACAGGTGATTATAGAAGAAGATACATCTGTTTAGCACATACAATACTTCACACGAGGGTTATCATCTCCAAATAATGAACAGTGCCTGGAAAAACACTGACACCCCAGCCCCATGCTATCAGAGGAACATTCTGTCTAACTTTCAAAAAAATAACATTACTTAGATGAAACGTAACTATACTTTAGCATAAATCAAAATATTCTTAAATCAAAAATATTTGTATTAACTGCTTCTTGTATCAGAAAGAGCAAGACATCCCTGCTAGTCATTCACATCATTATGGAATTTCCTAGCAAGAAATCAAACCTGTTCATTATTTCTACTGTCAAAAAGGAAAGACATTCTCTTGAGAACTTCTTGCTGCACTGTTAAAGACAAGACATTATCATCCATGCAGAGTAAGGTCTGGCCACAGGCTCCTCCAGCACCATACACAGGCTGTGGCAGAGTAAGACATTCAGCATGGCACAGCATGTAACAGCCTGAAGGCCATTGTGGGCATGCAGCATCTTGCCAGGTTAGCTGCAGTTTCTGGCCCCTAAATATACAGTGGTCTCCTGGTGAGGATCACAACAGCTTCTGTTGCCAGGAAGTTGTAGATTTCAATACTTACGCATAGCAGTGTAGCCATTGGATGGCTGGAGATGAACAGATAGAATGGACAACCTTTTAAAATGTTGAAACTTCATTACAATGGTTTCTTACACCATCTCCTGCCATTTTACTATCATTACCCTATGCTATTTTTAATATGCTTCTGTTTCTGCTCTTTCTTCTTTCATCAGCCTTCCTATTTCCCTGTTTTTCTTCCTATTTTTTGTTCCATTCTGGTTTATTTCACATTCTTTTCTCTTTTTTTCTCTTTTTTTTCCTCTTTTTCTATTTTTGTCAGTATAACAAAATACATTCTTTGTCTCACTTACCTTTTAGTGCATTGCCTTGTGATTTTTAGAATATAGGTTCTCTGGAGAAGAACTTTGGATAAAATTACAATGAAATTAATAACCCTGTGATATTTTGCTGCTTTTCATTTCCTCTGGACAAGTTGATATTTTACTCTAGTAAGAGTCATAATGTGGCTAACCTTTTTTTTTGTTCCCCCCAGTATGTGTCCACTGCTCTCCATGCTAAGCTAATTACTTCATGCCATGCCATTTTCTTTTCACAGAATCACACAGGATCACAGAATGGTTTGGGTTGGAAGGAACCCCAAAGATTATCCAGTTCCAAAGCCCCTGCTGTGGGTAGTGACACCTTCTACTAGATCAGGTTGTTCAAAGTCTCATCTATCCTGGCCTTGAACACCTCCAGGGATGGGGCATTAACAACTTCTCTGAGGAATTTATTCTAGTGCATCACCACCCTCACAGTAAAAAAATACTTTGTCATATCTAATCTACCTCTACCCTCCATCTTAAAATTATTACCCCTCATCCTATCACTGCACTCCCTGATAAAGACCCCCACCCCAGCTTTACTGTAGGCCACCTTTAAGTACTGGAAAGCTGCTATAAGGTGTAGCCAGATCTTGCTGGAGCTTTCTCTTCTCTAGGTTAACAAGCCCAGCTCTCTCAGCTTGTCCTCATAGGGAAGGTGTTCCAGTTCTCCGATCATCTTTTTTTTGCCTCTGAACTCACTCTAATAGACCCATGCCCTTCCTGTACTGTCTTCTCAAGGTTTACATGGTCTTCCCTGGCCACTTCACTTTTTCACATGTTACAGTAAATGCTCTGTCCCTTCTCACTTTTCTCCCTACTATATGAAAAAAGGAAGCACCTGTGATAAGCAGGGTCTCATCACTGGTTCTACTTTTCACAGCTCATTTTTAAGACTTTTTTTTCTGTCTGCAGTTAATGTAGACAATTGCAATGTGCCTAGAAGTCACTGTGCTTTCTAAACCTCTGCTGATGTTCTTTGACTAACAAAAAAAACATACTGTGTGAATCCTTTTATAATGCACTGTAGAGCACTGAAACTGCTTCACACAGCCTCCAATCTGCCCGACAGCTGGACTCCTTGTGGTAGCAATAATATGATCAAATGAGGGCTGAGCAGCTCTGAAGCCAGAATTTGCATGTTGAACTGGAGCACTGGAATTAATTCAGTGAGAAATATATTCCAATGGTCCCTTGAAATACACTGAGGTACTATTTGGCAGTGTTTTATCCAACAGCCCAATCCTTTTCTGCGGATCACCATTTAACACTCAGACTGACAGTTCATTCTGCCTGCCATTTTTACTATATTTTAAATAAAAGCAGGGAATCCTCTGTCTGGTAATAGACAAGATGTTTAAAATGCAGGGTAGGGAGAATTTTTTACCTCCAGCTGAGGTTAATTTGTGCAAGCATTTTGAAGCGGATAAACTTTTCGTTTGGAAACAATGCGGAGTTCAAGATACTGTAACTTGGATTGCTTTGTTGCGTTTTTCTTACTTCTCTTGTCAGCGCTTTTCAGACGTCAGTTCTTGAGACCTACCATAAGTCTGGGCCATCCTCCAGGCCCGGTGGTGTGCCTCAGATATTGATTAGTTTTTACCTTAACCTCAGAGAAAGACAAAGAAACCTGACATCAGACAGAGATCTAGACTTCCTCCTTTGGGCTTATGAAGTGTGAATAGCGTTCAATATCTGCACAGAGATGTGCAAATATCAGTGAAGATGTACACATTGGGATGCATTTACAGACAGCTTTTAAAATGTTTTTCCAAAGGGGTGTTGGAAGTATGTGCCTGATACTCTATTCAGGGTTTAAGTGTCAGGCTCTGCAGAGTGCATGAACAAGCAGCACAGGGAGTAATCCTCTACCGGGACTAGCCAAAGCGATAGTACGGGGAATGGTTTGTCTTTAACCCTCTTGTCCCTATAAAGCTGGTGACTTTTTTAGAGAAGAACCCAAATTCCTGTGTAGATAGACACATGCATTTCCTATTCTTTTAAAAAACAGTCTGTTCTTCTAAGAGAGAGGGAAGGGGGAGGGAAGGAAAGCTTTCAGAGCATGCCTGTAGTAGAATGTCTTTGTGCAGACTTAAAAATTAACTAGGTGCTGAGCTATGCCACATGAGCCAGGCCAGGTGGAAGGAGACATGTAGACTCACATGTTTTGGCAAAGCATGAAAGGTAAGAATATGATGGAAAGAAGACGCCTCTTCCTTTAAGTGAAGTGGGACAGGGATGTAATTTCGGACATCCACGTTCCCACATTAGGTGCTTTCAGTTCTTTTTGAAAACTGGCCAAGGGTAGCAGCTTGAAATGCAAACTGTGTTGTAGTTGTTTACTGCAGTTTAGGTAATAGTAAATATGGGAAAGAAAACTGGAGTAAAAAAAAAACAAAACATTTCATGGTCACTTTTGTTGCTGATATTTTTCCTTCCATTAACCTTGCCAACAAATGACACAGAGCACTCAGCGGAAAGTGAAATCATTTTGGTGGAATTATTTTTCCTTATTTTCTCCAGCAGCTAAAGAATAACACTAAACAAACACGAACCAAATACTGCCTTCTGTCAAAAATCATTTAGAATACTATAAACCCAATGCCTATATATAAAGACTATTAATTCCATTTATATATTCTGATTCTATGCCAAGTTTTGCATGAGATTCTTAGACCATGTATCAATTCTCATCCAGGACATAGATAATATGCTTTCACAGTCTAAACTGTTCTAAGTACCTGCTCCTGTCCAAAGACATTACCTGGCACTAGTGAGACCGCTCTTTGAATACCATGTTCACTTCTGGGCCCCTCATCACAAGGATGTTGAGGCTCTGGAGCAAGTTCAGAGAAGAGCAACAAAGCTGGTGAAGAGGCTGGAGAACAGGCCTTATGAGGAACGGCTGAGAGAGCTGGGGTTGTTTAGCCTGGAGAAAAGGAGGCTGAGGGGAGACCTCATTGCTCTCTACAACTACCTGAAAGGAGGTTGTAGAGAGGAGGGAGCTGGCTTCTTCTCCCAAGTGACAGGGGACAGGACAAGAGGGAATGGTCTCAAGCTCCACCAGGGGAGGTTCAGGCTGGACATTAGGAAAAAATTTATTTTTAAATAAATTTTTGTCTTTGTTATTTCCCAGTGGGGTTTTTTCATTTGTTTGGGTTTTTGTGTGTTTGTTTAATTACTATTTCTAGCTTCACCTAGGCTTATTGCTCTTCTGAAATACAACTGCCAGTAAAGAGCAGATAGCTTTACATTACATATAATAAGTAGCCTGCCCACCTCAGAATGTAATTCAGTCATTAATGTAAGCAAACATTTGACCAACTTTAATCCCAGACAGATGTGGCAGTGTTCTTGTGAAAAGAATGGTAAGTCAAAAATCACAGAACAGGTGAAAAAGGAAACAATGTGTTTAGTCTTTGCAGTGACTGGTATTTGTTGAGGTGACAAAGCGAATGTGTGAAACACTGGAAAATTAGTTAAAGCAAGCCTTGGTTATTACACATTATTTAAAATATTCAGTTTGTAAGGAATGGGTTATCTGACACTGGAAAAACATTTCTTCAGCTCTCATCCCTCTCGGGTGTTTTGTAACTGTGCAACTGCTGGAGCAATATAGAAAAACAGTCATATGGGCTGGTATGGACTGCAGGAGGTTTCCAGTCAAACTCCCTGCCCACGGCTGGTTTAGCTGTGAGGTCAGATGTAGTTGCTCAGGGCTTCACAAGACCAGGGCTTGAAATCCCCCAAGGACAGAAATGGCATAGCCTCTCTGGGCAGCCCATCCCAGTACTTCATTATCCTACCATGGAAATTCCTCACCCTCACTTTCTCTGGCTGGAAACTTTCCTGTTTACATTTATGGCCACTATAGTAGCCTCGTTGTATGTAGGGCACACACCTCAAAGATGGCCTTCTCCAGCCCAGCTCTTGCTGCCTCTCCTTACAATGCCTCTTGAAACCTCACTCATGTACATCCAGACTAACATCTGCTGCTCCCCCCTATCTACAGATCCAGTCATTTATCACAGAATAACCAGGTTGGAAGAGACCCACCGGATCATTGAGTCCAACCGTTCCCATCAAACACTAAGCCATATCCCTCAGCACCTCGTCCACCCATGCCTTAAACACCTCCAGGGAAGGTGACTCAACCACCTCCCTGGGCAGCCTGTTCCAGTGCCCAATGACCCTTTCTGTAAAGAATTTTTTCCTAACGTCTAGCCTAAACCTCCCCTGGCGGAGCTTGAGGCCATTCCCTCTTGTCCTGTCCCCTGTCACTTGGGAGAAGAGGCCAGCACCCTCCTCTCTACAACCTCCTTTCAGGTAGTTGTAGAGAGCAATGAGGTCACCCCTCAGCCTCCTCTTCTCCAGGCTAAACAACCCCAGCTCTCTCAGCCGCTCCTCATAAGACCTGTTCTCCAGCCCCTTCACCAGCTTTGTTGCTCTTCTCTGGACTCGTTCCAGAGCCTCAACATCCTTCTTGTGGTGAGGGGCCCAGAACTGAACACAGTATTCGAGGAGCGGTCTCACGAGTGCCGAGTACACAGGGAGGATAACCTCCCTGGACCTGCTGGTCACGCCGTTTCTGATACAAGCCAAGATGCCATTGGCCTTCTTGGCCACCTGGGCACACTGCTGGCTCATATTCAGTCGGTTGTCAACCAACACACCCAGGTCCCTCTCCTCCAGGCAGCTTTCTAGAGAGACTTCTCCTAGTCTGTAGCACAGCATAGGGTTGTTGTGCCCCAAGTGCAGGACCCGGCATTTGGCCTTGTTAAACCTCATGCCACTGGACTCTGCCCAGCGGTCCAGCCTGTTCAGATCCCTTTGCAGAGCCTCCCTACCCTCCAGCAGATCGACACTTCCACCCAGCTTAGTGTCGTCCGCAAACTTGCTAAGGGTGCACTCGATGCCTTCATCCAGATCATTGATGAAGACATTGAACAGGGCTGGACCCAGCACCAAGCCCTGGGGAACCCCACTTGTCACTGTCCTCCAGCTGGATTTCACACCATTTCCCACCACTCTCTGGGCCAGCCAACCAGTTTTCCACCCAGGAGAGTGTGCGCCTGTCCAGGCCAGAGGCTGACAGTTTCTCAAGTAGAATGCTGTGAGAAACTGTGTCAAAGGCTTTACTGAAGTCCAGGAAGATACATCCACAGCCTTTCCCTCGTCCAGCAGCCGAGTCACTTTGTCATAGAAGGCGATTGGGTTAGTCTGGCAAGACCTGCCTTTTGTGAACCCATGTGACTGGGCCTGATCACCCGGTTCTCTTGCATGTGCTTCATGATAGCACTCAAGATCACCTGTTCCATGAGTTTCCCTGGCACTGAGGTCAGACTGACAGGCCTGTAGTTCCCTGGATCCTCCCTGCGGCCCTTTTTGTAGATGGGCACAACATCAGCCAGCCTCCAGTCCAGTGGGACTTCCCCAGTCTTCCAGGACTGTTGGAAGATGATGGAAAGGGGTTTGGCCAGCACATCCGCCAGCTCCTTCAGTACCCTAGGGTGAATCCCGTCCGGCCCCATAGACTTGGCTGTCCAGTCGGGCTAGCAAGGCTCTGACCACCTCCTCTTGGATCACGGGAGCCTCATTATGCTCCTCTAGCTCCTGGGTTAGTACACAGACGGAACGACCCTCCTTACAAGTAAAGACTGAGGCAAAGAAGGCATTAAGTACCTCAGCCTTTTCCTCATCCCCTGTCACTGTTGTTCCTTCTGTGTCCAATAGGGACTGTATGGTCTCCCTAGTCCTCCTTTTATTATTTATATATTTGTAGAAAGATTTTTTGTTATCTTTCACTGACTTGGCCCATCCAATTTCTAGCTGAGCCTTAGCCCTTCTGATTTTTTCCCTACACAATCTCACTTCCCTCCTGTAGTCCACCCAAGAGGCCTGTCCCCTCTTCCAGAGCCCATAAACATTTCTCTTCTTCTTGATATCCCTCAAGATCTCTCTATTCAACCAAGCTGGCTTTCTCCCCGGCCGGCTTTTTTTCCAGACCACGGGGATGGCTTTCTCCTGAGCTGCTAGGACCACCCTTTTGAAGAGCTCCCAGCCCTCCTGGGCTCCCTTGCCCTTGAGTACTGTCTCCCATGAGACTTCACCAACCAGCCTTCTGAAGAGATCAAAGTCTGCCCTCTGGAAATTTAATGCTACCGTCTTGCTAACCACCCTCTTCACTTCACCTAGAACAGGAAATTCACAGAAGATCATCCAGCAGGTCAGGCACCATTTAACCTCGGTTAATCCTTGCTGACTATTCCAAATCCACGTCTCCTCCCTTGAGTGCTCGTACATGCCCGAGAGTTCTTGCTCTACCCACGATTTTCCCAGGGACTGAAAATGAGGCCAACCAGCTTGTAGTTCCCCAGATTGCCCCATCTGCCCTTCTCTGAAGACAGTTACAACTTTTGCCTTGCTCTGGTCATTGGGTACCTCCCCCAGTCTCCACAACCTGTCAGGACTTATGAGGAGCAGCCTTGTGAGGATGTTGGGTAGCTCCTTTAGCATGCTTCGATGCAGCACAACTGGTCACTGGGGGGTGGGTAGAATAAGAGCTCACTTGAAAGCCAAGCACCTCAGTCTCTGTCATTACATCACTGCTTCGCATCGAGCTGCTGGTTCAAAATATGTTGTTAAACATCCATTGGTGGAAAGCAACATGTCCCTAGCGCTGAACCACAAACTACCATCACCTGTCAGGCAGAGATGTGAAATATTTTGATATATTGCTTGTTACTCTTTTCCACTTTAGTGACTGTCACTTTACGGTGTTTTCTGCTCTTGACACACTTCTAATTTTTTGAAAGACTGTTCCAGCCTGTGTCATTCACCTTCAGATGATGAAAGGTAGCCTTGTGGAGGATTTTCCCTCTCATTTAAAAAATTTCCCCGTGTAAGTATTTTTAGTGCTAGAAATATGCTTAGTTGGCGGAAATTTGTTATGAGATCATGCAAATTAACTGAAGTACATGGATTACACCGCTTAGCTGCCAGTTTGGCAGATTAAATATTTTCTGACTGTTCTTCAGGCTACTAGTAAAAAATCAACCTTCAAAGCTTAGGAAGGGTGTAAGCCCATTATATTGACTGCAGGTTTTTATATGTTCATGGGTAAAAGAAATATGAGTTCAAAAATACACAAAATCCTAGTGGCATACAGTTCAATACTGTTTTAGTCAGGCATGAAAAAAATATTGAGCTTGTGTGGACTTTGAGTTTTTTGGAACTACTTCCCCACAAATACAGATAGACATTTAGGAATGACTGCTCTTTCCCAGAGTATTTATTTTAATAATTCTGATAAAAACTGAACTTGACAGCTGCAGCAGAGGGTTTAATTTAAAAGAAAACCCTGGATCTTTTTAATTAGTCTCTGCCAAATATATGGCAGCCATGCAAAAGCAATTACTAAGAGGGCTTAATATTCAGAATGTACTAAAAAATTAAACTAAGCAAGAGCTACCAAACTGAGAAATAAAGCTACTGCTTACAAACAACACATTTTCTAGGTCCACCTTTCTCTTTATTAGTTGCTCCTCTTCCACAAAAGTAATGGAGCCTAGAGCTACGCTGAAATATGGATGAACTGATTGTACTCATTCTTCCCTTAAAGAAAAATTAAATTAGTATGTCTCTCAGTTATACCATAGTGTGGAATTGTCTGTACTCAATTTCAAACATTTGTATTTCATTGCGTTTCATGGGAAGTCTTGTAGAATCTAAGAAATGTGTTTCACATGTTAAAATAATGAAAACTATTTCTAAATGAAGGAATTTAACCTACATTCATGGTTCAAATTTCTGCTTTATACTGCATGTCAGTGCGTTACTCTGACACTTAAGTAAATGCAAGAAACTTGTAAAAGAGGTGTATATAGTAGCTGTTATTTTGAATTGTAACTCATAAAGAAAAAGGTGTTTGTTTGAAAATCTTACTGATTAGGAAGTACCTAGAAAGATTTCAGCTGCTGAAAGAAACCTCATTTATCTTCCCTGAATATTTGAATATTTATTCACTGTATCGTTTTAGAAAGAGTTTCAGTTTCAGTGTAGACTGCAGAAGAAAACTGATCCATCAAAGGATATGCCTATGCATAATTAAAGGAGACTTGCACCATATTTTCACTCTAGATATCACTGGAACACTGAGGGCTATGAAGCTGCCAGGGGAAAAGCATACTTCAGGACCACTGCATGAAACACCAAGGGCAAGTCTTTCTTGACCAACATAGCAGCTTTCTATGATGGGTGACCACATCACTGTACATGGGCAAAGCAATGAATGTAATCTGTCTGTACTTCTTTAAAGCCTTTTGACATGATCCCTCAAAACACCCTTCTCTCTAAATTGGAGAGGTATGGGTTTGATGGGTGGACTGTTCAGTCGATAAGGAATTGGTTGGATGGTTGCATGCAGCAAGCAGAGGTCAATAGCCGGATGTCCAGATGGAGATGCATGACAAGTGGTGTCCATATTGGGACCGGTGCTGTTTAATGTTTTCATTGATGATATAGACAGCGAGATTGAGTGCACTCTCAGCAAGTTTGCAGATGATACCAAGCTGAATGGTACAGTTGTCACACCAGAAGGATGGGATGTCATCCAGAGGGACCTGGACAAGCTGGAGAAGTGGGTTTGGATGAACTTCATGAGGTTCAACAAGGCCAAGTGCGAAGTCCTACACCTGGGTCAGGACAATCTGCGGTTTCAATACAGGATGGAGGATGACGTGATTGAGAGTAGCCACGCAGAGAAGGACTTGGGGGTGCGGGTTGAGGAGAAGATGGCAATGAGCGCTTGCAGCCCAGGCGGCCAGACATATCCTGGGCTGCATTCAACAGAATTGTAACCAGCAGGTCAAAGGGGGGTGGTTCTCCTGCTCTACATTGCTCTTGTGAGACCCCACAAGGATTATTGTGTCCAGTTCTGGAATCCTCAACATAAGAATGATACGAACTGTTGGAACAGGTCCAGAGAAGGGCCACAAAGGGGGCTGGAACCCCTCTGCTATGACAAGCTAAAAGAGTTGGGGTTGTTCAGCTTGGAGAAGAGAAGGCTCTGGGGAGACCTTATAGCAACCTTCCAGTACCTACAGGGGGACACAAGAAAGCTGGGGAGGGACTTCTTACAAGAGAATGTAGTGATAGGATGAGTGGGAATGGCTTTAAATTGGAAAGGGGAAGTTCTAGGTCAGACATTAGGAAGAAAGTCTTCACTATGAGGGCGGTGAGGCACTAGCACAGGTTGCCCAGGGAAGTTGTAGATATCTCCTCCCTGGAGGTGTTCAAAGCCAGGTCATATGGGGCCTTGAGTAGCCTGGTCTGGTGGGAGGTGTCCCGGCCCATGGCAGGCGTGTTGGAAGTGGATGATCGTTCAGGTCCTTTTCAACCCAAATCATTCTATGATTCTGTGACTCTAAGTACCTTTGCCCTAAGACAGATTTGTAACCTCATCTGAAAATAGCTTTACTGAGACTTTACTTCTCCTTGTACCTTTGCCATCTGAAGCAATGTTCGGCAATGTTTGGTGGTACGCCCTCTTTTTCCAGCAGATCATGTCAGCAGGGGAAAAGGAGGCTGAATACTGTAAACCAAGGAGGCATGAGTGGGAAAGGCCTTGTTTAGTGAGGAAGGACAAAGCCCATGCGACTAGACATGCTAAGGAAGACCCTTTCTTTGCATCCTCAGTTACAGTAGGTAAGCAGGCAGAGAAGGCTAAAAAGCAGCAAAGGCAACATACTTTGACTAGTTCCTGTAAAAATAAAATGAAGGTTTTCTCTGGCTCTTTGGGTTTTGGTCATTTGAAGAGAACAATAACTCTCTGAAGGCCAGTTGGCCTAGGGGGCAGGCACTGGAGCATTAGCTCACTAAACATCCTGTTCACTGAGTTTCCTGGTATGGCAGCAATTCAAATTAAATTCAGTGGGGAGAGAGAGAGGCAGAGAGAGAGGTAGGAGTATGCATGGTGCTTGTATTTTACCTTCTAGCAGAAGTCCTTAAAGAAGATGTATCTGAGTGGTGCAGTCTAGATATATTTTTTTTCCTAAAGTCTTTAAGTTTCATTGCTGTCTGGTTGTTGTTAAGGATTTCTGTTATCTCAGGTAGCAGCCACTCAGTACTGTTCTTCCACACTGTCAGAAGAAAGAATAGATTATTTTCATCTCACTGCCCCCAGGCACGCTCACCTGGGTTTGACCCAGTGTAAAAGCCAATCTTCTGTAATCTTTGAGACCCCTGAAGAAATAGGAATTGAATGTGTCAGGATGCAAAGCTTACCGCTGTGCAATATGTTATTTCTTAAGAGCATCTTCTTACTCTGCATGCCCAGGACAGACATGTCATGCAGGTAGTTAGAACACCACTGCTTGGCCTAGAATAAATGAACTTACTGGGGTCATTTGGGTTTAAGAGCCCCATGCAAGCAGGAAGGCACCTGGCCCAGCCAGTGAGAGTGTGTTGTTAACAACAGGTTTACTGATTTATGCTGAAGGATCAATCTGCCTTAAACTTGAACAGGCAGAAAGGATGGCTGGCATTAACTCAAAGCTAGGGGTAAGAGCATTTCAACCACTTCTTGTGGAGGAGGTTTCACTACATCATCCTAATCATCTAGAGGTTCAAAGAGGTAATTAACTGCCTGGTGCAAGCAACATACTTCATAAACATCAGTTTGCTATTAAATAGGATTATGAGCATTACATGCTGACAGGCAACATGCTCTTTTCCAGTATGTCTTCCATACAAAACTCATTTCACACCAACGTTGAGAAATCCTACTTTCCAGCATCACTAATGCAAATTCACACAGCTGGTGTCAAAATATACTAAGGACTTACCCATAAAAGCTAATGCTAAGCCACAACTTCCACTTCCCTTATGCCATACCAGTTAGTAAAATATATGTTGAAGCCAAACGATCATTTCGTCTTCCCACCCCCATGCGAAGCAAAGGCAAGTTGGTTGAAAGGAAGAGTGATTAAAGGTTTTGATTTAGACAGAATAATTTCATTAAGACTTTAGTAACTTAACATTTTCTGTTAAAGGACTTCTGAAATACTGCTTGTTCAAATAAGACAATGAATGTAGGGTCAAGTCCTTGCAAAATTAAAAAAACGGAGATAATTATTATTAATATGATTTAATAACACAAAATAAAAGATCATTACTTGTATGTGACTAGATCTCCCAATAGGCTGAGGTTCCTAAATTCAGAAGAAATTAATTTTTAAAAGTATAGTTAGACCAGTATCCGTCAGAAAAATTTCCAATATCCTGTCTTGGAGTATGCAACACAGAACTGACATCTGCTCAGGGTCCATTCTGACATGTTTTTCTTAGTTGATTGTTTTCTATATAATCTTTTTTCATACACAATTTAGTTTTTTAGGGGAAAACAATTTATTTTTCAATACCTTGGTTTGATTTCAAAGATGTGGTTGTCTTCTTAACTTTTTCTTGTCAAGCTCTACTATAGCTGTAGAAGACAGACAAAGTAAAAAGAATACCAGCAGGTCCTGGAAGAACCCAACCATGTGTAAAATTCCAACAGCAAAGCTGAGTTTCAGACCCACAGAATTTAAATGAGGGCATTGAGCAAAATATTTCCCTATCTGAAGATACTGTAACATGAGGTCAGGCAAATAAGGGAGACCATAACGCAAATACAAAGGATCTGCATGAGATTAATGGCTGACCCAGAAAAGAAAAAAAGAAGGAAGGCCCCCTGCCCCAAACTATTATTTGTGTGACAGGGGACAGGACAAGAGGGAATGGCCTCAAGCTCCGCCAGGGGAGGTTTAGGCTGGACATCAGGAAAAAATTCTTCACAGAAAGGGTCATTGGGCACTGGAACAGGCTGCCCAGGGAGGTGGTTGTTTCACCTTCCCTGGAGGTGTTTAAGGCACGGGTGGATGAGATGCTAAGGGGCATGGTTTAGTGTTTGATAGGAATGGTTGCACTCGATGATCCGGCGGGCCTCTTCCAACCTGGTTATTCGATGATTCTATGATTTCTATGCAAACAGAAACTTACTTGTTTCAGTTATAAATTAGAAAAATTAGAAAAATTCAAGATATATATGATGAAAATAACTTGATAAATCAGATTAGTGTAGATTCTTGAAAACTGACTAAGAATATCTGGAAAAAGTTGAGTGACTTGATTTAGAATAAAGAACATAACCTAAAGGATATTGCCTTTTTATGATCTAAGTCTAAGGTACTAGGAAGGCTCATTGCCTGTCAAAAGCAGGCTACTGTTAAATTGTAACATTTAGTCTAGGGCATTAAAAGTTCAATTAAGGAAACTGATTTATTGAAAATAAAAGAATTTGAAAACTATGGAAACTGTTCTACTAGATTATTGAAATATTAAGCTGAGGATAAATAGTAGTGCTAACTGGAAATGAGAAGCCATTTCACATAACAGTATTTTTCTCATGTTTGAATTGACTGAAGAGTCGCTGATGTTAGTAAGGGATATTATCTAGATTTTATTTGAGAGTTCTTGGTTTCACAAAGTTGTTTGTGGATGATGACTGTTTTGGCTAAGTTTCTTGGCAGGTTCAGTGAAATATAAGTTAGATTGCTTTCCCTCCCTTATTGGTGGCTATGGCATTTTCCATATGCTTAGTTGCAATAGTTTTAATTAATCTATTCATTTCTTTTGGCACATTCAGTATTTGTTCAACAGATTAAGAGTTCTTTTCATTAGATTGCCTTTATAGACCATTTAAAATCTACTAGGTCAGGGTGTCTCTTCACACATCAGTTTTAGGGAGGTAGTGGGGTTTTTGTGATTCACTTTTCCCAGAAGCAAAAGAAATTCCTCCTTATCTTACAAAGAACATACACTGAACAGCAACATTCTCCTGTCTTTCCTTCTGTACAGAACAGAACATACAGTGAGTGTAAACTAGATCTCTCTTGACTAACTAAGCAGTAACATTTGGAGCACATAGTCAAGCAGCATCTTCACTGTTAGTCTGTAGTAGCAGTATCATTAACAACAGAGATACAGACAGGCATTCATTGTATTATGCAATTGAGTCAGCAGTACATCCTGTGCACAGAACTTCTTTATCACTTTTACAGCCTATTTGAATTAGGAGTTCTGGCCTCACAGCAGCCATTTGTGTAGCTTGTCTTTAGGTGTAAACTCTTAAAAACAGCTTCCTTTCTGGTTAAAACATAACATGACTTCCTGGAATTTCCCAGTATTGCATGCAGTGTAAGTTACACCTTGTTATAGCTTGTGCAAAGGTAGTTGAACACAACTGCCTATAAGGGCATTCTTGTAGAAAAGCCAAAGGGTGGGGAAGACAGGGTATTTCCCTCCACTGCCTCAGCTCACAGGTTTTAATTACCTGATTATGCACCATATGAGAGTCTCTGAAAACTCCCTAAACAACTTCCAGGTGTTTTTGAAGTTGGAGTTGGGAAGGACAAGCCCTATTTCAGATTAAATTGCTTGTCTCCTTAGCTGTTTGCAAGACGAACAGTAAGCAGTTCGTTATGTTAATGCCACAGTATTGGGGCTCACCACAGGAGAAATTTAATGAAAAACTATCTTTGTAAGAAAGAAATGCTGCCATCACATCAACAGTTCAAGGAACAAAAAAAAAAAAAAAAACCAGTCTGTTCTACCACTTGCTCCTGACTCCAATGAATTCCACTGTCATCTCAGTAGTAAGATGAGACACCTGGCAGTAATTGTGTATGACAAACTTGAATTTATACAGAAAGAAATAATGTAATTCCTCACATTGTCCTCTTCTCTCATCACCATACTTATGTGGGACCTAACCCAGAGTACAATTCATCCAGATTTCCTCCTTTCCCTTTCACCAAGAACTGCAAATAAATAAAAATAAGTTGCACCAGCTAAACCTAAACAAGCACAGACACATGAATGAATTAACATATGGAAAAAAGGTAGGACTTGTCTCAGCTGCAGCTCTGAAAAACACGTCAGTAAAAAAAACCAAGATCTTCACCATCAAGATTTTTTGTGGTGCTTTTAGAAGGACTCCAATTGCAGGAAGAGGTGACATAATTTAGAAAAATAACTTTATTTTTTCATACTCATAGTTAAAAGAATCTGTTATGCAAGTTGAGCTTGACAGAAAGCAGAAACTAGCAGTTCCATCAGTGACATTTACACACTACTGCAGTTCTTCTTTCAAGTTTTTGAGAAACTTGAGTCATTTTGGATGCAAAAGCAAGACTCCTGATACAATAAGAAGTGTAAAATTACAACTCTAACTCTCATCAGGCACAAAACTGAAGTTTCCCTGAGAAGATGTAATTACAAACTAGTGTATAAACTTTATATCACATTATCAGAGGGCTTTAAGAGTACAAAAGCAAGGTTTGGCTGCAAAAAATTTAAAACTAGTTCTTAATGCTTCATGCTGTAGATGACATTTTCAGGAGGATTAAGAATTACATATTACAGAACTACAGCAATCAGATTTAAGTTAAGTGATAACAGTTTGCTTTGGTATAGTCCCTTTTGTTTAGTTTTCAGATCAATTCTAAAGTTATTTTCCGGAGACCTTTCAGTACTCAGTACGAAGTTGGTGCAGGCCAGCTGCTTTTTTCTTTTTTTTCCCTTCTCCTCCTGCTCTATCCTTCCCTTTCAGCTAGCATTAAATTTACAGAATAAAAATGAAGAATGACAAGCATTTTCCAAGACTTAAAACAAATAGTTTAGCCAAAGGAAGTCTATTAATTACACCTTTATATAATAAATATTCCAAATAGTTGGCCATCAAAAATTGCCATCTTTTATTTTGTACACAAAGTTCCAATCCTTGCTGTGCAACAAAAAGTATCCCCATATTCACTTGAGATATGCCTTCTCTCCCTCTTGACCACAGACAAGGCAGGGAGGACATCATTACCACCATACTAACACGGTAAGAACCATGATACCTATCATCAGCATCACGACCATCAGTGTTACATGTTAAAATACATAGCTGTATACTACTTGTCCCTATGCTTCATCACAAGAGTATGCAGTATTTCAGTTCTTTTGCAGATACAAAGCTTTGTGTCGCAAATACTCTTCCAAACATTTCACTGCAAAAGGGTCAACATCAATGTCGAACTTATTAGCAAAGAAGTGGTGGTTTCGCAGCATCCAGTTCAGGTCTCCCACCCCAAAAACACAGACAGAGCGAACATGAACTCCACTGCACGGTGGGTAGGGTGCACCTTTAGACACATCACCTTCAAAGTACTGCCACTTGACAAACCTGGCCAGTGCATTCATGTCGGATACGTCATACTTATCACTAGAAGAAACTGCACCCGGGACGTCAGGGATTCTCTGAATTGTTGCCCACAGATACTCATCTGGGCTGTAAGTGTCTTTTGCCCACTCAATGAACTTAAGTATTTTAGGGCTTTCTAATACATACTCTACAAATCTTCTGCTAACTACAAAATAGGCACTACCAGAAAAAATTGGAGTAGTGAGAGGTGGTAGTTGTTTGTCTATGCCTGTGTTCTTTATTTTACCATCAATAATCTCATGGTGTTTTTTCCACCTTACTTCTTTATAAACAGGCATTTTTTCCGTTTCCAAGCTGTTTTCACCTTTAAGGGCTTTTAATTTCTCTACTATTTCCTGGTTGGTCTTTATAGGAAAGTCCATGCCACAGAGATTTATTAGGTATTTCCAGTTTGAACTTCTTCTGTAGAGATCTTTCATGCAGTTAATATCTGCCTGCACCCTGCTCCATGAGGCATATACAACACTCTCTAACTGGCTGGAAATAAAGACATTATCAAAACACGAGACTATTCCCTTCACAGCAGAAAAAAAGGATTCTGGAGACTTCTTGTCAACATGAATGCAGTAGAAATTCTGAGGAGCATAGATTGCTCTTAGAAGTCTATCAAGCATCTCAATTTTGTGATAAACCACTATTGAGTAAGCAATTGGAAATTCTGCTTCTTCATTGCTGAGAGGTTCCATGATGTATTTCCTAGTCTTTGTGAAGGAGGCACAGTCTGCTGTCATGTTAATATAATCATTTGTTGTTAGTCTGGGGCGTTTCTTAAAAGACACTGACAACATCTCAAGCTTTACCTTTTGAATTTCTTCTATATCCCCCTCTATAATCTTGGTGCAGTTAACACTGCCAAAAGGGTCTTCTTTTGTCAGCTCTAGATGTCTCCGATTTAAGAAATCTTGTTTCTGGTTAACTTTCAAAACTGAAATGATTACCAAAATAAGAGTTAGACCCAAGAAAAGCCTGAACCGCAAGTTGTGGCAAAACCGTAATTTCCTCTTCAGCATTTCAAATATCAGGTAGCTTTCTTTGCAGGGCTAAAAAAACCGCCCTCCACTCTGCTCATATCAACTTCAGTAACTTCAGAAAAAAAAGTTTGTATTTCTCAGGAATTTGGTGAGTTTTTCAGGAAGGTGGACAAAAAAATCCTAAAACAAAATTAAATACAATTGTCATTCAAATACTAAAAGGTACTTTAAAGAAAATACCGGTTAATAATTACATTGTTTTTTAGTAACAGTAAAAGGCTACATAGTTCAGCCAAAAATAATTCTGTTGAAAATTAAAAATTATTGAATTAAATTAGTTTATTGTTTCAGAAAAAGACTAGAAGAGGCAGATAATTTTCATGACATGCTATTTCCTGTCTTCTGCCAACTGTAGTACTAAGATTACAAACCACAGCTCAGTAAGAAATGACCTTACTTAGCTTCAAGTGACAGAATTAAAGCCAATAAATCAGATAGGTTACTGAGAAGCAAGTATTTAATATTAATTCACACTTTAGAGTTTGACAAGAATGTTTTATGCTCACTTCAGCAGCAACACAGATTTCATTGTAACTTACCACTTACTTCCTGGATGTTAGTCATGCTATGACCTCTCAATGGGAAAGCAGTTCCTGGAGCCTTTTAAGATTTTTTATGTGAGATACAGTTTCTTCAACATCCTGCAGGTGAGCTCAGGACTGATAAGAAGGGGAGAAATAAATTAGTATAGCATAGTTACTCTATATTCAGTTGTGAGAACAGGTGTAACTGAATTGATGAAATAGCTTTTTAAGGTAAAGGGCAATAAGTACCATCTACCTCTAAAGCTAATTTGTGTTAAGTCATTGCAAATGCATACATCTAAAAGCACAGCAGTGCTGTGTTAGTATTGTTTGAATACACTTGTTTTTATGATTCAGCAATTGATTTTATGTGGAAATGTGTGGCAACTCTGAGTTTCAACAAGATTTATAATATGGCAATCTTATTTTCATCTTTATTTCACATGCATTATGTTATTTTTGTTTGTTAGTCCTGTTTCCCCTTAAGGATCTTTCTTTCTGTTTCAGTACCCCTTGAAGGGATTGCTGCACAGTTTTGCAGCTGCTACAACTGTTGCTGTTGAGAAAACTGTAGTCTAGAACTGCATTAAAGAATTGAGTGTATTTGTTTGTAAGTACTACCCCATGCAGATAAACTGATCAAGAACAGGATACTGTCGAACAACTTATTTTGATACTCAAATGCCATTTCTACTCACAAGTTTTAAGTTACTATTGCCTAATGATTCAGTGCAGGTTTGAATTCCAAATCAACCTCTAACTGCAAAAGCCATTACAGTTTATAGATAATATCTTCCAAAACTATAATCTATAAATTAACAGGTTAATGAAATATCGAAGTATGTGAGAGATACAGGTCCTTACATTTGTAATACTTTCAAGAAAAAATTAGTGCCTCCAAGTAATTTTCTGAACAGTTCTAAGAACAAACACTACTTTAAAAACTGGTAAGAAAATCAAGAAAATCTGTTTAAGAACTGTGTGTGCTCTGTCAACTCTGGGTTTTGCTGTAGGCTGTTCAGCGTAAGATTTTTCTCCCACGCACTTTCCTTCTCTTTAAGCTACTCCAGTAACATTTTAGCGTTTAATTCTCAAGACTGCAACTTTCAGCTGGGTACTTGCAAATCTCGGAACAGGCACATGTAAGAAAACAAGACCTGACATCAGGGTTTTTCTGGTAATAAAGCTGCCACTGGGATGTACTGCACGTTGCGTCTACCACTCTGCCCACAGCACTGCAAACTGACTGAGGACATTGATCCATAGTGTGGTAGGTGGGAGGAAAGTTTAGATCACTGCACAAATGTCTAGCACAGCTACAAGTATCAGCAGTATTTTAAGCAAGTACTATAACCATATATTTTGTAATTCAAGCCACCAGCAGGCAGACAGCACAAAATACTGTGACTAACAGCATTATAGAAACAGCTCATTTACTAAAAAGTGTACTTTGTTTTCAGAGTTACACCTGTACTTATTTTATCCTGGATTTCTAATTTATCTTAAGGAGGTGGACATTTGTTCCAAGCCTGTTTTAGGTGTATAGTTAAGTCAATCAGACTGGAAAAACTAAAATTCTAACCTTTAAGGTAAGTAGCTGAAAGCATAGAAGGGTATCTTTGAAGTATCAGGTACCATGTTTTGAATTTGAAATCTAAAAAGTTACCACAGTTACCACTTCGGTTTGCCACGTGACATCAAACACAATGACATAATTTAAAGAAAGTTTTAACATGCTTTATAACTTATCACACGCTTGCTCACTTGATTTCATCACATTTGAAATTAACAAAGGAAGGATACTAGTCTTAAATACATAACAAATACGTATTTCCAAAGGATGATGCTTGTGATACTGGCTACCCTTCAATTACTCTTCTCTACCTACCAACATCAAAATTAAGACTTCTCTAGAACTTAAAATATACTTCAAATACCCTTGTATTAGTCAAGTTTCAGCTGACAGAAGGTGGAATCCTTCTTTCTTTAGTATGAGTGCTGGCACTACTATTTTAGCCTATCCTCAGTTTTTATAGGAGCACTAGCATTGTGGAGTAACACTTCATGAGGATTGTCACATCTCTTCCTTTAAAAGGCAGAGAAATAGTCTTAATCAAAAGCTACCATTGCAGTCTTCATCTTCTGCAACTTCCAAAGAATAAACCTTGCTAAGTAGTCCTTCCTGCTCCTGTTCTTGAATAAACCTAAGCTGAAAGCAGTATAAAGAATCATTCTCTCAAAGGCGTTGTATAACCAGCTAAGTGAAATTCCTCTATTGTCAGCTTAGACCATTATACAGAAATGACAGATCTGCAAACACACATTAATGTTGCTCTTATCTTTAGGTGGAGGTTTTACCTCATAGTCAAATTTCTCTCACTGACACACTGCTTCTTCTGAACAGTCTTTACAATAAGTTACTATTAGCTTATGCTTGTAATTCCGTTTCTAAAAGGTCCTAATACTTGATCAGATCCCATTCTTTGCAAAAGCTGATCTTTACAGGGTAAAGATTCACCTAACAATATAGCTTTTTTTTTTGTTTTATAGTTTTATGAGCCTAGAACATTCTTTAATGGAGCTTCAGACTGTGTTCAGTAAAACTTCCACCATCTTCTTCTCAAGCTCTGTGTAACTTTAGTGAGCACACTAGAGAATGCGGTGTCGGAGGCAGCACTTTACACTGTGTGAGAGCAGGAGTGAACAAGCACAGAAAGACTATGCTACAGCCTTGGTCATGCTCTCAAGTTCAGTTGCAGAAGTTAAGCACTCAACCTTCTTCCTTCTTTTACTGATTCGTTCTCAGGTTACATCCCTTATTTCTGATGTAGTAGTCATTAAAGGGGGAAATTTATAGCAGCTACTGGTGTTCAGAGGAGTTAATACAAATACCGAGTTAGCTGCTTACTTCTCCCTTTCCTGTCAAAATTATTCTTCGCTGCTGTATAAAAACTGTATGGAATGACTAAACACAAAACCAAAATAATTTCAACTTGATTTTTACTAGAGGCTAGTGTTCTCCATTTAAATAAATCTCATCGGAAGAAGGATTCCTATACCTAGTTTAAATCTCATTTTCTGGCACCTTTTCTGTGTCAAAGGGCAAATTACTTGGATCATCTCCCTCTTAGTTTACTCATCTGTGAAACAAGTACTCATTACCTGCCAGTTTGGGAGATAATTTGATAAAAGTCAGGTTCTGATTTAACTTTCATATTACTGTAAAGCTGCTTCTGTAAAACAGCTGGTTTCATTAACAATGTCTTTACCTGGTTACTATATAAAATTGTGCTAACTCTACATGTGAAATTAATCTGATCTATGGTACTGACTGGTATGAATCAGCAATAGACTACATAGGTGCTTATGCCAAAGTACCTTCACCAAAGAAATGCTGTGGCCACAGACATAAGGGAGCAGCACCCTTTGAGCCCAGCTCAGTGTGTGATTTTAGATAACTTAGGCTTCACCCACCCTTAAAAATAAACAGAAAATAATGCAAGAAATCTAGGCCTTCAGAGAAAAAAGCAAACAAGACTTTTTAAACAAGACCATAAAAGGAGATCACAGTTCACATGGAGGTTTTATACAACCAGGCTGGAATGGAGCTGCAGCACGTAACAGCAGTGCTAGTAGCAAGGATCCACATATCCACACCACAGGGCTGGTCCTAAGGAAGGGTGTTTGCGAGTGCACAGATCAGGCAGACCTCCGCCACGTTGGCCCTGTGTGCCTCAGCCCAGCAACATGGAAACATGGACAGTAGACATCTTTGCCTGTAGTTTCAGCATGCAACTGGCCTGATTATCATGATGTGGAAGGAGCAGCCTCGCTCTCACCTGTGCTGGCTGCATGCTGGTCCAGGACAGGTACAGCAGATCCAGACAGCCAGCCTCTGGGGAGCTCTTTGCAGTCAGCCCTCATGGCTGCTGGCTGGCAATAACAGGCTCCAGCTACCCTCTCCCAGGCTCCCCCACGACCCCACTTCAGGATTGCGGGTCTGTCAGCTCCTTCCTGCCCCAGCCGCACTGGCCCCCAGCCCCAACATGGGCCATGACAGACCAGGTCCAAGTTCCAGCCCAGCATCAGCCTGTCCCTGTTCCCAGTGAGGTGGCTGATGCTTCCATGCCTCCCGGCTGCCCCACCCTCAGTTAGTGCGGTGGGATGTGCCTGGTTGCCAGGCCGTGGCCTGACAGACTGACCACAGGGACCCACCAGCCCCGTGGTGCCCTGGAAATCCCTGCTCCCCATGCCGCAGTTCAGCAAGCCCAGGATCCAGGCTTTTAAGCACTTGTTTAGACCGATACAGCTGAGAGTGAGAGAAGTGGTTTTTCCTAAAGGAGGCTAAAAGCAATGGCAGTCTCTAATCAGTGTTAGAGTTGCACCACTCTTTGGGGTTTAAATTCCGCTCATGTTACTGCATCACAATTGGGAAAATAGGATTCCCACTGTTCAGGCATCACAGGCCTGCCCTTGGGCCAGCTCGTGTAGAACACATTGCCCTCCTCTGTCCTCTCTGAAGTAGCTTAAAGAGCAGAATGAAACCATAAACTAGACATATATTTTTTGTATATAAGCAATTACCATATTTTTTTACATTAAGTATATCTTTCCCTTGGAAAAAGCAGGTAGGGCTTGCTGTGAAATAGTATGTAGACCCATACCATGATAAGGTGAAAACCATTAAGGGCTACAGGCACAGGAACGAAAAAAAATCAGGTGTCCTTTACTTTGGGCAGCTTTTCTAGTACTTTCTTATACTATTCTATCAAGTAAATCTTTCTCAGACTTTTCTCACATCAGTGGAAAAACTGTTGAGGGAAGATGTTAAGCACCAACTCAGCATCTAAAAGTAAGCACTGTAGCCTCCAAAATACACCATGGGGCAGTATTAGCACCATAAATTCAGAAGGGGGTAGGCAGAGTATAAGAAAGTAATTCAGGGTACTTCAGCGGGCTGTAAATCTCATGAAAGACTGACAGGAAGGCAGGAAAGAGCTTAGAGAATCATCCCGGAGTCTGTCAGTACGTCAAGAACAGTTAGAACAAGACCAGGGAAGATCTGATAGGTCTTGCAGGCTTAGTGGCAGTGTGCTGGTGTCATAACTCTCCCAGCTTTATGGGCTGCTGAACTAACATGCAGCCATGTCCCTCCCCTCATTTTTTCTCCTATTCTGCTTCCTCTAGCAAATACCAGAGGAAGTAAATGGTTACGTTCACATTCTTGTAGTTGCTTTGGTCATTTTTGGCATGCAGCTGCTGTGGAGAGGACCCAGCAACATGAACATGACGAAGGTCGCTATTTTACATCCACAGACACATTAGATTTTAATCAAAGCTTTACAACAGGTATTCGAAAACTTCCTGGCAGCTGCACTAATAGCCTACATCCATTCATGACAACCTGAGGGGTTTTTTCTTTCCTTTACAGAAATGTTATGAAGAAAAGCCAAGTGGAAAATCCCATGCTGAGTACATCTACCTCTGAAGTGGTAACTCAGATGGGCCAGGAGACAAGTAATTGTTTTGATGGGTGGAGAGTGAGAGTCAGTACAGACTGACTTATTTTTCCCTTGCCTCACAGGGAGGGAAGGTATAAGGGAACCTCAGCTACCCATGAGACTAGTGAGTGAGCAGGTGTTGACAGATCCGCTCTCCTCATTCACAAATTCTAATGGAGATACAAAACGTTTCTTCAGCCCTTCAAAGAAAGGTCCTCTGCTGAAGGTGGATTTGTTGGGAAGTCCTTGAGTTTTACCAGTGCATATACATGATGCTTCAAAGCATACACATCCTGCATGCAGTTATTACAATTAACCTGCTTCCATTCAGGTTCAGTTACGCAGAACATTCATTCTGAGGAGGAAGTGATTTTTAAAGCCATAAGCAGCTTGCATAAATACAAACATGCCTAGGACTGTGCAGACACAGGATTATCTGCAGAAATGTGCCAGACACAGAGTGGAATCACATTTACTCATCCTTTCCATGATATCAAGCAGCACAATCTTGAAAGTAGATGCCTGTAACGGAATGAAAGTACTCATGTTTGTTCTGTTAGACATTCTTCAGTCTTACTGAAAATAAGAATTGGTCATAAGCTGAGTATTTGTTTGACCATTAGGCTTAATTATACCTTAATTCTGAAAGTCATGCAGAGGCAGCAGCAAGGTTCCAGGTGGATCCAGTTGTCTGCTCACTGACAACATTCAGCAAGAGCAGGGCAGCTCCTTCAGAGCAGCTTAAAAAAAAATAATAATACAAAGGAAAAAGGCACTTCCTTTTTATAGCAAAAAATATCACATTTCTAGTCCGTTGTTAGCTTAGAAGGCAGATTTAAACATAACTCCACAAATGATTGGTACTGCTACACCTATCACTACATGGGGATTGAATAGTGAAAGCAGCTGAAAGTAGACTGCTGTTTTTCAGAGCAAAAAGAAGTAAGGAAGTAACTTCAAACCCTAGGGTTATCTGGAGCTCTTACGGTCAAAAGTCAGGAATCTGACACACTAATATCTTTCGCTTTTAAAAAATGAACAAATCCCACATGTACATACACTCAGTGTGCAAAATAGCATTGAAAATAATGTAAATTTTGGTAGCCTTTCTAGTATTTTCTTATACTATTCTATCAAGTAAATCTTTCTCAGAACACGTCGAAGTCTTATTCCCATTTGCATACAGGTCCAACAGGCAGAGCTGTAACAATAAGAAATTTCAACTAAGGAAAGTAAACCTCGTTTTGCAAATCATTGAGTTAGCAGTTCTACCTCAAGAATTTTGTGACTCAGTACTGATGAGAAGGTACGTTTTACTTTGAGGTAAGTACAGTGCAGAATCCCAGAACAACAAAAAAAAAATTCACAAAACCTTTAAAGTAGTGTTGTCCCAGTGGAACTGCCTGGTATCCATAAAAACGTTACACTGGGTGAGAACTACCACCTCTTATTCCCTTTACACGATTTTTCAGCAGGAAAATAGCCTAATCCTCCCACACCTCTAAAAGATAAACAAAATTAGCTTTTAAATCCATGTATGATTATGACAGGAGAATGCACACTTGGGAATATTTTAGTGACACAGTTACCAAACACACAGTTTTTTGTCCCGATTTACAAAGTTCTTGTCTAGGAGGTGCAAACAGTTTTCTGAAATGTGAGGAGGTTTCTGCTTGTTCTATTAAGCTTCTGTACTAGTGCCACGATTATTCTGCATATAATAACCCTTCACAGCGTAAGAAGTAGTTTCCCTGGAGCTATGAAGTAAACCTAATAGTACAAGTTATTTTGGTTATACTAGTTGGGCACGCCACATTCTTGTGGAATTACCTTTTTTCACCTTCCCTAAGACAGAATTCTAGGTTGATAACAGTTAGGCGTTTTCAAGTTTCAGGAGCTTATGAATCAAACTAAGTGGAGAACTGTTAGATTATGCTGGAATCCAAAGGTAAACTAGGAGGATATTACTAGAAAAACAAAATTAAACCTTTTCATTAGACTAGCAGTGGGTTTTCCACTACGGTAACAAACAAATCACTGTATTCTCACGCTTCAGAGTGCATTTTGCTCAAGTTAGAATAAAGAGAACAGACTTGGCAAAGGTATCCATCGGGGGGGTTTTAAGCAACTTCTGGCTTTTCTGGCCTATAGGAAAGAAGCGTTGTGCCAGAAAATTCAGATTCATAGGAAAGAGATTATGTTGATTACTACTGTTTACTATAGGTAGAGAATCACTGAGGAGAGAAAATAAAAGCAGTATTTTCTTTTGTATACGCCTACTTTAAAAAGCAATGTACGATTGTAAGTTCCAGCTTGAGGTACAAATATTGCATTATTTTGCACAAGAATTTTCAAGTTCAAGTCGACAGACTGAAATGCTAGATTTGTCCCCTCTTCTCTTACAATTTCTAACAGCCATTCTTGCCAGATCTGAGGACATCCACCTCATATTCTATTAAAAACAATATCTAAATCGCAGGCTCCAAAATAGCAGTTCCCTCCTGCCGCCACTCCTTCTTTTTCACCACAAAGAAATCTACTTTTCTGAGCAACACTGAAAGAAGGGCCAAGTGCCAGAGCCAAAGTGAACCTCCGGTGAGGCTCCGGAGCCCTCCCACCCAACTTTGCCCACAGAAATTTACAACCAACTAAACAGTTTGGCTGTTGTGAGGGCAAAAAAGGACGTTTGTTCATGGTTTTCCCAGTTACTGAGAGTTTAATGGAAGAGTGGAATAATATAAACCAAACAAACAAAAAAAAAACCAACCAAAAAATAAAAACAAACAAATAAACAAACAAAAAAAGCCATCCCAGGTTTCAGGTTCCCCATAATCTTTGGTCACGAACAGGTTTCACACCAACCCATCACCCCCAAAGCCAACAGCATGCCCAGGGCTCCCCTGCGTGCACTGCAAAAAGGAAGAAAAGACAAGGGGAGAAAGGAGAGGGGAGAAGAGACGGAGACTGAAATAGGGAAAAGGGAAAGAGGGGAAGGGAAAGAGGGGAAATAAAGGTAGGGGGAGGAGAGGGAGAAGGGAAAGAGAGAAGGAGATAAAGAGGAAAAGAGAAATGGGAGAGAGAAAGAAGAATAAAATTAAGTGAAAGAAACAGAGGAGAGGAAGAGAGGCAAGAGGAGAAGGAGAGGAAGAGGAGAAAGAGAGGAAGAGAAGAAGAAAGAAAGTGAAAAGGAGCAAAAAGCGGAAGAGGAGAGAGGGAGGAGAGAGGCAGGACAGCGGCGCCCGCCCGGCGCCCCGCAGCACCCACCTGCGCCCGCGCCCCCGGCTCGGCTCGGCTCGGCGTGTGCCGGGCAGGCGGTGCTGCCCGCCGGGAACCGCCCTGCCCCCCGCCCCCGACCGCCCCCCGACCGCCCCCCGACCGCCCCCCGGCCACCGCCCGGCTCCAGCCCGGGAGCTGCCGGCAGCGGGGGCAGCGCGGCCTGAGCCGGTAGGGTGCGCTCGCAGACCAGGAGGCTCAAACGTGTCCTGGGCTGCATCAAAAGAAGCGTGGCAGGTCCAGGGAGGGGGTTCTGTCCCTCTGTTCCTCTCTTGTGTGGCCCCACCTGGAGTACTGGGTCCAGTTCTGGAATCCTCAGTGTAAGAAGGATATGGAGCTGTTGGAACGGGTCCAGAGGAGGGCTACAAAGATGACCAGGGGGCTGGAGCACCTCCCATACGAGTCGGGCTTGTTCAGCCTGGAGACGAGAAGGCTCCGAGGAGATCTTGTAGCGACCTTCCAGTATCTGAAGGGGCTACAAGAAAGCTGGAGATGGACTGTTAACAAAGGTTTGTAGTGATAGGACTAGGAGCAATGGGTATAAACTGGAGAGTGGCAGATTTAGACTAGACATAAGGAGGAGTTTCTTCACTCTGAGCGTGGTGAGGCGCTGGCACAGGTTGCCCAGGGAGGTTATGGCTGTCCCATCCCTGGAGGTGTTCAAGGCCAGGTTGGATGGGGCCTTGGGCAGCCCGGTCTGGTGGGAGGTGTCCCTGCCCATGACAGGGGGGTTGGAACTGGATGATCTTTAAGGTCCCTGCCAACCCAAACTGTTCTATGAGTCTGTGATTCTCTGCGGCTCACGGCGATAAAGGGCTCTCCCACGGTTCCCCAGCTATCCCGGGGGACGGGCTGCAGCCAGGAGGGGTCAGCGCGCGCAGAGGATGCTCCGATCGGAGCCGCAGGCAGCGCCCCTCGCCGCGGAGCAGTCGCGGGGGCGGCGGGGCAGAGGCTCCGTTCGGCTGCAGCAGCCGCGCGTCCCTAAGCCGGGACCCACCCGGCCCCGCCGCTCGCGGGCAGATGCGCTAGAAATGGGCCAGCGGGTGGAAAAATCGAGAGGCGGAAGAGGGAGGTGGGGTGGGAAGGGAGCAGGCGTGGCTGGGTGGCCGGGGACGAAACTTGGAGCGCGAAAAAGAAAAGCCTGTCTAGAAAGAATCGGAGGAAGCCGACTGTCATTTTGTCCCATCAAAGGTCTGGCCGCTGATAAACACTCGACAGGGTTTGGACAGCTGCGAAACGTGAAGGCAGAGCTTTGGGACAGCTTCCTAATACTTTACCGAGGTACTTAAACAGAAAATTAAGTTCCAAGTAAATAGGAAGTTCAAAGAAACTCTTGTTGAAAATCCCCAAGTGCTGCAGTCTGCAGCAACTTGGACACTGCGGCTTTCCGCAGGAATCCCTGTAAGTCAGTATTATTGGGAGTGCAGTGTGATTTGGAAGATTAAGGCGCACCTAAAGGACTCTACAGTCCTTTCTCCAACCCAGTTGTGAGCTCCCATTGGACGTTCCTGCATCTGTACAGTGGAATCAAGATAATGAGAAAATGGTAAGGAATGGTTTCAAGGCTGTTGTTAGGTGACACTGCCAGGAGATGGGGGAATTGCGTCCACATTTCACCACTTAGATCAGACAGGTTAGTCAGGGAATGGACCTCAAATTTGCATCATTATGTTGCCAAGAAAATTTTCGTTATACGTTTACCTTCAGGGTAGAGAAGTAGTAGACTGCCAGTTTGGCAGTCCTCCCTTTTTCCTGACAGGTGATGCGGGGGGAGGAAGGGGGTCTATCTAGTGTTCCTGGTATTTATAGGGCTGAACTCTTGGTGGAGCACCATGCTAAAAAGGATTTTCTTCTTTGAAGCTTTGTAGAGGCTGGTAACAGAAGTTTCCCATGGGAGTGAGAAATATGGGAGGAGGGAGTAAGATTCCAACTTGTTTTTCCTGTGTACAGTAATGGTTTATGATTACAGCCGATGACTGTATCTTGTTGGTCTTGCATGTAAATTAGAACGGTAAGTCACAGGTAGCCTAAATTTAATTACTCATGCTCTTGCTAAACTGCCTGCAACAAGCCATCACAATATTGCCATTACAGTACAAGAAATACTAACTGTAGAGCTAAACACCAAGTATTCTTAAGAGAGTGAGTTAGGTAAGCTTTGGCAGATGTTTTCTTTCGTTGTTTTTCATTCCTTCTGCCTTAATTACTTAGAGAGTTACAAACGCAAGGAAGTGTGTTGGATCAAAATAAGCAAAGCACCAGGGCTGATGTTTGTTGCTGCAGTAACAGAATGTACCCTCTAACAACTACTTCCTGCAGAGAGAACAGTAATTTTAAAAAAGCATTAAAGTAATTCTAAAAGTAGTTATTCCAGGTAGACAACTGAAGTTCAGAAGTCTGTTATTCTCTAACTTTTGCATAGGTAGAAAGTGGAGATTTTTGTAGACTGACATGACTAGAGAAGTTGTGATCCTTTGCTGCCCATGCTGGCAAAACCTCATCATCTGTTTATTGCATCTTTGTGAAATTTCAAGGACTGTGCTTCAGTTATGGTTCCTTTCATGGACAGTTTTTGTCAACTGAACCTGAAAGAAAATTGATGAGATGGCTTTTTACCTGGTTTTCGCTCTTCTATCTTCGAGGCTGGAAGATTAAGATAATAGGGTCCATAAGTTGCCCTTCAAGCTATGTGACAGATCAGTGAGAGCTGTGACTGCGTGGCAGCTGTGGAACAAAATAAAGGAAAAAAAAAAAAGAAAAATGTCATTCACAGTTTTGGAAGTACTAACAGCGGAATTAAATAAAATGATGGAAAACGTGGAACTTAGAGAAAAAATATAGACAAAAGTGAACAAAAAGCAAATCACAAACATGGGAAATTTAAAATACTTAATTGATTTTTGATCAATTAAGTGGTTAACTTAGATAGTTACGGTGGAGGAGAATAGAGCTTAAATACATTTCCACTAAGAGGACAACTGTCTTATAGGTATACTTGCTCTAAATTGATAGTAGTATCTCATTTGTCTTTTGACCACTGCTTCCAGGCTTTTAGGCTTATTTTTTTCATACTCTGTCAAAAGTTCGAGCTTGTAAGAATTTTTTTAAACCTAATGCTTACTGTTCATTCTTGTATCGTTTCAATTTTAGAAGTAGGAGAAGTTTTAGAAGTAGAAGTTTCCTTTTTCTGAAAAGCCACAGCCATCTAGAATTTTGTAATGATAATAGCTTCTCTGCTAACCTTTTCAAAAGCTTGCTTGTCTAATAAGTGTAACCCCAATATCTGTTTTTTGTGATAGTTCAGACCTAACATTAGGGAGATCCAAATATCTAACCTGAGTTAGACAGAGGATCCTAACCTCAGCTTTGAATCTTACTAGGGCTTGGAGGTCTCTTAATATGGACACTGTGCCCTTACTACATTAACCTTCTTTAAGGAAAGAGTTGCTACAATCCAGAAATTTTTATTATCTTTTCTGTAAGCATCTCTAGCAACATTTCTCTTTGTTGTACATTCTATGAAACTCAATGTTTTTGCCTAGATCCTCACACTTGCTTGATCTGTGCCTGGGAAGGGAAGAAAATAATTGCAATCTTCAATTTGCAGATGAACTTTTGAAAGCTGAGGCTAAGCATAAGTCAGAGCATGGGGTGCCAGAAAGGCAAACACTGTGCAGCAGAAAAAAGGTTTGAAGAAGATGATAGCAGCTGCCAAAACCACTTTAACACAAAAAGTTGTCTGACAAAAGGAGGACACCCCAACTCATTTAAGAAAATATATTGGAAGTACATTGTAGTGTATTTCTAATTGTCTCATGTTAAACAGGTGAGATTCTGACAGATGGCTAAGGAGGCCCTCCCATTGAGTCACAAGGCTGGGAATAGATCCACTTGCTTTCTAAACACCCCTCATAGAGGACGTCTAGGTGTGCCTGGATCCATTTCTAGACCCAGACTTGGTCAGTGGTCTGTGACTAAGGATTATGTGTGCGTACTTATACGTGTTCTTGCCACAAGTCAGAATCTGGTTGCCCGTGAAGGTCTCCTTAGAGACTGATACTTACAGGGTTAATACATGTGGTTTGCAGCCCCGGACAGTCCGCAGAGCCACAGCGCTTGCCTGGTCAGAGAGACAATCTCACACTGCTGGAGGCAGTAAGTAGTTTAATTCAAGTGACAGATTAACACAATTTTGGGATTGCCTGTATAAATTCACTGCTGCATTAGCGCTTAAGTGCTTATAGCCGGTTAAAAATTAGATATAAAGCAAGTAGTATAAAAACTTGAGTTAGTAGTTATTTTCCTAGGGAAACATCTGGCAGAGTCAGAGGTGCAATTCTTGCCAAGACATTTCTTGTTGGTGGAGGAAGAAAGGTCCAGGTCCATCGATCTGTCCATCAGGTAAAGTGGTCATTTTTTAATTCCCAAAAGAAAAGGGTTTTCAGGCATCAATTTTAATGCCTGTGGGGTGTCTTTTTTTTTATCTGAAGTAACACCAGGCTATGGATCCTTCACCCCAGCTCAGGTACCACTTAGCTGATACGAATGTCAAGCCACCACCCAATCTATCTGTTCTACTAGATGTGTCACCCATTGCCGGCCGCTCCTTTTGCCAGCCGCTCTCTTTTGCAAAAATCAAGTTTGTTTTGCCATTCACCAGCCCAGATAAATCCATTATGCCACAATCTGGAACAAAGTGTCTTTTGATATGGGTGTGCATACATTTGCTGGGATGAATGTTACTCATGCCTAAAGCTAATAAATAGAGGCTATGTTTTCTTCCTCAAAATATGTGTAATACGTATCAGATAAACTCTTTCATCTTACCCATTGTGTGTTTACACAAATGAGTCATACTTTTTGACAGGTACATTCTTCAGGTACACTTAAAATAAGTTTAATATAAATAAACTATGTTAGCACTGTATAATCAAGGCCATCCTGGGACAAACTTCTTCCAAGACATTGGCTGGCAGTTAGTACTAATTACGGAATCGAAAAGAGTGGAGTGGATTACAGCCTTGAGTTGCCAAAATGAACTGTAAATCATATATTGGATAAATTAGGGTCCTCTCGTTGTACCACTGTGGTGGGCCTGACCTTGGCTTGCTGCCAGATGGCTACCCAGCCACTCTCTTACTCTGCCTTGTCAACAGGACAGGGTGAGAAAGTATGATGGAAAAGCACATTCTTTGAATAAAGACAGGAAGACTGCTTACTTAAAACAGGCTCAACTTGGGAAGGATTGCTTTAATTCACTACCAATTACAACCAGAGTAGAATGGTGAGAATCAAAGACAAAACTAAACCCACGTTCCTCATAGCCCCTTCAGCTTCTTCACAGGCTCAATTTCATTCCTTTGTTTCTGACTCTTCTACCTCTTCCTCCCCCTAAGCAGCACATGGGGAAGAGGAATGGCTCCTTTCTGCCACTCCTTTGTCACACTGTTCCTGTCTCCATCCTGAGTCCCTCCACAGGATACAGTCCTTCACAAACTGCTCCAGTGTGGATCCTTCCCACATAGTTCAGTTCTTCATGAACATACTGCTCCAGTATGTGTTTCCCCTCTAGGCTGCATGTCCTGCCTGCCCCTGCACGGGCTCTTCACAGTCTGCAGCTTCCTTCAGGGCACATCTGCCAGCTGTGGCATGGGGTCTTCCATGGGCTGCAGAGTGGACATTTGTTCCACTGTTGTAATCCATATGCTGCAGGGGACAGCTTGGTCCACCATAGTCTTCTCCGTGGCATGCAGGGTAATCTCTGCTCCAGCACCTAGAGCACCTCTTCCCTCTGTGTTTAGCTGTGTCCAGCACGAGGCATCCCTTGGTCTCCTTTTGCAGAGGTCATCCCTGTAGCCCTCACTCCTCTGACCTTGCCAAGTAAATCAAATAGAACCACCTGGGTTATTTTTTGTTAACTCTGATCCAGTTAAAATGTGAGACTTGCTAACTGCATGGAAAAGATGAGAAACAGGCCTGGTATGCCTGCCAGGGGGATGAGTGACTCCTGTTGCTGGCTGCTTTGGCAGGAGTGGTTAAAGATCAGTCTGGTGTGGCCTGGCAAAGCCAGTATTTTAACCATAAGGAGAATCAGTCAAGCTTCTCCTACAACACTAACAAAGTGAGAAATTTCAGCCTTTCTAACTTTTCCTAATATTATTTATTGAACTTATCAATTGTCATAGAATGTCCCCTCTCCCAAAATAAAAATAAATTAATAACAATATTATATAGATAAATGTAAATACATACATACATACACATGCAGACATATACGTACATGTATGCATACACAAGGAATTCTGATCTAATGCCTGAGTTGGCTTTTTTCTTCTCTACACTTCAGAAACATTTAATGAATTTCAGAGGTCTCACAATTGCTTTAAGCAGAGGCTTCTTCTGAAAAGACTGCAATCCTCTGTATCTGCAGAAGTGCTCAAGCACTTCCTTTGATTTTCTGTCATCTTCATTGCACAACTTTTCTATTTAAGTTCATTTCATGTCTCCTTCCTCTGTTGACAGTGGTCTGTGGCTATAGCTGTGAGGAACAATTCTGCAACAAACCGTTTTATAGTCTCTTGTTCATGTTTTGCTAGATAAATACGTATTTGCTTTCCACTCTAAATGGTTAAACTCATATTATCCTGTATCACATGAGCAGCATATTTGATTTATTTATAATAAGTTGATATTATAAACAAAATTATAATTCTAATTTTGTTATTTCTACAATGATAGTGTTTTACCATCAGTTGTTTCATAAACTGGTAGTCTGGTGCTAAGCTTCCTATTTGCATTTTGCTGATGTTGCACACTTCAGGGTTGTTGGTATACCATGTATAGCTAAAGTGATTTCATGCTATGTGGTCTTGTATTGTTACTTGTGAAAAGGAGGAAAAAATATTAAATATCAACAGGTTTTTTTCAGTGTATCCAAACAAATTACTGCCAGTTTAGGACCATGAACATGAAGTTTCTTTAGATATTATTTATATGCACAACATTAGCCTCTTGTCTTTACTTTGTTCCTTCTTTCTCATTGGCCTTTCAACATCTGCTCAGAATTTTACCATATTATTTTCCTTACAATGTTTTGTCTAATTTCTGCAAAATAGGCAGTACTTCTGCTATTTCTGAATTTTCTTTCAGTTACAATTTCACTGTAAGTTATCTGTTATTGCGGGTTCCTTTTAAATAGCAGGGTTGTTCTGTTAGCTGGGATCATCTGTAAATTTTTCAAGAGGTAAGCCATTTTTTACCAAAATTTGCTCTGCTGAAAACAGACTGTCCTGCTGTGTCCCTCTGCGCACTCAGTCTCTCTGTAAAGCGCCTTCATAAAAGTACCATATATGTGATTCCTGAGAAACTGCAGAAATATAAGATCTGAGCACATGAATGTTCCAGTACTTCCGTGGGAGTTCTCTTTTATTATGCCAGCTGTGAATAAAATTCATAGACTGATACTTTCCATTACTGGACTAGGTGCTCAATTCCCTAAGGAAATCATATCTATTTCCAAATGTTGAGAACCACTAGGCTTAATAGCCTTGCTTAGCACTTGAAGCTGAAGTACTTGAAGCTAAAGTGCTTGAAGCCTTAGGCCACAAGACCTGTCTGAGAGTAAATTTTTTGATAAAGCTAATGTTGCAGCCATAAAACTAGCTGAAATTGGCAGATGCAAGCACAATGTAGAAGAAAAGGACCAAGGAAAGAAATCTGAGAGAATGTGGTGACTTCAGAAGGTGGCCAGCCCAATGACCAAGAAAACCATAAAGAAATCAAGACACCACTGACCAGAATTAAATGATTGGACTTGGGTATCAGGTAACAGGAAATCTGTCTGTAAGAGTGTAACTGAGGTGCATGGTCTGCAATGGGGATCCCTTCTTGGAGGCACCCACCTCAAGCTGCTCTGCATGTCGGATTGATAAACCAGTTCTTCACTCAGCAGACTGGCAACTCATCTTGTTAAAACAGGAACCTAGGGCCAAGCTCTGCTGAGGCAGCACCTGCATAATTCGTAATGGGGGGTAGGTGGTGGCTGCATAATGTCTGCAACACAAGATTGTCTTTAGCTGTGTATTTAGTACACATAAACCTGTAAGAATTGTCCCCATGTATATGATCTGATAATTGACTGTGACTTCACTGTAAGCTTAGACATTACATAGTCATATAATCTGCACATTACTATAGATCACAATGGTTTTATTCATATTACAACTGCCTATTGAACAGTTTCTAGAATCGGTACTTGTGTACAGTAAAGTATACTTCAATTTTTATCAGGAATTTCATCTTTATCTGTAGGTTTTTGCACAAGGCAAATGTAGCAATTTCATCAAAAGGATAGATACTGCTGGAATATGTCTTCTATTGCACACTTTATACAGTCTTTCACAATGCCCTTTCCAAACTAATCCTATTGATTTTGCAGATTCAAGTTTCCAAGTCTGTCTTGTTTCTTCATGTTCCCAGGAGTTAGTGGTTTAGTCATGTAGTCCATTATTGTTCTGCTCTGGAGGGCAAAATGGGGTCCTAATTACAGGCTAGTCAGTTTACATTCTGCAATTCATCCCTGCTTATTATTCTAAGTTTAAATCTGTGTTCTATGAAAACATTTTGTTCAGGTTAGAGTGTCTTAATGTCTGTCACACCAAGATGCTAAACAAGGGGTTCCCTAAGGCTTCAAGACTGTCTATAAAATTGAGGTCTCTTGTAGGAACTTCATAAGTTTCCTCTTCATCCCCGATACCTTTTAACTGCTTCAAACTTTCTAGGTCAAGAATACTTAGTGTATTTCCTTAGTATGGTCTGATAAATTTATAATTTCACTTATTTATCACTTATTAAAATAAACTTGAATATTCAGGTCTAACTTGCTTTCTTCTCATATTTGTTTTCAACAGCTCCATTGAGCCTTCCTGAGGAAAAAAAATCCTGCTGGATCTCTCTGAATTTTTTTCCCTTGGTCTCTCATTTCCTGAGCCCCGTCTTATTACATAGTGTTTATAGGTGGTGGTGTTCTGTGGCAGAGGTAAGTATTTAAAAAAAAAAAATTCAACCAATGGAGCAGAAGGTATTTACCTTTCAATGATGAGTTACAAGTGAGGAACTTGTGAGAAAGAAAGGGTTCAATTTCTTGCTCTCTGTCCTGTAGTAAGTCCTCAAGAGCAAACAAGCCTGATTTCTAAGCAAAATTTAGTGCTTTGCACTATAAGTTAAGAAGTTTCAATAATTAAAAATACTGTTAACAAATATTCTGATGTGGTTTTGTGTCCCAGCTTGCTGGCACATGTCTAAAATTAATCTCTGTAGCTCTGCTAGAAGTAGGATTGTTGCTGTCCTGAAGACACACCCTTCCTTCAGGATACCTGTATGAAGGTCAGAACAGCATCCTCAAAAAGACTCCATTATTATAGAATCATAGAATCATAGAATAATCAGGTTCGAAGAGACCTGCACAGTCTTCCTGGCCCAAATATCTTCATTTAATCCTTATATTTGATGTTCTGTTTACTCTTAGCTTTTGCTTTGTTAATTGGCTGCCCTCTGTGCCTTAGGGTGATGTTCACTCAAAGGGTTTAAAGCAGCACTGGAAGTCAACAGATTTAATTTTAATTTATCAGAAAACTATCCAGTAACGTAGGGCAGCACTTCCTTCCTTATATTGTCTAAAGTAAGGAAAATTATTATTAGAAGCAAGTGCGCTGCTACAAATCTCAAAATTCAAGAAGCCAACAAGTTGTACCAACATAAGTCAATACAGCGGAGAAACTCATTCAAGAATATCGCTGTTCTTTCAGTAATCTGAAATGAAAAAGCTTTGTGTGAGAAGACCTGTTGTCTGTTTTTTTCTAGCACTAGGCCAGAAAAGGAATGAGAAGCAGAGGTTACCTCAATCTGAAAAACTGCACTTAGTTAAATAAAAGAAGCCTTTCTAATAATGCAGCTTGAAGCTGTGCCTTTGCAAAAATGTATTTCTAGTACAAACCAAGAAGAAAGAGTACTGGCTGTACAGATTTTCTGGTATCTGTAGTTTCTGAATTAAAAAAAGAGGGCAATTATTTCTTCAGTGAATTGTTTTGAGGTTTGCTTATGAAATGTTCTCCATAAATGTAGAGATTGCATTGCTGCAGTCATTGACACTACTGTCCACAGCCTTTGTAACCTTTGTTTCTTGCCGCCACCTTCTCAAGATATAGTCAAGACAATTTATGGGCTGAGCCCAAAACATTTCAATATTCACTTAAAGCTCAAAGTGAAGTCCAGTGTTGATGGTTTTATTTCTTTGGCATATTGCTGCAACTTCCTGTACAAAGAAGTTTAGTGTACTGATAGACCGTTCTGGGAATCTGGCCTGGTGTTCTCACAGAAATAAAGAACCAGCCATGTATCATTTGTCTTGTTTCTCCTCTCTCCTATACATGCATAGCAACAGCTATGTTCAAAGCAAAGTCAAAAAGAAAACAAAATTCTCATTCCTAGCACAGCAAAATATTGCATTGCACATTCTCCTCATGAATAGGTATAAAATGAAGTAGTAAATGTTAATCATATCAGTTAAGGCTGGACATACTGAGGCTCTGCCAATGAAGCAACATCATGTTAGAGAACCATTCATGTATCACACATGATTCTTTAGAAATTGGTTCAGGACTAAAAGTAGATTAAATAAAAATGACTCTATATATAATGCAAATTAATACCTGGGAAATAATTAACTTTTGAGGAGAACTATTAGACATTCTGGGGTCCTGAAAGGGTCAAAGACAGAATAATGAAAGCCAAGAGCCTGGAGAGCAATATTCTGTCTGGCCTGAAAGGGTCAGGAACAGAGTATCATGCCAACAGCAAAGCTGCTCCTCCTGACAGGGAGGATGTGGACTATCAGGGCTCTTGGCAACATGCTTAGTTTCTCATCATTCCAGGGCCCGAGTTAAATATATTTCAAGAACACCTGCAGGTCTGAGATAAGACCAGCACAAACAGAATAATGTGTGAATCCTTGAACAGACACGTAGTCCCTCACTTGTAGAACTTGCAGAACTTGTATTCTCACGGTAAGAATAGCCGTAATGTAAACGGTGCACTCAAGCTTGGTAGAAACTGACAAGCTCTCCCAGGAGAGTATAAAAACTCTGGTTGAGGAATAAAGAATTGCTACTTGCCACCAGAGCAGTAGTCCGTCTAGTCTCTCTAAGACGTCCCTGTGAGCTGGTCTCCGTCAAACTTTGGAATTCCTGAATAAAAATCACTTAGCTTTTTTACTAATTTAAAATTTAATATAATACATATTCCTGACGTAGGGACAACTAGCTGACATAGATAGAACTGATGGGATTTCATTACACTGCAAAGAAGTAAAGTATAGAGCAAGCCTCTCTAGTAATTTTATTGAATCCATTATAATTAAAATTATTTTTAAAAAATCTAAGTATTTAAATTGCAATATCTGAAATCAGAATTTGTCTTGATGTTTAAGCAACTTTTTAGATCAAAGTGTTAACGATATTCCATGACCAGAATTTCAGGTTTAATAATTTAATGTGTTGTAATATTTGCTGAGAAATGTTCATAAGTCTTTCAAGGTTATGGAACCTTGAAACCTCACAGTGAAGCTGCTGTGAATGTGCTCATGATCTGACATATTTTATGAATTAATCAAAAACTACAGGTAGGGAAGCTGTCTGATAAAAATATATTTAGAAGTACTTGTCAAGAAAGTGGAGGATGACCTTTAATTGTCTAATTTAGCAGTATTTTAAGATCTGAAATGGAAGGGCCTTGAAATACACATTGATATTCTCTTCGTTTAAATATAGTGTTGGAATTCACTCAAAAACTAGCCAACTGGTATAAACAAATTGATATAAACTTGGCAGCACTTTTGAGTGCTCAGGTAAACAATTGTGTTTTGTTAGCCTTTTCTCTTTTCAGTAATCCATGCCCTTGGAACAAATCTTTAAGAAAGCTACAGTAAAAGCAGACAGAGTGGTTGATTAAATTCCTACAAAGAAGTGTCTAATGACAAGAAATGAACTAAGTAGAAAAAAAAAAGGGGGTTTTGCTTCTAATAAGAACTTGCCTATCTGGGGGGGAAGAGAAATTTGGAGGAAATAGCTTGATTTTACCTTTAATAGTTCAAATCCATACATATTTAATATTAACTAGTTTTAAGCTTCATCTAGTTTATTAGAGTGTGTGTGTTTATGGAATCAGTATTGCTGTTGTCTGTGCTGTGTAATCACTGGAAATGAATAATTTTGAAAAACTAGCTGGAAGTAGAGTCACAATTTTTTCTTCCTCTTTTAACTTGATGGCTTTATTCCTCCCCCTGTCCCCAGCTCCTAAGCAGAAGATATAAAAAACTGGTCTTATATTACTTCTGGGTTTCTTCTTTGTATATATGTTTTGTATTCATGGCTTTGTTTTGACTATGCAGATGGGTAGGGCAGCACCTGGCCAGGTTTACTGGCAAGGACAAGTGGCTGCAGTCTGCCCATAGCAAGGCTACTTTGGGAGACTGGTGCAGAGTTACCCTTCTGTCCACAGCACAGATGCGGCTGGCACAGGCCACTTGCGTGAGCATTGGGGTTGGAACAGCAATTGGAATGTAGCCCAGAAACCAAGAGTGGAAGTTACAGCTAACACTCTCCCTCCTTGCTGTGCAAGTATTTCCTGTGTTAAGAAAACACAAGGTTGCAGTCAAATAGCATACATACATAGAAAATGGTCTCTTTGCAGCAGCAGACATGAGCAATGATTAGGGGTATTCATTCAAATTGATTCAAAGGATGGCATTTCCGAGACCCCCTGCTTTCTAACACTCCTTCCCGAAGTGGGAGGCTAGGTGTGGCTGGGCAAGGATTCAGAGACTGGGAAGTCGTTATTAAGCAGGTACCCTTTATCAGCAGGGCTGGATGTGCAGGGGAATTAATCCTCCAAAAACAAGCATACCAAGCAAGAAAGCTGTGCATCTTTTATATTACAGATCTATGCATATTCATTTCATCACCCAAAAAGGTAGTACATATTTATTCATTCCTTTTCGAAGAGTTATTAACATATCTTCACGCCGTGTTCGTATGCGCAGTCAGTCCGTTGAGTGGTCTGAGCCCCCTCCTGGGGTACAAAGATAAAGGCTAGAAGTAAGGGGGGTGCAACCCAAACTTTGCGAAAAACAGTCCTTTTTCTGCTGGCAGGGCAGCGTGGATTCCAGGCTTCCTTATCTCATGTTGTGGGATGCCTGTTCCTTGCATAGTAGGTCCCCCTTTAGATAAACATCCCTCAAGGCACATAGGATATACAAGCTTAGACAATTGCTACAGATCAAGACACAAGCTCAAACATTTGCCATTCATCAGTCCCCTTTTAGAAAATAACACTTCTCAAGACACATACCTCTATATGATATACTAACTTAGACAATTACTGTTGACTAATACACAAGCTTAAACATTTGCCATCTATCAAACAGGAGGCAGAAAGAACATTAAATGGGAGTGATGTCACAAATGTAGGCATGCCCTGCTTGTGCTTGGGAACCAGCATCATATATGAGTGACAGCAGGACTACTATAAATTCTGGGTTCTTTTTGACAATGAGAAATTTTCACTAGAAGCTTTCTTATTTGCTCAGCCACTGCTTGGTGTATGAACAAGGCTGTAAAAGCAAGTTCAGGGACAATAATTTTAATTTTTTTGCTCTTTCTGATATCATTGCATAGGTGAAAAAGTTTTCTCCTTGTAGCCTGAAAAGTAACAAAGCCTCTTCAGCTTTCCTTGAAGAGAATAGAGGTGAAAATTTATGCAGGGTATAAAAAAACCCGAAATTAACAATGGTGTAACGTTTCTTGTGGTTTTGTCTGAGTTCTTCCCAGCACTGTTAAATACAGCTTCCATGAGTGAGTCCAGTAGTGGCTGTTGAAATTTTTCATTCTTTATGTCATTGTGAAACCAGTTCTTATAGTTAAGACAGAGAGGTTTGATAAACTGGGTTACTATCTCTTGTAAAATGTTCCCAAACTAGTGAAGTCTCATAAGCATCAATTATCTGCTCCTTTTATCTCTATTTTCATTATCCTCTAATAGGCACTTCCCTCTGAGAGATTGCCCTTTTCTGTAACCCTTTAGCACCTTTGCCTTCTATTCTTCTCTATGAAAAGTGGGAATTAAGAGCCAAGTAGCACATAAGTGTTATGTCATAAAATATTTTCGGATCTAGTTTTTTTTCCTTTCCAGCTAATCAGCAACAGAAGTTATTCGGATTCACCAGAATATGAAATCAAGTTATTTCTGGGTTTTGCAACATTTAATGAGCTGAAAAATCCATTGTCTATCCTGTTGTTTGTGGCTTTCTTAAGAGGTCTCAGCTAACTACTTCCTGTAACATTATTGCTGCTTCCATGCCATTTCTGCAGGAATACTGGTCAGAAATAACCTCCAAGTTGCCTAACTCATCTGAAAGGCATTGCACAACTCATGACAATCCAGTAAACATCTTCTAACCTACTTCATTGAGATGCCCAATCTTGTTCTTCTACATTTCATTGTGGGATTCCTGGTAGGAATCTGTTGAGAAATACAAGGTATTTCAGAACACGGTCTCTTAAATATGTGAGAATCTTACATAATTGTTTTCAAGGGTGGAAGCTTCCTGAAATGCCCTGCCCTGTGCTGCTTTTCTTGTGCTACCAAAGCCCTTGTGGGTAGAATCCTGCAGATTGCACCAAACCATTATTCAGATTCTGTTGTATCTTCCATTTTGCATCTGATTAGAAATCTAAACCAAAGGTCTTAATTCCCTTTGTAATATGTGACAGACTGGTCACAAACATTTTGACCTGAGCAAACTGTAGCTGGAAAAAAAATATATGATATAATCCTGACATTCAGATTGCCATCATTATGATTCAGCCTAATCAGGAGTACTTAGATCCTAGTGGTTTAATTTGAGACTTCTATTAAACTATTTTTTTTAAATGGACAAATGGGGCAGGCTGTAAAATGCACTTAAAGGCTCTCCGCAAAGAAAGCTTGGGTTCTTCAGCTGTTCTAAAATGTAGAGAATTTTAAGTGCTAACCATTAAGTATGTCCATGTCGCACAATACTATGCGGAAACATGGAAAAGCAGCTAAGGTATTTGAAAGCAGTGCTGTGTGTTTTTCAAGAAGCTAATTGAGACTTCTGTGTGGAGAAAAGTCACTAGAAAGAGAAATAGTGATTCAAAAGGTGAGGGAATTTTTGAACATATTGATATAAGCTTTTAAAAAGCACCAAGCTTTACATCTTTATTCCATATTTCTGCAATATCTGATTTGCACCAGTAAGTAATCAAACAAGCTTTGTGTCTCACACATCATTTAGTCACATACAAATGGAAGTTGCTAGAATTTTCTAGAATTACCAGAAGCTATTCAGTAGACAGCTATGCCATACTGCAACATTGATAGTACTTGTTGCTTCACTGTAATCTAACACAGTCTTGTTAGCCATCACATTAATCCACAGTGATTTCTTCTAGAAATATGTGATCACTTCAGATGAACAAAACTTCAGACTGTTAAAAATATTAACTTCTCTGGTTTACTATTCCAGACTATAATACAGAAAAAATAATTTCAGAGCAGGTCTGTTTATTAGATATTCTTGTAATAGTGTTTTGTATGGATCTTTGTACTCTGATTTCATCACCTGGTTTCAGTCCACTAAAACCAAGGTGTGCCAGAGTGTCCTTAGATTGAACTCCTGAATCAATGACAGTTTTGTCATGCTGGGAATGCAGACGTCCAAGGAGCTGATTTAAATGCTTCTAGTTTTACTACATGGCACTCTTTTTTCTGAGTCACCTCCTGAATATTTTGCTGAGCCTGATTTAACCAGAATTTCCAGCTTGGCTGGAACAGACCTAAAATATCCCTGTATCTGGCAGATACTGTTTTGCTGTTTTTCCATCTCAAAGGGAGGAAACGGATATTCCTGCTTCCTTCATAAGCCATGCCTAGGAATCAATAATTTTGTAGCATGGGAGCTGGAGACAAGGACTCTGGCATAGGGATGTGATATGATACGAATCATATATTTTACTACAAAAGAAGATGGAACAAGAGTATGTTTTGCATTGCATTAAACATTGGTTAGCATCGTGAGTCCACAAAACTTATATTAATTAACCTGCCACAGGATCCATAGAGCTGACAAAGCATGTGCTCTCTTTTCTTTATTCTGTGTTCTATGGCTGTATATGTATACTAGAACAAAATATTTTAACACTGTTCACTAACATCAATAGCTATAGATCAAGCAGCACAAGCAGTGAACTGAAGTTCCTTCCTTGTTGCCTGAATTAGCACCTGACTTTTCTCGTTGCAGGTATGAACTGATGTTCTCTTGACTGACAATGCTAGCAGACATGCTAATCACTAAAGTTTAATGATACTTTTGGAAGAAACATGTCTACTAACTCTATTAAACTTTAGTAAAGGTAATTAAAATCTATTTGTTTGGGATCCCTCTCTCCAATATGAACTAGGTGCAATTAATAACAAAAGAAAAACATGTCTAATATCACAGTATAAATTTTAGCTGAATCACAACAACCTATGGTGATGACTGATAAAAATCATTGACATTACAATCATTTAACAGCAGTTAGATTTCTGTGAAACTACATAACCATGTAGCTCTAAAACAAATACTTCCTTGATTTTCTAGTTCTTCTCTGCGGAAAAGATTACAAAGCTTATGCCGAACTACAGACTCTAAAAAAGAGGTCATTGCCTGCCATCTTGTGGTTATCACAAGAACATCAACATTTATTCTGAACAGCTATGTTCATTTCAGACTGTATTCCCATTCATTCATGGGAAGAACAGAAATTTGTATCTCCTTAAATACAAATTACAACCCGATGCATAATTTATTACTATTAGCAAGAAATATGTTCTGGAAAATGTAATTTATTATGTTTTGTTTCTTGCTTTTCAGCTGAAATACATGTACAATCCTAATGGCCAAGGGGTCATCGTCTGTCATTAGTTAAGCAACTATGTTACATCTTCAGGATTTGGACTTCTTATCCAATATGCTTCCATTAGAAAGCATTGCTGAAAACACATTTTGTAGCATTACTCTCTGTATGCTGGGGAGACAGCAGAATACAACATGTACAGTAGTAGCATATTTAGTACATCTTTCCCTTCCATATTTCCTTCTGATGTATGTACTACCATTGCTCTGTTGTTCAGCTACCATTGTGCATATAATGATTCTGTATGTCAGTCAAAGCTACTCAAACTGAAGTAATGAATTTAAATGTTAGTATGAAAGTTATGGGGGAAAAAAGAAAAAAGAAGAGGTTAAGTCTGAGACAGAATCAGTTTTGAAAATAATTTTGGCCTTCTTATATAAAATAGTTTGTGTCCACAGCTTCAGCTTCCATAAACTGGTAGCACATGACATATAAGTCAGTTTCTCAGGCTAGTTCCTATTTTTAGAAGTTATTTATTTGAAATGCCATTAGATACAAGCACACATCATAAGTGTTTACATTGCTTTTGCCCATTAAAAAAAAAACAGAATTAAAGGCAAGTCCTGAAATATTTTTGTAGCTTATTCAAACCAGTAAAATCAGCAACCACAAAAAAAAAAAAAATAGAAATTCAGAGCAAGGACTTTGGTGTCATTTCTAGATATGGATACATGTTTATGCACAAATACACTTATGTGCAGTGTTGAATGAGACCCTAGAACTCAAATAGCATACATAACACTGATATATACAGACTCAGACTGACTGCTGGCAGGCTGTCTGCTCTATTCTTTAGACAGATTATGGACATTTTTCACTCTTAATAGAATTAATTTGAACTCATGCAAACTCAGTTGAGCTGGATCAGGGCCATAGAAAAGAGTGTTAATCACCTAAAGAAATTAGAGATTTATCAGTACAGCTAAAACATGAAGGACAACTGGAAACATTAAATGAAGGAAGGGAAATGCTCCCTCATCCTTCACTTTCCTTTAAGTAAATACAGTGAATACAGGATGAGCATTTGCATTGTGATGTGTTTTTTCCAAAGGAAACCACTACACTGCCAGGGGTAATGACAGGAAAAGAGCTGTGAGAGCAACAGCACGTCAGAGAGGTGTAAAATTGTTGTGGGGTTTGGTTTTTTTTTCAAGTAAGCAACTACAGTTTGTGGCTACCATGTAACAAATGGCTTGAAGTCCAGATGGAGATCCATGACAAGTGGTGTCCCTCAGGGATCCATGCTGGGACCACTGCTTTTTAATATCTTCATCAATGATACAGACAGTGAGACTGAGTGTACCCTCACCAAGTTTGCAGATGACACCAAGCTTAGCAATGCAGTTGCATACCAGAAGGACTCTGGCACTAGCTACTCCAGTTACCAGGCAATTGGGAACAAACTCTGTTCCCTCTAAGAGGACTGAAGGCTCGGCAGCTCAGCTGAAGTGCATTTACACCAATGCACGCAGCATGGGGAATAAGAAGGAAGAGCTGGAACCTGTCGTAGGGCAAGGAGACTATGATGTCGTTGCCATCACGGAAACGTGGTGGGACGACTCATATAACTGGAGTGCAGCTGTGGTGGGGTACAAACTCTTCAGGCGGGATAGGAAGGGCAGGAGAGGAGGCGGGGTAGCCCTCTTTGTAAGGGAGGACTTGGACACTGTTGAGATGGATTGTGGCAATGAGGAGATTGAGTGCCTGTGGGTTAAAATCAGAGGAGCCCACCAGAAGGTAGATTTTGTGATAGGAGTCTGTTACAGCCCACCCAGCCAAGGAGAAGCAGCTGATGAGCTCTTCTATAAACAGCTGGGGTTAATCTCTAGATCAATGCCTCTCATTCTTGTGGGAGACTTCAATCTGCCTGATATCTGCTGGGAGTACAATACAGCAGAAAGGAAGCAGTCTAGGAGGTTCCTGGAGTGTGTGAAAGACAACTTCCTTGCACAGCTGGTGAATGAACCAACAAGGGAAGGTGCCCTCCTGGACCTGCTGTTTGTGAACAGAGAAGGCCTTGTGGGGGATGTAGCAGTAAGTGGACACCTAGGACTAAGTGATCATGAGGTGACAGGGTTTTCTGTTCTAGGTGAAGTGAAGAGGGTGGTTAGTAGGACGGTAGCATTAAATTTCCAGAGGGCAGACTTTGAACTCTTCAGAAGGCTGGTTGGCAAAGTCTCATGAGAGACAGTACTTAAGGGCAAGGGAGCCCAGGAGGGCTGGGAGCTGTTCAAAAAGGAAATCCTAGCAGCTCAGGGGAAAGCCATCCCCATGTTCCGGAAAAAAAGTCGGCAGGGGAGAAAACCAGCTTGGCTGAACAGAGAGATCTTGAGTGATATCAAGAAGAAGAGAAATGTTTATGGGCTCTGGAAGAGGGGACAGGCCTCTTGGGTGGACTAAAGGAGGGAAGTGAGATTGTGTAGAGAAAAAATCAGAAGGGCTAAGGCTCAGCTAGAAATCAGATTGGCAAAGTCTGTGAAAGATAACAAAAAATCCTTCTATAAATTTATAAATAATAAAAGGAGGACTAGGGAGACCTATTGGACACAGTCCCTATTGGACACAGAAGGAACAACAGTGACAGGGGATGAGGAAAAGGCTGAGGTACTTAATGCCTTCTTTGCCTCAGTCTTTACTTGTAAGGAGGGTCGTTCCGTCTGTGTACTAACCCAGGAGCTAGAGGAGCATAATGAGGCTCCTGTGATCCAAGAGGAGGTGGTCAGAGCCTTGCTAGCCCAACTGGACACCCACAAGTCTATGGGGCCGGATGGGATTCATCCAAGGGTATTGAAGGAGCTGGCGGATGTGCTGGCCAAACCACTTTCCATCATCTTCCAGCAGTCCTGGAAGACTGGGGAAGTCCCACTGGACTGGAGGCTGGCTGATGTTGTGCCCATCTACAAGAAGGGTCGCAGGGAGGATCCAGGGAACTACAGGCCTGTCAGTCTGACCTCAGTGCCAGGGAAACTCATGGAACAGGTGATCTTGAGTGCTATCATGAAGCACATGCAAGAGAACCGGGTGATCAGGCCCAGTCAACATGGGTTCACAAAAGGCAGGTCTTGCCAAACTAACCTGATCGCCTTCTATGACAAAGTGACTCGGCTGCTGGACGAGGGAAAGGCTGTGGATGTGGTCTTCCTGGACTTCAGCAAAGCCTTTGACACAGTTTCTCACAGCATTCTGCTTAGGAAACTGTCAGCCTCTGGCCTGGACAGGCGCACACTCTCCTGGGTGGAAAACTGGTTGGATGGCCGGGCCCAGAGAGTGGTGGGAAATGGTGTGAAATCCAGCTGGAGGCCAGTGACAAGTGGGGTCCCCCAGGGCTCAGTGCTGGGTCCAGCCCTGTTCAATGTCTTCATCAATGATCTGGATGAAGGCATCGAGTGCACCCTTAGCAAGTTTGCGGACGACACTAAGCTGGGTGGAAGTGTCGATCTGCTGGAGGGTAGGGAGGCTCTGCAAAGGGATCTGAACAGGCTGGACCGCTGGGCAGAGTCCAATGGCATGAGGTTTAACAAGGCCAAATGCCGGGTCCTGCACTTGGGGCACAACAACCCTGTGCAGTGCTACAGACTAGGAGAAGTCTGTCTAGAAAGCTGCCTGGAGGAGAGGGACCTGGGGGTGTTGGTTGACAGCTGACTGAACATGAGCCAGCAGTGTGCCCAGGTGGCCAAGAAGGCCAATGGCATCTTGGCTTGTATCAGAAACGGCGTGACCAGCAGGTCCAGGGAGGTTATTCTCCCTCTGTACTCGGAACTGGTGAGACCGCTCCTCGAATACTGTGTTTAGTTCTGGGCCCCTCACCACAAGAAGGATGTTGAGGCTCTGGAGCGAGTCCAGAGAAGAGCAACCAAGCTGGTGAGGGGGCTGGAGAACAGGTCTTATGAGGAGCGGCTGAGAGAGCTGGGCTTGTTTAGCTTGGAGAAGAGGAGGCTGAGGGGAGACCTCATTGCTGTCTACAACTACCTGAAAGGAGGTTGTAGAGAGGAGGGTGCTGGCCTCTTCTCCCAAGTGACAGGGGACAGGACAAGAGGGAATGGCCTCAAGCTCTGCCAGGGGAGGTTTAGGCTGGACATTAGGAAAAAATTCTTCACAGAAAGGGTCATTGAGCACTGGAACAGGCTGCCCAGGGAGGTGGTTGAGTCACCCTCCCTGGAGGTGTTTAAGGCACGGGTGGATGAGGTGCTAAGGGACATGGTTTAGTGTTTGACAGGAATGGTTGGACTCAATGATCCGGTGGGTCTCTTCCAACCTGGTTATTCTATGATTCTATGATATCATCCAGAGGGACCTGAACAGGCTGGAGAAGTGGGCCTGTGAGAACCCCATGAGGCTCAACAAGGCCAAGGTCCTGCACCTGGGTCAGGGCAATCCCTGGTTTCAGTCCACGATGGCGGATGATGTGATTGAGAGCAGCCCTACAGAGAAGGACTTGGGGGTGCAGGTGGATGAGAAGCTCAACATGAGCCAGCAGTGTGTGCTCACAGCCCAGAAGGCCAAACGTATCCTGGGCTGCATCTGAAGAAGGGTGGCCAGCAGAGCAATGGAGGTGATTCTGCCCCTCTGTTCCTCTTGTGAGACCTCACCTGGAGTATTGTGTCCAGTTCGGGAATCCTCAACATAAGAAGGATATGGAAGTGTTGGAACAGGTCCAGAGGAGGGCCACAGGGTGGTCAGAGGGCTGGAGCACCTCAGATACAAGGACAGGCTGAGACTTGGGGTTGTTTAGCTTGAAGAAGAGAAAGCTCTGAGAAGACCTTGCAGCAACCTTCCAATATATGAAGGGGCTACAGAAAAGCTGAGGAGGGACTGTTAACAAAGTCTTGTAGTGATAGGACTAGGGGCAATAGGTATAAACTGGAGAGGGGCAGATTTAGACTAGACATAAGGAAGAATTTCTTCACTGTGAGGGTGATGAGGCACTAGCACAGTTTGCCCAGGGAAGTTGTGGCTGCCCCATCCCTGGAGGTGTTCAAGGCCAGGCTGTATGGGGCCTCGGGCAGCCTCATCCAGTAGAAGGTGTCCCTGCCCATGGCAGGGGGTTGGAACTGGATGATCTTTAAGATCCCTTCCAACACAAACTATTTTATGATTCTATGAAAAATATCTATTCTCTAGCATTTTCATAGAACCACAGAATAGAATCATAGAATAGAATAATAGAATAGTTAGGGTTGGAAGGGGCCTAAAAGATCATCTAGTTCCAACCTGCCTGCCATAGGCAGGGACATCCCACTAGATCAGGCAACCATCCAACCTGACCTTAAAAACTGCCAGGGATGGGGTAGCCACAACCTCCCCTGGTAACCTCTTCTCATAAGGAAGGTGCTCCAGCCCTTGGATCATCTTTGTAGCCCTCCTCTGGACCCATTCCAGCATTTCCCAATCTTTCTTATGTGAGGATACCAGAACTGGACACAGTACCCTAGAGGAAGTCTCACAAAAGAGGAACAGAGGGGCAGAATCACCTCCCTCAACCTGTTGGCCACACTTCTTTTGATGCAGTCCAGGGTACAGTTTGAAAGAAGGGACTAACTAAAGGGGTTAACAGAATAGCAATAATTTAGCTGATGCAACTGCGGCTTAAAGAACAGCAGGATAGAAGCTGCTCACACAGGATGACAGTTGTTTAGCTAAAGCAACATATTTCTATAAGCCTTTACGTAGGAAGGGGGCTGTTGCTAGATGATTTCTGATAAGCAGGACAAGTTATCTGGAACTGTGATAAGAAGGGAAACTAACACAAGAATGCCAAGAATCCAGAGAGCATGCGCACAGACTGAAGTGAAAGCAAGTTAAGACAATTGGCCTTATGCCCGAGACCTGGACCCACGACCACTCGACCACTCGGCACAAACGGGAAGAGACCCTTCTCGAACTCATTATAATAAGAAGCGAGGAAAGGTTATGAATATGAATAGGCTTTTTTTTTAATTTTATGAATATGTAACACTTTGCTGTATAAAGCTGAGACAAGTTGCGATGGTGGGCACACACGATTTTTTTGACAAATAATTCTTTGGTGGGTCTCAGCTCTGAATAAACATACCTACTTTATAAGTTATGATTCTGCATGTCAGACTGGCACCCCAGATCGGACACTTTCTGCTTGGTTGCAGGATCGACCGAGGAATGGACATCCTCCTTCTTGGAGGAACTCTGCACCCTGGGCACTCACTGCGGCAGCAGGCAATGACCATCTACAACTGCGGAACACAAACGGTATGTTTAGCGTAGGGACTGCTGATAAACCACACAAAGACATATGGCCTATGGCATAGACCCCGCATGGGAAGAAGGTACCCTGTCGTATTTGCAGCTGCTGGAGGGATACTAACTGGAACGTTAGAAGCATTTTCGTATGTGTATGTATGTTAAATGCGTTTGTGTGTTTGTGTGTATGTGTGTGTTTGAGTGTTTGAGACGCAGCATCGCTGTGAAGCCAGTGGGAGTTGTTATGTGCGGTTCCTGACTCCGCGAGGGGCACGCACGAAGCGCTTAAGAGGTTTGCGTGGTGTGTCGTGTCTGTGTCGGTACAACTAACCACCTTAATAAACTCCTGAATACCTCTGAGGGGGTGGCTGATTGCAACGGTGCCACGGCAAGCCAGACCTAAGGAACAAAGACTTTTAAGGTGGTTTGGGCTGGAGCCGTGGGCTTACCTAAAAGAGAAAGAATAATTTAAAAAAAACCAACCAAACAAACAAACAAAATAAAACCAAAAAAACCCCAAACCCCCAGAAAAACCAGGAAAAGCCCAACCCTGCGGCTGTGGGTAGTGTCGCGTCCATTCCCTCTCCCCGCTCTCCGTGCTTCTCCTCCCTGCCTGTGGAACCGCTTCGCCTCCCTGATTGTGAAATTTTCCCCTTTCAGTCCGCAGAAGTTAAGTGTTAAAAGCTTTTAGCAAGTGTTTGCCTGAGATAAGGATCGGGGATTGGGATAGAGGGAAGGGGGCTGACAGTGCAGCATCTGATGGGGGGGGGGGATGGGGGGTAAAAGAGAGACAGTGTTGGCATTGGTGCAGTAAAAAGGACAATTTGAAAGTGTGAATAGTGAAGTTTATCTGTGTAAAGGGATATTTGGTGAAGTTTGGGAGGAAGACTGGGAGCGAGTCTTAAAACAGTGTAAGAGGAGATTTGAGTAGAAGCTAAGAAAGAAAGCAATAAAGAGTAAGAAACAATTTAAGGAGTCAAAAATGGGTAATACTCAGAATAAAGAAACTTTCAGGAAAAGCCGCCTTGGTTGCATACTGACGTATATGAAGGATATTGTTGGAACTGGGGGCATAGAGAATAAGAAGATCCTTATTAAATATTGTAATCAGTGTTGGCCGCTTTACAAATTAGATGATAGGGCAAAATGGTCACTTAAGGGGTCAACAGATTATAATACCGTCTTGCAATTAATGTTGTTCTTAAGGAGAGAAGGAAGGTGGGATGAAGTATCATATGTGGATATGTTTTTCACCCTCCAAAACCATCTAGAGCGGCAAAGGGACTGTGGGATTGTGCCACCACAAGACCCTGTGGTACTCGCCCTCAAGAGGGAAAATAACGAAGAATTCAAAGGTAAACAGAGGCCGTGCTGCTCGGCGTGCAGTACTGGGCAAAGATGCACTAGAATAAATAAAATTCACCAGGCACCAGAACAAGATCTAACTGATTTGCTTAAGCCTCCTCCTTGGTCACAGGAACAGGATGCAGATTCAGACGGGACCCCCACTGCCCTGGACAGCCCTGTATCCTCCCGCACCAGGAAAAAGTCTGCACTAACAGTTTTGCAGGCACCTCTCTGAGAAGCAGTGGGACCTGACAACGGGACAATGCTAATTAAGGTATCTTTTTACACCACTGCTTTAGAGGCATGGGAAAGGATTGCCAGGGATTACTGGAATGATCCAGTGAATGTAACCAAGCATTTTCAGTTTATTGTAAAAAAGAAAAATTCCCAATTGGAATGATACACAATTATTATTAGAGTATATGACCGAGATGAAAAACAGTCTTAAAAACTGAAGGGGATTTGGCTGAGGATCATTATAAAATTACAGGAGAGGACGTTAAAGAATACCTCCCTCTCCAAGATCCAAAATTGGATGCAAACAAGTCCATGAATATGGAAAAATTGCAGGCATACCAGGGGTGGATTTCAAAAGGAACGGAGAGGGCCATTCCCAAAACCATAAACTGGTCAGCATTATATGCAATCAAACAAGGTCCTTCTGAGTCACCATCTGAATTCTTGGATCGACTGAAGGATGTAATGCGTCATAGCACACCACTGGATCCTGGGTCAGAGGTAGGGATACAACAACTAGTCTCTTTGGTTTGGGGCCAGTCTACAGGAAATATTAGGCGCAAGCTTCAGAAGCTGCATCCCACAGAAAGCAGGAACCTGGAAGTATTGCTTGATGAAGCATGGAGAGTGTTCAGTAATAGAGAGGAAGATTACAAGCAGGGAAAAATAAGGGTGGTGGCAATCATCAGGGAAGAAGAAGAAAGAAAACCCAGACGAGAATCGCCTCAATTAGGCAGGGATCAATGTGCGTTCTGTTACACATTAGGTCACTGGAAAAATAATTGTCCGGAAAAGCGGAAACATAAGGAGGAAGGATGAAATAATCGGAAAGGAAGAATAGGGGCCCATGTGAAGGAAGACTGACGGGGATCTGGGGAACCCACCCTAGTGGATCCACTGGTTATAATGAAGGTAGGGAAAGAGCAAAAGAAGGTAGAATTCCTGGTTGACACGGGAGCAACGTACTCGGTTTTAAACTAAGCTTTTATATCCCTGGGAAATGACTGTATCATGGTAAAAGGAGCAACTGACCAAAGTGAAAGGGCATATTTTTATGAACCTCTGAGATATCAACTGGGAAAACCATGGGGTATCCACATATTCTTGTAGATGCCAAATTCCCCAAAGCCACTTTTGGGGAGAGGTTTATTAGAACAGTTGGGTGCAATAATTAAATTTTAAAAGGGAGAGATTACTCTGGAGGTAAATGACCATCAGTATATACAAATAATGACCTTATCCCTAGCTAGTGTTCCCACAGAAGGAAAAATCAGTGAAGAAATTATGAACCAGGTATACCCCAGAGTATGGGTCACTGATGTGGCCGGGAAGGCAAAGAATGCTCCACCTGTTGGGGTCAAACTCAAAGAAGGATGACAGCTGGTAAGAATTAAACAGTAACCCCTGAAAAGGGAAGATAGGGAGGGAATTTGGCCAATAATAGAAAAACTTTTACAACTAGGATTACTAAAGAAATGTGAGTCTGACTTTAACACTCCCATATTACCTGTCCATAAACCAGAGGGATCATACCAAGTGGTCCAGGACTTACGGGCTGTAAATAAAATAACTGAGCCCTCTACCCAGTGGCGGAAAATCCATATACCCTGTTGACTGTATTAACACCTGAACTAACCTGGTTTACTGTTTTAGACCTGAAGGATGTCTTCTTTTGCTTCCCTCTCCATGAAGCCAGACAGAAAATATTTGCATTTGAATAGGAAAATCCTTAAAGCAGGTGCAAAACTCAGCCCACCTGGACGGTGCTGCCACAAGGGTTCAAGAACAGTCCCACTATATTTGGTAATCAACTCGCAAAAGATCTTGAATCTTGGTAAGCTGCTCCTGAAGGAGGGAAACTGCTGCAATATGTGGATGACACCCTGATTGCTACTATATCAGGGATGCTTGTATGACTTGGACGGTGAATCTACTAAACTTTTCGGGGCTCCAGGGATACTGGGTGTCCAGAAAAAAGGCCCACGTAATGCAGCAGGAGGTGATTTATTTGGGATACAAAATCAGTGCTGGACAAAGGACCCTGAGGCAGGCCCGAAAAGAAGCAATATGCCAGACACCGAGACCGCAAACAGTGAAAGCGTTACAAACTTTCTTGGGGATAACTGGGTGGTGTTGGCTATGGATCTATAACTATGGGCTGCTTGTTAAACCTCTGTATGCACTAACCACTGCTGAACAGAAACACCTCCAATGGAACAAAGAGGCTATACAAGCCTTTGAGCAGCTGAAGAAAGCCCTGATGGAGCAATTTGGAAGGAGAGAGGATTATTGAACTCACAGGGCAAAAACATCAAGCATGCAGAGGAGATCCTGAAATTGCTGGAAGCAGCCCAGCTCCCTGAGAAAGAGACATGCACACCAAGGCCCACCAGCAAATGAACTTGGAATTGGAGAAAGGAAATGAGCTGGTGGACAGAGAGGCAAAACAGGCAGCCCAAGCTGAGGTAAAAACAGAGGGGGCTTTGATCCCTGATGGGCGAATCGCCCTAGAATGTAAGCCAGAGCATACCAAAGAAGATCGGAAGCTTATCACAGACCTAGAAGGGTCATATAATGAAGAGGGGTGGGCTTTCACCCCACAAGGGAAAACAATTATTCCCTCTTATTTATCATGGTCCGTGGTAAAGGAGGAACACAGAAAAAGGCATTGGGGGGCAGAAGCCCTATATAAACACCTAATCAGAGAGATTGTAACTAGGAATTTATACACCACTGTGAGACAAGTGACTCAGCAGTGTGACCTTTGCCTCCAGACTAATCCCAAGAGTACCCCCAAACCAGAAATGGGCCAAATTGGGAAAGGTAATGGGCCTGGGCAAGAATGGCAGATCAATTTTTCTAACTCCCAAGAAAAGGAGGGTACTGATATTTATTAATATTGACTGATACCTTTTCAGGTTAGCCAGAGGCATTCCCTATCAGAACAGCCAAGGCTCAGGAGGTAACCAGAACATTAATACAAGAGATAATACCACGCTTTGGGGTTCCAGCAACCATATCTTCTGACAGGATCACATTTCATCTCAAAAATAGTATAACAAATTAGCCACCATTTGGGTATAGATTGGCAGCTCCATACCCCATATCGCTCTCAGTCGAGTGGCCAAGTAGAAAAGATGAACCACTTGATCAAACAGCAAACTGTGAAATTGGGACAGGAAGCCAACTTGGCTTGGCCTTAGTCCCTTCCCCTGGCTCTCTTGCGCATACGAACCCAGCCAAGGGTAAGAGAAGGGATGAGTCCCTTTGAAAGTCTGTATGGACGACCCTATGGAATACAAAAAGGGATATCCACACAAGCTGGGGATGAAATCATGACCTCTTACATGGCGACGTTAGACAAACAACTCAGAAAAATTGAGAAACATGTGATTGGGACTCGAAGTAGGGGTTTAGATGGACTGGTACATAACATACAACCTGGAGCTTATGTATATGTAAAATCTCTTGCAAAAAAGACTTTGGAACCGCAGTGGGAAGGACCATTCCAGGTACTCCTTACCTCCTTCATGGCAATTAAGATCAAAGAACAAAAAGCACAGATTCATCATAGCCGAGTAAAGAAAGCACATACATCACCATGGAAAGTCACACAGGTTCGGCCAGGAAAACTGTATTTTTCGTGCTAGTAGCAATAAGGGTAGTATTTGTGTGGGAATTTAATTCCTACTTAAAATTGGCCCAGGGAGTAGCAAGAGGATTCAATCTTTCAGACTGTTGGATATGTACAAATCTCCCCAAGACTGGGGGTCAGATCCAAACATATGGAATCGCTCATTATAACTGGACAAAACACATGGGAGAAGACAGTGGTTGTTTAGATGAATCTGTGAGAGGGCCCAAATTTGATTTAATCCCTTAGAATGTTACTTAAAGACCTATAATATTTTATATGAATGATACTGAATGATACCAATAACACTCGGTATGGGAAGCCCAAACCCCTGGACGACAGGTTGGAAAAGTTTAAAACAGAACCAACATGTGATAACCCAGAAATAGCTGGAACATTTAACATTAATAATCTTGGGGTTTGGACCAAATTAATAAAGGTTAGGAATTGGAATGTCTCAGATGCACATCAATTATCGACCCTTTCCTGTGGTATGGGGTCTGGATGGTGGTGGTTGTGTGGAGATAAATATGCTTTAAAAAGTTTACCTCGGAACTAGAAGGGTCATCGTACGGGAGGATTTTTAAATCCTCAAGACTTAATTTCTAACCATTCACATCCACCCTTAGGAATATTAAAAACCCATTGGAGACAGGTAAGGAGTATTCCTAAGAATCCCCTGGTTGAGAAACTGACAGGATTCCACAGTTTTGTGTGATGGTTATTTCCCCAGTTGGGAGTCAGTTAATTGGAAAAAGCCATTGTGAATATTTCAACCACAACGGAAAAACTAAATAATCCTACAATGGATGCCCTTCAGGGGCTCCATGTAGAAGTTTCTTCTTTGAGTAAAGTGGTCTTAAAAAACTGAATGGTCTTAGACTACCTGATAGCCAAGGAAGGGGGGGGGTGGGTGTAGTAATAAATCAAACTTGTTCTTATATCAACCAGGAAAAATGGGTTGAGACAAATATAAACCAAATTTGGAAAAAAAACTAGAATCTTACATATGGTAACTCAGGATAACACCTCATGTGGATTCACTAACATTTGGGAAAAACTTACATCCTGGCTCCTGAATCTAAACTGGTTGAGACAACTGTTTACAACAATAGTCAGCATATTGGTTTTGGCAATAATGATCCTTATTCTGATTAAATGTTCCCTGTGGTACTGGAGACACACATAGTACTTAGAAGAAACACCAACTTTGCCAGAAATTAGAATCAAGTAAATATTTTGAAAATATGTCAGATAAGGAATCTTTGTAGTAAATATTAAGAGAATTTACTAACTTTATAGAAAAGGGGAGATTGAAAGAAGGGACTAACACTAAAGGGGTTAACAGAATAGCAATAATTGAGCTGAAGCAACTGAGGCTTAAAGAACAGCAGGATAGAAGCTGCTCACACAGGATGACAGTTGTTTAGCTAAAGCAACATATTTCTATAAGCCTTTACGTAGGAAGGGGGCTGTTGCTAGATGATTTCTGATAAGCAGGACAAGTTATCTGGAACTGTGATAAGAAGGGAAACTAACACAAGAATGCCAAGAATCCAGAGAGCATGCGCACAGACTGAAGTGAAAGCAAGTTAAGACAATTGGCCTTATGCCCGAGACCTGGACCCACGACCACTCGACCACTCGGCACAAACGGGAAGAGACCCTTCTCGAACTCATTATAATAAGAAGCGAGGAAAGGTTATGAATATGTATAGGCTTTTTTTTTAATTTTATGAATATGTAACACTTTGCTGTATAAAGCTGAGACAAGTTGTGACGGTGGGCACACTCGATTTTTTTGACAATTTTCCTGTGGGTCTCAGCTCTGAATAAACATACCTACTTTATAACTTCATAAGCTTCAGAACCACGATTCCGCGTGTACGGTTGGTGCTCTGGGCTGCGAGGGGGCACTGCCGGCTCTTGTCCAGTTTCTCGTCGACCCGCACCCCCCAAAGTCCTTCTGCTGCTCTCAATCACACCACCCGCCATCCTGTACTGAAAACGGGGACTGCCCCGGCTCAGGTGTAGGACCGTGCCCTTTGTCGAAACTTACGAGGTTCTCACAGCCCCAGCCTGTCCATGTCTTTCTGGGTGACATCCCATTGCTGTGGCAACCGCACCGCCCGCACACGCCACTGCTGCCAGGAGCCAGGCCCCGCCGGCAGGACCGGGGGCGCCCCGGGCCCCGCGCCGCACGCTGCCCCTGCGGCCCCGCGGAGGAGACCCCACACGCGGCCAGCTGCATCAAGGACGCGCGCGAGCCCGCGGGCCCCGCCCCGGCACGCGGGGACGGGCCGCACTGAGCGTGCGCCGCGCGCTCCGCCTCCTCCGCACCGCGGGGCCGGGCGGGGCGGGCGCCGGTCGGAATCGTGCGAGCCGAAAGCTGACGGACTGCGCCCGATTTCCTCTCCTTCTTTTTTTTTTTGGTATCTTCTGCAGCGGGCGGCGTGGCTGGTTCCGCGGCGCTGACGGCGGCCGCCATGAGGCACCTGCCATACTTCTGCCGCGGGGAGGTGGTGAAGGGCTTCGGCAGGGGCTCCAAGAAGCTGGGCATCCCCACCGGTGAGTGCGGGGCGGGCCCGGGCCCGGGACGGCGGCGGCGGGGCCCGGGGCGGCGGGCGAGGGGCGCCCGGCTGCCCGCGCAGCTGCGCGGCCGGCAGGAGTCGCTCTGTCTGTGAGCAGGAAGGGCTCGTTCCGGGGTAGCTGTGGGCTGGCCGCTCTTTTTCTGCGTTGATTAGTCGTACGCTCTTTCATGTTGTTTTTCCCCGTTTTGTCCACTTAATCATCGAATGATCGTCTTGGTGGTGTACCGGGTGCAGAGAAGTGATCTCACGCACGGTGGTGTCGCAGCTTAGAAAATAGCTGTTCACATAAACGTCAGATTAGAACAAGACGGGGAATAAAACACTGGGAATACATGTGAGGAAGGAAGTTCAAGAGGGATAGTGCAGAGTTTAAAACTAAAGCCAGCGGACTTGACCTACAAAGAAATTGATTTTCTTGTTACTCGTGTCCGTTTTAGTTTTCTAAATTCAAATAGAACATAAAATCGGTAGGAAAAGACCTTCGAGATCATCGAGTCCAACCGTACTTGTCCGCTGCTAAATCAAATCTCCATGCACTTCATCTACTCGTGTAATTTAAGTGACTATTGGCGTGTCTTAAGCAGCTACTGAAGTCAACAGTCATGTTGCACCACTCCTAGCAGACAGTGAAATTTTATGAGACCAGTATTGAGGTGATAGATCTGTTAATAATTAATTAACATATGTTAATAGTTTTGTGGTTTTCTCTTGCCTGTGTGTGAGTGGTGTATTGATGTCAGAGAGCAGGGGAGGGAAGTTGTTGCTATTCGTGAGCTTTCACGAAAAATCGGCAACTGTAAATTCTTTCAAATCAACTTGATGTCTTGCATGGAGAACACTAGTCGTGGGAAGCAGAAGTAGGATAATTTTGAAAGTTATATTCGGTCAGAAGGAAATTTATTTTACTGTAGATATGTAGATTTCAACGAAAATTCCAGAAATGCACAGATGCCTCTGAAAGGCAACTTGTACAAAATTGAATGGTGATTGAATCATAATTTCATATATTTGTACAAATATTTTATTTAATAAGTAATTATTTTACTAACAATTAAATAGTTCTCAGATGCTATTTTACAGAACAGAAGAAACTTGATTTTTTTTCTTTCACTATATTACAGCTGAGTTAGTTATCCTAACAGTGAAATGCATTCTGACAGGGTATATTACTGCAGAAGAGAATATGTGTACCTGTAAATCATAGTATACATGATAACTCTGGTATTACTACAGAGACTGTACTTTATGAAGCTGTTTTGCATTTAATACTTTGCCAAATGGCACACTGCATCATGTTCATCATTATCAGTATTATGGTTATAACTAGTATGTAGCTGAGGTTGGCTTTTAAGTATTTAAAGATTTTGTTATGTCCTTGACGTACACAAAGTCACTCACACTTCACACTTTCTAAAATTTTTGCAGCAAACTTTTCAGAGCAAGTAGTTGAAAGCTTTCCATCAGATATGTCTACTGGTATATACTATGGATGGGCCTGTGTTGGAAATGGAGATGTGCATAAAATGGTTTTGAGCATAGGATGGAATCCTTTCTTTAAGAATACTAAGAAATCAGTGGTAAGAATTTTGCTTTGTGGGGGATTTTTATTTATAAAGGAGCCAAATGTTGAATTTAAATAAGTTATGCTGAATTTGATCCATAAATGAGATCTAGAAATTCTGTTTGCTCTTAGAAGTGTGGTTGGTCTCTGTATCATACATGCATATTCTGAAAAGAAAATACTCCTGATAGCCAGAGAGCTGTGGGTCAATGAAATTTATTTTCCTCTTTCTATTCTATCATTACTTAAATACTTCAAAAATTAAAATTCTGTGGTATTTCTGAAATAGTGGTGCTGGTAGCTAACTGAACATGAGTTTGATAGATGCGTTGATTTTACTGGTTATGAGAGCCTAAGCATGAGATGGAACAAATTAGTCTACCATTCTCTGCAATCTGTCTGCATTTCAAATAAGAGGTGTTAGGGCATCTTAATTTGTAATCACTTTCCATTAATTCTTCTCTTAAATGTTGGAATCTATACACGAGGTGCTGTGGCTTCATATACAGAATAAATATACTCAAAGGTAGATTGTAAGTAGGACAGAGGAGTTGAGTTAAAATCCTGAGCTGCAATGGCTGTGTTTTTTGGGTTGTTGTTTTGGTTTTGGTTTTTTTTGCTGTCAGGTGCTGGTGCTTTTTCTGAGTCTTAGAACTCTGTTTTAATTGTTAAGGACACTTTTATTTGGGCATGAACCTCTGCTTCTAAGGTTCTGAGTGTTTGGAGAGTCCATAATGTGCTTGTCTTCCACAAATGTATACTATTAAAATTTTTTGCGGGTAACTTTTCTGAGCAAGTAATCAAAAGCTTTTCACATGATATCTCTGCTGGTATATGCTATGGGCGGGCTGGTATATATGAGGTGGAAGCCTGTCTCAGTTCACTCCTTGGATTTTTTAATTTATTTCCCATGTGAGCTGGTTGTAAAAGCTCTCCTTAAGCCAACTGTTTCTATCAAAATCTTTATAGTTGTTAGGATGCATCAACTTAATGATGAAACACTGAGCTTTGTTTGTAATTTGCTGTCTTGGAAATCTTACCTCAGAGAAGTGGTGAAGCGTGTCTCCTGAGTAATGGCCTTTTTTTGTTTTTTTTCTGTAAGAATAGTCTTAAGTGAGTAACTTTTCTTAAATTCCATGCAAAGTACAGTCCTCCTTCCTAACGTAAGCAAAAGCCTTAGCCTTTTAATCTTGCATTATACTTGCTAAACTGAAAGTCTGTTTTATTGGTATGTGTTGGAAAGGATATGAATTAGGGATATTAGATGTACAATGAGGGAGTAAAATTCAAAATTCATCATAAATGCAAACTTATTTCTCTTCCTTTAGGAAACACATATTATCCACACCTTCAAAGAAGACTTCTACGGAGAAATTCTTAGTATACTCATAATTGGATATATTCGACCGGAAAAAAACTTTGATTCCTTAGGTCAGTATTGCAGGTCTCCCTCAAACTAGTCTCTTATTTGTCTTTTATTGTACAGGCCAAGTACTGTGTCTTTACCGTCTGTCTTTCCATAGTGAGATGTTTTATATGTTAACCTCTGAAATTTCAGTAAGATGCTTTTGTAAATTGAATGTACAGGTTGGTTTAATTAAAAAAACCAGAAATATATCCCCACATCTTCCAAAGTATCACACTGAAAGACTGTAATGTTGTCTCACTTGTCTGACTAATTTTAAAATCATGGCCTTGTTGCCAGAGCATCAGTCTAGTCTGTTAATTTCTCTTTAAAATGCAGCTCAGTTAGAAATGAAACAGTTCATAAAATTGTGTTGATCTTTTCATAAAATGTCTTTTGGAACAAGGAGAGGGTAGTGCTGATAATAGTGAAAAACTCAGCTCTGCCATAGTTTTTGGTTTTGGTTTTGGTTTGGGGTTTTGTTTTGGTTTGGGGTTTTGTTTTGATTTTGTTTTTTAAAAGAGGCATTTTAATAAATCTTGCCTGTCAAGCCTTGTGGAAATAATTATATTCTGTGATTGTTGTCTATCTAGTATTCTGTGATACACTATTTTCACTTGCTATTATGTGTTCAGAGTTCAAACCAACTTTTAAATATCCGTGTTCTTACCTTATTCAGAGGCACTCATTTCAGCAATTCAGGAAGACATTGAAGAAGCAAAAAGACAGCTAGATTTACCAGAACATCTTAAACTCAAAGACAACAACTTCTTTCATCTGCCAGAAGGCAAAATAATGAACAACCATTGAGCAAAGCCATGCTGCTTTTTTGTATTTCTTTCTCCCTTTTTCTTTTCCTTCCCTATCCTGGAACTTTTATATTTGCACTGCTTTTGTGGGTACTTTGTTGTCATATATCTGTTTAGGTAACTGAGGTTGCAACCAACCATAGAAGATAATTTCAGTTTTCTTGTGTCAATGCATTATCAGTAGAAGGCTGGCTTAGGTCCTTGCAGATAAATTGTGTATCGTAAAGTTACTAGTTTTTCAGAGGTCTTTGCATGTGCAGAACGTGAGCAAAGTTAATTGTGACCTCTTCTGCACCTAAGGTATGGATGTCTCTTCCTGAGTGAAGAGAATCATAGAATCACCAGGTTGGAAAAGACCTCTTAGATCATCAAGTCCAACCATTCCTGTCTGCCACTAAACCATGTCCCTGAGCACCTCGTCTACCCATCTTTAAGTACCTCCAGGGATTGTGACTCAACCATCTCCCTGGACAGCGGGTTCCAGTGCCCAGTGACCCTTTCTGTGAAAAATTTTTTCCTGATGTCCAGCCTAAACCTCCCCTGGCGGAGCTTGAGGCCATTCCCTCTTGTCCTGTCCCCTGTCACTTGGGAGAAGAGGCCAGCACCCTCCTCTCTACAACCTCCTTTCAGGTAGTTGTAGAGAGCAATGAGGTCTCCCCTCAGCCTCCTCTTCTCCAGGCTAAACAACCCCAGCTCTCTCAGCCATTCCTCATAAGGCCTGTTCTCCAGCCCCCTCACCAGCTTTGTTGCTCTTCTCTGGACTCGTTCCAGAGCCTCAACATCCTTCTTGTGGTGAGGGGCCCAGAACTGAACACAGTATTTGAGGTGCAGTAGTTACATATACTTTCTTTTAAAGAAAGCTGCTGCTTCTTCGGCAGCACCTGGCAGCAGGACGGTGAGTTCTGTGGTGGGGTGGACTTTTTGAGGCGGTGGGAGCTTCCCAGAGCCGGGAAAATCCCAGAAAAAAAACCCAGGCGGGGGTCCTGACAGCCCCCACACGCTGGTCCCGCGCGGTGTCTGACGGGAGGGGGCGGTCCCGGCAGCTACCACGGGAGATTTAAACTACGCCCCTGGGAGCACCACGACCTGAGGAGCGTGGCAAAGAGGTGCGGGGCAGTTTGAGCGGCAGTTCGAGCAGGCAGGGCGCAGAGAGGACCTAGGGAATAGGCAGAAGACACCGAAGACCATGGTGGCCACCCGGCAGAAGGTTAAAGCTGCTCCGTGTGCTGCAGCAGGCAGGGTGGATGCTGCCACCCAGACGGAGCCGCAGTGGGTGCATGCAGCTACCCAGACCCTGGGCTGCAGGCAGTGCCCACCTCCCACACTGGCTCGTGTCTCTGGTACTGGCCCGTGCCTCTGGTACTGGCCCCACTTGTGAAAGCTGCGCTCGAGTTGGGGAACTCCTTCACATGGTGAAGGAGCTAAGAGAGGAGGTGAAGAGGCTGAGGACCATCAGGGAGTGTGAGAGGGAAATTGACCAGTGGAGCCGGGCCCTCTCACTAGCTCAGCAGCCTGCTCGAGCTAGTGTGTCCGAACATCATCCACCTGCAAACTGCATGGTTGGGGGAACAAGAGATGGGGAGTGGCAGCAAGTTCCTGCCAGAGGAAGGAAACCTGCTCCCCTCACCCAGACAGCAAAGCCCCAGATCCCCCTGGCGAACAAGTACCAGGTGCTGCAGGTGGAATCCAGCCCTGAGGATGAGGATGGTGGCTCCCACAGCGTAGAATCCTTCCCTAGGCTGCACCATTCTCAGAAAAAGATAAAAACATCCTCCATCAAGAAGAAGAGGAGGGTGATTGTTGTAGGGGACTCCCTCCTAAAAGGAACAGAGGGACCCCTTTGCAGACCAGACCCGCTCCACAGAGAGGGAGTCTGCTGCTTACCGGGTGCATCAGGGAAGGAGGTAGCTAGAAAACTTCCTTCCCTGGTCCACGAGACAGACTACTATCCTCTGATAGTATTCCAAACTGGTAATGACGACCTAACAAACAAAAAGGCCAAAGCCATCAAGAATGGCTTCAGGGCAGTTGGGAGAATGATGGAGGGCTCTGGGGCACAAGTAGTATTCTGCTCCATCCCAATGCTAAATAGAGAGGAGCGGGAAGCCAGGATGAAGAATTCGATTAATACCTGACTCCAAGCCTGGTGCGAGGAGAGGGGCTTTGGCTTTTTTGATCATGGGGTGGCTCACGCACCCCCAGGCTTTCTCGCTAAGGGCAGGACACATGGGTCTCCTAGGGGGGCTAAAGCCCTTGCTAGAAACCTAGCCAAGCTCATAAATCGAGCTTTAAACTAGATGTGAAGGGGGAGGGGGTTGAGTCCAGGCTAGACAGGAATGAGCCTGGAAGTGGGGAATTGGTGATTGGGAGAGGGTGCGCGGGTGAGGACCACCAGTACCTCACCACACAAAAAGTGGGGGAGAACACACCTCGGGGTGTTAAGGGAGATGCAGGCACTCTGGTGTTAACTACTCCAGTTACCAGGCAGTTGGGAACGAACCCTGTTCCCTCTAGGAGGCCTGAAGGCTCAGCAGCTCAGCTGAAGTGCATTTACACCAATGCATGCAGCATGGGAAATAAGAAGGAAGAGCTGGAAGCTGTTGTAGGGCAAGGGGCCTATGATGTCGTTGCCATCATGGAAACGTGGTGGGATGACTCATATAACTGGAGTACGGCTATGGTGGGGTATAAGCTTTTCAGGCGGGACAGGAAGGGTAGGAGAGGAGGTGGGGTAGCCCTCTTTGTAAGGGAGGACTTGGACACTGTTGAGATGGATTGTGGCGATGAGGAGATTGAGTGCCTGTGGGTTAAAATCAGAGGAGCCCACCAGAAGGTAGATTTTGTGATGGGAGTGTTACAGACCACCCAGCCAAGGAGAAGCAGCTGATGAGCTCTTCTATAAACAGCTGCGGTCAATCTCTAGATCAATGCCTCTCATTCTTGTGGGAGACTTCAATCTGCCTGATATCTGCTGGGTGTACAACACAGCAGAAAGGAAGCAGTCTAGGAGGTTCCTGGAGTGTGTGAAAGACAACTTCCTTGCACAGCTGGTGAATGAACCACCAAGGGAGGGTGCCCTCCTGGACCTGCTGTTTGTGAACAGAGAAGGCCTTGTAGGGGATGTGGCGGTAGGTGGACGCCTAGGACTAAGCGACCATGAGATGATAAAATTTTCTGTTCTAGGTGAAGTGAAGAGGGTGGTTAGTAGGACGGTAGCATTAAATTTCCAGAGGGCAGACTTTGAACTCTTCAGAAGGCTGGTTGGCAAAGTCTCATGGGAGACAGTACTCAAGGGCAAGGGAGCCCAGGAGGGCTGGGAGCTCTTCAAAAGGGTGGTCCTAGCAGCTCAGGAGAAAGCCATCCCCGTGGTCCGGAAAAAAAGCCAGCAGGGGAGAAAGCCAGCTTGGTTGAATAGAGAGATCTTGAGGGATATCAAGAAGAAGAGAAACGTTTCTGGGCTCTGGAAGAAGGGACAGGCCTCTTGGGTAGACTACAGGAGGGAAGTGAGATTGTGTAGGGAAAAAATCAGAAGGGCTAAGGCTCAGCTAGAAATTGGATTGGCCAAGTCAGTGAAAGATAACAAAAAATCTTTCTACAAATATATAAATAATAAAAGGCGGACTAGGGAGACCATACAGTCCCTATTGGACACAGAAGGAACAACAGTAACAGGGGATGAGGAAAAGGCTGAGGTACTTAATGCCTTCTTTGCCTCAGTCTTTACTTGTAAGGAGGGTCGTTCCGTCTGTGTACTAACCCAGGAGCTAGAGGAGCATAATGAGGCTCCCGTGATCCAAGAGGAGGTGGTCAGAGCCTTGCTAGCCCGACTGGACAGCCACAAGTCTATGGGGCCGGACGGGATTCACCCTAGGGTATTGAAGGAGCTGGCGGATGTGCTGGCCAAACCCCTTTCCATCATCTTCCAGCAGTCCTGGAAGACTGGGGAAGTCCCGCTGGACTGGAGGCTGGCTGATGTTGTGCCCATCTACAAGAAGGGTCGCAGGGAGGATCCAGGGAACTACAGGCCTGTCAGTCTGACCTCAGTGCCAGGGAAACTCATGGAACAGGTGATCTTGAGTGCTATCATGAAGCACATGCAAGAGAACCGGGTGATCAGGCCCAGTCAACATGGGTTCACAAAAGGCAGGTCTTGCCAAACTAACCTGATCGCCTTCTATGACAAAGTGACTCGGCTGCTGGACGAGGGAAAGGCTGTGGATGTGGTCTTCCTGGACTTCAGCAAAGCCTTTGACACAGTTTCTCACAGCATTCTGCTTGAGAAACAGCCTCTGGCCTGGACAGGCACACACTCTCCTGGGTGGAAAACTGGTTGGATGGCTGGGCCCAGAGAGTGGTGGTAAATGGTGTGAAATCCAGCTGGAGGCCAGTGACAAGTGGGGTTCCCCAGGGCTCAGTGCTGGGTCCAGCCCTGTTCAATGTCTTCATCAATGATCTGGATGAAGGCATCGAGTGCACCCTTAGCAAGTTTGCGGACGACACTAAGCTGGGTGGAAGTGTTGATCTGCTGGAGGGTAGGGAGGCTCTGCAAAGGGATCTGAACAGGCTGGACCGCTGGGCAGAGTCCAAAGGCATGAGGTTTAACAAGGCCAAATGCCGGGTCCTGCACTTGGGGCACAACAACCCTGTGCAGTGCTACAGACTAGGAGAAGTCTGTCTAGAAAGCTGCCTGGAGGAGAGGGACCTGGGGGTGTTGGTTGACAGCCGACCGAACAGGAGCCAGCAGTGTGCCCAGGTGGCCAAGAAGGCCAATGGCATCTTGGCTTGTATCAGAAACGGCGTGACCAGCAGGTCCAGGGAGGTTATCCTCCCTCTGTACTCGGCACTGGTGAGACCGCTCCTCGAATACTGTGTTCAGTTCTGGGCCCCTCACCACAAGAAGGATGTTGAGGCTCTGGAGCGAGTCCAGAGAAGAGCAACCAAGCTGGTGAGGGGGCTGGAGAACAGGTCTTATGAGGAGCGGCTGAGAGAGCTGGGGTTGTTTAGCCTGGAGAAGAGGAGGCTGAGGGGTGACCTCGTTGCTCTCTACAACTACCTGAAAGGAGGTTGTAGAGAGGAGGGTGCTGGCCTCTTCTTCCAAGTGACAGGGGACAGGACAAGAGGGAATGGCCTCAAGCTCCGCCAGGGGAGGTTTAGTTAGGAAAAAATTCTTCACAGAAAGGGTCATTGGGCACTGGAACAGGCTGTCTAGGGAGGTGGTTGAGTCACCTTCCCTGGAGGTGTTTAAGGCACGGGTGGATGAGGTGCTGAGGGATATGGTTTAGTGTTTGATGGGAACGGTTGGACTCGATGATCCGGTGGGTCTCTTCCAACCTTGTTATTCTGTGATTCTGTGATTAAAGGAAAATGAACTATTATAGTGGACTTTTAAAGTATAGTATGTTGGAAACTGTATTCCTTAAAAGTCCATGAAAGACTTTGACAGTTGGATTTTTTTTACATTTTAAAAAAGGGGGATGAAGGGAGAATTTTTTTTAAAGATTTGAGGCACTCTTATTATATTAATGTCAATTTTATTTTACTTCTCTTTTAAAAGAATAAACAAAACCCACACTAATCAACTGAATATATTGTCAAGATTATATTTAAAGAATAGATTGTTGCGCATCCTGTTCCTGTAGCTAAGCATTCATGCATAGCCTTCTTTAAAATTGTTTTTTGCCTGTAATTTCATGTTTGTTGTGGAAAACATGGTGCCTTAATCTGGTTGTCTGTATAGTACTTTCCTATAATAAATGGTAACTATTGAAAATTCATGTCACTGGTTGTAGAACCACTGTGCTACTGTTAGTGTACAATGACAAAGGGAAACCTTGAAAAACTCTTGAAAAACTTGAAGAACTTTTATTTTGCTCTCAAATCCTAGCTGAGGTATGATGAGGTATATAGATACACTGAATGAATAAACTGTTCTTCCTGTGTCTTCAAATTAGAGAAAATGTTATTACGTTCATTTGGCTGAGTGTACCTGTCCACATTATTTAAGAGAAGATGTTATATATCAACTGTTTAAGCTCAATACGTAATTCCTAGCACAGTATAAACTTTTTGGATGGTTATATTTTTGTATTATACATAATATATTTATTTCAGTTGATATTTCTGCACTGTACAATTAATAAAGGAGCTCTAAATGACAAGTTATCCTTGTGGTGTAAGATTTCATTTCTTTTGCTGTGCCTTGCAAAGTTAGTTGTCTTGGTCTTACACAAAGCTTTGTCGGGGTGGCTGCCTAAAAAGCTAGACTTGACAGAGAGAGTACTGACATGTTATTCGGCCTTCCTAGTAATCTGAAGACTGGCCCTGTTCTGGTGGCTTTTGTGCTTTAGTCAGAACTTGTAGGAGCTAATGCCTTAGAATTCACAGCCTGAAACCCATAAATGAATTTGTCTGTACACTTTCTTCCAAAAATTTTTAAAGCTGCTTTGGATTCAGATGGAAGAAGCTGTATTTTAATGTGATGTTCTGCTTCAACCAGTAACTATTCATCTAGGCAGTGCAAAGATTTATCTGCTACTGCTGAAGGGAGGTTCAAGCCTCTATCTTAAAACATATAAGGTGGCTCTGTCCTCTTTTGGGGGAAAAGTTCTCGTATTTTCACTCTTGGCAACTTTATATGCAGACCTTTACATAACCTCTGCCTAACATGACTGAATTTACATCAAGAAATAATGTAACATATTGAGGTGGTGAATGAGGTGGGGATTGGTTTGGGGTTTTTTTCTGTGTCATGCAGCAAGTTCTTTGCTGTAGGTTTGTATCTGTCCTAAATAGTGAATTTAACAACAGGATGCCCAGAATGGAGATGTGGATTTAAGAGAGAAGTTCTTAAACACCTATGTTGTTCAGGGCTTTTCTTTAACACTCAGCACTATAATTTCTAAACACCTAGATTTTCGACTTGTTTTCTTCTGCACTTAAAGCAAAAATAAAAATTATCAAAATGCCTTCAGATGTCTCTTGTAATGAATATGCTTGATATAGAGGTATAACCTTTTTTCCCACGTGCTTTTTCTGCAGGGAGAAGTAAGGTGTGACTAACAAGCAGAAGGTCTTGCTTGCTAGTGTGATGCTTGAAAAATATATGTTGTTTACTATTCCAGAGGAACATTTGAGTAGATTTGTGGTCTCTTTTAGCTTTTAAATGTGCTGGAGCTCTAATTATTATTAATTATCAGTAATAATTGCAGTAATTATCTAATGAAGAGTATAACAAGTTAATGATCTCTGTCTTGATATACAGTGGTTGGGGGCTAATTTTAGCTTCTTTTATATGTTCTTAAGTTCACAGTTGGTTCCCTCCTTCAGTGCTAAGATTCATAATTGAAAGAGGAAGGCACAATTAAGTGCAAGCAATGAATACAGTAAGATTTTTATTTGGCAATTTGGTTTCCTAATTATGAGAACCTAGGTGAGGGAACCGGAAAATTTGGAGCTGAGGACAGTATTAAGTGGGAAGAAAGGATACAGCAAAATAATTGGATGGGAATTTTGGTCACGACACATGCAGTGAGCAAGGATGTAGGAATTCGAGGAAAAAAATTGAGGAAGAACAATTTTAACATAATGGTTGTTAGAGAAGTGTAGAACCTGATGAAAAAGATGAGTCCTTGTCTAGGTGCTGAATAGATAATATACAAGGAACAATAAAATTTCCCTTTTTAATACTCAATTGAATGTGTAATATAAATCTGCAAAGTCATGCAAAGAAAAAAATGTTGCTCAAAGAGGTATGCCTCCTTCTTAAACCTGTTCTGAAAAGGGACAATGGAAAAAGGTTGTCACTGCAGCTTACTTTAAAATATTACACTGTACTAGAGATATACCTTCCATTGTGTTCACAATTAATGATCTCTTGGGAAAATTGTTAAAATCAGTTTTCAGACATATATTAGTCTACTCCCTAAATATTTCTGAGCAGTAATAAATAACCAATGAAAGTAGAAAAGGAGCAGAAGTTATATGTGTGTATGTTGTCTACTGTTAATTTTTGGATCTTAACATCTATAAACACATCTAGTTCATTACAAATATTTTTGTCCAGTGAGAAGCTTCAGTCATCTGTTTGATTGCAGAATTGATAGCTTATGTATCTACCTGTATGTTCTTGAAAAAGTACTTTTCTGAACTACTTTGCAACTATAGTTTCATAGTAGTAAACTACTGGCTCTCCATCCCAGTGACATTCATGATGTAATTAGTGCACCCATCTTGTTTATGTCTGCATATTTTGGCTGTGATTAGTGAAGTTCTTGATACCTATATGCATGCACAGTTTGAATAGATATTTGTATTAGTTACAATGCACACCAATATGTATTGGGAAAGGATTTACTTTCTGCACAATGGACAGAAATGTAATTCTTTAAGCAGTGTGCATCTGGAGTACTGTTTAAAATCCTACCAAGCATCTACATAAAGCTTTAGAAAAACAGTATGTTTTTAGAAACTATGCCCCTCTCATGATATGTATTGGCTAAAATCTTGAGCTCAGCATGCTAGGAAATAACTAAATATACTGCAGTAATTTGGTAAGAAAGAGAGCAGAGCAGAAAATCGATAAATTAGTAAAGAGTTCTCTAAATGATTAATTTACATCCTGTTCAAGTTCATGCTCCTCATTGCCCCACAAGAGTACATTTTTAAGTTTATTAGGAACTGTTGCCGTCTTGCCATATATATGCCATATCATCATCTTTGTCTCCAGTCTCACTTGATCTTCCTGACAGATAGTTTGTGGCTCATGTGGGAAGGAAAGGCTTTGGATTGATTCTTGAACTTCTTACACCCACCTGCATTAACAGCTATGGCTTTGGCTCACTGTATTCTCCTGTTACGTGTGGTGATTCCAATAAAAGAGAAACGAAATCAGCAAATGGTAAGAAAGTAAATGGTTTAGATTTTGCTCTCAGGTGGTAAAGTGGATCATAACACACAGCCATCTGATAACAGCATTAAAAAGAAGGCAGGTAGGCGGCATCTTCATTTTAAGTGACCTAGTAGAACATCTAGGTGAACTTACCATTTTTAATGTGTTGGAGTAACTGCCTTACCCTTCTAATACCACAGTCATGCTGTTTTAGGTGTGATGGTATGAGGATAAAGGCAAAAAAAAGGGTTGTTAGGGCAGTTATGTTTCTTGATTAGATTAGGAATAGTCAGAAGCAGGAAAGTTAGCAGGGACACAAATACAACCTACTTCTTAACCTTAGGCTAGAAATGCAAAACTCTCAGAAATACTTACATTTTTAACTCTCTGGCATCTAGAATACTTTGAAGACTAGGCATGTGGCCTTAGCCTGCTTTTCCCAATTGTATCAGTTTGGTTTAAATAAGAATGTTTCTTCACTCCACAGATCTTCTGTGTGTAAGATGCTGTAGCTATTTCCAAGTCAGTTAGGTGATTTTAACATGATGACACAGGTTGCTAACCATTGCAACAGGTACGTCCCAGTAAACAGTTTTCTTAAAAGCATGGGCATGTAAAGCAATATTTCTAAGTGAGAAAAGGTTGCATCTGCCATATCAGTTGATATTATTCAGGTAAAGCCCTGTCTGTTCTGGTGATGGAGCAGTAGCAACACACTGCATCCCTGTAGCTCAGCAGCACACTTTTGCTGTTTTCTTCTTTTTGTTTTTAGATGTCAGCCCAGTCTGTCATTAAACCTTTAAATGCCAGTACTGCTCTTCAGCATGATCCTGCCTTGGGTGTTTTGCTGCAGTTAGAGGAATCTGGGCTGTCTGCCAGATCAGAATTACTGCAGTAGGGTGAGCAGCAGACTTCTTCAGTGTACAGTGGCATGTTAGCTGGATACGAGAAGAAAAAAACAAGAATATTTAAAGAAAAGTCAATTGCGTTCAAAGTTCAGTGTGCAGGTCACAGGATAAAATGCCTACAAATAAGTACCTCTTGTCCACATGTCTCCTGGACTTTGTACTCACTGACAAAACAGTCTGAGTTGCACATTTCATCTAATGAACTGTATCTCCATAAACAAGATGTGCACACAAAGGCTCGCTTCCTTAGAAAATCAAATAAATCAATTTCAGAACAGAAAAATTGTCATCTAACTTCCCTTCAAAAATATACTGAGCATTCTGGCCAAAGCAAAGGGTTGTTTGTCATTGTGAGGAGTCCAGCAGCAGAAGGTTAGTATTAAAAAAAAAAAAAAAAAAGCCCAAACCTCATCTTGAAACCTTATATGCCCACAAAGTGTGTTTCTTAAGTATTTCGAAATTTGTGAAAAGCTGATTATGACCTGCAAGGACTGTGTTGTTCCTTCGCCTTTTTTTTTTATTTCCCTAAGTGGTGCAACTGGTTTGCCACCTGCTTTAGCTATTTATGCCATGTCTGCGTATGGAAATTTAGAGGCATTTGTGGGAAATCTTGGCCAAATAATTTCATTGTCAAAGGCAATAGGTGTCAGTCCTAGCAAACCCCTTTCAAACCACAGTGAATTAAATTGAATTTATGTTGAATAACAATATAAAGTTTTCAGCTGTGTGGGAGAAATCTTAACTAAGTGCTAACAAAGCATTGTATGTGCTTTTTGTGTGTCATCATACGTGCTTTGTGTCTGTGAAGGTATTTTTGAGGCGAAGTGCTGAATGCGATTTTTCTGTGAAGTGAATTCTTCATCCTATATAATGCTAAAATGTGTCTGTCCAGTTCCCTGCAACTAGATATTTTCCGTATGAAAAAAAAATTGATATGTTAGTACTTCATGTTAACAGCAGTTAAACAGGTGAAATCAGCAGTCTTCTATGACCCAGTTAACTTACTATGTGATTTTTCTTAGTGATGAAGGATTTAGATTGCTCTTAAGAAAGAAGAGACACTGCACCACTTCTCAGCTCCTATGTCAACATTGCAGAAACATTTCAGAACACCTACAGGTTTGTGTTTCATCTTAGTGTTTCTGTAATTATGACAAAAAATCTATCCTGTTGTATTAATCCCAAATAAAATAAAAATCAATCAATGGAAACAGCCTGCAAATTGAAATTACAATATCTTCTTGTCCCAAATCTGTGCCAAAATATTTCTGTCATTTATTATAATGTCCTTGTACATCATAATTAGTGATCTGCAGTATCCAATATATCCACTCTTCAAAGAGTTTTTATATGCTTCAGTATAACGCATCTGAGCCTGGTGTAGTAGTGTAACACTAGTTAGCTACCATGTGATGCTGTGGAGTGAGAATAGGATGGTTTCCAAAAGGAATAATGTTGCTCCACTCAGAATTAAATGCAGTATAATTCAGCTAAAAGAAACTGAGTTTACAAATGTGATTCAGAACAAAACAGAGTCTCTCAAAGTTAGCTCTGAAAATTACTTGGCTATATTCAAAGCAACAGACATCACAGTAACTTTGTTCGGTTTGGTTCGTTTTTTCACCTTGAAGATATGTTTTGGGGGCTTTTGATTTTTAAATTATATTGCTAGTTGTTGATCTACACTTTTCACAGGATTGTAACAGTGTGGGGCTTTTTTGCACCTGGAATGAAAGAAAAAAAACTTGGTTTGACTGTCTCACAAGGGTTTTTTTTAATTTCATGTCATGGAGGGCCATTTTCTACTGTCTTTTTCTAAGCTGTTTTTAAAATTAATGTACTTATTTCTTTTGAAATTCATAAAGTTTGAAAAATTCAAAAGTATATTTGAGGTCACATTGTAATAAAGAGCTGTTTGTAATAAAGGAAAAGATAAATGTTGTCCAAGGATTTACTAAGACATTGTTCTGAACTGCTCATTTGAAATGAGGAGCAGTCCCTAACTGTGCCTTAGTGAATCATGCACTCTTTGTAAATGAGGACAATTATTCAGCTTAATATTGTAAATTTCTATGTAGTGCTCCAAAGCCAAATCCAACTCTGTGGTGTCAAGAGATTACAAACAAGAAGAGCTGAGACATTTGAATTTAGGGGACTCAGTGTAACAAAAACAACAAAGCAGTCATGAGATGGTAGAATTCTTAGTTCTAGGTGAAATGAGGAGGGGGATTAGTAGAACAGCCACCTTGAACTTCCAGAGGGCAGACTTTGGACTGTTCAGAAGGCCGGTTGATAAAGTCCCATGGGAGACAGTCCTTAAGGGCAAGGGAGCTCAAGAGGGCTGGGTGCTTTTCAAGAAGGAAATCCTGGCAGCGCAGGAGCGGCTGTGCCCATGTGCCGGAAAATGAGCCAGTAGGGGAAAAAAATAGCTTGGTTGAGCAGGGAGATCTAGGGGGGACATCAAAAACAAGAGGAATGTCTATGAGCTTTGGAAGAAGGGGCAATCTTGGGTGGACTACAGGGAAAAAGTGAGGTCATGCAGAGGAAAAATCAGGAGGGCTAGTGCCCAACTAGAGCTCAGGTTGGCCAATTCCGTGAAAGATACTAAAAAATCTTTCTACAAATACATCAATAGTAAGAGGAGGACCTGGGAGAATACTCAGTCCTTATTGGATGCAAAGGGAACAACTGTGACAAAGGATGAGGACAAGGCTGAGGTGCTTAATGCCTTCGTTGCCTCAGTCTTTTATACTAAGGAAAGTTGTTCGCTGTGTGTACATCCCCAGGAGCTAGAAGAGCAGAACAAAGCTCCCATGATCCAAGAGGAGGTGGTTAGAGACTTGCTTGGCCAATTAGACACTCACAAGTCTATGGAGCCAGATGGGATCCACCCAAGAGTATTGTGGGAGCTGGCAGATGTGCTTGCCAAACCCCTTTCCATAATCTTCCAGCAGTCCTGGTTGACTGGGAAAGTTCCACTGGACTGGAGGTTGGCTGACATTGTTCCCATCTACAAGGAGGGTCGGAGGGAGGACCCAGGAAACTGCAGGCCTGTCAGTCTGACCTCAGTGCTGGGGAAAGTCATGGGGCAGGTGATCTTGAGTGCTGTCATGAAGCACATGCAAGAGAATGCTCAGTCCATGTGGGTTCATGAAAGGCGGGTCCTGTCAAACTGACCTGATTGCCTTCTATGACAAAGTGACTCGACTGCTGGATGAGGGAAAGGCTGTGGATGTGGTCTTCTTGGACTTCAGTAAAGCCTTTGACATAGTTTCTCACAGCATTCTGCTTAGGAAACTGGCTGCCACTGGCCTGGACAGGCACACACTCTCCTGGGTGGAAAACTAGTTGGATGGCCGGGCCCAAAGAGTTGTGGTAAGTGGAGTTAATTCCAGCTGGAGGCTGAGAGAGCTGCGGTTGTTTAGCCTTGAGAAGAGGAGGCTGAGGGGAGACCTTATTGCTCTCTATAACTACCTGAAAGGAGGTTGTAGAGAGGAGGGTGCTGGTCTCTCCTCCCAAGTGACAGGGGACAGGACAAGGGGGAATGGCCTCAAGCTGTGACAGAGGAGGTTCAGGCTGGACATTAGGAAAAAAATGTTCACAGAAAGGGTCATTGGACACTGGAACAGGCTGCCCAGGGAGATGGTTGAGTCACCATCCCTGGAGGTACTTGAAGACGGGTAGATGAGGTGCTCAGGGACATGGTTTAGTGGCAGACAGGAATGGTTGGACTTGATTATCCAAGAGGTCTTTTCCAACCTGCTGATTCTATGATTCAGTGTAGGGAGGTATTCACATGGAGGTTTTGTACTAGCCAACCACAGGATACTATTACCCGGTGTCTAAGAGGTCAAACTCTGAGTAGGAAGGGAAGTAAAACAAAAGTTTGGGAAGAAGTTGAGTAAAACAGTTCTTCTCAATGCTATCACCTAACCATTTCCCTCCACCGGGGCAGCTCTGACCAAAACCTTTAGCTTGTAGGAAAATTAGGACCTTGGTTTTGCTTTGTACAGACTTCATTTGACACGTTTCTCATCTCCTAAATGTCAAGGAGATATGTGCATTCTACCTCACACACAGGAACGTTATTCATTTTGCTGAAAATAAATGGAATAAATCCCGCGTGGGGTACAGACCGAGCTTGGCACTTCAGTTAGAATATCCATCTGTGTCAAATAAATATTATTTTTAAAAGCTAATGGATTGGTAATAGTATCCATTAGCCCCATGCAGCAAATCACTACACTTTGTTATTCTGCCTGTTACTGCAAAGTAGTTTAAAATGTTGACGTATTTAATAAAAGACAGGAAAGGAAATGTTTTGAGTAAAAGGAGGAGGGAGAACAGTAGAACCTTTTCCTACTGGAGAAAATGATGGGCATTTTATTGAGAAGATATGCACTGAGTAGAAAAGTGTGTATGTGCACAGACTCATAAAAATAATAATTATTATTATCATAGAATCAGAGAATCACTGAATGGTTTGGGTCAGAAGTGACCTAAAACATCATCTAGTTCCACTCCCCCTTGCCATGGGAAGGGACACCTTGCACTAGATCAGGTTGCTCAAGGCCCGATCCTACCTAGTCTTGAATACCTCTAGGGGGAAGATTTAGATTAGACATTAAGAAGAAATTCTTCACAATGAGGGTGGTGAGGCACTGGTACAGGTTACCAAAGGAAGTTGTGGATGCTCTGTCCCTGGAAGCGTGTCTTGATATGCCTGATGACGCTGGGGCCAGCAAGGCAGCTGGGGACAGCTGGGCCCATGCGGGGCTACTGGGAGAGCATGGCCTTCCCCCAGCTTACAGGAGATGTCACTGTTCTATGTCAGAGTTGTCTTCTCCAGACACCCTGGAGAATTCTGGAATGCCCCTTGCAACCTACACTTGGCGTCCAGGTAGGCCGATGGTATCCTGAGGTGCATCAAGAAGAGTGTAGCAAATTGAGGCAAGTTATCCTCCCCCTCTACTCTGGCTTAGTGAGGCCACATCTGGAGCACTGTGTCCAGTACTGGAGACCCTGTGTCCAGTACCAGGACCCTCCAATGGAGAAGGTCCAGTGGAGGGTCATGAAGATGATTAGGGGAACGGAGTATCTCTCTTATGAGGAAAGGCTGAGAGACCTGGATCTTTTCATCCTGGAGAAGACTGAAAGGAGAGCTTGTCAATATGTATAAATATTCAAAGGGTGGGTGTCCAGAGGATGGGGTCAGACTCTTTTCAGTGGTGACCCATGAAAGTACAAGGGGAAATGGGTACAAACTGGAGCACAGGAAGTTCTACCTGAACATAAGGAATCACTTCTTTACTGTGAGGGTGGCAGAGTACTGGAACAGGCTGCACAGGAAGGTTGTGGAATCTCCTTCTCTGGAGATATTCAAAACCCACGTGGATGTGATCCTGTGCAACCTGTTCTAGGTGAACAGTGAACCTGTTTTAGCAGGGCAGTTGAACTGGGTGATCTCCAGAGGTCACTTCCAGCCTCTGCCTTCTATAATTCTGTGATTTTGTTTTCCTACGATATTACAGATCTGGATTTTAAAAATGGGGGGAGAAATCTCAGCCAGAGAGCTGAAGCCATGTGATCACGAAGTGTGAATGCTAGATCCTTGTCTTCCTGTTAGATAGTGCATAGCTTTTTGTAGCAAAGGAACTTCCCCTGCTCTAAAGCCTTCCTGTGCAAACTTGTGAGCCATCCTTGGGCCCCTGAGTCAGAGGAGAGGTATTTGGTCTGCACGGGTAATCACGTAACTGGTGGAAATGTGGGGATGAACCAGGGACAAAACTAAGTGACACTGTCAAATTAGAGTAAATACCTATCTGCTGAAGATATCTGATAAAGTGATCTTTGCCTGATTGTGATATATCTCCAAGGCTCGTTTTTAAGACATTTGGGCAAAGACAAAAATCCACATCTAGAAATCCTCCATGGTGTCACGCAGCTCAGCGGCCCCTTGGCAGCTGATGTCCCCTAGGCCTTGTAAAGCTGAATGGGACAACACTTGTAGACCTTGACTATGGGTAACTATCCTCTCCAGCAGCCTCACATCTGTGATAAATTCAGTGGCAAGACAGGGGTTCAGCATCTTCCCTGATCTGATCCAGTGTTCACAGGAAAGTGAATGGACATGCTGAGTGGGTCCTTGTGACTGGAAATACCAAGAGTGCCCAGGGCAGATCCAGAGGCCATCTCTAAACTTTTGTAAGCAATGTTTTCTGCAGTGTTACCAGCACCAAGTGCAGACTGACCAGTAATGAGTGGCATTCCTCAGGGGTCAGTGTTGGGACTGGTGTTGCTTAACATCTTTGTCGCAGACATGGACAGTGGGGTTAAGCACACCCTCAGGAATTTTGTCAACAACACCAAATTGTGTGGCATGGCTGACACTCTGGTGCTGTCATATTCCAGGATTTAGTATACTAGTCAGATCCTTACATGTTCTTTTAAAGTAAAATACCTTTTTGACACTGGCTTCCAGAACATCAGGAAGCTTTAAACATATGAAAAGATGGCCATTCTCTAGGACCTGTACATCCTTCCTGTCCCTTTCTGCTGGAGTGTTCAGAGTGTAGCTGTGCTGTGATGTTTAATTGTTTATTTCTCAATACTAGAATGTGTAACTAAAAGTTTCTTAATTGGCCATAAATCAAATCAAGTAAAATTTCTTGACTCAGAACTGTTTTTTTGCCTGCAACACCAGTCATTTAAATAAAATAAATAAAGTCCAAAAGGCCTGTAAGGAGTGGTTAGGAAGATGGCTACACAAATGGTTAAGACTTAAGAGGAATTCAAATCTGATCTATCATGCAGGCAAATGGGCATGGTCTGTAACACATACTTTAACTAAACAAATAGTAAGTTTTGCTAAACTGTGGCTTGATGCGCAGCACATGACCAACAATATCCTAATCTGAGAAAATGGAAAGCATTCCACAAATCTGACAAACACATTACACTCGCCCTTTCCAGAGAACTTCCAAGGGATGGCAGCACATTCTGGCAGGTAATAAGTGGCTTGGAAAATGTGCCACAGCACCACCTTCAGTAATAAGATTAAATTAGCAGTTTCCTATACTCCTGTTGCCTTAAGAAATATGATCTCATAATAGACCTCATTTTAAAAACAAGTCTGAGTAGTGTTTATCAAGACGGGTATGATGGACTCTCCATCTACCCTATCAATTACAGAGTAAAGGTTTGTAGAAATACAGAATGGTCTGTTAATGAAATGAAAAATTCACAATCAAATCTCTCAAGTGGGGAAAATTCTTGTGGGCAATATCATGGCATTTGAACAATTACCAAATACACAGAGGAAGCGCCCTTCATTAAGCATTTGAATTGTCAATAACCTACCCAACCCCAATCTACCTGGAAGTCAGGAGATGAAATGGTAAATGTCTACCCTTCACTAGGTAACACCACTGGGTTACCTTATGTGGAACCAGGGAAACGGAGTATGAAAGCTTTGAATAAATGGAAAGGGAAAGAATTAACAAGACCTGAGACTTGAATAAACACCAAGACTGTGATTTCTTTTCAGTTGTTACAGGAATCAATATGAAAAAGCAGACACACATACAAAAAATCAAAATGGCAAAGGGAATGCCAATATTCTGGATTAGCAGATACCCTCACAACATACTCATCATCTCCTCCTCCTTCTCCTGTATTTGTTTTGAGTTTTCTGGGACTTCTTCATTTATTAACAGGGAAAGTCACATACCTTACCCTGATGTTTCACCTATTACTCAGACCAAAGACCAATAATCAACTGGATGCCAATATACCCAACAATACTATCTAGGAGGAGATTTCCATATTCATAGTTCAAATTCATCCAATTGACAGGAAAACCAAGACTGTATGAGACATCTCTATGGTGTATTCTGGTGCACCTGCATTAAAACAAACTAGTAGCCTGGTGTCTCTCCATGAGGAAAGCAATACCATGGTATCCACATACCAGATAGGTCAGAAAATATCGTCTTCTACTACCAAACCTCTGCCTGACTTGGAAGGAGTTATGGTCTAATTGTAGAAGATGTAATGGAGGGACCACAAAGAATTTTCACTCTACCTTTACGTGGTATAACTGGAAGCCCAGTTGCAGAACAGGCTACTACCCCATGCTATCTGGAATCTTTTGAGTGGTTTCTGTAAGGATCTTGATAAAATTCCCATTCTGATGTTAAGTCAAGGCCAGACACTATCATACAGAAATGGAGGATGCTTGTAATTCTAAATTTCTGCAAATCCCACAGCCAGTAAAAGCCCCCTTTCAGGAACAGGAAAACCATCCCTCAAACCTTTCGTACTATTTACCTCAATTCATTGCATCATAGAATCATAGAATTACCAGGTTAGAAAAGACCTCTTGGATAATCAGGTCCAAACATTCCTATCTGCCACTAAACCAAGTCCCTGAACATCTTGTCTACCTGTCCTTTAACCTCCAGGGATGGTGACTCAACCACCTCCCTGGGCAGCTTGTTCCTGTGCCCGATGACCCTTTTTGTGAAAAACTTCTTTCTGATATCTAGTCTTACAGTAAAACGCTACAGAGAAAGCAACCTGCAGATCCAAAACACAGAGAACTCAGAGCTCATAAGTTAGTACATTGTAGGCTTGCATTTTTTGAGATATGAAGTAACAACTCCTTGCTTTAGACTGAAAATAACTTTTCGTTCTGATTAAGTTCTTTTTTTCAGCTTGTGTTTTCGAAAGTTAAATGGCAGAGCATGTTGGAAGAAGTTGGAAATGAATGTCAAGACTTACAAGATCCCAGTCACTAGATGAAGTATAGACAACCTCTTTTTTGACTTGCTATAAGTAAGCTGCTAATTCTATAGGGCTGATATCCAACATTTTGATGGAGCACTTTTCATCTTTCACTGTTTTGAGCACTGGGGCATCTACTTTAAATCCCTGAAATACATGGACATCACATTTTCCAGTTTCTCAGTATTAGTGAGCTTTCAGCGTATTCATAGTAGCCGCAATTCTACTTTTATTTAACAGAAGAAAAAGCATCATAGGAAGTATCATGTAAGTTTGCATGTGTATGATAGGCTTCAGTTTCACATATATGGTTAAAAGTACATGTTTGCTAAATAATGGCTGAGTGAAAGACTAGGAAGGGCATGTAGTCACAGGCAAGGGCAGTAGCACCTGGGCAACCCTCTTATGCAATCACAGGTATTAAAAACTATTGCTCCAAATCTGGGCACATAAACCCTGGCCTAAAGGTTGATTTGTGAGGGCTTGATTGGCAGGATGGTTGTCCAGGCTAGCAGGTGAATTTTTGTCCGTAAGGAGTGCTATAAATCCTGAATCTTCAGGTAGAAAATCAACAGAGATGCACGAAGGATGCAACTCCAACAGCAGCCTCTCTACTGATGAATCTTTTCCTTTCTTTGTATAAGACCTTACGCATAATTGTGACACAGCTCCCAAACTCTTCCCTGAGTGCTGGATCTGAACCTTTCTCTGCAAAGGAGTCCCGACATCTAAGCCAATGAAACCTTTACCACAACTTAATTTCCTATGGTACTCTATTTTTTGAAGTCGTGTCTGGAAAAGCCTAACATGTGTAAAAGTGCTTTGGCTGAGTGGCACTTAGGCCTTAAGTAAATTTCCAAGCTGCCTTCCTTGGAGCATGTTGAGTTGGAAGAGATGGACTGACCATGGTCACAGCAAGATCTTCTCAGGGAAAACAAGGGGCAAGAAGGAGGAAACAATTGAAACTCCACCTTATCTTTGCTCGGCCAAGGCACGGTGCACACACAGACGCACATGTGGACACACACAAAGACAGAGACACACACAGACACAGACACACACATTGGCCTGCCAGCCCTGTTCCTTTTGCAGGGCAGAGATTTCTCTGCCCTTACCTTTGCCTGGCCAAGGCACAGTGCACACACACACAGACACATAGAGAGGCACAGACACAGAGACATACCCAGACACACACACTGATACACACACGGACACAGACTTGCCTGCCAGCCTTGTTCTCGCAGGGCAGCGATTGCTCTGCCCTTATCTTTGTTTGGCCAAGGCATGGTGTGCACAGACACAGACACACACACAGTGACAGGCACGAAGACACAGACACAGACGCACACATTCGCCTGCCAGCCCTGTTCCTCTTACCTTTGCTCGGCCAAGGCACGGTACACACACACACACACACACACACACACACACACACACACACACCGCCCGCCCCGCTCCTCTCGCCGGGCAGGGCGCCAACAAGGCGAAATGCAACCCGGCGGTCTCCCCGCCCTCCGCCCCGCCAGGGCTATTTTGAAGCGCGGGGGCCGGCGGGGCGATGGGCGCCGGGTGCGGGGCGGTGCGGGGCCGCGCTGCCGCTCCGGCCCCGGCGCCGCTGCCGCTGTCGCTGCTGCAGCTCGGCCTGGGCTGCTCGCTGGTCGCGCTGGCGCTGTGGGCGCTGGCGCTGAGCGGCGCCCCGCGGGTGAAGAACGCGTGTCCCCTCTGGGCCGGCTGCTCGGTGGGTCCCGGCCCCGGCGGCTGCTCCGCGCGCTTCGGGCTCCAGGGGCGGCGGTGCCGCCTCGCTGCTCGCGGTCGGAAAGGGGCTTGTCTCACGTCCTGCTGTGCCGGGGGAGAGGGGCGGTCGGGTGGATGGGCTTGTGACAGCTTTGCGAGCGGTACCGAGACCAGTTATTCCACCTTGGTAAATACAGAATTTGTAATAGTTTGTATCGTGGAAGCCTGGCGGTGGCGAGCGGGACTTAACAGCGGCAGGAGACGGGCCGGTGTGCTCCTTTCGCGGGCGTGACAGCGTGAGTGGAAGTTTTAGTCCAGAAGCAACCTGGAAAGGTAGAGGCAATTAAACGCTGGGATTGAGGACGTGTCTGGTTGGGCGGAGGGTGTTTTTAGTTTTGTTTTTGATGCAGCAAGCTGATTATGACACCCTGGTTAAGTCCACGTCCGGAAAACATTGAGGAAGACTTTTCCTTTCACATACCTTAAAGCTGTAAGAAATGTACTGGCCTAGCAGTAGAGTAAGGTGAAAACATCACACCATTATTAATGGGCTTCGTTATAAGACCATCTGCTTTGCACTCGCAGCCAAAAATAATTTGTTATGAAACTGCAGAGTTATGTATGTGGTTTTGCAACACCAGTGATGATATCAGAAGGTATTTTGGCCAAGTCATACATACACATTACGCTAAATCAGATCGATCGTGTCAAGTGAATGAAGTTACAGAAGGGATTTATTAAAAATGCTACTGGGCAACTTCCTGTTCACTCTAGGCTTGTGTCCCTTAGGGTAGGAGTTTGCTGTGAATTGACTTAGTCACGAAGTCCCATCACTTAGACATCTACCAGCTTACTTGCAGGACCTGCTGAAAAACTGATTTGCCTTTCTTTAGGATTCCCATCCTTACTGTGAAAGAGTATTTAGGTATGTTATTTGCTTCAGTTTTACAGCAATGCTTTCTCCTTCCTTTGTTGTTTTACCCTTTAAGGTGAAGAGTCATAGGGTTCTGTTCTGTAATTCAGTAAGTTTGGTCTGAGGACTACTGCTGCAGAAGGGGGTGCTTTTGCTTCCTTACCTCATGCTGGCATTCATCTTACTAAATGGTGTCAGTTCAGGGCGATAGCTTTGGTGCTCCTCAGTGTTTTTGGTAGGGTTCTTGCTGGGGGATTTATTTCTCTGAAATGGTCAGAGAGGGCTAAAGTCAGTACAAGGAAGGAAGTAGGGATGAGTACACACAAGCATTTAATGAAGGGATGGAGTAGTAACTGAAGGCACAGAAGGGATAGCCAGTTTTTAGAATTGCTTAGCTGTGTTGCAGAAAATCAGGACTCATCAGCAAGTAATTTTTTAGGCAATTGTTTAGGTTGGGGTTGCTGTCGTAACTTTTTGTCCCCTTGCTTATTTTCTGGGAGGAGAAAATAAATCAGATTAAGATTAGTTTTGTTTTTTCACAGGATACTTTTAGGAGGGAAGAACATCAGCAGCACAGGCTCTTATTCTCTGCTTTAATTGCATCTTCATCTTTGCAGCATTGTGGGATTGTTCATCAGAGCACTGATAAATACCATGTAAGTGGTGTTTTGTGAACAGTTGTTAGCTTCTTGGTGATGTTGTTTTTTATGTTCTAGGTAATCTTATCTGGAATCTTAGGCTTAACGACATGGAGGAGACAGATGATGCTTTTGGTAAGTATGGATTAAAACCTACTGTAAGGAAATTATCAGAATATGATCCTAATTTAATAGTCACTAGTAAAAAAAATAGTAACTTGTTTCTCATTGAGAAAATAGACTATGCTGTCGAGTCTTTTTGTTAAAAGTTGTAAAATTATAATTATTGAAAGAGGAGTAAAAGACCATGAAAGACTATATTTTATCATGCAGGGATGGAGTCCCCATTAAATACAAGAGCGGACTGTGTCTGGAGGAACTTTTTGTGTTGTTTATGGACCACTTTTTGTGTTTATGAAGGTATGAGAAAGTGCTGGTTTAGCATAAATAATTTAGCTCTCCAAGGCAGTGCTGCTTAAGCTTAGATAGGGGAGTTGCTTTGAAAGTTTAGCTCAGTTTTACTGTGCTAGCGTCTGATAGCAGGTTTGAGAGCGAGCTGAAGCATTGCTGTCTTACTGTGTCACTGTTTCAGATGCATTGCTCTGAGAGAAGTAAATTGATGTGTGGGGTTTGTTAAGTGAAGTCTCAAGATGTGTGGCTCTCAGTGTCTCTGAGGCGGGGTTTGAAAAAAAGGTTTGGTGTTGGTTGGTGGTTTTTTTGTTAGTTTTGTTTTGGTCTGGTTTTTTGTTGGGTTTTTTTCCATACTGTGACTTATGAATACTACTTCTTGGCCAAAGCGGTGCTTCTTAAGGACCTGCATGGTCATCGCTGAGAAGTGTGAAGGACTGGATGTGTGAGCTGTGCACAAATTGCTATTTCTCAGTGGTACGTTGGTTAGCACAGGCAGAGCAAGTTTTTTTACCAGTTGTGGGGACAGAAATAGGAGCTCGGCTCCCAGTCTGGGAGGACCATATTTTCATGAAAATAAATGTAAATGCCATCTGTCTCAAAATGCCCAAGGCTTGCACGGTGCGCCCTGTTTCTGTATTGCCTGTATTCTGTGCTGTTTCTACAGCAAGTTGTTATTGCAGTTTCTTCTTGTCTGTTGTTGCTCTTACACTTTTTCAAATTCTCCTTTGCATAAACTTTATTATGGGCCTTTCCTAGTGTTACTTAAATGTGAAAGCACCAAAATCTCTACCCAATCCTTTCATTTATATCAAATGATCTTTAGGACAGACAAGTGCCAGAGCAGATTGCCCAGGGATGCTGTGCAGCAGATGGGGAGGTTTCTGAAATGAGACTGACCAAAGCCCTGGGCAATCTGCTGTGATCTAACAGCTGACCCTGCTTTAGCAGGAGGGTACATTTCCTGAGCTCCCTTGCAGCCATAGTTATTCTCAGGTTATGTGATTCTATGAACCTATGGGTTTTTCTCTTACCTGTGTATGTATTTTATAGAGTCTGATTTATGGAAGCCTGATTAGGCCAGGCTTGACATTGGGAAGTATTTCTTTACTAACAGGGTAGTCAAACCCTGGAAGAAACTTCCTGGAGAGGTGGTTGATGCCCCAAGCCTGTCAGTGTTTGAGGCATTTGGACAATCCCCTTAATAACTTGCTTTAACTCACGGTCAGTCCTGAAGTGGTCAGGTAGTTGGACTAGATGGTTGTTGTATGTCCCTTCCAGCTGAACTTTTTACATTCCATTCCATGTGCAAAAAGGGAAATTAGCATTAAACATTTCCTGAGGCTAAGGAAATCATGCACTGAAATAGCTATGATCTATGAAGGACAGATTGTTAGTTTCTGTGAGCATATTTATCTTGGCCTAGATTTCTAATATAGCCACCCTCCAGTAACTTGGAAAGTTTTCTCTTGGGAGTTATGAGGAGTTGTACAAGCAAGTTTCCTAAATACTTGAGCAGTGAGACTCCTTATAGAGCCCTAGCTTACAGTTATGATATTCATAACTGAAATTATAAATGCGTTCAGGGCTAGAACATATCCATTTTCCAGCTCTGACTGCCCTCCTGTTTTCCCTCCTTATACAAGGCCTTTTACACTTACTTTTTTTAAATACACTTCTACTGGATGCTGCTTTCCAGAGTTTTCGACTGAATCTCTTTTCCCCTTACCTGTACACAGCAACTTACCTGCCGTGAAGGAAGCAGAGATAGTACAGCTGTCTCCCTTAACAGCCGTTAACTCAAGCAGGTGCTAGGTGTAGAAATGCCTTTATACAGCAAGTGAGCTTTGTGGAAAGGATTAATTGCACATGAAGGTGTTTTTTTGTGATTGGTATCACACCCAGATAGTTAGCATATTGAGTACTTGTGCTACAGCCATGCGAGAAATCTGAGGAGCGATACCAATTTTCATGTTTTTGTTGCAGCAACTTATGTCTGCATTTAGTTTTCTTTATGCAGACTTTGGACTGTGCTTGACAGTTAAAAGTGTAAAGTCCGTGAGTTTAAGTGGTTATTATCATTTTTCATATGAAATTATGTCTCTGTAGATGTTTCATTGTTCATGGGGAAGGGCATCTTATCTTTATTTTTTATGCAGAGCTCTAAGTCACTCATTTCAGTTTCATAATTTATTCAAGTTGTGCAAATACCCCCTGGAATTCTCCATATGCGTCTGAACCCCCCCCAAAAGTTTTGGGAGGGACTGTTTACAGAAGTCTGTAGTGATTGGACTAGGGGCAATGGGGTATAAACTGGAGAGGGGCAGATTTAGACTAGACATAAGAAAGAATTTCTTCACTATGAGAGTGGTGAGGCACTGGCACGGGCTGCCCAGGGAAGTTGTGGCTGCCCCATCCCTGGAGGTGTTCAAGGCCAGGCTGGATGCGGCCTTGGGCAGCCTGATCTAGTGCGATGTCCCTGCCCATGGCAGGAGGTTGGAACTGGATGATCTTTAAGATCCCTTCCAACCAACACTATTTTATGATTCTGTGAAAATATCTTTGTTTTCTTCCCACATTGTCTATAGATTTTAATTCATCATGGTATGTACTAAAAGGTCTCAGGAGTAGCAGTTAGGCTGTAATTAAGGGTAAATGATTGAGCTCCATTGTTTAGCCCTCTCTTCTTCCCTAAGCTGAGTCTTAGAAGTACAGATGGGTGTCAGAGAACTTGTCCATGAGGAGGTACTCGTCCTCAGAGCAGTTCATGGAAGTGCTCTTTCTTGCAGTTTCCTCTATTATCTCGTGCTATTCTGCAGTTTCCTATGTTATCTTGTGGTTTCCTATATTATCTTGCTTTATTTTTATTTGCCTAAAGCTCTTCTGCATGGCAGCAGTCCTGCTCTTCCAGTAAAAGGAGGATGCCTTGCCTCAATAAATGTTTCTCTCCATCTTCCCCTTCAGGTGATGATTTTGCACTACTGGATTTGTTTGTCAATGGGCAGGTTCTCCTATGGCTGCCACTTCAGTCCAAGGCCTTGGACAACACAATTGCTGTTTTTTCTCTATGTTGGCAAGGCTCTGGTGCTGCTGGCACTTGGAGAAAACACAGGTCTGTGATGTTGTGAGAAAGCAGCTGAGGGCAGGCTGTAGTGTCGAAGGCAGCAAGGGCTGCTCTGTTTAGTCACTCATGTTCTGCTCCAAGAGGTGTAAAAGGAAGGGAAACTCACTAGGTACAGCTATAATGGACATTAGCAGCACCGTCTGTGAGAAGAAATCAGCCTTAACAGATTTGTGGGGGTCGGAACTAGATGATCCTTAAGGTCCCTTCCAACCCAAGCCATTCTATGATTCTATGATTAAAGAGGGATGGCTATGGTAAGAACTCTTAGTAAATAAAATTGAAAGCCCCATTTGCTGTGTTTTGCCATCCAGGCTGTATGACAGCATGGGAAGTTACTAGGTAAATAATAGATCCCAGGAACAGGGTACTGCAAGGCAAAGTCACGTTGTAATTATCTTTTGAAGGACATCCTTGCAGGGGAGGCTTGACCTTCAGCAATACAGCTGCTGAGGAGCCTTGGCTCTGAAATCTTGCCTTGCATTTAGCTGTCTGAGGCTTTTCTATTCTGGCTACCAGTTATCAATTGACTTCAGAGGTCAGCTTGTAACACTTATGCTCTGAAGCTGGTTTTTCTTCCAGAGAATAAGCTTCCTTCTGTGCATGCCTGTCCAAATGTATTTAAAGCAGGAAGGGGAACTTCCCCACTGCAGCCACCACCCCAGTTGCTTGGATATTGACTCTCAGCTGTTCTGCGTTTGATGTTACTCTCTGCTTGTGTATAAGCTGGATTCTTCCTCTCTGCTGCTGAACTCCTTCCTTTCATAGTGTTTTAAATCTTACTTTTAATGGAAGGATCCTAACTATTTTCAGAAAAATGTAACAATTCCACATTGTTCATTTGACTGCATGTGCACCAAGACCAATTAACAGATTTGATAGGCCATGCTTGCTGTAATATATTAGCTTCTATCCTTACTTGTGTAACACTTTGGCCTAAGCCAACACACAGTGTTGTTTTCCCAGATGTTGCCTGGAGGCATACTTGCTTTGCTGAATGAAGAAGCATTGTGCTAGAGAAGCATCCTTTCATTTCTGGTCATGTACAAATGAGTTACAGTCCTGTAAAGTGTGCTTTATGGGAAGCTTTCTGGTTGTGTTTTTTTCCCCCCCTGCCAACTGTAACAAAGGCTTCAAGCTAAGCATATCTCTAGTTGCTGCTTAGTGCTTGAGTTTTGCTGCTAAGGAGAATTGACCTGTGATTGCATAAAAAGTGACAGGTGACAATTGCTATAGTAGTGCCTGTTAGTCTGTATTTTCGAAGTGGAATAGCTCACTGTTAACATCTTGGCTCACATACAGGTCTCCACCATTAAGTCAATAAATGGTATTCATACAAGGATTTTGAAGTCAGTCTAAACAAACATAACAAAATGTACTTTCAAGTGTGGGACTATGAAAAGCCTTTAGAGAGGCTTTTAGCCTTTATAATCTGGTCAAAGTTAGGTCTCTTCTAACTTTTTAAATAATTTATTTTTATGCTGAAAAGTTTTCTCATTCATATGGGAAGTTTTAATACTTCATTTGTAATGTGACTCTTTTATTGATTGAGTTAGTTTGTCTTTTTTTCTGTGTGGATTCTTCTGTTGACAGTTGTGTTGCAGGTCTCCATATTGTACAACAAATAGCTCTTATACTGATAGGAAATTAGCAAGGTCCCATAGTTAATATTTAATCTTTGCTATTGCTGCTGTGTACATGGAAAATTAATACATTGACTTGCCTTTTCCTAGAAGGATGTAAACATCTATAAAATTGATAATTGTTTTTCTTGAATTTATGTTTTAAGTGCCTGCTTGTGCATCAGCCCTTTGTGTGCATATTAAAGAGAAAGGAGTTTCCTCTCTGTTATTAGATATTAGCTTCAATGGCAGCAGCAACAGGACAAGAAGTAGTCTACATGTGCAGAACGAGTCAAAGCCTTATCAAACAAGTTTATGCTGCTGCAGTGTCCTCAAACTGCAGGGTGGTATTTTTACCTGGAAGAGATCATCCATGCAAGACATTAGCAAATACTGTGTCTACCATTAGAATACGCTTTGCTTTCCTGTAGTTTAATTCATACCAGTGCTCCTCAGGACTTGCTGCAGCTGTTCACAGTCCATGTGTGTCTAATGTTCAGAAGATGAGGGCTATGAGCCAAACGAAGCCATCATTTGAATTGTTTCCATTTTTATCACTGAAGTTAAGACTAGCTACTTCTGTTTTGACTTTTAAAAGAGCACGTTTGCCTTTGCCTGTTTATTCTAATTTGAGAAGTACTTTTCTCCTAGTTTACCTGTGGATGGGGTCCTCTTTTATTGGAGTAAAGTAGAACACCTGTTTCTACTTGTAGGTGAGTGGCGATGGAGAAGATGCTTAAATTTGCATCTATAGGACCTAACAGAATATATGCTAGATAAGTGGACAGTGAGGTGGATTGAAAATTCGGTGAACAATTGCTCCCAGAGGGTTGTGATCAGTGGCACAAAGCCCAGTCAGAGGCCAGTCAGCAGTGTTGTGCCCTAGGGGTGAATACTGGGGCCAATACTGGGGCCAATACTGCTTAATATCTTACTGAACAGTCTGTACAGTGGGACACAGTGTGCTCTCAGAAAGTTCATGGTTACACAACACTGGGAGGAACAGTTCATAAGCCAAATGGGGCTGTTCAGTGAGGCCAGAACAGGCTGGAGAAATGGGCTGAAAGGACTCTCATAGAGTTCAAGTGGAAATGCGAAGTCCTGCCTGTGCAGGGAAATGGCCTCAGGCACTGCTACACATGTAGGAACAACTTGCTGAAAAGCAGCTCTGCAGAAAAGAAACTAGGGATCCTGGTGGACAACAAGCTGACCATGACAGAGCAAAATGCTCTTGTGGCAAAGTGTAATGGTATCCTGGGCTGGCATGGGCAGAGACTTGCCAGCAGGTTGAGGGAGGTGGTCCTTTCCCTCTCTTTGCACTTGTGAGGCCATATATGGAGTGCAGTGTCCAGTTCTGGGCTCCCCAGTATGAGAGAGACATGGACACACTGGAGAGGGTCTAGCAATGGGCTACTAAGATGAAAGGACTGTAGCATCTCTCCTCTGAGGAGAGGCTGAGAAATCTGGGACTGTTCAGCTGGAAACAGAGAAAGCTCAGGTGGGATCTTATCCTCTATAAATGGTTGATGGGAAGGAGCAAAAAAAGGGGGAGCTATGCCTTTCTCAGTAGTGACCTCTGACAGGACAGTTGGCTATGGGCATAACTGAAAAAAGAAAAAATAGGAAGTTCAATTTGAACACAAAAGACAGCTTTGTTTTGTTTGTTTTTTTTTTTTTACTTTGGGGACAGTACAAAACTGCCATAGGTTACTTGGAGAGGTTTTGAAGTATCCATCTGTAGACATACTCAAAACCAACAGGACACGGTCTTTGGCAGCCTGCTGTACGTGACCCTGCTTGAGCAGGCAATTGTACTAGATGGCCTTGAGAGGACCCTTTCAGCCTCAATGATTCTGTGATAATGCTGACCACTGAAGGAGCAGAAAAAATAGTTTTTTTCACTCAACGCTGAAATGCAATATATTCTTTTATCTGCTGTTGAGTAAGTAGTAGCAAATGTTATTGTTATGGTTCTGATAATGGTAGTGGTTTAGATTTTATGTAGAAGAATTATTTTTATCTTCTGCCTCTTCAGTGGGATTGTTTGAATATTAGATTTTGAAGTCAAAAGTAGACTGTGCATATAACAAAAAACAGTTCATGGTTTCATTTTTGTTTGGTAGAACATAAATGTAGGAATTACCCTTGTTTTGCGTATTTATAGTAATGTTGCTTTTCTTCCTTTTTCTTCTTTGTTTTTTACATGTTTCTTTAGAAAAATCTGTGTGGTGGTTTCTTTTTTTTTTAGTTGAAGATGTTTTTAGACCATTACGTTAGGAGTTTTTTATATAACTTGTAATGTATCTTTATACTGGATTGTTCCTATTGCAGCTCCTTTACCAAAGGATGAAATTAATACGTGAATTTGCCTTTTTTTTAGAATCTCTCTTGATGTATAACTTTGGAGAAACCTTCTTGCTCAAGACCTCAATTTCTTCAGTTCAAAGATGACAGATATACTTTTTGTTTTCCTTGATATCGTTTCTTGAGATTTGTACTGTAAAGATACTTTATGTGGAAACAGCTTCTACTTTGCTTATAGAAGTCGTTAATTTGTAGTTGACAGTGCCCTGTGTTCATCATAGACAAAAAGGTTTTTTTGTATGAAATACCTGTGTCTATCAATTCTGTTTTTCTCAGAACAGTTTTATCCAAAGGGGTTACTGAGATAATCTAGATAAGGCAAGTCCTGTATGACCAACCTACTGGCTTTCTGTGATGGTGTAACTATAGCAGTGGATATGGAAAAACCAGCGGATGTGATCTATCTGGATTTATGCAAAGCCTTTGACACAGTCCCCACCACATCCTTCTTTCTAAATTGGAGAGATATGAATGCAATGGGTGGATGGTTCGGTGGATAAGAAACTGTTTGGAGGGTTGTATTTGGAGAGTAGTGGTCAATGGCTCCTAGGCCAGATGGGGATCTGTGACAAGTTGTGTCCCTCAGGGATCCATGCTGGGACCATGCTGTTCAATATCTTCATCAATGATACAGACAGTGAGACTGAGTGCACCTTCAGCAAGTTTGCAGATGACACCAAGCTTAGTGATGCAGTTGCCACACCAGAAGGACAGGATGTCATCCAGATGGACCTGGACAGGCTGGAGAAGTGGGCCTGTGAGAACATGTCATGAGGCTCAACAAGACCAAGTGCAAGGTCCTGCACCTGGGTTGGGGCAATCCCTGGTTTCAGTCCATGATGGCAGATGTTGTGATTGAGAGCAGCCCTACAGAGAAGGACTTGGGGGTGCAGGTGGATGAGAAGCTCAACATGAGCCAGCAGTGTGTGCTCGCAGCCCAGAAGGCCAACCGTATCCTGGGCTGCATCTGAAGAAGGGTGGCCAGCAGGGCAATGGAGGTGATTCTGCCCTTCTGTTCCTCTCTTGTGAGACCTCACCTGGAGTATTGTGTCCAGTTCAGGACTCCTCAACATAAGAAGGATACGGAAGTGTTGGAACAGGTCCAGAGGAGGGCCACAGGGTGGTCAGAGGGCTGGAGCATCTCAGATACAAGGACAGGCTGAGACTTGGGGTTGTTTAGCTTGGAGAAAGCTCTGAGGAGACCTTGTAGCGACCTTCCAATATATGAAGGGGCTACAGGAAAGCTGAGGAGGGACTGTTAACAAAGTCTTGTAGTGATAGGACTAGGGGCAATAGGTATAAACTGGAGAGGGGCAGATTTAGACTAGACATAAGGAAGAATTTCTTCACTGTGAGGGTGGTGAGGCACTGGCACAGGTTTCCTGGGAAGCTGTGGCTGCCCTATCCCTGGAGGTGTTCAAGGCCAGGTTGGATAGGCCCTTGGGCAGCCTGATCTAGTGGGAGGTGTCCCTGCCTCTGGCAGGGAATTGGAACTGGATTATCTTTAAGGTCCCTTCCAACCCAAACTATTCTATGGTTCTATGATGCTTATCTTTGATTTTATTCTATTTGTGAAGCTAAAAAATTTAAATCCTCTTAATATTGATTGTTGTCAGTTTGTCTTAATTCAAAATAGTCCAGATCCGCTTCATATAAGTACTAATAGATATTTTAACTTTTTTTTCCTTTTTCTCTGAAGTTCAAACCTACCTTACGTGACAATGCAATGGTTAACCTTTTGTAAAGGCAACTACTAATGAGATGTTATAATTTAAGGAATGAGTTTGCATAGTAGGTCTTGGCTCTTGTCCATTCCAGGATGATTATTTTTCCCTGAACCTCAGTAAATGAGATCATTGTTTGTGCAGCAGCCCTGATTTATTTTTGGTACAGCTGCCTAGGTATCTAACCATTGTACATCAGTTAAATTAATTTGGAAAGAGATTACTGTCTGTGTGTGTCTTTAGGAAATCTGGATCTGCTGTAAAGCTATCTGAAGCAGAACTAAGCCTGTCTCCTTTACAGTTCCTTTATCTTCCATATCAGGAGAGAGATCTCTTATTTTTATTTATCTCAAAAGTGGTTGTCTTACACGTAGTACTCTCTCTCCTGAAGAAAAATTTTGGGACAGGAAAAGACCTTGTGTGTGTTTAAAATCCATATCTCAAAATCCATATCTCATGATTTATATAACCACAAATTACAGATTATAAGGGCATGCATGAAAGAAGGACTGTATTTTATCCACTGCATGTGCTTGTCGTTTTCCAGGTACTCTTATTCCTGTGGCTGCTGGTCTTTCAGGTGGTTTATAAAACTGAAAATATTATCTGATTTATGAATGGAGGTGTACTGGTTTTAGTAGCTGGGAGGAAATAAAATCATATAACCGTCATCCCCTGAGTTTCTCTGTCCTCACTGTACTGGTAAAATTATTTTTCTTCTTTTTGTGTTGCAAGATAGTTTTGGAAATTCTATGCAGAATTAATGTTGTATTAAGTTGTCTCTTCCTCAGGTTTCTTACTGATGTAAATGTTTTAATATGTAAACTCAGTGGAAGGCTGTGATGTACAGTGGAAGTTGGATGGCTTACAAATCATACTTTGCACTCCAGAAAAACCTTTAGCTACCTGTACTTTTCAATAGTTAAATTTATTTTATCACTGCACAACTGCTGCAGCATAAGGAGCGAGAGGAAGATGACAAAGGTATTTGGAGTAACCATCTAATGGGTTAAGATAAGACACCCTGGTTGCAGGGAGTTCTGAAAAGAAGGGGTGTCATTCTCAGCTTCTGTGTGCACTGCCATACACTCCTAGACTGGGGTTGATGATCCTGTTTCCACTGCTGTTAACTTTGTTTTGACGTTCCAGGCTAACCTTTTTGTTCTGGTGTCTCTCATCTGTGTTCTGCTGAACCTGGCTGCATTTATATTAGGATGTCAAGGCGTTCAGTTTGTGTCCAGTGTCCCCAGATGTGATTTGGTAAGCAGACCTACTGATTTACATGTATTTCTTCATGGCATGCCATGTAAGCTTGCTGTGTTGGGATCACAAAATGTGCTGATGTAGAGATAGAAATAAGCAGCTACAGCATGATGGGGAAAAAAGAAAACACTGTGTTTCAAGCCTTGATTCAGTTCAAACTGTGAACAGGCTCACTGAAATCCACAACAGTATTTTTATTGTCTGTGTTCCTAAACACTTGGGTTTTTTGAGCTGGAATCTTCATAAGCAGTTTAGCTCATAAAATGACAACTCCAAAAGAATATGTTTGGAAAGGTTTTACTCTTCATTAGAAGAGGTTAGTTAGCCCAGAAATGGTTTTGTTTGACTGCTTAGAGAGCTAGCCTCTGTCTTCAGGGTAGGTACAAGACTTTCTATACAATTTTATGAGAAGGAATCCTAAATGTATCTTTAGAAATTTCTTCTTGCCAATGTTATACACTGATTTTAATATCATAGTAATTTAAGAACTAGCATAAAGGCTTTCATACTCATGTGACAAAGATAAACCACTGAAAAATTCCTGAGAGGTACTTGTGAGCTAACGACAAAAAGGTGGGTGAGGTGGGAATGTTTCTCCTGGTCTGCTTTACCTGGTGAGGGCAATTTTTTTTTCTACCTTGCAGTAAGAATTGTGAGGAAACACTTCTACTTGTCAAAGAAGCATTCTGCGCAGTAAAGGAGAGAATGCAAAGAAAAATAAATCTCAAATGTGTGTCATAAGCAGTATAAGAATATATATTTATGAACCAGAAAACGTGGAATAATTGAAATTGAAGGATAGGGACTCAGTTCATAGTAAAGCTGATCTCATGTAGAGGCTTGAAGGACTTTGAGGGTTAATGGAAAGAACTTTGAATATTTATTTTCATTTATTTATTGCTTCAAGAAAGCTCTTGTTGATTCCTTAACATGTTGGTGTGTATGTTGCAGTGAGTGTCCAAGATGACTAGAATTAAGGTTCACTCAATATCGGTATACTGAAGCAGCACTGAGAACTGTTAATATTATTCCAGATGACATGGTTAAATGTGTCAGTTTGGTTGGAGTTACAGTTTAACACTTAAGTTTTATGTTATGCAGGTAAAAATGCTGCATAAACCAGCTAATAAATTAAAAAGTGGAGTTTTGTGTTTGTAAAGGTGGATATCGGTGAAAAAAAGATTTGTTTCTGCTGTAAAGAATTTAATCTCACAGAATGCACAGAAGAGACTGCACTGAAGCTATACCACGTGAAGTTGTGCAGTGATGCCCACCTTCTTCTCAAGGTACCGTGCACACACTGCTTAACGTGGTTGCTTTGATAATGTCTATACTTGCTTGACAGTATTGTGCTGAGGTGACTTCTATTTACCGTGAAAAAAATCTGTTATTTTCTAGTCTTCATTTGTCAGAGGCTTTTTATGGTTCTGTAGTGGGTTTGGTTTTTTCTCATCTCTGGGGTTTGACCAGTGCATTGCTAATACAATATACTGTTCTTGCCTTTTCTGTGTTTTATGTAACCAACACTTCAGTTTAATTTGGACAAGATTGCATGGGTAAACGTGGTGTGAATTTTAGCTAATGATTTCATGCTTTCACTAGTCTTTTTATCTTCTCAGCCTTTCTTGGCTTACAAACTGCTAAAATACCACTTGCAATTATGTTCAAGTACAAAAGTGCTTTAACATTTATATAATGGTACTTATTTTGCATTCTGTAGTGCAAGATGGAAGAGAAGAAAATATAAGAGGAAGGTTATAATTCTTGGAGGAATAGATGGACTATAAATTCCATCTGAGTGGTATTAAACTCTTCTGGATCTCTTCATCAGGCCATTCAATAGGCCAAAACAAAGTTTTTGCAAATTACTCTGGTCTTGGAGATTGTCCATGATGGCTTTGTCTCGTATATTTTTAAGAAGTACTAGTCATGGTGATTCTTGTGTTTTCTGTGTTGATTTTGTTTTTACACATTTCTTTATTTATTATTTTCATTTCCATGATCTTCATGTTCTTCAGAAAGTGCTCTTTGCTCTTTGTGTCCTGAATGCTTTCACCACCACAGTTTGCTTGGTAGCGGCTGCCCTGCATTACTTGAAGATTTTTTCAACAAGAAGATCCTGCATAGTAAGTGAGAGCAAGGTGTTGCCTGATATAAACTGTGGTACAAACAGTATTACTAGATTGCACCATTCAGCATTTTTTCATATCTCAGAAGGTTTTTAACAGAAGTTTTGTATGATTGATTAGGATGAATCTCAGATTGAAGACCAAGATCACCCTTTGGATCCTGACGATTTTGTCCCACCTGTGCCACCTCCCCCTTATTTTGCAACTTTTTATTCCTGTACTCCACAAATGAGTCGCAGGTAAACCTCTACACACTCTTCCTTTCTTTAGGATCTTGGAAACCTTGCACAGTTGTTTTTTGAGACCATTTTCTCTATTATTAACTGAAAAAGGTTGGTGACCTTAGGAGGGGATGCAGGGAAGAAAACACCTATTGACTGTGAGGCAGTATAAATACAGTATGGGCAATAGGTGTAATTTTGTGGGGTTTGCTTTAGAGTCTGTATAAAGTCTTTGAGTAAGAGAAATGCTGCAATTTGACATGGCTGAAAACTTTAATGATGTGGTCAGAAGCAGGTTGGAGCAGTGACAGAAAGTCAGATGGAACCTCTTGGCAAGGCTCTTGTAAGAGACCCCCTGAACGACAGCCTGGCCTCCTACAGACCTTCCTGCCAGAGCAATTCCCCTTCTTCTCCTTTGACAATTAAGGCTAACTAAGAGGTATGTTTTGATTGTACTACCAGGCCAGATAATCACTACCCTTATCTCTCTACTCTGGTATGAGCAGTCATACAGGATTCGCACATGGTGCTATTGGTGGGCTTCTCTGCAGTGGCAGCTGTGGAGTGGAGAGAGGAGTGAGAGTGAATGTGGGTGGATGACTTCATGTATGAGGGGAAAGAGTAGTACAGTCACAAGTCACTGTAATCTCTTCACGTGCTCCCTTCTTTTTTTTTTTTAATTACTACAAAGGTGAGGGAAGAAGGATTCGGAGGAAGATTAAATAATAGCTGTATGAATTTTCTTGTGAGTAAGAGAAAACATGCAGAAAATTTTGATATTAGAGAAGGCTTCCGCCTTTGGTATAAGTAGTCTTCAGAAACATTAAAATGTAAATGGAGGGGCAGGAGTGTTCTTTTAAAAAAGAAGAATAAAGCTAAAAATCATGTAGTTTATCCATTAAGTATCAACTCTGTTATGTTACTGTGCCAGGACTTACTAGTATCTACTTCTTTCCATTCAGTGGTGACTTGTAGGTTTTTTATCCTTCATTCTGCAGGTGGTTATAACCTGCAAGTCATGCTGACTTACAGGTTAGCTCTGTTGGTTAGTTTATGACTTGGGTGGGGCTGCATTATTCTGCTGTGAACACAATGTTTATACATAAAATATCATGATGCTTAATCAGACTGTATCACTCAGCTTTAGTTTAAAACTCCTGATTTTTGCAGTGTGCAGGTCTGTTTAGTTTTTGACTATTTCATCAGGAATAACATGCATGACTTTCAAGACTCTGTGGTCCTTGTAGAGGTAATTTCAAATTCTGGGATTACCTAGAAAATGGCAGCGTGGCACAGGAACGGATTTTAGAATGAAAAATTAATCTAAAACACCAAAGACAGGGGTTGAATTCCAAGCGTTAATAAAAGCCTCCTATGTAAATTTTGATTCAAGCTGGTTGTGAGAACAGAATTATGTGCATAGTGATCTGTTTGGAAGATTAGATATTTATGGAAATATGCTTGTCACAGTTCCCCGGCTTTAAAATGGGGCTGTCATTCTTTGTCTGGCATGTCATTCCAGATGGCTATCTCCTTCCCAGCAGCAGTATTTCTATTTGTCTATTTTCAGCACAGTAGGAGCTGGTGAACAATGTATAAGGCTTGTACAGTCTAATATTGGGTAGCTACCTTGCCTGTGACTGTGTTAGTACTTGATAATAAGACTTAAGTGATGGTGACATCCTCCTGAAATCAGGCTACTTTTTCCAAGGTGCTCAGGGTAGTTATGCAGCAGTGCAGAAGTTGAAGCAACAGACAGACTCTAATTTCTCTTCTTGGCAGATGAAGAAATATGACTCACCCGGGGCTGGACCCACAGTGTCTAGCAGAGCAGCTGAGGTGGGACCTGGCTTCTTCTCAGTCAGCCTTCTCATACTTTTCCCTTCCCTCTCTGCCTGGTCTGTACCCTGAATGCCCTGCTGCATCTGTGGCTCCCTCAGACTCAGTGTCCAAAACCTGTGTTAGAAAGTGGAGGTGACAGGAACCACATTCAAGGTGGCAAGCCACCATCTGCAAGCTGCATATGGGGTGACTCCAAACCAGATGCATCCCTTTGAGAAAGGAAACATGGTGGTCAAAATATTTGCAAAGGACTTGTTTGGGACCAGAAGCTGTTCTCTGCCCTTTGAATTGCAAAGCCAGAGGCACTGCTACCAAAGCCAGTTAATTGGTTTGTTCATTTTTCTTACTTAGTGGTGGACAAAACAAACTAGCATTAGAGTTCCCAGCTGAAGAATAAAATACAAAGTGTTATAATGCCTGTGATTTCAAGGGAAGAGGCAATCTATGTGGGGCAGCAAACCAAGCACCTCATGTCTAGAAATCTGCCCCAGTCCAGTATAAGGTACCATCTGGACACTAGAAGAGTTTGTCAGAATGCAGACCTACTTACCCAAATTGTGTATTCTTGAATTCAGTATGTGTCTCAAATTGGACCCATGTGCTGCTGGCAGCCGTTTCTTAACAGAATGAGTTTATGCTATTGAAATATCAAAGTTTCCAGAGGCTGTTGTTCAGCTGAGGTGTGAATGCAGAAGTTGGTCGAGAGGTGGCCGAGGATGTGCCTTCTGCCTTCAGTGCCCTTCTTACCTCCAGGAGTACAGAGCCTCCCCATAGTCTGCAGCAGTCTTTTGGCCGTGGGGTTCCCTGAAAAAGCTGACTCCTGTTCCTTACTTTCCTGTATCATCACTTCAAAAAGCTGCTGGCTTTTGACTGACACAGTAATTTGCCTTCCGTACATAAAAAGAGAAAGTGGAAGTTAAGAAATAAAAGAACAGATTGACTAACATGCACATCTTGAAAGCGGCTTTTATAGTAAGGGACAGAATGCAATGCTTTTCTAGGTAACTGTTCTGTAATAAGTTTTAACATGATATAATTCTTGGACTCAACATTTGTCTTCAAGTTGTGACTGAGCTGGGTAGGCCAGATCGGGCATGTTTAAAAACAAAACTAAGGTTCAAGAAGCATATAATTTTGTGGCCTACATTGAATGTAATCAGCACAGATGTACTGGAGAAATGTGAAGAAGTGATGTCAATGGACCATCAGTCTCCATTGTACTCCAAACTTAATCTGAAGCTTTTAGGAGCAGATAAAATAGGCTGAAGATAAAAACTATTTTAACGTGTTATATTTCTCTGATTTTTAAGATTAAAAAAATACTGACTAGTTATCAAAATCTGTTCTTTTCCTCAAATTTCTCCATATGTTACCTCCTATTACCTTGATAGGAGCCTTTCACAAAAGTGTTCCCCAGTTCTCCTTGTGGAAGCTTTACTTTTTTCTTCTGTAAGCAGCTTTCCGTAGACATTTCCATTCACTCTGCTGTGTCCTCTCAATTTACAAGAAAATCATTTTCACAGTCATCTCTGTTCCCATCAACCAGTGTCCAGAGAAGCCCTAAACTGTGGGAAGAAGGACTTGTATAACATTTCTTTGTAGAGATGTTATGTCTACTAGTGATAGCTGTAAGTCTGTCATGGGTCCAGAGAGCAAACCATGTGAACTTCTGTGTATTGCTTGGAAATTTCTTCTCAGTATGAAATGGGCAATTTAAAAGGTAACACAAAGCAGAGAAAAATTGAGATCCTTTGGGTCATAGATTTTTCTGATGATTGTATGGGGAAGGTCCCCTTGCTAGCTCTGCTGTGGTCCAGAACAGTTTCTTCCAGGGTTAATGAAGTAATGTAAACTTATGTTACCAAAATCACCACTTGCCACCGTTCCTGTTTATTCCCTCTCAGAGCTACCTTCTAAGAGGAAGATGATTCAGCAAAAGGTCTGTGGGATATCTGCTTTATTTATGATTTCAGAGAGCTCTTTGAAAACTGAAGAGTAAGGTTAACCATTTCATTTGTACAGGTCTTTGAACTGATCAACTATAATGTTCTTATCTAAGCACAATCACAAAAATAACCATTAATTTGAGTTTGCCTTTTTCTGTGCAGCTGTAACTGAGTCTATCTGAATATAAAACATGAGATCAGAAGTATCTTGAATTTTGGTTACAATTAAGAATTTATTAGTTCACAGAAATCAGAGCTAGGTTGTCTCCTTTTTCAATGACGACCTGTGTTTGAATCTCTTGAAACAAAACTGAATCTCTGAAGTAAAACTGAAATGGATTCCTAGGCACAATACTGCACAAAGTCATTTTGAAGCTCTGGTGAGAGCACATTGGAGATGCACCTCCTAAGGAACAATTTCCTGCCTTGTTCTAGGAAAATCTTCTACAGCTCTCGGCGAATTCATTAGCTGTCACTGAGATCCCAAAGTCTGAGCCGGCATGGGAAAGCCAGTGGAGTTTGGTAGATGTTTTCCTGCAGCTGGAAGGCCACACTGATGGAGTTGCTTGGTGGTGTTTGTTGTAGGATGCTTGGCTCTGATGTGATTCCTTTGCCCCATATTTACCGAGCACGAATCAAAGGCATTGAAGTGTTCTGCCCTCTGGACCCACCTCCTCCTTATGAAGCTGTACAGAGCCAGAACAATTCTGAGCAGGTATGGCCAACAGGAGTTTAAAGTGTGACTTATTTTTCCACTACAAAGGTAAGATTGCACAGAGGCATGGTAAACATAAGTCAGGTGTCTTTTCATTTTAGAAGAGCTGTGGAATGTTTGATTAGAAATGTGGCTTGCTGTAAATTTCACTGAAGACTTTATTAATCACTTCGCTTTAGAGCTGAAAAGTTTTCCCTGATTGGAAAGCTCTGTCTGATCATGGAAGAAGGAGCAAAATACACTGTGGAGCACACCTGTTGCTAGTTATTCAAGAAGACCCCTGTACTTCCTCCTTGCTCCTACGGGAGCAGCTGTACTCCTCCCATGTGGGACTAGGTCAGGGTTTTGCTCTGATCACTGATCCCTTTTCACTGGTGTTTTGAGAACGTGAGTGCTTTTTTCCCAAAAAATACTCAGCAGGATAAAATTGGCTGAACTGGATGATGAACATTAACTTTAAACATTCAGTAGTCTTGGTTTTGCAGTGGAATTAAACATATATCAGATAGTTACTATGCAGTAAAGCAAAGATGTTCACTTTCTAAGGTGGATGTTGCAGTTCTTAGGAAGTACCAGAAAAAAAGGTGGCTTGTGATTTTTCATCTTTCCTATTTTATTTCAGGAAGGTGTGCTACAGGATGTCGTGGAAGTTGTTGATTTGGGGGAAGTGAGTGACAAGCAGGCCTCTCAAGGTAAAAAGTACTTTTAATTTTTTTTTTCCTTTTTAAAACAGTCCTGTCCAACCCAGATATCTTAATGTAGCAACAGAATTATTATTTCTTTGAAAGACAGCCATCACATTGCAAGCTGGAGATTCAGAATTGATTGTTTTGGGTAGTAGGAACAGGGATTAATGTTTAAAAGATACAAAGTTGTTTACTTTCAAGATACAAAAAGAAAGATGTATTTTCTTAGTAATCTACAAGTTAGTTGTTGACTCTGCATCCATATGTTGTAAGAAATTATGTCCGCTCCAGTGCTTCCATTTGTTTTGTATATATGATGGTGCCTATTGACATTTTGTTGCTGGTGAAAATGGGAAAAGGGTAAAATAATGCTGTACCATGAGATAAATGTGGAAATTGTTCTATTATTCAGTCTTCATTGGCAGAAACTATTTAGTAATTCTTCATACTGATACAGGACATACTGGGACAGGCAGTCTAGCTATGTGTGGAGGCCACATCAAACTTTGCTTAGCATTGTTTTAGAAAACCATGGAAATCTTTTGAAGTTGGTTTCAGCCTAACCTTTGTTGTGGTGTACACTTGCAGTTAAACATTACTGGCTCCCAGGTAAGTCACAGGCAGCTTTTCCAGTACAGCCATGGTGAAAATCTGTTCTACTTTTCATTTGAACTTGCCGTTATGGGGCATATTGTATTTTGTGTAACAGATGGCTATGTGCCTATCTGCACAGTGTTAATGCCATAAGTATAGAGAGTAAAGACACTTAGGGGACTAGGGGGTGGGAGGGAAGCCAAAAATCTTTAATTTGACTGTGGCTTCTCCCCTGCCAATCTACTGCTCAAACTACAGGAAGAATTTGGTGTGAACTTTATCGTTTTAAGTTGTCCCTACTAAGTGGTGGCAGGAAAAAAAAAAATCTTTACATAAACCCATACATTAACCAAAATACAAATCTTTCAAAGTTCCCTCATGCTCCAGCAGTCTGCCTCAAAATTCTGAAAACAGGCACTTGGATGCTTCTGACATCTCATCAGTTGTGATAATCAGAAAGAAATTCAGAAGAGTTGTAGCAGAAAGTTTAATTCTCAAGGACTACTTCTTTTGATAAAACTGCTGTTGCTTTCTCTGGGCACTTTGAGCACAAATGGAAATCAGATATCAAACACAAGGCTGCATGGTGACTGCTTAGAGGTATGAGAATGGAAACCAGGAAAAGAATACTACAGAAAAATGTAGAGAGAATCAGGAAAGTTGTGGGTTTGGGTTTTGTTTGTTTGTTTGTTTGGTTTTTTATTTCAAAAGAATGGTGCATCATTGTTTGAGGTATTTTGTCCATCTCTTTTTTTTTTTTTTTTAAATAAAAAGGCCTCAGAAGAGACATTTAAATCTCAGTCTGGCTGTTAAATTCAGATAAGGAAGCAAGGGAGCATCTTAATAAAGAAAACTAACACTGCATCTTCTAGGTGTTAGGGCTTCCTAGGGGCATGAATTTAAGGAATTTAACTAGTTCCAGGCTGGTATCTGCCTTATTTAAGTTGTGTCACTGTTTTTTCTTTTTGGAGATTCCAGATTGCATTTGTGTAGGAGTTAAGGTGCTATGTTCAACAAGCACATATCATCCAAGCTGTAGTTTTTTCAGATTCTCCAGGCACTGGCACATTTCTGTTAGCAGCACAAACGTTTGCCATGTTCTGAATAAGAGACTTTTTACATTAATTAGTGGTTTTGCTCTTGGATGAGCAGGAAGACTTTTTTCTCTGTAATATGCCAGGTGCCATGAGGTGGAGGTACAGAACCAGGCTTGGTGAGAAATACATAGCTTCATTCTGTCCTGTTCAGTAAAAGGCAGTTGTGGGAATCACAGCATATAATTTCACTCTAAGGAAAAGAAGGAATGTTGATTAATTGGAAAGATGAAACCTATCACATATCACTCAAGAAAATATTTTTTAATAAAGAACCTCATGAAACAAGATCTTGAATTTCCTTATAGGGACTGGTGACTGATTTATAAGTTACCTAGCTGCAAACAGTGACTGACCTCAGTGGCGATATGCTGTCAGATCTTGATATAGCTGCTTATATACAGGAGGAGTTCAGGCTCCTCCCAGGTTTCTCTCCCAGAAAGCTGTAGCTCCCTTCTTTCTTATCAGGTGGTTTAAGGTGAGGTTTATACTAGGCAAAGCCATATTTTGCCATAATGTTGAATAGGTTTCTGCAAATGTTTAAGCAGGCTTTAGACCAACGTTACTAGTGAGTGTGGGTATCTGCACACATGCAAGCACCTCTAGGCTATTGTGTCTAGTCATTATATATTTGTGGAGGGAGGGCACAAAAAAAAAAAAAGCCAGTAAAGATAATGGCTTCTACATCTCTGCTTTATTCTAACAACTTGCCTTCACCTTTACTATTTCTGATTACTCAGGTGAAGAAATTCTTGAATCTTCCAGCAGAGTGAGCCTTTCACCCTCAGATGCAAGCCTGGTGCCTGCAGGAGCTGGAAGCAGAGCCTTCCGTCTCTTGCGGGAACGGTCTAGAAGTGACCCTGTGCTGTCCTGCCCAGTGCTTCAAGGTGACTTGTTTTTTGTCTGTCAGTGCTTATGTAATGTGTCCTTAAAAGAATATCTGTTAGAAGGTTAGTACTTTGAACCTAATATCTGCAGAAATTGGTTACTGTCTCCCAAGAGTACCTGCATTACAGCAGTTTGCTTTCCCAAATATTCTCCACCCAACACCTTAGTCTTGCTGCTCTTTAGGGTTTCACATAGAATGGTTTGAATTAGAAGGGACCTTAAGATCATCGATTTCCAACCGCCCTGCCATGGGCAGGGACACGTCCCACTAAACCAGGCTGCCCAAGGCCCCATCCAACCTGGCTTCAAACACTTCCAGGGATGGGGCAGCCACAACTTGTCTGGGCAACCTGTGCCAGTACCTCACCACTCTGGTTATGAATAATTTCTTCCTGATATCTAATCTAAATCTTCCCCCTTCCAATTTAAAGCCATCCCCCCTCATACTATCACTACGTCTCCTTTTAAAAGGTCCCTTTCCAGATTTCTTGTAGGCCACCTTCAGGTACTGGATGGGCACTGTAAGATCTCCCCAGAGCCCTCTCTTCTCCAGGCCGAACAAACCCAACTCTCTCTGACTGTCCTCATAGCAGAGGGGTTCCATTCCTCTGATCATCTTTGTAACCCTCCTCTGGACCCATCCAGCCATTCCACATCCTTCTTATGTTGGAGATTCCAGAACCGGACACAATATGCCAGGTGGGGTCTTAGAGACTGGAGTAGAGGGGGAGAATCGCCTCCCTTGCCCTGCTGGCCACACTTCTTTTGATGCAGCCCAGGGTGCGGTTGGCCTGGGCTGTGAGCGCATATTGCTGGTTCATGTCGAGCTTCTCCTCAGTCAGCACCCCCAAGTCCGTCTCTGCAGGGCTGCTCTCAATCACATCATTCCCCATCAAGTATTGAAACCAGGGATTGCCCTGACCCAGCTGTAGGACCTTGACCTTGGCCCTGTTGAACCCCATGAGGTTCTAACAGTCCCACTTCTCCAGCTTGTCCAGGTCCCTTTGGGTGACATCGCGTCCTTCCAGTGTGGCAACTGCACCTCTCAGCTTGGTGTCATCTGCAAACAGGGTCTGTAAGATGCATTGCTCATTTGAGTAGGAGGGGGAGGGATGGTGGAAGATGAGGAGGAAGGAGCACATAGAATTTCTCAGTGTATTTGTACACTGGCATCTGAAAGCTTGTGAGGACAGTTGTCTTTGTGAGCAATTTAAAGCAAAATTAGGTTGGATATTTGGTATTGGCTTAGAAATTGCTTCCTTTTCCTCACTCCTTATAGCATCAAAAATGCCAACCACTCAGCACACAAAAACAGAAGTGGAAAGCTGATGAAATCTGTCACAGCTACTTTGGCATCAATTGTTGTGGAAAAACTTCTGGTGTGACTGCAGCGTCCTTGATTCTGTTGGCAATCTTAAAAATCCACTTGTTGAGAGTTTTGCGATTTTTATTAGAGGATATTGGAATCCCTGTAGTAGCTGCTGTAGTAGCTGCTGGTAGATACTGGCAGTCACAAAATGTGAGGAGGGGGCATGCTAGTAGCAATTATTCATTTTGAATACAGGGAGCATGGCTATCTGGATTACACTACAGTTTTTGTGGAATGTTTTTATATCTCTGCTACATCATTTGTTTTCTTTTCCCCCCTATCAACTTCCCCCACAGCACCTCAGAGAATCTGCTGCTGAAGCAAGTTAGATGACACAGAGCCTATTCATAGATGTGGAAGCATAGCAGAGCATTTCTGCTGTAGGGAGACTCTGTCAGTCAAACATTTGGGCACTTTAGGCTGGATGTAACTGAGGTTAGGTCTGTTCAGCACTGGATTTGAGAGTTAAATACAGGATTGCTGCAGAAAAGGGACTCGGCTGTAACAGAACAATGGAAGTTGCTTCAAGTACTTTTCTTGCTGGAGAGTTTTGCATGTCTTACTGGTATTGTATTTGGTGTAAAGTCAAGATTAAAGTGCTTCTTGAACAACTGGCAGGTACTCATTTACTTTCTAACAGGCAAAAATTTATGATCGTTATTTTGACCAAAGGCAGTGGATTTTTATTTGGACCACAGGCAGTGGAATTGTTTTCCTGCTACCCTTTGTTTAGTCCTTGCAAAGTAATTTTCAATGTTTTTTTTTCATTAAATTTTCCTAGTGTAGTATTACTAGCTTCCTTCTTGACAGTTACTTTCAGATATTTTGTAACTAGCCCTCCTGGCTGATAGTAAGTGAAAGTTACAAAGAGCTTAGGAGAGATCATAAAAGCCTTCAAGCTTTGCAAAACCTGCTAGTATGTTAACATTAACACTCAAGGCTCATTTTGAGTCTGTTCAGAAATCAAGGAAAAGAGAAACAAAACAATGTACAGAAAATAGCAAATAGCTTTCCTGGACATTTCCCTCCAGACCCTTTGACATGTGATATGCTATAGCTATGTGTGACTATTTTACAGGCAACTTCTAGTGTAAATCCAATACAAAGTGAACACTGTCACTCTGACCATGCCAGGCTTGAGTTTTACATGGCTAAACTATGCAATACATCATCACTGAATCAGGATTGAAATTGTGGGGGATACTTGTTGAACAATAGTATTGTGAACCAAGTGGATTGTTTGCTGTGTTTGATCTTTGTCTCCAGGGGTGGTGCCCAGCTGTGAAGCTGCAACACAGACTGAAGTAAAACCACAACTCTGTGCTGTCACCTTGCGGAAGAGTGTGAGAGCAAGAGCTTTGAGGGGAAGACCACAATCTTTGATAGACTACAAGTCTTACACAGACACTAAACAGCTTGTGGCATGGATTCTAAAGCAGTCCTACAGTAGCATAAGCCCTGACATACAAGAATTGGTGGAAAATATCAAGTCTGTTTTAAAGTCGGATGAGGAACATATGGCAGAAGCTTTCACCAGTGCTACCTTCCTTGAGGTAGTTTTCTTACTTGTATTCATTGGGTGATGTAGCTGGCCTTGGTTTAGGACTATAGGCTTACATTTACCACTCTGCTACCCAATTAGCTTCCTTTGGTACTTTGGTTTTATCTGGGAGTGTGCAAGAGGCTGTGCATCCATGATGTCTCTTTCTCTATCAACCACATACCCCAGAAGGTTTTCAGAGGACTGAACAAATGTATTTAAAAGCTGCAGGAGATAATCGTCTCTGGTAGGATCATGCACTGTAAATAAAACATCAGTGTTTTATATTGAGTGTGGCAAGGAAGAGAATGTTATAAAGCTTTTACTATAATCAGCTGGAAGGAATGGAGGCTGATGAGGAAATTTTTATGTAAACCCATGAGAAGCAACGTTTTGTGATTGCCTCCCAGGATAAAAATAAGGCATAGTACTAAGGGAAAAAAAGAAAGAAGTAAAAAATAATGTGCTTACATTAGGGGAATGAACATTCAGAAGTTCCAGACATTAGATTTCATCAAACACATGTTTTGGTTCTTTACAGACCATTTTAATAGATGAGTTAATTCAAGCACAATACAAGTGACTTGCTGTGACAACCAATTCTGGGTTGAGTTCTCATGCAAAACATCAAAGACTGTAATTTAGGCTCTGCAGATAAACTGAGTTTTCCCAATGCAGCCTACAGACAACAATTTGACAGAAACAGCTGAAAAAAAAGTCCTTATGAGCATTTAATTTGTCACAATGACCTGAAAGTTATTACATTTTAGTGGCTTCTGCAGGAAGTGACATTTAGTTTCCTGTTAAGCAATACTGTGCCGTGGTTTGGGGTGAACTAATGTGTAGGTTTTTTTAAAGAAACAACAAAACAAAAGAAAACCCAAACCAGCCAAGAGCTTTCAGTATTTTTCCCAACCAGGATTGTTTTTCCCATGCCTCCACAACAAATAGTTCTAGTCTTGGCTTTTGTTATTATTCTTTACAAATAACAGAAAGCATTATAACTAGCTTCTTCCTAGTTGGGCAACAAGCTACTTTAACGGAACAAGAGCCTGAAACAAATCTGACTTGTGATGTGGTTTCTTTTTCATTTTAAAGGTAATGGCACCTTCCCAGCAAGACATGTCATTGAATGCCCATGTGTTACCTTTCACACAGCATCCCACAGTGCTGCACCTGGAGAGCTGTGGCGACGTCAGTACTTTAACCACTGATGAAGATCAGATAGCAGAGAGGAGGGTCCATAGAGCAGACCCTGAACGGCCTCACAGTCTTATTGGCGTTGTCAGGGAAACTGTACTTTGAGCTGATTTCTGTTTACTTCTCAGTAGAGCACTTCTGCCAAATATACGTGTTGCACAGGAGAATCATCTCTGACAAGTGGGTGGAAGTGTTGATAATACAATTTTTTTCATACATCATACTCAGACTCCTAAGGGAAAGTTCGTTGTACAAGGCCTAGTAAACAGATTGCAAGCTACCCTTCATTGGGCTCTCAGATGCAATTAGTCTGCTTGTGATACAGTTACTGTCCTGTTTCATCTCTCTAGTCTGTCATCACTTAGGACAGATTTGCTTTTTCACTTAATTTACTAGAGTGGTGCCAGAATGGCTCTATGCCTCTGTTTACTGTGGTGAGGCAAGGACAGTTAATATGTGTGTGCACTTTGTATCCCATTAGAGAGTAAGGCCAATGTCATTGCCCCTGTTCATCTACTGAATGTTACTGTAGCTCTGCTGATTTTCTCTTTTGTTATGTACCACCCACCATCATGCTGGTGTGTGTGTGGCCACCATGCAGCCATCTCACATCCTCCGCAAACATGGAGGTGACTAGTTAACATTGTTTTGGTGTTCTTAACCACCAGGCTACAGTGACCCATAAGCTGACTCCTTGCGGCTGATAAATGAATGTAAACACCAGTTGGCTCAAGCTGTTGACTGCAGATCGTTTAAGGTGTGTCCCAGACTACGCAAAGTATTTCCAAAGCCTGAGAGCAGGCACACAAATTGTATTTGTAAGGCTAGTTGTAAGCTTCTGTGTCTTAGCAGAATGGCTAAATATTCTCTCTGCTGTTTTAATGATAAAGCTTCATTTAAAAGCTATTAAACAGCTTTCCCACTGAAAACCAAAGAGCTTTAGAGTGAGTTTTAATTAAGCTTGCTGAGAAGTAGAAACTGTGTGCTAAAGTTAACTTGAATAAAATAAAATACTTATCTCTATACTGGAATTTGTGTTTTATTCTTCCCGTCTAGTAGAAGAAATATATTAGGGGCGTTGACTTTGCTGGAACACTGGCACATTGGTACGTTTTGCTCTGAGAAAAGTAAGCATAGCAAGCAAAAATTGAGGGGTTTGGTCTCAGTGAAGAAAAACGGCACAAGAACACACTGCTTCATTATGCCAGCTTTTAGCTCAGCTCTGTTACATATTTTGCAATTCCATCACATTTAAAACTCCAACTCTTCCCATTACATGCGTCATCTTAAGTGGGAGTTCTTTGAGGTCTTCAGTATTGGCTTCCTTCTCCCAATTCATCATTACCCTTCCAAAACTAAGCTGTGGAACAGGAAAATTATGCACACCCCATCCTTGCAAACTGTATTTCCAGTAGCTCTTGACAGCTTTTAGCCTGCTGTCACAGTCCCTGTATAAATTCCATGCAAACCTACCATGAGAAAAGTCTGCAAAAGTCCCTGGACTCTAAGTCAGGATGCAACGTAAACTTACACTTTGGAAGACTTGATCACAATTTAGGTAAAGGCTTGTTATCTCAGTGGAACAGAACTACTAAGGCTATCAGCCACTGGACAGTGCTTCAAAAGACAGGTACATGTTTCAGATAACAGGGTAGAAAAAAATTCAATGAATTATCTGCCTACAGAGCTCTTGATTTCTAATTGAACAGGTAATAACTCCAGGATGAGTGTCACAACTGTTTATAAAAACTATCAATCAAGTTATTTCCAGATAAGCTGTTTCCTTAGTGACCTGCACAAAACGTAACCTGTTCAGCATGACCTTAATAGTCACAGAGAGAAACAATGGGCAACAGCAGCTGTTCCACCAGAGGAAAAAAATACCAAAAAATACACATTTGGAGTCATCAACTTTTCTGAACAATACTTGCCTTTCTATTACCACAGACTTCTCTAGAAGACCTGTTCCCTGTCCCAGAGGAATGTTGCTGACAGCCAACAGCTGACAGCCCAGGATGAACTAGGGGAAACCAGTCGCACTTCATGCCGAGAATGCACAGCTGAGGCACTTTATGTTGGGGTAGGAGCCATCTGTTCTCCGTGAACCTTATGTAACAATCCTGCAAATTTTGTAACTGAATCACTGGGTAAAAAATACTGGAATTCCCATATTTCTTGGGGACTGGCCTGAACACACAACACGCTAGTTTCAGTTGTCGGGCAGTGCTCTATTCTGCACCAGTGACTCAACAACCTTACTAGTTGTGGACTGGACAGGCAGGTTCCTTGCTAACCACAAAGGATTATAAATAATTGAGGACTCTGTTATTGTCCACTAGTGACCAGCCCCTTCAGCCGCTTCAACAAGTACCACACCTTGACTGCTGTGAATTTACACCATGCCCGACACACCTCTCTGACTGTGGCACACCAATCCAGAAAAGGTGAAACACTGTCTAGAAAGGAAGCAAATCTACAGCAAAATAATGCGCTCACAAACTGAGAAGTTTTCCAAGATGTGCTGCTTGTCTACCAGTATTCAACAGTAACATTGCAAGTTTCAAACAAATGAGTTATCCACCTACCCAAACAACAGAGAAAGTTTTAATTTCATGATCTTCAGGCACAGAGACACACTAATACAGCCAGTTGCTTTTTCTTAGTCATAATTACAATCTCAGCAAACGATAAGGTAAAGGACACTTCCAATGCTTCATGCTATTTCAACAAGTTTAAAACAAGCAACTATTTCAAGATCTACAAGGTGTCTAGCAGCTAAGTTTTATCACCACATTTTCAATGACAATGCAGTCTGTAGCTACATTTTCCGTTTTTTCTTTTCTAGATCATTTTTATTTCCAAAGAATTTCTGCTGCCCTTCCTCAATATTAAGTCAGCATGCAGATTTATGGATTATAATTCTTTTATACATACATTTGTTTGTGAAATGTGTATATACAACTTATCACTGTATACCAAGTACATCAATACCTAAGAGTTTTTCTAAGGAGCTATAACTATTAAATACAGCTTATGACTGACAAACACACCAATGAAGTCCCAGTTCAGTGGTTGTCACATTGCTGAAAAGCCAAGAGGACACACATTCACAGCCTGGGTATTTTATGTGCCAGCTAACAAACCAGAAACATTTTCTTGGCTCTGAAATTTGGTCACCTGTGCAGTTATGGGGTATGATTTTATACCACTACTGTGGAAGCAGCTGTTAAAAGCAGTACTGGAAAACCTTGCAAACTACCAGTACTACAGTTTAGATTAAAACCTCCAGTCATAAAATGCAGACCTTCAGATACAAAGCAGATTTTCAGTAAAAAAATGGTGTTCAGAGTCCTAAAACTATCCTTTATAAAAGAAGATTGCTGATTTGCAAACTGTAATTAAAACACAAACTGTCTGAAATCAGTGCTCTATTAGCTCAGTGACTTTCTCACTTAATGGTAGAACATTATTCTTGCCTTACTGACAAAGAAAACCAAAATTCTCAAGTACATGTGTTTTGAATCAGGAGATGCTGGTTTGTTATCATCTCAGTAACAAAGGCACTCAAAGTCTCATTTAAAATGCTATTTATTAGAGCTAATGCTATGAAGAAAGAGGATAGTATAGCTAATTTTATATCCTTCAGATGTTGGGAAACCCAACTTGCGCTATTATGAACAGGCTTATGATCAAGATGTAACAAATTCTGCAGCTCTCATCCATGCAAGAGCTACCCTATATTGGTCTTTTGAGCTATTGCAAGATTTGTTTTACCAGAAAACAACTCCACTTGTCATCACTTCTACTGCCAAACGAAAAGGATGTTCACATGAGAATTTCTTGCTGCACTTCCAGACAAAGGCAAGGATGTACAAGTGGTGTCACCACCAATAATGAGCAGCGTCTGCCTGCAGCATCCTCTCTTATCATCAACCAGCTAAATTTTTGCTGTGTCCAAGGGATGTATCTGAAGACCACACTGTGCAAGCAGCACCAAGCAGCACAGCACAGGCCTGGGCCCACTCAGGTTAGACAACATATGGATCACCAGCCACTCAATGTACAATATTCTTCAGGTCAGGATTGCCACCATAAGCTCCTGCATTGAACATTAATTTAAATCGCAATCCCAGTCCTGTTCCCAGACACTGTCAATCCCCTCACAAAGTATCAGCACCACCCTTCCAGCCTGTAAGGCGCTACAGGGTGCTGGATCTGTGTGCAAAGCTTTATCAAGAACAGCAATAAACAGGAGGATGGAGGGTGGTAGCACAGAGGGAAACAGAAAGCAACTTCAGCCTGTCTGCTGCACCATTTACCAAAGACTTCAAAATTTCTCCAATTCGCCATTTAATAGGGTGAAATACTTCATCCTCCCATGTTGTCAATATTTGCATTTCATGTTTTGAACAGCCACTCAGCTACCAAAGACCCATGTTTAGAGTCTTCTCAATCAAATGTGGTATATGCTTTAATTTCGGTAGTTTCAAAGTACTCAAAACAACCTAAGCAGCACAGAAAATCCTACAAGGTCTCACTTCAGGAAACGCTCCTTTGTTGGCTTTTGCTGGTTGACTTTCATATATCATCAAGTTTTTCATAGTTCATCTTTCATTATGCAAATAATTTTTAACCTTAGCACAGGAATTCCAGAATTTATTCTATAGACAAACATATTACAATTCTACTTCGCATTTATTTATTTAAATGGTATTAGGACTTAAGAATAAAACATGCTGACAACCTTTGGAAAAAAAAAATGTTTTCAGAAATGGCAGTAAGCATAAGGAGTTTTTAGCAAGGCCTCACATACAAAAAAAAGCATATTTAAAGTTATTCAGACAACAACATATTGTTGCTGTCACTTAAAAGGCATCTTGAATAATGTATTTTTGGAAGATTCAAACACATGACATCTCATGTAGTAAAAACTGAGATGCAACCTTAAACAAGGAAATCAGCTACATTTAGGCGCACTAGCGGCATTTACTACCTGAAAATAATGCTGTTTTAAAAATGAAGTTAACAGCATTGTCCACATCTGCAGGAACACCTGTAGTATTACTCCAGATTAAGTAGCAAACGAGAAGTTCAGACACCTTCCAAGCATTCATGCATACAGTATTGGCAAGCCAACCCCTAGACCAGTATGAGTAAACTCTCAGCCTTGTCTGAGGTATTTTTTTTCTGTATTTTATTGTTGCAAATCTTACAGACATTAGCGCTCTGTTAAATAAAGGAGTATAGCACAGTAAATACATCACAACAAAACAGCTGGCCATAAACCCCCCACTCTGTCCCACCCAAAATAAAAAGCCCACTTCTCTTTCCCCTGTCTTCCCCCCATATCAAACCACTGCAGCTTCATTACAGAGGTCAAATACCTGTGGCAAAAAACATCAGAGGAATTACATTCAGTAGATGTGCAGTATCAACATTCCAGGCTCACATATGCTTATATATATGTTTATATATAGAGATAATTAAATGTTGACAAAGAACAATATTGTTACAAATACAATACTATACTTTTCCCAATGCTTTATAATAATTTCTAGTCACCCTCTTTACAGAACAATAGTACAACTTCATAGTCTAGGTACTGCGCTATATATGTACAAGAGTTTTCTACCACATTGCTGTTTTCAGAAATACATTTTATTTAGAAAACAAGGAAAGCAAGCAAATCTGGAAATCCCCATTGAGTGTCAAGATTCAAAACAAATGTGTGAATGTGCCAATAAAAAAGAAAGGGATGTTTCATCCTTCATGTAAACATTGAAGAGTTAATTAGACTGTATGAAGCAGCAAGGATGAAAAAATTTAAGCCTGTCACTGAACAAGGAATGTAAACCAGCAGTTCGTTCCTTGGAATCTGTTAAAAATTCACATATGTAATCTAACAAACCACTGCAACAGTCTAGAGAACTGCCAGCTTTCCCTTTCAAGTTCCTTTTTCTTGAAATTCTTTCCCTTTACAAAGTAAAATGGGACTGCTTACAAGACTGTTACCAGAAGGGTGCACACCTCCTAGTTCAGAACCTAGATTAGTGTGGTCCTCCTAGTTTAGAAACCCCACACACACTGTAATTGGAAAAACTGAGAGTTTTTGCTACAAACTGACCCTGAAAGAATTTGTTTGCTTAATGTTAAGCACCTGTTTACCATTAATTGTTCAAGCACTCAAGTGACAGTAATTTCACAGAATCCTGGCTGCAAGTTTTTCAAAGAAACAGTTGTTTCATCTCAAAATGTATTTGCATGTTCAGGTCTTCATAATTTCCCAGTGAGGTGACTTAAGAGACCCCACCACGTGAGCTGGACGTGACCATAGAAACAAGTTAGGCTGAGGGTATAAACACAGCATAAACCAGAAGCATGATAACTTGTGTCTTCAAGAGTTCACTGAGTTTCCTCAGGCAACTTATGAAAAGGCTGCAATGAATATGATCTAAATTGTACACGGTAATGTATCATATTTACATATAATACTTTATATACGTAAAGTTCTGGAAAAAAGTTCAAATTATCATAAAACAGACGCCTACAGTTAAACAATATACTCACAATTCATTCACTATCTAGTTGCATCAGTCAGGTAGCAGAGGTACTAACCTGGAATACTAACACTGCTCTCTTGTGCAATCTGCTATTCTGGAGATTGGGATTAAATTTTGTAACAACAGGAACTGCAGTAAAATCAAGTCATTATACATTAATGTCAACACCAAAAGATATTCACTTACTACAGTAGTTTATGCACCACTTCATTATATCCCCTAAATATTTACTGCTCACTAAAATACAAAGCTTATTCTCTACCTCTGATCATCCCATGGATATCCACCATTTTTGAGAGCCAAAAGCCAGTCTCTGGCAAGAGTGCTCAACGGCTCTCAGCACCAAGTGTGCACAGGCACATAGACACACACACCTACTTCCATGAATCTCCACTGCAAAGTCCACATATCATTACCGGACTGCAAACAAGGCTTAAATTGCAGAGTCCATCCCACAATAACTGAGAAATAAGTGACTATGACCAATGGCACATTTGCGAAGTAGGAGTGGTATGTGTCTGTGTGTGCCCTGCTCCTGTTGTCATCTCACTGACCCTTCGTTTCACAGTAAAACACAGCAGAATTGGTTTCTTTAAAAGAAATCAACCTATTATACTGGACTAAATACATGTTTTAATTTCAGCATAAACACCAGTATATAGTCCTGGTAAAAAGTGACCTACAGAGAATGGTGAATTTTCCTCTGACTACGAAGAAAAGCCACTGCTTCTGGGTGTTTTTTTCCCCTCTTAAAAAAAAAAAGCCCAACCCAATCCCTTTTCCCCTTGTCTCGAGCATGCAAGTTAGAAACCAATCAAACTCTAGATTTCATACATCCCTACAGTTCACAGTTCACATACAAGTGCATATAGTACACATATATCCCCTTTAAGTGCCATATACATGGAAAAAAAAATCACGATTTAAATTATATAACAAAATAAATAAGTTTATTCCCACCTCATCCTTTCCACTGTTACCTGTATCATGAACTAAAGAGAAAGTCAATAAAATCAGACAGGACTTTGGACAAAAATATATGTTAAACCTGGCTCAGAGAACAAGATTACTTAGAATAGAGTGCAGATCTCTAATATTCAAATTTCATAAATAAGCAAGCACAATTTTAAAAATGTCTATATACAATGGCACACACGGCTGCGTGCACCAAATTCAGAATTAAGAGCCTAGAAAAAGTGTAGCTATTCAGGAAAGCCCCTTGTTATTTCTCTTGTATATATTTAAAGATCCTACCCCCCTTCTTTAACCTCTAAAATAGGCACGGGACTATAAAAGACATGTTGCATTTTAAAAAAAAGTAGAAGAAAACAAAGAGTTACAAACCTGGGGGCAGAGCAAGGGAGGCAGCTATAAAAAATGCCTCCTAAATCACTTAGTGTAATACAAGTGTAACATGTTTCAGCAACTCACAGAGTACCTTTTAGGGTCTTAGTATCATAAAGAACTGATGACAGGGGGGAACTATAAGGTGCATACTTGGACAGTCCATTTTACAACAGCAGCGTTTACTGAGTCTTCATAAGCAAGTAATTCTTCCTCAGGGCAAAACTATCCTTTTGGTATTCTACTTTCCCTGTTGGCATAAACCATTAAATTTTGCTCTGTGCCTGTGGGAAAACAGGGCAAGAAAAGCAAAGTCACATCCAGGATACATAAGTGAACACTTTGCACCCTGTACTTTTACCTGTTTGTTAAAGATACTTTTCATTTAGCAACATTTAATTTACTCAGTTTGTCAAATTATAGACACAAAAATAAAACTGACTGTGTAGTATGAAGCAGAGTCCATCTTCTTTGTGAATACTGCTGTGAACAATGCTCCTGTTATTTTCCTGTTTTGCACATGGAACTGCGTGAAGTTTCCCTTGTAAAAAGATGCAACCAAAATAATCCTATAGATCTATTTTGCCCTTTCCCAAAATAGAGGAAAAGAGGAAGAGGGGAGGGAGGAGAGAGATGGTGTGTTTGTGTCTGTGAAGGGGGGAGGGGGAGAGAGGGAGAGAGAGACAGAGAGAGAGAGAAAGAGAAATGTCTCTGCAGACACAGAAATGCAGCACTAGAGAGACAAGCACTATGCAGAAAAACATCCTCCATGCACATTGTGATGGTGAGGTGTCGGCTTTAGATGTAAACTGGTTGCTCTTGCGCTGTCAATAATCTGTACATGGCAGCTGGCATAGTCTTCATATGAATCTAAAGAAAATACAAGTTAATCAGTATTCCTAATGTGCATACTACAACAGAGCACTGGTGAAGGAACTAGCTAGGGTCATGCAAGACAGAAGGGAAAGGTAAACCCTGACAGTTTTCATATTTTAAAAGTATTGCAGGTGGTTATTTTATGAAACAGTATGTTTACCATCAGAGAACCACCTAAAACTGTGGACACTTCATATTTTCACATTAGGGTTCTTCAAAAACATCAGAGAACTACAGGTGAATGACAAAATAAATGGTTTGCTAGTGTCTGTGTTTCAACTGTGAGAGTTAATTTTCTTCCCAGCAACTGCTGTATTTTAGATTTAATATGAGAAGAATGGAAAATAACAGTGTTGGTTTTAGTTGTGGCTAAGAAATCAAGAACTTGTTTAGTTTCCCATGTTTTGCTAGTGTACAGATGCAGAGTCAGAACAGCCAGGACAGCTAACCTAAACTGGCCAGCAGAATATTCGAGACCAAAACATCATGTTCAGTATGAAAAACAAAAGCAAGAATTTGGCTGGCAGTCAGAAAGTGATCCAGATTCTGCATTCAGTGCTCTGTGTTCTGCTATTGCTGTGCTCACTGTGACCTATCTGCTCAATGCTACTGCTGCACTCATTGAAATTGCTGCTGGGGGCAGGGGCTAAATATCAGGCAGTGAATAGTTGCATTTTAATATATTATCATATCTTCTTTTATTGTTCTGTTAAAACTTTCTTTATCTCAGCGCATGACTTTTCCTTTTCTGAGTTGCCTCCCCTTCCAGGTGGGGAGGAGCGAGAGAGCAGTTGTGTACTGTTAGGCTGTTGGCTAAGGGCTAAACTAAGACTACTGGCTCCCACTTCTGCTTTTTAGATTTTAATACCAACAGGCTAATAGAGGCAGAACACGAATGAGTTTGAGCTGGAAGAGACCTAGTCCAAACATGTCTCTGCTGCAGGCAGAGACATGTTTCACAAGATTAGATTGCTCAAAGCCCCTTCCAAGCTGGCCTTGAACACTTCCAGGGATGGGGCACACATAATTCTCTGGACAACCTGTTCCAGTGCCTCATGACCCTTGTGGTGAAAAATTTTTTCTTTACGTCCAAGCTAAATCTAGCCTCTTCTAGCTTAAAATCATTGCCCCTTGTCCTGTCACTACAGGTGCTGTCAAAAAGTCTCTTTCCATCTTTCTTAGAAGCCACCTTTATATATTGAAAGGCTGCAGTCTCCCCAGAGCCTGTGTGGGCCACTTCTGGGTGGGGTTTCATGACTGCAGAGGGGTAGAACCACCTCCCTGGATCTGTTGTGATGCTTCTTTTGATACAACCCATGACATAACTGTCTTTCTGGGCTACAAGTGCATATTGTTGGCTCATTTCCAATTTTTCATCCCCCAATATCCTCAAGTCCTTCTCTGAAGGGCTCTCTCAATTCATTCATCCCCCAGTCTGTGCTGATACTGAGGGCTGCCCCTATCCCCAGTGCATGAACTTGCACAAGGTCTTGTTGAACTTCATCAGGGTCACATGGACCCACTCCTCAAGCCTGTTAAGATCTCTCTAATGGCAATTTTTTCCTCAAGCTTATTAACTACACCACTGAGAATGGCTTGCTGAAGGTGCACTCAATCCCACTATTGTTGCAGTTGATGAAGATATTAAAAAGTATTTGTCCTAGTATGGTCCCATGAGGGACAGCACTTACTACTGTTTTCTACTAATTGTTCCTGGTAACCGTGACGAACTATGTTATATTGCCTAGACACATGGCCCGCTCTTACCTCACCAACAGCATTTGAGAGAATGTGAACAATTTTCTCATGGGGTGTTGCTACAACACTTTGTCCATTGATTTCAATGATTCGATGGCCAACACGCACACCTCCTCGCTCTGCTATACCTCCTCTCATAAGGCTACAGATCTGGAAAGGAAAGGATGAAGTTATCACAGTCTGCATAAGCAACAGAGGCTTTAATTACACATTTTTTTCCTGTTAACTGCAAATCAGCACTTAAACACAGAGGTTTGCAACAAATTCTAAAATGTAATCAATCACTGATTCAAAGTAAAATTTGTTAGTGAGAAGTAATACTGGATATTCTCTTCCAAAAGCAGAACAAGCTGTCAGAGAAGACTGCTTATATTGTATGTCACATGCTGTAGTTTGGAAATTTAAGAGTGTATGAAGGAGCACATTTTAACAATATTCAGGATTGCGATGCCTTACAACAAAAGAGGATCAAAGACAGACTTTTTCTTTTGAGATCATATGATGACTTGGTTAGAGACAATGATGCAGCTTGAAAGCAGCCTCTGCTACACATTTTTGTTTCTCTAACCTAAGAGATTTTCTGTTCCTCTAGTTGCCTTTAAAGTTGTGAAGTAAAGTGGAGCCACAGACAAAAAAAATTTACTCAGTTTTTACATCCTGGACTTAAAACATGTGCAAAGTCAAGCTTGCTGTAAGGGAAAAAATGGCACCTTCCCTCTTCCCACACTGACAATTACCCACAAACGGATAAGAACTTTAATATATATTAAAGATTAACCAGAAAGTGTCGAAGCTACTCACAATCCCATTCTGCACACTGAAGCCCAATTGATATCTGAGGTCTGGTCTCCTGATCAAGACTGTGGTTACAGGAGGACACCTAACTATGTTGAGTTTAACCCGGGCCTGGTTTTTCAAACCCTGCAAAAAGAAAACACCATGAAAAATTCTGGCAAAGACAGAATGAAGCACTGGGGTGGGAGGGAAGTGTAAAATGAACAGCCTTGAATAAACAGCTCTTTGTATGCACTGCAACAGAATTTGATCACTTAACGCCAGACACAAGCATCGGAATCTTTAGTGAAATGAGTGATAAAACATCAAATTCTCCTTGCCAAGAAGGTGACACAGTTGTTTTAAAAAAGATGGCTTCCTGTCAGCAACTTCTTTGTTTGAAGCAGCTCACCAAAAAAATAAAAATTTGAATTAGTAGCTAAGATAGTTACAAATAAGTGGCTTCCCCAATGGGATATATTCAATTCCATCAAGCAAATAGCAGGTCCTGCTAATACGATGCTAGTACTCCTCTTTCCTTCTAAACAAGTTATATCACATTCATCATGAGCTCCTTGCTACCAGAATAGAATTGAAGGAGGAAAATTTATTTTAACTGTCAGGGTGGTAAAGCACTGGAATAGATTACCCAGAGATGTTGTGGAGTACCCAGCTTCAGAGTTCTACCCTAGTGGGAACAGCCCTAAGCAACTTGCTCTACTTTAAACCATGATGTTGTTCTAGACCAGCTTCAGCAGTGACTGCCAGCCTCAGAGACTCTGTGATTGTGTGGCTCCATGAAATGTCAAATGTAAAAACACACACAAACACAATCTGATTCCTTGTACAACTTCAAGTACCATGTTGGAGATTCTTAAGATAGTTTTTCTGAAATGCTTCCTTGACACAAAGCTTTGGCCATAAATAAATACATAAATAAAACCCACATCAAGAAAGAAATGCTTTATAAAGAATACAGCAACTTTCACCTAAATTAATACAACATCTACCAATTCTAGTACCTACTTTTGAATACCTTTTATATGTACAATTGAAATCTATCCGACATTGCAATCAACAGACGTCTGACACCAACTTCAAAAGGGGAATTCTGAAAAATAATTTCTGTTATAGCTAAGGTAATACACCAAAGTCTCTACATCCAGTTTACTGCTACTCATTCTGTTGAGCTAAACTCCAGATTCAGCAGTGACTTCAATAACTAGACTGCCACCTTAGGGTGAGCAGCCTTTTCTCCTGTCTCTTGTCAGTGCCTTTAACTGGATGCAATCATCGCATTGGAAAACAGCTGCCCTCACTTTCACACAGTGCTGAGCTCAACTTGGCTGACTATTGAAAGTGGTTCCAAGAGGATGGGCATGTGAACAGAAAATGACAAAGCACGTGGCTAGGGTAACTGCTTCCACTCCACTCTCTCCAGAAAGAATGACAAAATTCCATCTCTGCCCTGACTACAGACCTCTCCACGCACTGAGGAGTTTGCAGCACACCACACAAAGCTCAAGGGGCATTCACCATCTATATGCCACTCTTCACAATAATACACTTAGCAGAAGACAGAGAATCAACCTGCAGTAAGTTGCAGGTATGATGTTTACTCAAAAGTCTGAGGGGTTTTTTCCTCAGCCTCCTACACCCAGGAGGGCAGAAGTTATGGCAGAGTACTGAAGATGCCCATTTCCATGAGGAATTTATGTGTCTAACTTCAGTCATACAAATGGACTTAGGTTACATGCCCTCAAAAGGATATCATCATGCTCTCATTTCCTTGATAAATGTGCAAGTTACTTATATGTATTCCTCCTCCCCCCCCCAAAAAAAATATTGTGGTCCCCAACAAATAATTTTCAGATTTTACAGAAAGTGCTTATCTTCCAAAAGTGGCTTATTTCCAGTATTATGCAGACTGGTAGTATAAACTGATCAGAAACAACACAATTGCATCATTTGACCAACTTATTTGCTTATATAGTCCCTGAGTCTGCTTCTGATAGCAGCCAGCATCAGGTGCTCCTAAAAAACATACAAGTAGCGTAATATAATTGGGAATAACCACCACAGATGAAGCTCTGTCAGTCTGCAATTGGCTTGTAGTTACCTATCAGCAGAGATCACACCCATAATAGTGAAGTTATCTTATTTTAAGTGCTTGCAAGATGCTATTCATATGTACATAATATTCTCATCTTTTCATAGGAGTCCTTACAGCACGCTAAAGATATCCAAAATCCTGAAGTATTTCTGCCACATTTAAACATGCGCTTAGATCATTCAGTGGTACATATAGTTGTGACCAGAATTGCTATATGAACAGACCCAGACGTGTAGTTATGAAGACCAGAAACATATAGACTATCTTCTCTTTATAAAGACAAAATAAATGGCTAGCAGTTCCTATGGCAACAGCAGTAAGTATCAGTGAAGAAGAGAAAGGTCTATAGAAGCTGGAAACAGCAAAGCTGGTTGTTTCTGTTTTGAGAATGTACAGGTGAGCACACTGGAACTCTGCAAAGGCTCTGAATCAGAGAAGTATAACTCATCATAGTTTTAGAAATAAAACTGTTGTGGGACAAGAAACAAGTATGGCTAACAGCAAAAGCCTAAACTCGCAGGGAGTTTTCCATTGAAAGTGGCACAAAGATATTAAATACGATTTTTTTTTCCTTCCTTCACAACCGTAATACTATTTTTGCCACGTGTTCAGTATGCTATACTTCCAGGCTATCATTTCTGAATTCAAAGTCTCTGGCTCCGTGACTTCTGCATCTATTAGTCATCAGAACTCATCACTAACATATTTTGGAAACCAGAATGGGAAATCTTTATAGCAAAGATCTTAGTTCAAGTATTAATGAACTAATCCATGGACAAAAAATAAAAATTTACTTTGTAAATATTTTTGCTTTGTAAATTTACATTGTAAGTGCAAAATTTACTTTGCAGTTTAAAAAAAGGTACAAAATACAAACCCCTATACTGTAAGGTTATTTTGATAAATAACAAAGTCCATATAGTTTAATCTAAAACATTCCCTAGCAATGCACCTTTCCAGCTCTAGTAATTCAGATTTTTAAAAACAGGCTTAATACCTATTCACTAGTATGCTACAGCTACTCTATAGACACTGGTTAGTTTCAGCTGACCTGCATGCTTTTTGCAGTCAAGTACTTTTCTGACAAGTAGAAGATGGATCTTCTAATTAAAATATCCCACTTAGCCATCTGAAGAGAAGCATCACAACTTCAAATAACTCCGGCAAAGTTTCTACAGAGGATGTGAGACTTTAATTCAAAGTCTTAATGTTTTAAAAATAATCATAAACAACAAAAATCATCACCTCTACATAAACCAGACACTAGGAGACATTTAAACAGTTAATATGGCCTAGGACAATATTAGGCACCTGTGCCTCTACTTGTCATATAAAATTCTAAGTGTCTTCAGATGTATATTTGGAAATATCTTCCTTCTGAATGAAAGGATCTCTTGTGGAGTAAAGTTCTGCAGAGACCTTGTCTATACAAGTAAATGGCATAGCTCACTAACTGGGAGACAGAAAACTGGCATAGCATAATTCCCACTGTAGTTTAAAGATTGTGAAATGGAAAGTGCTATACAAACATTTGGTAAGAATTTACTTAAGAATTCTATACTTTCTGCTCCTCTATTATGTAACCCTTTTAAAATATTTGACTTCCAGAAAAAATTCTCCATACCTTTATAATGCTTTGACATGTTGAGAGTGGTAAACCAACCAAACTGGTTCCATTGATTGACATGATCTGGTCCCCTATGTTCAGCTTCCCAGACTTCTCTGCTGGTCCTCCATGCATCATGTTGGCTATGATAACTGTAGGCAAAATGGATCCCCAGCCAGACTCCACAATCACTACACCTAGGATTTCTCCCTTTTGCTTTTCAATGTAAACCTGTATCATAAGAAAAAGTGTTTCAAAGCTTCTTCACACCTGTAGAACTGACTAACAATGCTTCTCCCTCCCCAACAACACTCATATAACCAAAACACACATACACCTCCTTAATTTGCAACCTCTGTTTCTAATTCAAAGGCAAAACAAAGTAGGGTACACAGTTTACATTTAATTTATATTCAAACATGAAGTAATCAACACTACATAATATAGATTCTGCTTACTGTGAAACACCCCTCACAACTTATTTCTGTGTATAAGAGAGGAATCTGAAGTGGAAGAAACTCTGATGCCATAAGCTTCGGTGGACAACCTGGGTGTTGTAGTGGTGCACCAGTTCATCTTTATTAACCAAGCTGGAAATCATTTCAGCAAATACAATCCTTTAAAATCTGGAATCAGCCACTTTCACCAACACTCGTGCCTCTATACATTTAATATTGTTTACTGTACTGTTAAGTTGTATTACTCTGTTAATCTATTTTAAATCTATTTAATGAATATAAATGTGAAATGTGTGAATTTTTTGGTAAACAGAATACAAACAGATGGTAAATCATTTCACCACTGATAAATTTTGGTTTCACTGTTTGCCTTTGAAACAGAACTGATGACAGGTTGTCCTACTTGGGAGGATATACTAGGATATTCACTGAGGTGAATTACAAGATGCATTAATGGTTATCTCATTTCTGCCAGGATAGGCCCGCAATTGGTACAGAGTAGCTAAATGCTGTTATGGAAAAAAACGAGACATACATCTTTGCAGTTTTCAGATTTGGAGAAGTGAATCAGGTCATCATTGTACATGTCCTGGGTATTGAGCAAGTCACTATATTCCTTCTGGCTAAGATCTTCTGGGTTGATTCCATTTGCCCTCAGAAACTCCTGGTAGGCCACACTAAAAGCTTGACCTATGGACTGTGCAATCAGCTGTGCCTGTAGCAGTTCCCAGAGAAAAGAAAAGAAAAATGTGAAACATTCTGATGGTCTTGTATGCTCACTGTTTCTCTGTTACAATGGCAGTGCTAAATGAATCATCCAGTCAAGCTGATGAACCTAGAAGTTAAGTTACTAAAATCCAGTTTAGAAAACGTCTGTGCATTAAAAAATAATTTAAAAGACCCATATAATGTTAACACATTCACCTGTGCCATGAATCCAGCTGGGGAAGCAATTATAAATGAGTACATACAAAAAAAGCCATCCTTTCACAGGTAAGAACTGCTAATAAAAATGTGAAGGTAAACCCGCTGCAGTGACTGTAGCTTGCATCTACAATTTTTCCCACATGTGCAAGTCCCAGATGGCTCTTACTTCTGGCAGAGGTAATGCCATTCTCTGACAAGTCATCAGTGAAAACGTAAATGTATACTAGAAAACACACAACTGCATTTAAGAGGGTATTTTCCTCCCTTCTTACCCATCCTATCCACGTTGGCTGCTCCTATGCTCCTACCTCAGTCTCAGATGACATGGAAAAGGGATAGCAACTAATGACCAGATCCAGGCCTTAAAGTGACAGGATCTGGTCACAAAAATCTTCACCCTGCTACCACTTTCAACCTCTCTCCTGTACATTTCTTGTTTTCCTCCCTCCAACTGCTGTGACTGCCAGTTCCCTGCCCCTCTCCTTCTCAGCCTGAGTTCTGTGTGCACCCCCTTGCACCTGCAGCTTCCTATAGCCTTCTCAGCACCTAAAGCCACCAAATGTGTCATTTGCTACACTGCACTGCTCCCTGCGTGAGCTGTTCTACACCTGCAGCAGCAGGAGAAAAACTGAGCACAAGGCAGCCATGGGGAAAGCTCTGTGTCATGCAAGATGGGGGATCCAGCTGGAAACAGCAGACCAGAGGGGTTGTGACCATGGTTAGTATGGACAGGTGGTGGACAGGAAAGGCAAGCATCACAGTGTGGTGCAGAGTACTGCTGTGCGTAACTAGAGTGGTATGTGCAGTAAGCATGGTGTAGTGTACAGAAGCTGACCACGATGAGGCCCCTTGGAGCAGAGCGTTGGCTGCAGCAAAGGGAGGGAAGAGAAGAGGATTGCTCCACAGCTCCACTCCCACAGAGGGAGTGCTGGTGATGAATGAATACTGCTGAGGTGTATTTTTGTAAGGCCTACCAGCTGTATTTAAAGTCCAGTCTGGACATTAAAGGAAAGGTTCTCAACTCTGAAATAATGAGCTGATTGTGTCTTAAAGCAACTCAAACTAGCACTAAACCTGTTGATGGGAGTAAAATGATTGCTGGTGCTGAAAAGGCCAATATCTTGACTTGCAGTATTTTACCAATGCTCAGATCAACCCAGTGCTGACAGGAAAAACAAGAAAGCAAGAGTATGGAAAGACTACACCTCCATAGCTCAGTAACCTAGGTGAGGAGATAAACATGGGACTTCACATCCATACACTTGTACCTTCCATTTAGACACTCAGCATTTGGACACATCACTGGAGTTCAGCTCTTTTGAATATCCAGCTGTAAATATGAATGAAAATGTGGTGCTATCCTCCATAGATAAGGACTCTTCCAAGCAGGGACACACTCTAGCCAACACCCACTTAAGGGCTTACACCTTGTCAGTTAAGGCGTAACTTCTAAATTACTGTCCCAGGAGAAGAAAAGCTGACAATGATACATATATAAGTTTTATAATATAAGCAGGCTACTACGCCACTGGACATACAGGATCTTTGAGGGTGTCATTTCTAACTCTTTATCAGTCATTTGGGTATTTCAGATAAATTTTGCAAGCTATTTTACTATGGAAAACTGATACAATCTCCTGCAGCCTCTCACCACATCCTCACATCACTGAGCAATGTTTTCGTTGGATCTACAGGCATGTACTTTCCAAGCCAATACATAGCGGCATAGGGAGGAACACATCTGACACAGACATGGGCTGATCCAAACAAACTATAGAAAGTAACATCAGTGATTCCCAACGGAAAGCACAGATTTCAGCTAGTCAATGTATTAACAGCAGGCAGCCTGCTAAACAGATGCAGGATGTCTGGATCACAGTCAGTGTGCCACATGCTGAAGGAAAATAGCCAACTGTTTTTATTTTCACGCCAGTTTCTTGAAGAATTTTGCAAAACTGGGGAGGGGCAGGGGACCAGTATTTTATGCTGTCAAAATTTTCGTAGATTACTTCTATCGGTGCTCTTGTCCTTACTTCTTAACATCAGCAGTGGGTCATATATGTACATTCATCTGTAACCAGATAGTTTATCTACACATCGGTATAAAACACATTCATCAATACATAAAATCAGCTGCTTATTTAAGAAAACATTCTCATTTCAAAGTCCCTGCTGATACACTGTTGAATGGAAGACATAACAAGGATTCTATAAGAAACTGATATTTTTATCTTACTTCTTTTATCTGCTGTTTGGAGGAATTAAAATTGGCATATTTATTTTCCCAGATTATTAGGGCTAACTTGAGAATGATCCTGACAACTACATATCTAGCCATTTCAAACTGGTATATTTGATTTTACCTTTCAGTTACTGAGCTTTAAAAAGTCATAAAATTCGCAGGTTATGCACACTGATTGTGAAGACAGGATATCGAGTCCTATACAAGGTAACTTAGTAACCTGCACCATAGACTAAAATTTACTCAACTATGTCTCTATTCAGCGTACTTTGGGAATTACCAACTTGCCTTGCTCACCTTTTGTTATGTTGTCAGCAACTACTCCTCAACAGAAGTTTCCCCCTCAAAAAAATAAATTTAAAAAAAAATTGCCTTTCTAGTATGTATCAATGATACTTGATGAAATATCTGAGATTAGGATTTCCCTAGGAAAATAAGCATCTGTAATATATTTTCACTCTCATATGTAGAATATGAGCTGACATTTGCAAGCTGTGGCAACTGGATTCTCCTCTCATTGTCAAAGGAAGGCATTGAAGGAGTTTTCTATGAAATGTAAGGCCTAAACATGTAAACAATAGGCAAGTTCCCCTGCTTAGATGAAATGCTTGCAGTTAATGAACAAGCAGGACCACTTGCAATGGACTTCAAGCCTACCACAACATGCTTGTATTTCCACCCCCAGAAAATGATAAAACAGAGTAATTCCTTACATCCTCAGACTCAAAGACATGGCAAATCATTTTGTACTGCCTTTTTCCATCTTGGGAAGGGTGAGATGCTTCCACGTTATCCTGGGAGTTAGACCGTGGCATTCGCCTACGAGCCATCAAAACAACTATGTTTCCTATATCTGCAATGTAAGAAATGGTCCGCAGGGGATGATCCATCATGGTTTCCTGGGGAATACAAAAACCATGAACACTAATTACAAGGAAGTTCTTACTGCACACGTAGCACTAAAACAAACAAATGGCAATACAAGACCCTTGTTAAGCGAAGGCTGTAATACTTGTTATGCCAACAGAATACAAGACCTTCACTTCCCAAAACTAAAGAGTAAGTTTTACAATTTAAAGTTGTGTTTTCTGTGGAAAAGCCAACGAAGACCTCAATATCAGAACCCGAACATCCTAAGCACATATGTGCAAAAAAATATGAAATTCAAATTATCACAACTTGGCATTTTAGGCTATGCTGGGGCACAATCGATACTTGGCATGTAACAAATGAGCTGACTGTAACAAGGTTACCCACAAATTCTAATCACTTCTACAGTCAGATGCACCAGAGTAGTTACATGTATGACACTGATCTTGACATGGATTTCTTACAAGGAAATCCCGGAAGGAAGTACAAGAGCCAGCACTTTTTGAAGAACAAATTTTGGCAGGTAGATGAAAATCTGTTTCAGTAGCCTACTACCAAAATATTGACAAGGCATTTTTGTCTATACCTGTGTGTCTGCATTCAGTACTTTTATTCTCTGTGTGGAAATGAAGAGGTCCACTTCAGTCATGGGCTGAGATTCACCTTCTGGAGCCTGCAAATAAACGCATTAGAGTCAAATGAACCCATTAGGAGACATACTTACTAATGATGTTAGCTCACAAACAGGGGTGCACTAAGACACAGTCACCAGAACAGCAGTGCAAGATAGAGTATTAGACTGCAGAAGCTAAAGATAAACACAAAGATATGGGAACTACATACATACATGTGAAAGTGAACTTGATATTATTTAAAAAGTTGTTAACCCCATAAAAGCTTCCCTGATATTTTTCCCATTCAGTAAAATTATACTCAACTGCAACATGAACTATACAAAGATTTCAAGGAAATCAAAATGATTCTCTCATTTTATCCACATTATGAATCCCATTTTATAGAAGGTTCTTCATACAAGCCACAGGAGGGCCTAACAGCATCTCTTGCCCAGGGAATTTCTATATGGGCTAACAGTGACTGTCAAAGACCAGTGGAAAAAACTGTACCATGGGTGGGTATAGTTTAAGCAATCCATAGTGCATTTCTGGTAAGAAGTCCTTCACAGTTAGGCAACACATGATTCAAGCACTAACCCACTTTAGAAGTCATATTTTGTTAAGAGAAAGTAAATGCTTTCAATTTTTTAAAAAATTAGATTTGTTAAAAGATACTTAGAAAGTCCATAAACAAAACATATTACTAAGATGAGTCAATCTCAGCATATTACTGTGTGTATGTACATAAACTTGTTTCTTTTTTGCATCCAGCAATTTGGCACATCTACGAATCAAACAAAGCACTCTTGTAGAAAGGTAAAAAAAATAAAAAATACTTAATTTTAATCTATCACTTTACAGAATTACAACCTTTGTCATGTCAGTCCTGTTTCTTTAGTACACGTATTGGGTACTGCCTGTAACCATTTGATAAATCCAATCTTTATTTCTAACATGAAATGGCTAATGATAAGCAACAAAAAATGGCCAATCGGGCAACTGATTTCTGAGAAATGTCAACTTGCATGGTGGCTCAGAAATAAATCTAAAAAAACTTGCTGGATGCAGAAAATAAAAACACAAAAGAAAAAGAAAAGTAAAAAACCCTCCCAGAAAACAAAAGAACAGGCATAACATCAAGCTGATGGAGTTTGTACTGCACCTTCTTCCTGCTTTTGGCTAATTTCTGGGCCATCTGCTTAGCATGGAACAAACAGAGACAGGAGAATAGTTAGAGAAGAACTTACAGAGACTCCAAATCAAGCAGGAATCTGCATGCTAATGCCAGGGCTCACAGACTACTTGCTGTTCTAAATAATTCTCTCCTTAGATTAATTTCCTCCTTTTCTTTTTTTTTGGCTTAAAAAAAAATTAAAATAGCACAACTACTTTAAAAAATGAACGAAATGGCACCAAAAGAGTCAGGAAGAACAAAAAAGGATTTTTTTTCTATTTAAAATATTACTTGCAACTAACAAGGGGTTGTTTTGTTGGTTTGTTTCTTGTTTGAGCTTTCCCTCATTTATAGCAAGGTAAATCATGAGGTTAATTCTTTTGAACCACCACCAGAGTAAAGGGTGAGAAAATAATCTTATCCATTATTATTCCAGCTTTTTCATATGTAAAGAACTTAGATTCGAGTTTCCTAATGCTCTCACACTGAAACAGTCTTCAAAAAATAACCTCTAAGATGACACTATTTTTTCCTGGAAAAACAAAATTGCAGAAACTAACTTTCAACTCCGTTTCTCCTCCTTCCGTGCAAATATGCCCACAGCAATGTTAGCATCACGTATCTGGCCAATAGATTTTCCTGTGACACCTGCACAAAGATATATCGACACTACCATGTTTTTTCAAGAAGGCAGTGGAGCACGTACTTCAGTTCCACAGGCACCTCAAAACAGGCTCAAGTCGCTAAGTAGTTTAATTGATTTATATCCAGAGATATAAACCCACTGCAACAACTCGATTCCTTATGAGCTACTAATGTGGCAACAATAACACCACAATTAAGCATCATTTTTACAGTCTTTAATTCAAACCAAGGTAAACTGAACTTACAGACCTGCTGACTGAAGAAATGCAATACTCACCAGGCTGGCAGATAATATTTTACTCCCAACAGTAATGGCCAGTTTTCTAATTAAATTAACAGGTGTTCTTGCAGTGGGATGGAGGCTTACTATTACAGGCTTCGAAGTGGTTCATAGCTAAATACACTTAGGAAGAACAAAGCAGAGGCCTGAATCACAAGACACCTCAAAAGTTTTATGCTCTCAACTTAAATCTGTCAGGTTTCAGCTAAACAAATCTGAAAGCAGCTAAGCAGACTTTAGACCATGCTGTTTATTACAAATATAAACACTCTCAGATGACGTTTTAGCCACTTTTTTCAAACTAAAAAATATTTGATAGCCTGATGACTGCAAACTACTTCAAAAGCAACTAGAAATGTCTCATGCTTCAGGCTCTTCATTAAATTAATATAATTTTATATTGATACTCAAAAATAATGTATTCATCTTGAATAACGACTGCCTGCCAAACACTGGGAAAGGGGGAGACATTAATGAAACAGAGCACTTAAGCTGCTTTCCAAAATCAAGTCTTCTTCAGACAATTTCCTTCCCTTCCCAAAATTTACAGTGGTAAGCCTTACAAAAGAAGAAAAACAGAAGCCAAAAAGAAGAAAAAGGGGGAAAGAAATCCTTGAGCTAGAAGTTTACAAGTCAGAATCAAAGATTAATTGAAATACACTATCACTTAGTCTACTGGAAATTCTGCTCTTGCAATGGAATAATCTGCTTTTGGTGGTATTTTCATTTTTTTAAGAACTACTTTCAAATATTTCATAAAACTAAGGTAATGATACAGAACTGCCAATTTTAATAAGTGATTTAACACTGCACAGAAACGTCATAAAAGAAGTTATGGTCCATGAAAAAAAAAGGTCAGGCTAATTCTATGCAAGACATTGTATGAGACAAATCATCTTTATCACCAAGTTATTTTTCTAAATTAGATCAAAAGATTTTTTCTACATTCTTAGAAAAACAACTCAGAAACTACCCAACCTAAACAAAATTTAAAAAAATATATATACAGAGTTCAGGTATTTCATTTAAGGTAAATGAAATGTAACTATATATCTAGTAGCAATTTCCCAAATCATAACTTGTTAAAAACCAGCAAACTTCCACTTCTGCTACAAGGATGTCTTAAATAAGTTAAACGCATTTAGATTGTACAATAAAAGGTACTGCAATTCAGTAAACACCCAATTGACACTGAGTAGACAAAATCTGCAGATTACTAAACCATTTCCACATATAGGTTCTATCTTAAATTACAATCAGTAATTAAATCGTTATCCAAAAATGTTCAAACCTGCCACAGCTCAAATCTGCTGATGAAAACTAAAAATGCAAGTTGTTAGTTCACATGTGAAACAGAACAGTACAGATCAGCTGTGAACTGTAACTATGAACATCAACTTCTTTCTTTTAAAAGTATTATGGATCCACTCTAAGTAAAATGGAAAGGTATTTATTTATATGCTATTGGAAGAAATGAGCCTACAATCTGAAAATGTTGAAATACCTTTTCTGTTACTAAAGTACCTACTAGTGAAAATACGGAACAACTTTATTTGACGAATGCCTTCAAAGCTGTGTTATGTTTTAATTTAGTTGGACTTGACAGAGATGAATACCCAAGCAAGAAAAAACTCAACTCTTGTACTCTTAACTGAAGAGGTGCTTGTTTAAAGAAGCAGCATGAGAACTGTTTTCAAAATCTGTTCATATTCTAAATTAATGAATATGTGGTCTGAAGGCTCTGCTTAAAGGAAGCTTTATAGGGATTATTAAATTCAAAGGAACACACTGATATAGAAGGTATATGTACACAGCAGATCTTAAACAAGGATATTCTCTCCTTCTTAACGCTCTTGACTTGAAGTGTGCCAATTTTTAGGAGTTCATTCTTAATTCATATCCTTTGTTTTCTTAAACTACAGAAAAATGTTTCACATGCAACACACAACGCACTGCAAACACGAGTAGGGCACAAGTACGATAGTCATTGTGTGAGCAGTATTTTACTCTTTTGGGCTAATGGCTATATTACTCAGTGACGAACCTGGCAGCAGGAACTCCATCTGTCATAATGAATTTCTTACTTAAACAATTTAGCTTTCGTGGATATCAGCAACAAAACCAGCTAAAACCAACCCTAATAAGTCAAAGATCCCATGGTGCAGGGAGGTATCTTTACACTGCCAGAGCTCCGTCTATAAGCAGAAAAGCATTAACTCACAAAAAAGCATACAATGTTATTTTGTGCTCTACGGTGAGTCAACAATTTTCTGAAATACACTTAAGAGTTTCAGAAAACTAGGGGCACATGCTAGGGTTTTACCAGGTCAACAAAGCAACTACTTGGGCCTCAACTCTGAGACAAATTTACTACAACCAGGAATATGCATGCCCGACGATTTACACATATGTATAAATCATTTGGTTTATGGGCTAAATAAGCTAAACCAATTTCTTCTGTTTTGAGGTATAGCAGTGCTGAGACATAACAGAATCCTCAGAAAGAATTTATTTTGTTAATGAATTTCTAGAGAATAAATTTAGTATCAGAGAAAAATTCTACACTCTTATACCCCATAGACCTGCACTGAACCAATTCTGTTCCGATTTTCTCTAATGCATCCTTTCAGCCTTTGTCTGTTGTGTACTCCCACGCAAGCTTTACTTCCTAAGTGCAAACTTCTGCCCAGCTCCAGGCTCAAGTTCAACTCCTGATAGCAGTTTCTATGACAGCTGATGCTGTCCCTTCCTTTCAGCCTGCAGTGATGTGCTCTTCCTAGACACAGCTTTATTGAAGCCTTTATTTCTCTCCCTTCTCTATCTAACCTTGCATTCAAACTAACAACTTTTCTACCATGCAGCTAAGTGTCAGGAAAGAACATAGGGAGACTGCTAAACAGACAGACACAGCTTTTCTTGCATTCACAGAAGAAAAGAAGCAGACTCTGTAAAGGAAAGCCTCCACAGCACCTTTGGGAAAAACCCACAAAGACCTGTCAGAGTTTAGAAAGCTGAGGGAAAAAATCTTTAAAAATGTCCATAAATCCAGAGTCCAAAGAACACATATAAACCATTCTTTTACGAAATGCTCATTATTTGCTTCTGTTTGTGGAAACTTTTACAGAGATGGCAGAAGATGACTTATCTTAAACAGGAAGGCTACACCCGTGTCTCCTCTAAAATGCTAGAAGTGCTAGTGATTTTCAGAGACAATGTTACAATAACTCACTTATTTGAATATCGGAAAAATTACAATTTCTGAAAGTGCCTCGACAGTTCTAATTGGAGCTTCCCTGTTAAAGTTGCATACATAGACCAAACAGAACTTCTGGCATGGAAAACATTGGAAGGAATAGTAACAGTGGGAAGCATCAGCTGACGTTAATAGATTCCTCTGTCTTTTATACAATTGCACATAGAGTCTGACTTGGAATACAAAATAAACTGCACAAAAAAGAACACACAAATACTAAACAAAGGAGAAATTTCAGATGAGACTGGGTTGGTTAGCTGAATTAGCAGCAGACGAAGCTAGTGCTTACCACCCAGTCATGTATGGGTAGTGCAAATATTGCAGCATCTTCTACAACTCTGCAATACTTCATCTACACACTTTAATTTTGGTTGACAATGTCATCATTGTAATTTACAACACAACAGCATGCCCATTGCTTGTTGTGGCCTGCACAGTGGGCATTTCTGTTTTTCAGACAAACAAAGCAAATGTGCCAGATTCCAGGACAAATTTTTCTTCTTCATACATCACTGTACCATCCTTGGCTTTTCTTTTTAAATCAGCTCACAGCTGTTACATGGTGGAGAAACTAGTATCCACAGTAGGGTCAGAAACAACTGCAGACATTACCACAGTAACAGTTTCTTCAAGTGCCCAGCCAGAAGCAGCTGTAGTACTTACTAGTTATACCCTAAACCTGTTTTCCCTCAACACTCAGATAACATATAACTAGACCACCACTCAGTTCAGATTCTGGCTTGCAGTACGTGGTACAAGTATTACTCCAGGGAACTAAAAGGATCTGGTAACGTCTCCTTATTGTTCTTGTTCCAAAAGCAGCATTAAACATAATTTATTTTGCAGAAAGAAAGATGAGGCACTTAACCTTTTTGAAATCACAGATAACGCTACATGGAAAATCTACTGCATACTAATAAATTCATATCTGCAACCTTAAGGCACTCATATGTGAAGCAGCAGTAATTACTCCTCACCTTGATCCTGCTGACAGCTTCCTGAGCCTGCATCATCCTCACATTCTTGGAGGGAGTTTTATCAGAAAGGAGCTGAGTCGAGCCAAGGTAATTGGCTGCAAAAATTATTCCATCAATTAAGTCTTCAGGATCACAAGGTCCAGGAACTGTAACACAGGAAAGCAATCGCTGAAGAAAATAATTCTGAACCACTGCAGCAAAGTAGCACTCTGACAACTTGAGCCTGTACCTGATGGCTGTAAATCCTCCTCTGAAATACTTTGGTTTAGCATGATGATATGGCAACTGGTACTTTCAAGGTACAAAACACCAAGCAAATGCTCTTTACGTCTCTCCAGCAAAAACTTTAACTGCTAACCTTGCCTGTTTCTCACTATAGCTCATTCCTTTGTGAGCAGGGATCACCCTGGAGCAAAATAATCTCTATACGTTTTCACAGTTACACAGGGACAGACACAGTTACTCAGCTTACCCCTCACCCACCAAAATCAGCCTTGTAATTGTAAATCCACGAGTCACAAACAGAAGGAAGAAGGGTGCAATTTATTAGCAGCCATCAGCCACTTGCTCATTTATGTCTTAGCCACAGTCAGTACAACAGGCAGAGGAACCTCCTCAGGAATGCTTTACAGATAACTCCCCTAACCAGGAAGACAGATTCCTCAGTAAAGTGAAGTACTTTCATAAATAGTGTCTCAACAAGGATAATGAGGTAGAGAATTACATAAAAATGTTGTTAAAATACACAGAACAAGGGCCCCCTGATGACAAAATAACTCTCGGTCCCACAGATTCTTAATGACCTGACTCCTACCAAATTCTGTGGAAAGTTAAGAGAGTAGTGAAGTGATCAGTGCTTAACAACACAAATCCTTACAAAGCAGGATTTATGATCTGTAAGTGCTTTAATGTTTACTGACTATATCTAAAAATTGTACAGGTAAAAATGCTCAATTTTAACACCTTGCTACCTGTTAAAATTGTCATAATCCAAAAGGGAAGCTGATTAACTTAAGCAGCTTCTTGTTTTCTTATAAGTATGGAAAAAAAATTGATGTTCAAGACAAATAAAAACGCAAATCATCTTAAAGAATGCTAACAGTAAAAGTGTCCACATTTTATCACCAAAAAAATAAACTGATTTTAGGCTTGTCTTTTTTCCTCCAAGAACAAAGCAAAAACCCTACAACATCAGAATGCAGTTTTTATTAGTTCAAGGGGTATCTTGAGATATAAGATGATGGGGCTTAAAGTTTAACATTACTCAGAATGCCAGTTTTGTTCTAATTATAACAGAAGAGATTAACAACGACTCAGAAATGCAAGTCATTAAGATTAAAATAACAGAACAAAGAGCTGGAGATAAATAGCACACTGAAATTATACACACATACAGATGCAGATGTGTAAATCTTATAAGCAACTTGTCTTCTTTATGGTTTCTTTAAATAGGAAAATTTATGACTAGTAATTTTAAGATGCTCATCTCTATGGGGCAAAATTTGTTCAGACACTATGTATCTGGAAAACTGTTAAAATGAACAAGTCACTTTCAAGTACAAGACCCAAAGAAATGGATTTTTTTCCTTACGGAAATTTGTGCATCTGGAAGGACTACACATCTGCACACTCTTCCTGTCCTGAAACCATACAGCGTGTGAAGAGTTGCTACTTATTACTCTACATGTCAAGGTTCCACGTTACCACATCCAGCACTTCACTATATGGTATGAAACCCTTCAGTATATAACCCTTTATAGTATCATTTCTGATCAAAACATAGAAACCATAAATATAGACTGACAAAGGTGTAGATAAGATTCCCAGAAGGAAGCATATTGAAATCAAAAAAGCTGTGTGCTCTGTCTTCCTCAGAGATGAATGCAGAGACAACAGAGTTCTTTCTAAGACCCTCTCCTTTATTACCTCTGGCAATGAAATTATTATCTGAACAGAAATGTAGTGTAGGAGCTAAAAAGTTTTTCTTGGACCATTAATGCATAAAAATAGAAAATCTTTTTTTTTTAAGAAATTTTGCACCAGACCAACATCTAAGAAAATCTTAGTTTACACTTTTGGGTTTTTTTTTTTTAATGGGAGGAGAACTATTAAGATAGCCCTTGATAGGCAGGGCTACCAGTAGGAGATTAATTTCATTTCTAAGAGAGATTCTTCACTGCTTCAACATCCCAAAGTTCAGCTAGTTTCGTAACAATATACGAAATTTACATTAGTTGATATTCTGGGCACAGACTCCAAAACATGGAAGTTCATATACCAAAGACTAATAGAATAATCAATTTGTAGTCTGAAAAGAATGACCACACAATCATTTAAACATAGCACACTGTAAAGCAATCCAAGGAATTCCAGAACAGTCCAAATAACCTATTATATCAACTGTATTTCTACCATTGCATCAGTCATATGGAACAACCACTGGCAAGGAAAGAAAAAACCAAAAACTTGGAATTTTCTGCTTTTGTCATGCTCTCAATAACAAAGTAACTGGGTTTTACAGCATGCAGTCTTCCTGTATCACAGCATGCAGACTCATAGATAGGTAAAAGCAGTTAATATAGTAGGTAACTTGCTTTTTCACATTGTTATGAATAAACTTAACACCAGTGCAAGTGCAACCTAAGACAGGAAGCACTATTAATTTAACTAGAGGACAAGCAGCTGTAAAACAGAGCAGATCCTCTGTCAGACTTCCAAATTAATTAAATTAATTTAATTTTGTGAATTAATCCAACTGAGATTGGATTGAGATTGCCAATCAAAATCAGTAGTGGAGACAATAGTACACTTTTCTTGCCTAACCTATCTTCCTTGTCCACACACATACACATTTGTTGCACATATACCATAAAAAACTAGTAATGTTTTAAGGGTTTCTGATGAAAAAATGGAATCTAGACCGAAACTATGAATGAAACAAACAAACAAAAAAGCTTCATGTTTCTGAACTTCTAAAAGAGCACATCAAGATTTAGCTCAGGACACGATTTAATAGGAAGAATATACATATAGATTATATATATATATATATACACCTCAGTTTTCCTATTCAGCAAATAATAATAGTTTTATACATTATACTTATTGGAGAGTTTTGGATATGAAAAAATATTCGGAAATTGTAGAACCTTACCTTCAACATAGGTTGGAAATGAAGCCAAGCTTTTTCTGGACTGTAATTGAGACAAAAAGGATTTCAAACAGAACACAGCATGCACAAATATGCATTTAAACTTTATCCATGCCAAAAAAGAGCCGAGTTAATAAATCATACTTATTAGCGATCACCTTTTATTAAGATTCATCATTACATTTAGTATTTTTCAAACTCTAAGCACCTACTACAATCAAGTTCAATGTATTCTGCTTGTGTCTGTTTATCAGGCAACATGCTAGGCCCAGTTTTCAGTTACTTGTTGGTGTTCAGTAGTGTATTATAAACTGCCTACCATTAGATGCTCTACTTTTACTAACCAAGAAGTATTTGGGAAAACACATCATACCTCAAATACACTGGCTCTTTAAACTACAAATAAAATACATGCAGGAATATACAAATTTATGCTATACTGTTACTGTTATTATTCATGACTGAAACCAGCAGCCCAGTCAGTTATTCAGTAACAAAATCCTGCTATTCATTAGGACTGCTCTTAGATTAATTAATTGATACAGCCTACAAAACCCTTTTTAAATTTTAAACAGGCTAGGTAGCAACCTGTATTCTATGTGGTAACCAAATTCAGCAATATCTCACCACCTCCTATGTTTACGCTGAACTCAGCACAAACACACATGTAGTAGATTTCATAAAAGGTGGGCAAATAAAGAAATCCAGACTTACATATGTAAACATACAGTCTAAAGTAAGACCTTATTCCAAGTGCAATTTTATGTGGAAGACTCTTGGCTAACATTTCAAACACCTCAAAGTTACAACTTCTGGTGAGTAAGACTCACTATTTTGTTATAACCAATAACATAAAACACACAGGAAAACTTATCAAGGAAAATTCTGAGTAGCACTATACAGATGGTACTAGGCATACTGAAACACCTGTTGCTATCATACATGCTGCAGATAAGAATTTTGGATACTCCGAGGATTAAAAAACTTCAGTGAATCTACAACTGATTGTATTAGCAGTAACTCCTCCAGTGACTGCTTAATATACTTTTATTGAAATAAAATCTATACATGACTGGAATATAGCATAATATCTTACAGAATTTCCAGTATGTCTCCATTGAAACCTATGTTTATATATCAGCTTCCTTTACGACATGCAACTTAATAGACTCTTAGAGGGAAAATCAGGTAAATTAGGAAGGTTATAGTTATGTGACAGGCTGAGTAACTAACCTCAGGGAGTGTTTTCCATTGTAACAAATAGAAAATGCATGTAACAAGTAACATTTTTCAACCAATGATACTTGTCTTCCTATAAAATAAAACAACTTATTAAATAAATCAAAAGGGGTGTGACACACACAGAATCTGTGCAGTCTTTAAGTACTTGCTGTTCCTTATGAAAATGATTAAGCTGTACTGCAAAACTAAGAAAGCTCTCCATCAGAGATTGTACTAGCATAAATAAAGATGTCAATACACAACGATCTACAGCTGCCAAAGCATTTAAGCTGCTGTGAAGACACTGACATGCCTTTTCAGATCTGTAGCTCTTTTATCTCTTCATATGAATGTTTTTACTGGACCACCTTTCCACATCGATTTTAACAATTGTTTATAATTGCAGCTGATGTAGTGATAAGAGGGGAAATTTAACCACCGGACCCTAGCCCACCTTAAGGTAAAACCCCTACACACCAGAGAAAGCTAACCCATATTAATACACTTTCTAAAGTACTTTTATTTTTTTAAATAGAGAGAACAAAGTCTGTAATTATAGATGTGGGAACTATTCAACAATCTGACTTGGTGATGTAGTCTGACTTCTTTTCAGGATAGAGTGGTGTAAACTGCAATCATACCTGCTTTTCCTGCAAAAATGCAAATGAAAATTAAGTCTTCCTAGTCATCACCCAGGCTGAAAGACATTATACTAAGACCACAGTAACAGTAAAGTAAAAGGTGAAGTTACCAATAGAAGAAAATCTACACCTTTTGATTTTACACAGCAATTAACAATGAAATGTCAAAGTCATTAACATTTCATCACTCTTGTTGATCTTGTTGCCCTCTACTACTATAAAATTTGTATTTTAAAAACCTGAAAGACCTGAAAGTCATTCTCAAAAATTATGAGGCTGCTTTATCACTGTTGCTCTTGCATTGCAAGTACTAAAGCAGGCATTATTGCTCATCTGATGGAAACAAACAGCCTGACACATTCTACTGTGGACATCAGCTTAGAATATTTGAAACTACATGTAAGCACATTCTAAAAAGGTAAAGTTTTTAGCTTTACTTTGAGGATCCTGAATTTTGACTGTGAATCACTGGCAGGTCAGTTTCTACAATGACAAAATATTAAGCAGCATATATTACTATCTAATTAATTTCATTTAAGCAAGCTTTTTCATCTGTCTGAGAAACATTCTTCACTTTGCAGAAAGACATTCTGCATGGAAGAAAGAAAAGGGCTTCTTCCTGGGACATGGAACTGTTGGAATGGGTCCACAGGAGGACTACAAAGACAATCAGAGGAACAGAGCCCCTCTGCTATGAGGACAGGCTGAGAAAGTTGGGGTTGTTCAGCCTGGAGAAGAGAAGGCTCTGGGGAGACCTGACCTTATAGTGGCCTTTCAGTATCTGAAGGGAGCGTACAAGAAAGCAGGGGAGGGACTTTTTACAAAGGGATGTAGTGATACGACGAAGGGGAATGGCTTTAAATTGAAAGGCAGAAGATTTAAACTATACATCAGGAAGAAATTCTTCACGATGAGGGTGGTGAGACGCTGGCACAGGTTGCCCAGCGAAGCTGTGGATGCCCCATCTCCTGGAGGTGTTCAAGGGCAGGTTGGATGGTGTCTTGAGCAGCCTGGTCTGGTGGGAGGTGTCCCTGCCTATGGCAGGAGGGTTGAAACTGGATGATCTATAAGGTCCCTTCCAACCCAAACCATTCTATGATGCTTTTTCCTCCTAGTACAGAGGTGATGTTGGTTGGTTGGTGAATCAATACCTCCCACTGGTAACTGAACACTGTGTCAGAAGTGCCATGATAAACAGTGTTAAGTATGTTAGAAATTCAGTCAGCCAGCCAGGCAAGCATAAGAGAAAGGAACTACAAATCAGCTTTTTGAGTTACTTGCCATTTTGGAAGAAAAGAAAGGATTGCACAGGTACAAGGGGGCAAAGAAAATAAAAAGGCACAAGCACCACAAATGGGACTGTGGCTTTTAAGGAGATTTCACTCTACCTCTTTATTAGTGGAGGCCTCTGCTGTACTGCAGACATCCTGGTGATGTTGCCTACTTGACGATTCAGCACCCCGAGGTGAAGAGGAATCTGGAGATGGAGACTAGACATGACAAGAAAATTAAATAATAATTTGAGTTACCAATGTAGAAATTCTTCTTTCACATTTTCCTCTAACTTGGCAGTAGAAATGAGATGTATTGTACATGCTCTCTAGATCAGATTTCCTCATTTCTCTCCCTTCACCATAAACATTCACTGGAGAAACTGTTCTTCCAACCACCTTCTAGTCATTCACAATCATCAAGAATGTTACAGCAGAAAAAGGGAACAGCATAGGAAGACAGTATCATGGAATATCTAAATTTATGCTATCTGTCAGGATCTGTTATGTTAGTAAAGGGAAAGAATGCTTTGGGAAAGGATATTCTGTTTATAAGCAATTCCTAATAAGTGCTGGTGGCACTAAAAACTACAATGAGGTATATAAAGTCAGAAGGAGGGGAGACTGGCCTGGAGGGTTTGACACTAGAACACAAAGTGTGGAATTCATGAAGACGACAAAATGAAAGAAAATACAAAGCTTCAACCAGCAAGCATTTTTAAAGGCTGATCTTCAGGAGATACCTACAAAACATGACAATGTACCTGCCAAAATCTGAACCTTTAAAGGAAGGTTTAGATATCCAAATGGGCATTTAGCCGAGCAGCCCTGACATGCCACACTGTCCTTTGACACAGGGAGTCTGGCCCTAGTTTTGCCAGCTCAACATTCATCACTGAGAGCAAATCAGACAAACACTATTCTGGTTTCATATACAGTTACATAACACGGCTTTTGTCTAAGCCAGAGTCAAATTCCCTTCTCTTCCTCTTTACCCTCATTCCTTTAAAGGGTCTATTTCTGATAATTGGGAAATATTAGAATTATAGTTAACTAATAAAAGCTTCCAAAGAGTTAAAAAGTTGATTGTGTACACAGATATCTCCTGGGTAAAACAGCAGCCTTTGAATCTCCCCAAATGTTGCATTACAACTGCAGGGTAAAAAGGAGATGCAGCTGTGAAACAGTGTCTGACCAGAAGCAGCTGTGAAATGGTCCCTAGAACACTGTCATATGCTTGCACTATCAGAATGACAGACTACTCATTGCACTGCAGAAATTCATGTGGGAGAGACACAGGCTGCCTGGACTTGCTCTCTACCTACCAGAGTTACAGTGCCACAGTGACTTAACTGCACAAATGGCAACTCCAATTTACTTAAGGAAGTGTCCTCATAGTGCTCACATTCCCAATAGTTACATAGTATTTCTGTATGAGGATTAAATACAAAAGATGCACAATACTATCAACTTAATAACAGCACCAGGATATTGTAGGATTGAGCTTTAAATAGCAAACGAAGTATTGTTTGGCATCAAATGTTTCCACAAAAATAAAAGTTGTTTAAAATGCATGAAAGATCTCATATTCACACGCTAAAGTAAGAACATTATTTAAAACAGTTTGTTGTTTACATTAAGAAATTTTGCACTACTTAAAATAGTGCAAATGTACTAGCAGTTCCTGCAGTAGCACTAGAAATACTTCTACTCAGTTATTTTCATCTCTGAGGTATCAGAATTAAGGAAAATGATCACACAGCTTTCCATGTGCTCTGTTTGAATGCCTGTTCAATGTTTTTCTGGGGAAAAAAAAAATCAATACAAAAACTACCAAACTCAAATTCTACATCCTACAAAGCCCTACAAAACATTACATGACAGCTGTTCCCAAAAGCATTTGAACCAAAAAGTTCAGTCTTTGAAGAATAAATACTCAATTCTCTTCTACATCAAAATGCATTTTCAGAGCTACCACATACAACGTACAAGGAAAGAATGCAGTCACATCAATAACAAGGAATGTTTTGATACATCATAGTGGACAGACAACCCGCATAGCTGCCCTAAACATTACAACTGAAGTCTAAAATAAATGCTTAGTGGCTGCTTCATAGTCTGTTAACAAAACAAGTTTTAGAAGCCTAACAAAAAGGCTGTCAGAAGACAGTAAGTTCATCTGAAGCACACTGTTATAACATACAGAGGTCCTTCAATGGAACTGCAAAGTGTTTTCTTCAGTGTGGCAATACAAAAATACCAGTTACCCCATTTCTTCTCTTGAATATCTACTTACATTTTTCTTACGATACTCAGTCTGGTATATCCAGAAATTCTCCATCTCAATTTTGATGTTGCTTGACTCTAGCTAATATGTAACCCACTCCACCTGAGAAACCTCCCTTGCTATGGTGCAGGGGGATTTAGTAACAGGACTTGTAACAGAAGAGGACTGCGTTGTATTACGCTACATCTAACCTATCCGGGTCAACCAGCTGGCTACTGAACAGCTCATGAACATAACCATAACTCACGCAGAAACATCTTAAAATATAACAACCTGCTCTTGCTTTATAAAAGCAGTAGGCTTTCACCTGCTTTTAGCAGCAGCTTATCTGAAAAGAGTACACTCTAGAGGGTCACATCATCAGATACAAGGCTGGAACAGAGGAGATAAAACTAACAAATATTTCAGCACTGCAAGTTTCATTTAAACTAAAGGTCACAACATACAGGACATTTCATGTCCACCTACCAGCTTCTTGGCAGAGGAATGGCAAATACAGCTTTATTGTACATTAGCTCGAAGGAGACAACACAATAAAGCAAAGCTTTTAAATCTGCTTGATTTCAGTGATAAAAAGTCTTCTGACAGGTACCCACACACATTAAGCAAAGATTGAAGCACTATGAAATATTCCAGTCCAACAAGCAAGAAGAGTCAAATGCATAATTTCACTGCCCAATACTGCACAACTACACCGGTGAATTTCTTAGGTTTTGGCACAAATGTGTTGTGGCAGAATACTTCTGTCATTTAAGCAGTACAAATTCTACTCACTAAAACATAGACTGAGATTATCAACAGATGTTTCTAGCTTTTAGATAAATTTCCTTATAATAGAATTAATCATCATTATTAGTTGTCTTTGATTAAATTTGCTTTAACTATAGTGTTAAAATGGAGGGTTTGAAAAGATAAAACCAACTTAGAACTATTATACACACACAAGCAATTATACACAAACTATACAATTTAATTTCGAACTGTGACACAACGATGAAACTTAAGCTGGTACTGTAGTTGTGGTGTAACAGTAATTGTGGTATAACTCCCTTTACACACACCCAGTGCACTTATGCATCCAGTTTCCTGAGTGGTCCACGACCTACCCCCTGTCAGTTTATGCATAGATGATACAAGCAGTTGACTTGAGACAGGGTAACTGACTGATCTGTGTGTTTGACTAATTGCTATAGGACCTCTCCATACAGGATTTTCAGGCAGCCCAGCAGGCTTCTCCTGTGCATATGACAAGTGACGGGCAGAATTCATCGCTTCAGGATGCTAACAGCATCCTGAGTGAGAACTCTGCCTGACCCAACAGTTCCCACACACAGTTTCTGCTACAAAAAAACCAAAATGATCAAACAATACCTAGATAAGACACCTGCCAGTAGTCAACACAAAATATTCCTGCAGATGCAGTTGAAGTCATGCACAATAGTATTATGGACTCAGTTAACATAAGAGGTGTTGTGTGTAGCTCATGGGAAATTACAGCAATGGATCACACATGCTGGAATTGTCATGTAGGATCACAGATCAGCTATATGTAAAACCTAAGAACATATGCAGTTTGGGGTATTTTAGTTTGGGCATTTCCCCTGGCCCAGCTGACGATACCCTGCAAGGATACAGCGTCTTGCCAGTTGCCACCAGTTTGCAAAGCTCAGAATAAATTAGTCTTTTTTAAAATAAACACACTGTCCATACATGCATGTCCATGCATGTCCATGCACAACATCACTGAGTTGTAATTCTTTAGGAAAATTCACGGAAGTTACAAAACCAGAGATTTTGACCTAAGCCGTAACTGTGTACCTCTGTTAAAGGCTTTGAAGAAAGACCTTCACCTGTTATTGTTACACTACTAGTTCTCAAATGTAAAAAAACCCATACTTAAGAATACACAGCAGTTCAGATATGATACAGAAAAGTCTCAGTGAGCAAACAATAAATGTAGCTGAGCTTGTTTAGTCAAGATGGCCTTTCTTTTGCCTGTTTCTTAGACTCCCTTGGCCGTGTGAGTCAGCAGTAGTAACCACATAGTACCACAGTCTCACTTAGTGAGCTGGTAACCTCTCTTTGAGTAAAACTTAGGCTGTACGGACTCTGACTGACCATTAGATCACACACACAGGCTATGCAGGTAGAGTCTGTCCAGCAGTGTGCATGCTGGATGGAAGGCTGCCAGTGCAGCTGGAAGCTGGTTCAGTGCTGGCTGTTTCTTTCTCTCAAGTATGGATTTCCTTAGCTGTATTTTCACTTGAATTCGTAGTTTGAACGCAGCTCCCTGTGTCAGCCTGAAAAAGTTATTGTGGATCCCTCCTGTGTTTTCAAAAACTAATTGTAAAAAGTACTGTCCCAGTTTTCAACAGCACAGAAAAGTAACTTGAAATTGGTTTAATCCTTCAATAATTAAAAAACAGAATAAAACAAAAAAAATATTCAAGGGGTTACATATCCAGTGCTTACTGTGATTTAAAAGCCTGTAACACATCTTAAGAATGTTTGTCTTCAAGCAGACTAATCAATAAATTTAAGCTTTCTTCTGCGTAACTGAAAAAACAGAATAAAGCTTTCTGCCCTGGATATTAATATGTTTTTGGTTTTGTTTTGTTTTTTTTTAAAATAAAATCTGTTTAGGATTTTGAGGTGCTTTTTCCTGTATAGTTTTAAGAATGCTGGCTTGCATAGATGATGGAAAGATCACCTGTATTTTGTGTACTCAACAAACAGTTACAGGACGCTTGCTCAGAAGAAAAGAACATCCTATCAATTCGAGCTCATCTTTATTTCATTTATTTTCTTTCTCTGTTTTTCCCCTTAGTTCATCTATTACTGAAACCTGCTTAATTATTTAAAATAGACTTCTCTACTGCCTTGTTAATAATACATTACTCCTGCTGTGGAAAAAGTGAAGCAAATTCATCTCCATGAGAACACTTCACTTCTGGAGTTATCAGAAAATAGAAAACCCTGCAACCGAGAACTAAAAGGCTGAAATAAAATATACATAACCAAAAAGAACAGAGAATCAACCCAATGTATCTTGGTTCTGTTCTACTTGAAATGTTTGTCTTCAGGTGTGAATTTCAGCTCAACAAATCTGAACTACTCATGCATGTGGTTTTACTTTATACCAGGATTTATTCTAACGTTGTGCCACCTTAAGTGTCCGCAGAGGAACAGACACTGTGAATACCAATAAGAAGGCTTTGCAAAACTGATGTTTAGGCACATAGCAACAAATCGTGCCCTGCTGGTTAACAAATCTTGGCTTTTAGAGCTATTAACTCTACAGATAATGGAATGGACCTCAGAAAAAGGTCATGGTACTTAGTTACAGCATTGAGAATTTCTCCATCCAAACCACTGTTTTCTCCCAATTATGGCAAAAGTGAAGCAGGCAGTTTACTACTCTCTTCTAGACATGACAAGACAAAAATGCTCTTTAAACGCCAGCCAAAAAAAAAGAAAAAGTCCATATTCATGCACTGCAGATGTCTTCTATTTATACTTTTAAATACCAGTGTTCTGTGCCTGGCTAAGGATACTCACAGTAGGTTTCTGGTGGAGAATCTGACAAAACAAGAATGACAGACAAGCCTTCTCTTCCACTGGGATAACTGTATGCATCTAGGAGAACGACTTTTCCTAAAGGGTATCCCCCTCTGCTACTCTCAGGCACATGTATACCATAAGCTCCATGCTGGTTTCCATATATGAATATTATTCAGTATAATGTGAACAGATTCTCTCCTTTTTTACACTCAGAAAATACAACCTAACTGCAGTTCCACAGTCTTTTCCATCATGGGTCAGTTTTCTGATATCACATTTCTTGTAGCCATGCAACTCTAAGAGCTATTGTATTTGAAAGAGATATCTTTACACAGCCACATCCAAGTGATGGTCTGCTTTGCTTTAAAAAGTTTTCTGATAAATTTTGGAAATATATATCAATTGTTCATACCTCACATGTGCAGCAAACTTCAAAAAATCTTACTGCATTTATTTCAAGGACATTGAGAAAATTTCTCAGCTTTTATCAAACACATAAGTACAACACTTTTCCCACAAACTAGATGTCCAGACTGTCTCTCATTCAAGTGAAAGCATGCATCACTAAACAGGGATGCACACAACAGCAAATACTATCCATTGTTAAATATTAAGTAGGCTTTGGTACACTATTCATTTATTCACAGAAGTCTTCCACTTGCCTTCTACATCACAGGACTAACAGAGTTTACTACAGTAGAATTGTCTGTGGGCTGTGAGCAATTTTCTGGTTTTTATGTACCTACCAAGCATTTATTTGAAGGAGAAATACTGACTGAAATTCTTGGTCGATTAAACAGTGAATAAACCTGGAAACATGGTATCTTAAAAACAAATTAATACAGTGATCTGTAGCTTTCTCACCCTCACAGGCACTGCACAACTTCTCAGTCTCAAACTATAGCCAGCTGCAGGACATCTGAACACTTCTTCCAACAAGTATTCCACCAAATATTCTGCTGTAAATGCATCATCCGAATGTTCAGCACTGAGGACTAACAGTCACTTTCTTGTGAAAAAAGGCAAAAGAGGTTGTCATATTTAATGAGTCTCAACTGCACACTATTCTTCCAACTCCCTGGTTTCACTGCTCTCTCATGGAGAGCTCCTAGCTAAATAAACAGTGACAGCTATTTGGATCTGAAGAGGTCTTACCAGTTTCAACATAATATGATTAACAACACAAAATGATTATAAATATTTTTAAGTAAATTCTACCTATCTCTAAAAGTAAAATGACTTTGTTTAAAAAAAAAATATTGGGACAATTTTAAAACTAGACTTGCAAAATAACTGAAGATAATAAAAGCACCCAATTGGCATCATTTATTTGCAGCTCCTTGATATTTCTGGGGGAAGAAGCGTCTGCCTGAAGGTAAAACACGCTTTTTATGTAATTCCTTCTTATTTCAAGGCCAATGTTAAAATCAGACTGAATAAACTCTGGTATATACAGGTTACACTGAAAAGCTCCTGTTTCCTTCTCAAGGCAGACAGAAGAAAAATCTGTATTTAGGTGAATGGGCTTCCCCTTTATTTTTTTTACAATCACTCATGAGCATTTAATCAATCTAATTTTGCCCAATTTACTTCTAAGCAATTCTAGGAATGTTTTGTTAAAAAAAAACAGATTGTTCAGATTGTTCATGAGTTGGCATTTGAATCAAAGAATCCAGTAAAGGAAATATAAATACATCCCTCATCTTCAGTGAGAAACAAAATTACTACCCAGTCCCAAGTCCCTTCTTCTACAGCATGTATTCCCCTCACTGTGCTTAATTTGTTGTAGACCTTTTAAAGTATTTGCTTAATATACTTCCTCTTTCCAAAAACACAGACACTCTGATCACCTACAACCATAATTTACCTTTGCACCGAGCTATACTGTCATTATACATGAATGTTTTCATTACAGCCATCACTGAAAATCTCAGATAGGTTCATATCTGACAGGCTATGAAAAAAAATGATTGAGATCTTAACTTTTGGTGCTAAATGGAAACCTCTATGCACCTCAGTACCTAATATAAATCCAGACCAAGGGGAACACCTGTTTTGCTTACTATTTAAATATACCAGGCTGAGTCCTATTAGCATACCTCAGTAAAGTCAAATTCTGCAAGATGCAATAAGATTTTGAAGAGCAGTTAAAGCACCCTCAGGAAGGACTCTGTGCTCTGAGGATCCCCAGCTTAATGTCACTGGGTCCATCTCGTTACTGGGTGTTACAGTCGGACAATCAATAAGTAACAGGGAGTTCTTTGATCCTCCTAAAGACAGCACTTACACAGGCAATACGGTGAACAAAATGTACAACCAAAGAGTAATGTGATCAATTAATACATGGCTGCATGGCTGGGTCAACAGAATAACTTTGGGGTTTTTTGATAATGCGACGGCCTACACGGTATCAGGACTACAGGCTTCAGATGGGAGTCACCTATCTCAGAGCAGGAGGAGGGTCTTTACCCGGGAGCCTGCAGGGCTTGTATAGAAGGCTTTAAACTAGATATGCAGTGGGGGTGAGGGCAACTTCAAGCTAGCCTGTAACAAGCAGTGGGAAGACGGGTGGCAGGGGTCAGGTGTTAGGGAGGACACTTCCCTAAAACATCTTGTAGGTAATAAAGGGTCCACTGGGAAGGTGACACAACTGGCAGCCCAGCTGAAGTGCCTTCACACTAACGCACGAAGTCTGGGTAACAAGCAGGAGGAGCTGGATGCTACCATGCTGCTGGAAAGCTATGATCTAGTTGCCATCACGGGAACATGGTGGGACAAATCCCATGACTGGGGTGTGGCTATTGATGGCTACAGGTTGTTCAGAAGGGTCAGACTGTGAAGGAGGGGTGGAGGCGTGCCCTCTATCTCAGGAATAGCATATGAAGAGCTGTCATTGAAGAGTAGTCACGAACAGGTTGAGAGCTTGTGGGTTAAAATTAAGGACAGGAAAACCAACGGGAACCTTGTGGTTGGTGTATACTACAGGCCACTTGATCAAGGGGAACAAATCAATTAAGTCTTCTTCGTCCAGCTACAGGAGGCTTCACGATCGCAAGCTCTCATCCCACTCAGAGACTTGAACCACCCCGACTTATGCTGGAAAAGTAGTACAGCAAACTGTAGGCAATCCAGGAAACTTCTGGAGTGCATTGAAGATAATTCCTTAGTCCAACTGACAAGGCACCCTCACCCAAGGAGATGCAATACTGGACCTGAGGTCACCAATACAAGCAAACTCATCAGTGACATTAGGATCAGAGGCAGCCTGGGCTGCAGTGATTATGCACTGGTGGAGTTCAAGGTCCAGAGGGATATGGGACAGGGAAGCAGTATAGTCAGGACACTAAATTTCAGGAAAGCAGACTTCCAGCTCTTCAAGGAATTACTCCTGGGACATGGTCCTCTGAGACAAAGAAGCAGAAGCAGAACAGAGCTGGAAAATATTCAAGGATGCTTCCCGTAAAGCGCAAGAGCACTCAGTCCCTGTATGCAGAAAATCAGACAGGGAAGGGAAGAGACTGGCATGGCTGAGTCAAGACCTGCTGGTTAAACTAAGGAAGAAGAGGGAACTACACAAGCTTTGCAAACAGGGAGAGGTAGCCTGGGATGTGTATAGGGATGCTGCCTGGTTGTGCAGGGATGAAGTCAAGAAGGCCAAGGTGCAGCTGGAGCTGAACTTGGCAAGAGAAGTGAAGACCAACAAGAAGGGCTTCTACAGGTACGTCAACCAAATGAGGTTAAAGAGAACATACCCCTACAGATGGCTGGGTATGGTGATCACATATCAACAGATGAGAAGAAAGCTGAGGTACTTAACAATGTTTTGCCTCAGTCTTCACTGAGAACTGCTCTCCTCACCCTTCCTGGGTTATGGGACAACAAGCTGGTGGCCAGGGGGATAAACCCTCTCCCACTGTAAAGGAGGATCAGGTTCGTGACCAGCTGAGGAACTTAAACATTTATAAGTCTATGGGACCTGAGGAGAGGCATCCAAAAGTCCTGAGGGAATTGGCAGATGTGGTTGTCAAGCCACTCACCATGATATTTGAAAAGTCATGGCAACCAGAAGTCCCTGGAAGAAGGGTAACATTGCGCCCATTTTTTAAAAGGGTAGAAAAGATGACCCTGGGAACTACCAATCTGTCAGTCTCACCTCTGTGCCTGGAAAGATAATGGAACAGATCCTCCTAGAAGCTATGGTAAAACTCATGGAGGACATGGAGGTGATTAATGGCAGCCAGCATGGCTTCGCCAGGGGCAAATGCTGTATGACCAACTTAGTGGCTTCTATGATGGGGTAACCATAGCAGTGGACATGGGAAAACCTATGGATGTGATCTATTTAGCCTTCTGTAAAGCCTTTGACGTGGTCCCCCACAACATCCTTCTTTCTAAATTGGAGAGATATGGACTTGATGGGTGGACAGCATGGTGGATAAGAATCCGGTTGGATGGTCATATTCAGAGAATAGTGGTCAATGGCTCAAAGTCTAGATGGAGATCCATGACTAGTGGTGTCCCTCAGGAGTCTGTACTGGGAACAGTGCTGTTTAATATCTTCATCAATGATATCGACAGTGAGATTGAGTGCACCCTCAGCAAGTTTGCAGATGATGCCAAGCTGAGTGGTGTAGTTGCCACACCAGAAGGACAGGGTGTCACCCAGATGGACTTGGACAGACTGGAGAAGTGGGTCTCTGAGAACCTCATGAGGTTCAACAGGGCCAAGTGCAAGGTCCTGCACTTGGGTCAGGGCAATCCCCATTTTCAGTACATGATGAGGGATGATGTGATTGAGAGCAGCCCTACAGAGAAGGACTTGGGGTGTGGGTTGATAAGAAGCTCGACATGAGCCAGCAGTGTGCACTTGCAGCCCAGAAGGCCAACCGTATCCTGGGCTGCATCTAAAGAAGCATGGCCAGCAGGTCAAGGGAGCTGATTCTGCCCCTATAATCCTGTCTTGTGAGACCTTCTTATGACCTTCCATCATAAGAAGGATTTGAAGGTGTTGGAACAGGTCCAGAGGAGGGCCACAGGATAGTTAGAGGGCTAAAGCACCTTCCATATGAGGACAGGCTGAGAGAATTGGGCTTGTTCAGCCCGGAGAAGAGAAGGCTAAGAGGTGATCTTATAGCGATCTTCCAGTACCTGAAAGGGGCTATGGGAAAGCTGGAGAGGGACTACTAATAAAGGCTTGCGGTAGTAGGACAAGGGGAATGGGTATAAACTGGAGATGGGCAGATTTAAATTAGACATTGGAAAGAATTTCTTCACCATGAGAGTGGTGAGATACTGGAACAGGTTACCAAGGGTGGTTGTGGATGCCCCATCCCTGGAGGTTTTTAAGGCCAGGTTGGATGGGGCCTTGCATAACCTGATATAGTGGTATATGTGGTATAACTGATATATGTCCCTGCCCATAGCAGGGGGGTTGGAACTATACGATCTTTAAGGTCCCTTCAAATCCTAACTATCCTATGATTCTATGATTCTACTTGAAAAAGAGAGGAGAAACAATTACAGCTTTTGGAAATCTTTAAAGATGTTAAGTTAATAATAATTGTTCTCCCATAAATAATAATCATGGAAGATTGCTTTAGCCTTCCACATGACTGCTAATCAACTCTGAAACAGACATTATTCTGAAAATATTTTTAGAAGTTATTTTTGCAATATAGTTGTTTTTTTAAAAAAATGAAACTATGGAGAAACAAGAAACCAGCCCAAACATACTCATCACTGTATGTTTCCAACAGTTTTCAAGGAAAACTAAAGTCTGGACTCTACATTTCTGAGGCAGTTTGCATGTTTTTCATCAACTCAAAAACCATCTTCCCATTCATAGAATACTTGCCTTCATCATTTTGAAGGCAGGTAAAATAAAAAGCAGAAGCCTGTCACAGATCTACATAGCATGTGATATTTTTTCAACATCCGAATTCCCTTTGCAGAGGCTGAAGTGTAATGGATAGTTCTGGTGCATTCCTAAAACATTACAAAACTTAAGTTTAAAACATCAAATAAACACAAAAAGTTCTGTTTCTGGTGTCCTTCAAAAAAGATGAAGGTGGCAAAGAACACTTCACAGCAATGAAATGGTCTGCAGTACAGTTATCCTTCATGGATAGGTCCATATGATTGACTATTCTTGGCCTACCAGTTCTTTTCCTATCAGGCATAAATTTACTAAGGTTAACAGTTGTTTATGGGTTTTTATTACTAGAGATGCAGACACATTATAAAACTTCAAGTAAAGATTATCATATTGGCAGCTGGAATCACTAACTGGGAACTGATTCTGATCCAAGCTAAGCTTCACGCCACAAATACAGAATTTCAGAAATGCTGATTTTGTAAATCTGCATGATGGCCTTTAATACTTAGGTTTCTGGAGAGTGAGTGTACTTTACAGTGATAATGCAATATGCTGAGGTTCATAACATATTTCTAGAGCCTGTAAGTAGACAAAAAAACTGCAACATTTCTGGAGTACGAATATGATCTACGATATCAATATAAAGAATATTAAAAGATTTCTGATGGAACTGTTAGAATTTTTATGTGACAGAAAATGAAACTTAGAAGCCTAGAATTCACAGAAACCTACAAGGACAGATAATAGAAGCATAGTGTTTGGTAGCTATTCTAAAATATCCCGTGGCAACAAAAAATGTAGGAATATTTGTTTCAGAAAAAAAACAAGTGAAGACCTTCAAACGACAAAATCTTCTATAGTATAACTGGCATCAGCAATGTTTCATAAAGAAAAATTTGCCCACTGGTAATGCACATGCTTACCTCTTACATGTTCTCTAGCATACACATTTAAGAAGACAAAATACTACATACTTTGCTGAAGGGTGACTCACAGAACAAGAACAAAATGCACCCTAGTGTACTGGCATGCATGTCATAATTAAAGAACAGGAGACGTGCATAACCTGAGAGCTGAAAGCTTGGTATACTCACATCTCCATCTAGTGGTCTATGGTCGTCAGAGTCTCTGGTCGGACTGATGTCCTGCCTCATCACCCAGATAGGCTCCTTAGGTTCATCAGGGGTATAAGGAGAACGGATGGTTCTTGTCTTCACTTCCTCAATAGCCTCTTTAATATCCTTGATAGCTAGTGAAATTGCATCTCTCTTCTCCTTGCTGTACCTCTGCACAGATTCTCCTGAGCCAGATGTAACTCGAGAACCAGCTGGGAGCTGGCCATTACTTTCACGCCCACCACCAGCGAGAGTATGACCATGATCCAAACTCTGCTCCGACTCTGGCATGTCTTCAGCTGCCTTGTCTAAGCTTTGGGAGCTCATACTCTGTTTCACCTCTGCTACAATCTGATCAATGTCCTCATCTTGTTCGTAACTATCCATTCTTGGATAGGGAGCAAACTCTGCCTCCTTCTCAGGGCTGTCAGACTCTCCATCAGACCGTTCATCATAATGGTGAAGGCGGGCACCAAGTGCCTCTTTGCGGTAATTGTCATCTTCCTCTCTTTCCTGCTCGTACTGTTGGATCCCCTCCCTAACATCGAGGTCTGATGTATCTCCTATCTCCTCATACACATGCTCCTGCAGTCCATAGTCAGCGTAAGGCTCAGCATACTGTTCATCCTCTCCTCGGTGGAAGAGCCGATGTGTGTAGACATAACCCGAGTAGGCTGCATTCATGGCTTCCTCATGTTCAATAGAATGGAAATGTAAGTGATTGGGCAGTGTTCGATTATGTATGGCCTCGCCATGCTCAGCCTCAGCATTTTCTGTGTACTCCTCAGACTCGGGCCTGTACTGCACTGCATATGTGCTCTCATCCTCATTTTCCTGAGCTCTCTCTGTATCGTAACTGTCCTCCACTGTGGCTATGACATCCCCTTCTGCAGTGTCTGTGTGATTGTGGAAACCACTCTCAGTGCTGGCTGACCGAGCTAACATCCCTTCCTCCTCCTGCCCAGACAGGCCCCCTTGGCTGCTGTTTGTATGCCTTGGGTAGCGAGTTGCATACCGCTGCTCCTCTTCCACCTCCGAGTGCTCCAGGTCAGCCTCCACTGACTCGTTCACTGCTCCATTTGCCTCACCCTCAGGTGGTCCAACCAGATGGTTCATGGCAAGTTCTGGTGGGTAGGTCATTTATTCTACTGACATTTTGGCTATGACAGCTGGAAAGAAATAAAAAAAACCTCTGATGTTACTCTTCAAAAAAAGTGGAGTCAATAAGCAGAACAACAAAAGACACCCTTCCTTCCCCAGCAGACAAATGCTTGATTCCATCAACTCCAAAGTCAGATTATAGTCAGCACAACAGTATCACCTCCCATGCAAATGATCTCCAACAGCAGCAACCAACGATACCCATGGGGACTACACTTCTCACTCCTATGGACAAATTCTTTGTGGAAGAATCATTTCCAAGCAACTCCTGGATATGTTTCTATGGACTGCTGCAGCATGTCAGTGATGTTGGCAGGTGCACATCAGAAAAGTTAACTTTTGCCAGGGTCTCAACCTCCACAGAGACATGACAGAAATATTCCACCTTTGCTCCACCGCTCTCCCTACAGCTCACTAAGTCAGCGCAAAGAAGAATGTTGTAATGTAAAATGACAGATTTGATCCCATCACCAGACTCTGCTATTGCTCCAATATTTGACAGTATGCACTTTAAAAAAAAAATCACTAGATATAAAACCACACTCTCAGGGTATACGATGTATGACAGCTCAATACAACATTCATAATTTATAATTATGTAGGATGGCTTCTGCAACCAACATCTTTCCTAAAACATGGACAAGGTTTACTTATATTCATCACCATGACCACATTGAGACTAGCAAGGCACCTTAGCCTTGCTGACTTTGAGTAAAAAAAAAATCTCAAAAGATTATATGACTACTAGAGAGGTCTGCCAATAATAATAAATATGCAGGCCATCAAAACAGGAGAACCCACAAAGGAACAAATAAGGTTCCACAAGTACCACAGAGCAAACAGGTCTATCTAGCTCAGAAAGTTTCATTTTTATCTAACAGCTTCAGCTATTTTGAACCTTGTTTTTAAAATGTTGTGTCATAAAAAGGACATTTAATGTTCTGTCAGGTCTCTAAGTCAAACCAGACACCTATGAATAAAATACAACTCTAGCCTGTAACTTGTTGATAAGTACTAAAAGAAAAGGTACCCATTGGAAGACTTCTGACGTGAAGGATCTATAAAAGCATGTGTCAGCTACCACTTAAATAAAAATAATGTGCCTGTAAAATAGAAATTGAACCAAATATACTGAACTGAGGCAAGGAGGCTCAGGTGACACTTTGCTGACTAAATGAGCTCTCAGCAAAAGAGGGTGGGAATAGCTTCTTGCCATGAGAAAGCAACAGTTAACTTCAGTTGCACTCCACTAGCAAAGCTGATAAGCAGGCAAAGTTAGGCAGTAGTTGTGCTGCACTTCCATGGGAAATCTAGTAGGTGCAGCTTCCTGCTCAGTGAACACTCCTTGTCTTTGTCACATCTAATGTTTTAGCCTTTAAAACCTAGGAATCCATGAAAAAGAAAAAGAAGTAAATAGAATACATCTTGTTTTTTGTTCCAGATGGAGCTTTTCATGGGTCTGGGAAGATCAAGGACTAGATCCTCCTGGAAGCTATGCTAAGGCACATGGAGGACAGGGAGCTGATCTGAGACAGTCAGCATGGCTTCACAGGGGCAAGTCCTGCGTCACCAACCTATCAGCCTTCTGTGAGGGAGTGGCTACATCAGTGGACAAGAGGAGACCCACAGATGTCACCAATCTGGACTTCTCTGAGGCCTTTGACACAGTCCCCCGTAACATCTTTGTCTCTAAATTGGAGAGATATGGATTTGATAGATGGACTATTCAGTGGACAAGAAATTGGTAGGATGGTCACACCCAGAGGGTAGCGGTCAATGGCTCAATGTCCAGGTGGAGATCAGTGGTGAGTGGTGTCCCTCCAGGGTCTGTTCTGGTACCAGTGTTATTTAAAATCTTCATCAATGACATAGGTGATGGGGCTGAGTACAACCTCAGCAACTCGGCAAATGACACCAAACTGACTGTTGACAATGACACCCCTGAGGAACAGGATGCCATCCAGAGAGAGACCTGGACAAGCTGGACATTTGAGGTTATGAAAACCTCATGAGGTTCAAAATAAGGAGAAGTGCAAGGTCCTGCACTGGGGTTGGGGCAGCCCTCAGTGTCAATATAGGCTGGGGGATGAAGTGCTTGGGAGCAGCCCTGAGGAGAAGGACCTGGTGCCAAGGTATAACAGCTCTTTGAAAAGTCCATCCCTGTGGAGGAATTCTTACAGACTGAAGGACACAAAGAAATAGAGAAATTCTTACAGGCCTAAGGACACAAACAAATGGACACTGTCTTTGAAGGACCTTGGCTGTGAGGAGATGAGAAACAAAGTAACGAAGAGGAATCATAGAATCATAGAACAATCAGGTTGGAAGAAACCCACCGGATCATCGACTGAGCTGAGAAATAGAAAAACAAGATGAAAAAGTGGAAAGAGATTGAAGAACAGAACAAGTCATGCTGCGTGAATGGTTAGTTTTAGCCAATCACATGTATAGTTTAGGTGCATGAACAAGTAGCAAAAATCAACCATCATAAAACAAACGGCGCATGTTTTACTAATCAACATATATAAAGAAGCTAATAAGCCTAATAAAGGTCCATCAGACAGGAGTCCATGCCTCAGTCCCCTCACATCCCAAGCATCATGCTTCCACTAAAGACAATTATAAAATTTCCTTTGCTTTTTGAGAAGGCAGAATTAGGCTAAAATAGAGGAATGTTTAAAAATTCTACCTTAAATCTGTTGCATTCAAGGTAAACTCTGACTTGCATGTAAGTGTTACTGGTCACCCACAGAAAAGGGACAGTAGCAGCTGAAAGAAATAAACACAGGATGATGACCAACTTCCTGAAATCTTTAACAAACATATCCTGTTGCATCTTTAACTGAAATATATTAAGTTAGAAATGAAGACAAAATTCAACTGCATGAAGACTACCTATAACTCAAGTCAAATAAGGTATCAAATGCCACACTACTTATGACAATGTATAAGTTCCAATAGTAACTGAAAACATGTTATCCTACTTCAGAGGTCTTAACACAGGCTCACAACATAATGCATACTATAGACAGATAGCACTGCTGACACGGCTAGCTGTGAGAAACAAATCACAGAGATTACAAACCATACAAAATATTGCTAAAAACCTCTTGAGAGCCCCAACATTTTCCCATTTTTTGCAAATAGAAACCGTCCAAAGTTCTACTGGTGAAATTGCCCTCATACGAAGAACGATCTCAGGTTAATTTCAAGCACTGAGATCCTGAAATTTTCCAGGTTGTGTCTTTTGAAGGAATAAGGAGGAAACTAAGCTTTACTTAAAGCTTTCTACTGAAAAATAATTTCAATTTAATTTAATTTCTTAATTTTGTAAAGGAATATTATTTTCAAATTTATTTCATGATTTGCAAAAATGAGAAATTTCAATTGTTAGAAGAGAAAATAAGTTTATTTATAAAATTGTTGATATGAATAAATGCCTTTAGGTCATGTAATCACCAATAACCTCCAGTGAAAAGTAAGCTTCTAAGTAAAATATGTTTACTTGACTGTTTAACAATGACTCTTCAGGACAGTAATTTAAAGAACCACCTACTAAGGTGGGCCTTAGCATCACTAAATCCCTTTCCTACATGGTAGCCAGAAGACTAGAGAAAAATGCAGCTTTTTTTTTTAGTAGCATTTTCCTCAAGCAAATACAAGGTCTGCCTCATTTTTCTCACCAGGCCGTCAAAAAGCACTATTTCCAGCAGGCAAACAGAAATCAATAACCTACATAAAATGCCATAGATAGAAGGCAAGAGAGGTCATCTGACCTTGGAAGCAGAGACACAGTGCCCATCTGAAAGATAATATACTTGCACATTAATTACCTAGAACAGCAGCTGTGCTCCAGTAATCAAACATAAATGGGAAAATGCTATGTAAGCACTCTTAGCTTTGCACTCAGGACTTGATGCATGAATCTGTCTCCAAAATAAGAGAAATCAGAGGCTGACTACTACTGCTCTTTGCTGAAGGTTAAACTACCTTCCTGCCTGTGAAGAAGAAAAATTAAACACCTCCATGTATTTATCAAGAAATATACAGAAAATGCTGTAAGTTGAAGGATTTTTCTCTGCTACTTTATATTAAAAATAAAGGAATTAATTCGAACACCATCAAAGAAGATACAATCATATTGATTTACGGGCACAACATTCATGCCCCATAGACTCTGCTTGGGTAAAGACATGCAGTAAGAAATGGAGAAAACATGAGTGTTAAGATTCCAGTTTTGCTCATTACTTTTTCCCCAAGACCAGATTTTTAATTGATTGCTTTCTTGTGTAAGCATGCAGGAATGAAGGTGGGTTTTTTATTATTATTCCAAATATGCCCTTTAAAGTTTACTTTATAAGAGCATTTTATTCCCAGAATCTAATCCTGACATTTTGGAATAAAAGGTCACACTCTCAATATGTCTATGTACTATTGTTATTGTCTCAGAACAAAGCTGTGTGACTTGTGGAACCAAGACTTTACCTACATGCACATATACTGGACTTTGTCATATATACGATTACAAGATAACTGAGGAGGGGACCTCAGGAGGTCTCCATTCCAAGACCTACTCAAAGCACATCCAGCTCTGAGTTCAAACCAGGCTGCCCAAAGCCTTAGCCAGTTGGGTCCCAACAACTTTCAAGGCTGAAGACTGTACAACCTGTCTGAGCTTGGGCTCCACTGCTGGGCTGTTCTTGTGGGTAAAAAGTTTCTTCTCATAAGCAGTTTGTGTTTCCCCTGTTTCAGCTTGTGCTGCTGCCTCTCACCCACCCTCCCTCCACGTGCTACCATGAAGAGCCCCACTGTCCTCTCCATCCCCAGGGCTGTTGTTGAGTGGGCTCAAAGCCAGCTCTCCACCCAGCTAAACCAGCCCTGGTACCACAAGGCTCCAGTCACAACATCTCAGGTGGCCTCCCTTCACCTCCCATCAGATACTTCTGACTGAATTTGCAAAGGCATCCTACCCCAAGGGCAAGTTTTCTTGGCACGCTCTCTGTGGAATTTCACAAAGCACATACACTTTTCCAGACTCCAGCAATCCATCAGTTTTCACTTGTACAGATACAGTTATCTCAAACAGATGACCACAAGCTAACTTCCAAAAGCTAACATTATTTTTTGGCAAACATATATCTTTGGGACAAGATATGTCTTTCAAAAGAGCCCCTGTACTATAAAATGGTTGAGAATTTAACAGCATATGCAATGCCCCACATAGAGAGAATTCCCAACCTCTAATGTGTTAGACAACTCTCACTTTTCCAAATCGTAATCTGCTTGGGAAACCTGATTGCTTCTGCTGCCATGTGCCAAGTAAGCTCCTACAAAACAGTTTCAAACAAAATAAATAAAAAAAAAAAGCTGCAAAATATGTGTTGCTTACCAGTTAGGAAAGAAACACCTGGAAAGTGACATTAACAACCCACCACATGCATGCACATTTGTTCATACAGATGAGGCTGAACAACTGTGAACACTTGTTATATTTGTAACCATAAAGCAGAAATCTGCATGCACAATATTGCTTTGCACACCAAATTTTCTCCAAGTGCTTATGGAATATGTGTATCACTGTAACATTTCAAACAAGCTAAACGCATTAGTTTTGATGCTATAATTTGCCTTTAATATTTTCTGCAGTCTTTTACTCCAATTTTGCTCAGACTAACCCAGGTAGCTTCTATCTCTGACTCCCAGATCTATTTCTGAAATGGTCAGCAGGAGAGCTTTTTGTTTTCTTTTAAAGTATATAAATCTCAAAAGGGAGTAGCTTCTACCCTGCATCAGTCTTTTCTAACCACAACTAGCCTAAAAGAGTACAAAAATTCCTAACAAATGTAAGGAAATACTATTATTAAAATAGAAGAGATATACACTGGCCTATGCTTACAGCATCAGCTTGGCCATGACACCTAAAAGAAGCTCTCTGACCAACAAGAGAACTACAGCTAGCCAAGGATCAAGTACAACGGCACAAGACTCAGTAGCTTACCATTCACTTTCCCTGACAACTGAAAGCACACTAGAAGGCAAATTTTGGGCACAACAGAGAAAAGAAACGCAAACTCAAGAACTCATGACCAAAGAACCACTGAACTACTAGGACAGGACCTTCACAGGATTTAAGTCTGTAGCAGAAAAATAAGCAAAACCTACAGATTCCCAAGAAGACATAATTACATCTGTTGTTTAGACATGAGCAGCTATAAGCTTCTCCATTTGTAACACAATCAAACTTTGTTATTAACACATTCATATGGAACAATAACCAACAGAGTACATCAGCCAAACTAGAATGGACTTGAAATGTGATAAGCCACAGTGCGCACCTGAGTAACTCCAAGGCAAATCATACATCAGATTTCAGTTTCCCACTATTTCTACATCTTTTTTGCCTCATACCAGGGTACAAACTTCTACGGTGGAGAGGGTAGACACGTGCCAGTGCAGACTTACCAAATCACATAATCTCAAACTAACCCTGTGATTACAGGGAATTAACTTTAATTTCTGCTTCCAATTCAAATATTATTTACATCAGCTCCTAAATATATTTTTTAATTGAATTGACAACATAACTGAAGAAACTTCAAAAGTCACACAACTCTCTTGTGGAGTGTGGAAATGTCATTAATCCCTGGATAATGGGTAATATGGACCTTACCACATTTCTTCTCAACAGCATTTTTAACTCTCCATTTTTTAATTCTATGTACCTACATTCGAGGTTGAATTTTTTGTTTTAATAACACAACTTCACCCTTGCTGCAGGTCTTCAAAAGCACATTCCCATTTCATCTACTGCAGCACATAAACTAGTGAAACAATGGAACAGTTTAAAAAAATGACAATTTATCTGATAAATGTCTGACACCTTTTCATAAGGTTTAAAAAATTCTTTAGGAATAAAAAGCTTAATTATTATATTTACCAATTTAACAGCTTATTGAAAACAGCTGATGACCAGTCAACAATGAAGCCAACATAATAGACTCAAGGTGAAAAAAACCACCGCTAATTAATTTCCTGCCCATGGGCTTCCTTCCCCAAGACCCATGCCTGCCCTCATGAAAAGAAAGGGGGCCTGACAGAAACCTGCACCTGACATACAAGAACTCCAAAATTTTGTTAACAGTTAACAGATCTACAATTATCAGTTAATGAGTTCTCAAAAATAAATAACTTTTCTGCCCTTTCTATTCAAAATTTTTATTTATTCAAAATTAAAATCTAAACTTGATCAGGAAAAGTCATTCAGTAATTTTCAATGCAAACAGGCCAGACCTTGTAAGTGCCTAAAGATAAGCAAGGGTAGAGAAAGAGAGGTCTCTTGAGGACAGGGCTGGTAAAGCATTAGGGCAATCAAAAGAGAGAGTGTTCTGATTAGAAAAAAATCCAGATTCTTCCCATCACCTTTTAACACTGAAGTCCTACCTACACAACAAACAGAAGCAACAGATTCTGGAAGCACCTGAAGCCATCCATCTGCTGCCAGAGGCAGGATAATTGCTATTATGGCCCAAGCAGAAGAAATGAACCACAATCAGCAAAGAAAAATCTTCACACGTATCCACAGGCAACCTCTGAAGCAAAGCATGGCAATTACACACACTAGACCGAAGACACTTTAAAAAACCCAAAACCCCACAAGTCTCAGATTGTAAATGGTTGAGGGAATAATCTGACTGCACTCACACCAACCAGGATGATTAAGTAACACAAGTAAAAGTCCTGTAACAGCTAAGCTAAGGAAATTTGAGGTTTTATTTCACTCTCCTGTAAGCCTACGATGGGTTACTGCTGATTTTATTCCTGGTTGGTTTTATGGATTATACTTTTAATTAGCATCTAGATAACCTAAAATTTTGACTCATGGAATTGTTACCTTGGTATTTAAATGACGGTTACTAATAAAATTGATTTCCAAAGAGGAAAGAGAAATTGTAATAGTATACTAGCAATGTCAAAGCACCACAACATTTAAGATCAGTATTAGAACATGGAGGTAGCTTCAATCTCTATTATACATAGAATTACTAAAATGTAATCTTTACCAAAACTGAGCATATGGTTGTTTGCAATTTACCATTTTTTTTTTCTTCTCTGTGTAAAAGGGCAGAACTGTCTCAGAAAGCAGAGCGGAAAAGGCTCCCTCTCCCATGATGAATTCTGAATGCAAATGCTGTTACCTTTACACTAGTGACATTTTTATAGTAATGAGAACTATGCATTTCTCTCTGTTTAAACAGGGGGATTAGATACACACTACAAATGGGAATAAAAACCAAAAAAACCCAAACAAACCCCTAAGGCCCCCAGAAAAAACAAATTAAACCTGCAATCCAAATACATGTCTTTTCAGATACCATTAATAGCATAACACAGGACAACTGCAGGCAGAGCTAAAAAATACAGTCCTGTAAGGTGTAAGGCATGACTGTCTTCAGGGTGAGCAAGAACACATCCAGCTTCACTAACAGAAAGAATAAGAACTAGTATGTCCAATAAGCCCTTGATTTTCCTCTGCTGCCTACACATAAAGACTTCACCCAGCCTTTTTAGTTGAGACAATCTTACTTGGCTGTATTCTTGGTCAGTGTTGCACAGTCTTGATGCAACAAATCTTTGATATGAGACAGAAGACAGACAAGAATCAAGACTGAAAACATTCTGCATCTATCGAAACTTTTGAGCTACTTAGTTCTCCTGATTCAATAGCGTGAAATGACACTGTGAGGAGAATATCAAGTTTCCTTTATGGGAAGCGAAGTTTTCAAGCAAGTTACACTCCAGATCTTTTTAACTCCTTAAAACAACCAAGCCACAGATTCTGTCAGGTACAAAGAAACACTTGGATGGTTGAGACCACATCAAGAAAAGAACAAGGGTCTGCTAGAATGTAAGAGAAGGCTCTTCAGCAAATACGCAGCTTTCAGGAAAACCAAGTTAAACAACAAACTGTTAAGTTCAGCTAGTTAGTTTGTTAGTCTAACTGGCTTCCTTCAGCTGAGAGATGCAAGTTGCAGAATACCGTTTCCAAGAGATATTGCTTCAAAGAATAAAAGGCTAAAACACCAGAATAGCACGCCTGTGAAGTTAAAAAAACCAAAAACAACAAAGCAAGAATTCTTTTTACTTCTTAAACGCATCTGTAACAAAGACAGTAGTTACCAAGACAACAAAGCAACACATCTTGATCTAAAAATCTGCTTCCTATCTTCCCAAACTCAAATCCAAAAGTAGAGGATCAATTAACCAAAACGGTGCAAAGACAGTGCTGAAAACCCAGTAACTTCCATGCAATCAGTAAAAGGATTTGTTCTGAGGTGCTTGTTATTAATGAAGAGCTTCAAGCTAAGGATATTCCCTCATGAAAGGCTATCATAGCTCACACAGCATAAAAGTAAGAGACCTGATCCTCCCTTAATTCATTTTATCTCACAGCTTTCAAAGGAGCTATACCTGAGCTAAGCTGGAAGAGCGGGAGAGATGAGATACAGAACTTGCTTGCCCTTCATAGTATAACACGCACTTAAAACTGTACCATTGCCTAGCAACTGTAACAGCCGGCTACTTTTCAGTAGCTAGACTGAAAATCACACTAGAATTTATAATCTCCACCCTTGCCTTCATCCTAGGAACACAGAGGTCTCAAAACCAACCCCTTTTACTTCAATTGTTACTTCAATTAGAAATCTTTCAATGAGGCTTAGACTTCACTACATGTTTTTTTGGCAACGTCTTCTAGAAAGGCTTGAAAAAGGCAATATGTAAGACCTGGTGACATTATTCAGATTGGGGAAGAATGAATCATAGCATAGTCCTGGGTGAGTCAGAGAAAAAAGATCTCCAGCACATCTTCCACTGCTATGACCTTTATGAAATGCCATGCCCACTTGTTAGCACCAGAGCAGACACACCACTATGTACCACAGACCAGACTCTCAGCTGCAAAACACCCATCTGGCTAGACCAGCACCCACCTGCATTCGGCTGGCCTCAACAGATCTGTCTCCCTGTTTCAGGGTCACCAACAGCAAACTTGTCTCTAACCCAAAACATTAATAATTTTGCTTCTTCAGATACACCCTGTGCTGCTCCCCAGAGCTGATGAGAGAAGAGTTTCTTGGTCAAACAGGCAGGACATCAACATTTCTCTATTTTCTCTGCACTAAGGTAGATCTTGACTGAGACCTCAGTTTCAGTGCAAGCACATTTCTGTTAGTGGAACTAGTTGCTCCAAGGCAGCTACACAGGAAATCTGTTTCCCAGATGCAATTAAACTCTAATGAAGGCTGGCATTTCTCCACATCTGCAGCTCAGAACAGAACCTGAAGACTATTAATAATTGCACTGTACACAGCTCAGGGTCCTCAGACCTGCCTCTTAAATGGCAGCTTGCTCAGAAATTACAGTCTGAGCAAGGCAGATTGGAGCAACGCCTGGCTACAGCCATAGGGGTCTCATCATGCTAAGAACAAAAAAAAATGTTGATACTAATCAAGTTAAGCAGATCACACAGTACTGTCAGATCATGAAAATCAAAACCAGATGCATTCTGTCAAAACCACAAGGCCTTCCATGCCCTTGCCAGTGTCTACACACTAAGAAAACAAACTTACCAGAACACCATTACACAGGAAAGAGTTCAGAACAATGAAAATAAAAAGGAGTCATTCAAACACACTTTTCACATCCCTGTGCAATATTTACAGCTAGAACCTCCATGTAAATCAGTCAAAGTCAAGTAATACATACAGACAATGGGGAAAAAAGTATATATGTAATAGCATTTAAAGATGCAGTCATAAGCAAAACTGAACATAAATAAAAGATTTTCTAAACACACACAGAGTGGTGTTGTATTCTTTTCCAAATTATTTGCTGCCCTCACTTAGCAGTGCTTTAGTCTCACTTCCAAACAGAACTGACTATAAAAAAACAACTTCCAATGGCTCACGTTTCTTTAAAAGTAGGTTACTTTGCCTTCTCTTTATATACACTTAGGTTATAGCAGAAGAGTATTTCACACTGAAAATATTTTAGTTATGCAGTCTTAAACTTACCAAATCTTTTTATAGTCTTAACACATCCAAACAGAAGAATTATAGCAGAGAAAAGCAGCGACCAAAAAGGGCAGTTGTTAGGTGTTTCACATGCATAAACTTACAGGAACAGTACAAACCTTTTCTTAGGACCAAATGGACCAGTAAACCATCTTGCCTGACCTCCCACACATTACAGGCCCCCATAAAAATTCATCCTGTAATACTAGGGCAACTCTATCTATGTGTTGGTTTCTTTATAGGCTCCTAAGCATATTCATACTACTCCCTGAAATGACTAATGGTGTTGGCACGATGAGGCTGTGCCACAGTCTAATGACTCTTCCACCTGTAGAAGTACAGAAGTCCAACCTTTAGAGCAGCATTGGGGCAGTTCTCAAAAATACACCTGGAAGCTTTAACAATGCATTATAATTTGCCAGAAAGGCCTGATCTAACACCTTTCAACACCACACTTCTGTAAGTAAGGTCATCTCTAAGCCACTGGAAGAAAATGGCTTCAAAGCATTACAAAAAAATGTAGCATTGTCCAATAGACAAATTCACTTCTGAACCAACTGCACCAATTGTTCTGTCATTCTCTGTCACACGCAGAGCTTTAGGTAGAATGAATGACCATGGCTCATTGTGTAGAAACTGAAACAATTTATGATGCTTTGCCATGAGATGAAATTATGCCACTCAAAACTCTTTTACATGGAAGAGCTATTCTGGTTTAACTGATGGACATCAATGGATTTTGAAAAGCATTTCACATTAAAAAACATTTTACTGTGAGTTTCAACTCTCATATCCCCTTTCTGTCATACTTCTTACATGAAGACAGAGTCAGAAATTTCACTTCAGATCCTACCAAAATATTCTAGCAGTATATATAAAAAAACCTGCACCTTTCTAAAAGAAAAACACTGTATAGATGAATGCTTAAAAGCATAATACTTCATGACAGAAGTTATCCCAAGTAGCTTTGCAAAAAGACAAAACATTTAAGAAAAAACCCAAATGAAACAGAAGAGGCATAAGCAGAAAAGACTTGTCCTTTAAGCAGATTAGAGTTAATAAAGTAATATTGAAAGAAAACACTGTTAAGATTTGACAAAGATGCATGTCTTTATTAATAGCAATTATTTTTTTAAAGCAGTGTTCAAATCCTTTTTGTCTCCTTTGTTTGGTTTTGGGCTAAGAAACACACAGAGATAGCTGCTTTAAGCTAATCAGATCTCACTTTTTGTTAACCATTATTACAGCATTGTCACCTGGCAATATGAAGAAGGTAATACTGTTCACAGGACAAGCCCCCGGGTTATATGATCCTTGTGACAAAATGCATGGTTGGACTAAATGACCTTTAGAAGTCCCTTCCAACTCAAACGATTCTATGATTCTATAAAATATGAGCTAAGCCTGAGCACAGTGCTGAATATGTAGTTTATATGTCTCTATCTCAGACAAAAGTTGCCTTTCCAAGCTTGCAGACTTGCTTTTGCACTCACTGGAAACACATTTATATAGCTAGCTGCATCACAAGAGGGACTGTTAAATGTGTAAACCTCTTTCAGGAAAAAATGGAGAAAAGTATGAGTCTGTACTCAGACTAGGAACAGCCAATATAAGATTTGCCTGTAACTTCTGCTAATATCTAGGAATGACCCTTGCAAATACAGACATTTCTAAGGTAATTTGTTGGTAGAATTATATTTCTCAAAAGAAAAAGTAAATCCTAAAACTTATGTGATCTATTTCTGAGTCATATTTTCAGGTTTATCTCCAGTAACAAAGAAAATAAGATGTTCAATATAAAACTGTATTTTTTACTCTTTGACTTACCAACATTCAGTTTGGTACAAAATTCAGTTCGAATATCTATATACCAACAACTTCACACACTGTAAGAGACACACAGTTTCTCACAGCATTCTGCTTGAGAAACTGTCAGCCTCTGGCCTGGACAGGCGCACACTCTCCTGGGTGGAAAACTGGTTGGATGGCCGGGCCCAGAGAGTGGTGGGAAATGGTGTGAAATCCAGCTGGAGGCCAGTGACAAGTGGGGTTCCCCAGGGCTCAGTGCTGGGTCCAGCCCTGTTCAATGTCTTCATCAATGATCTGGATGAAGGCATCGAGTGCACCCTTAGCAAGTTTGCGGACGACACTAAGCTGGGTGGAAGTGTCGATCTGCTGGAGGGTAGGGAGGCTCTGCAAAGGGATCTGAACAGGCTGGACCGCTGGGCAGAGTCCAAAGGCATGAGGTTTAACAAGGCCAAATGCCGGGTCCTGCACTTGGGGCACAACAACCCTATGCAGTGCTACAGACTAGGAGAAGTCTGTCTAGAAAGCTGCCTGGAGGAGAGGGACCTGGGGGTGTTGGTTGACAACCGACTGAATATGAGCCAGCAGTGTGCCCAGGTGGCCAAGGCGGCCAATGGCATCTTGGCTTGTATCAGAAATGGCGTGACCAGCAGGTCCAGGGAGGTTATCCTCCCTGTGTACTCGGCACTGGTGAGACCGCTTCTCGAATAGTGTGTTCAGTTCTGGGCCCCTCACCATAAGAAGGATGTTGAGGCTCTGGAACAAGTCCAGAGAAGGGCAACAAAGCTGGTGAAGGGACTGGAGAACAGGCCTTATGAGGAGCGGCTGAGAGAGCTGGGGTTGTTTAGCCTGGAGAAGAGGAGGCTGAGGGGTGACCTCATTGCTCTCTACAACTACCTGAAAGGAGGTTGTAGAGAGGAGGGTGCTGGCCTCTTCTCCCAAGTGACAGGGGACAGGACAAGAGGGAATGGCCTCAAGCTCCGCCAGGGGAGGTTTAGGCTAGACGTTAGGAAAAAATTCTTTACAGAAAGGGTCATTGGGCACTGGAACAGGCTGCCCAGGGAGGTGGTTGAGTCACCTTCCCTGGAGGTGTTTAAGGCACGGGTGGATGAGGTGCTGAGGGATATGGTTTAGTGTTTGATGGGAACGGTTGGACTCGATGATCCGGTGGGTCTCTTCCAACCTGGTTATTCTGTGATTCTGTGAGATTATCAGCCCTAAAGTGGAGATAAACAGCAGGCCCAATTTACATTAATCAAAGCATACACAGGCAAAGCTAACATCAGGCTGGAAGGTAAATGTACATAAATGTACAAATCAAAAGACAAGTGCATAAGAGGCATGAGGAAAGCACTAGTGAAACCATTTGTCAGAAGGTCATTTTAATCCAATAAGACAGGCATTCCAAAGTATACAGGAAAAGCTTCAGGACAGCTTATGGATCACAGAGTAGGAATGGATGAAATTATGTTACGTTCTGACTCCTCAAAAGCAGTTCCACGGAAGACCGTTCAGATTTTCCTGCAAACCTTCCAGCTAGGGATTTTACAGAGCAAAGACTCAACAGAGGGACAAATTCCAACATCACAAAACCTCTAACACTCACACAGAAAGCAATTTCATGATGCTGTGCCATGCTGCTCCCTGGGCATGTCTTTGCAAACCCAGTATGTTTAACTGTAAGCTATTCACAACCACAAACGTCAGAAATACTACAGACGCAGACACTCCCACACCAAGCTCTAAGGCAGAGGCAAGCATTCAAAGCCTTCCTCTTAAAAGCAGGTTACAAAAAAAAAACCCCAAAGGGTGAAAAAGCAGCTTTTCCTTGCATAGTTCAAATGAGACTGGAGAGTCTGGCAACAGGTGTTTGCATCCCCTCTATATGATGCCAGAGTATGCAAAGCAAACATCAAGTATTTAAATCAGACAGTCTAGAAGCAAGCAGCAAACATTCTTCAACAGCTATATGAGGATGCAAAGTCATAGATGAGAATGCAATTTGGCAATATTAGGCTGATGACATATTAGTCCTCTTCGAAGTGCTGAAGAGGGCTACTGCTTTGCTGATTCGGGGGTGGAGGGGAGAGAGATGGAGGTCTGTTGGGCACTCCACACCAGTTACATCAAAGCCCATGTGTGCAGTAAGGATGAATGGGGGAGAATAACCTAGCCATTATGTCTGTGTCACTCACCAAACTGGCCCCTGGTCACCCCCTCCTGCACATCAAAGCAAGTTTGCGCATATGGCAGAGTTACACCATAGAACAAAGAATCAGAGGTGATCCTGAAAGCAGAAGTATTAGTAAGATACATGAATTGAAACCAATATATGTTGTACTTGGATGACTTATGGACGTGGAAAACCACGGGTTTTGTGTGTTGGGAATGGCTTGGTGTATAATCCTGGAGTTTTTCAGATCCCTACATGTTGGTGGGGATTGCATTGGCAGGGGGGACAAAGCAACCCGATATGTCCTTTATCAGCGGTACCACTGACTAAGTGAAGAAGATAAGAAGCTGGGCTGATTGACACCCAGATGTTATCATTACAGGATGGGCTATAGGAGGATGAGAGGAGTGGGTCATAATTGGAGCTCCCTTTGAGGTGGTCCGAGATCCCCCACCAACAACAAACATCACTTCAAGGATCCAATCCCTACACCACCAAAGCATCTGCAACAGCTTCGCCTGCAGCAGCCTCGTGGGAACATCTATTAAGACTTTGTGACTGAACTCTGGACAGGTGGTACAGTTCCTCACAAACCCTTATAGGACATTAATATTGGTCTAGACTTCAGCTTATACCCTTGACTTAGAATTGTAATGTATGTGCAGATCTGAGTCCTACTCTGTCTCCGTTGGGATGTGACAGCTGATTATTTTCTCAAGCGGACAGTGTGCAACCATAAATGGAACCACTGAAAGCTAGAAAAAAAGTCAGCAGTAGAAAACTGTGCAGATAAACTATAACCTCAATTATTTCATCAGGTATGGAAATGGACCTAAGTAACTGCTGCAAAGCAGGAGTCCCAACTCTGCATATAATTCTAAGCACATCATAACAACAACAAGCATTGTGTTGTATGTGCAAAACAAGATGTATCGTATTCAGATACCTGCTCCAGCAAAGTTGAGAGAAAACACAAATTAGATAAACCTAGCGTAACAGCAAAAACCTAACAGGAAAAAAAAATAAATTACTATGACAGAAAGACTGCTACATTATATAAAAGAACACAGAAAATCCCTTTCCTTCCTGAAGGTTCAAAGGAAAAACAATTCTTTGTCCTACAATACTTAATTCCACGTGGTTTGAGAATAACAATACCAATCATAATTCAGGTAAAGCAAACATACTGAGAAGCCAAAATACAGATTTATTTTTCAGCTTATAGGAGTAGCAGCACGCACACAAGCATCTTAAAGGGCTCATCCAGGAAACACAAATACTACAAAAAACCAAAAGAAAATAAAAATCAGCAGACCCACCAGTCCAACCTAAAGCACAACAAAGCAGAGTTAACCACAGAGACAAAAATTTCAAGATCAATAATCTATAACTATGGTGCAAAACTGAAATACCGGAATAAATTAAAGAAAAATAAGCAGAGGGTGATGACTGAGAACACACTGGGAACAACAGCATTTGAGTGACAAAAAGCATAGCAGCGGAAGGACACTGAGCAGCAACAATATGACTGCTTCATGGACTCTCAGCTGTGGGTGAGCACTGTTAAATCTCATCCCCGCACATACCTCGTAGGTTCCAAAGCAGTTGGGTTTGCTGGTATCAGGCTCTGTAGCATCACCACCAGACCCATTCCTGTATTTTAGAAAATGCAGCTGTGTCTCTAATCCTTTGCTGCCTGCTTGCCCAGAGGATCCGAACTCCTCAAAATAACAGTATTAAAGAAAGAAATTATTTCTGTTTCTCCCACAAAAAAAAAATTATTATTTTGGTCATATGTCAGGCAATTATTCCTATGTGTGTACATGTATGGGAAAGGATGGGTCCCTTCTGCAAATGCGTAGCTGGGCAGAGAGGATAGGAGAAATCCATGTCCATACTCACACCTGCAAAACCAGCTGGCATAGGGGCATTGCCAACCACAAAGCTAAGCACCCTGATGAAGGTATGAGAGGGCCATCTGCAAGCAGATTAGCTTTCCCAGATTTTCTACCTTTTTTTTTTTTTTTCAGTCTTCCAAATATCCTGGCACTAAAACGCCCATTCTACAGACTGCACTGTAGGAATAAATTTAAAAAAACTCTGAAATCACCTCACCTAACTTCATCAACACCAGTGATTTAAAACCTCAATATCCTATCTACACTATCAGCTGTTTTTCTGAGGGCCAAATCTTGTCTTAAATAAAACCTAAATGCATTTTGCTTATATTTTTTTTACACTTCCAGCTCTAGAGACAGTTTCTGTCGCAAGACACTCAAATACAAAGTGTGACAACTTTCTACTTAATGTAGGGTTATGAAAAAATTAAAGCCATGGCGCCTTCTTACTATAGAATATTCAAAAGCAGCATAGATGAGCAGCTACAAACTCTCCTGGTTTTTGCAAGCTTCATGACCTTTCTCTTCACCAGGCCATTTCATCACAGGTGGGAGTACTTCCATGCAGAATTGTTTTGTATTATCTAAATAGAAATCTTCTCCAGATTTTTTGATGCAGCAAAACACAAATACCATTATCTTTGAAACTCTTAAATTGGGACTGCTCTGCGGTACTACTGACCATCAGCTGCCCCAGTTGGCAACATAAGGTGTTGCCTTAATAGAACCACAAAATCAAGTCAAAAGGTCAGAAAGAACTTTTGGAATTGATAGTTAAATAATAATTTTAAGCCCAGGTTTATCCTTTCCTTCTATGAGAATTGCAATGTTTTACAGCAGTTAAGTAAACTGCTAAACCACAGGCACCATATACTGTGCTAAAAACAGACATCATCAGCAATAAAGACATCAATCAATTTCTTACTGATAACATTTTTTAAAACATAGACTGCATTACTGAGAAGACCAAACATGATGATTTTGTCCCAGGATAACACTGATACTGATAAAACTAACAGCTCACACTCAAGACAGATTTAATATACTAAGCAAAATTTTCTTGACATCCACAGAAGCTAAGCTTCCAAAGACATCTAAAATCCTAACCTTAGCTCATTTTTTCTTGTAAAGAACATTAGACTACACAGAGTGCCAAGCTGAGGTCCAGATCTAATAAACCAATCAACAATGCATCAATTAAACTAAATAATATTCTATACCTGACTTCTGTCATATCAATATTAAATTTTATATTTTACAAATCAATTTCCAGTTTTTAAAGGCAAACCTGATTGTTAAGAATTATCTAGTGGAAGGTGTCCCCGCTATGAGAGGCGGGGTGGAAGTAGATGATCCTGAATGTCCCTTCCAATCCAAACCACTCTGTGATTCTAAGATTCTATGAATTATTTTCATGTAAGTTGTTGTGTTATGCTTTGAGCATCTTTTCATTAACAATGTAAAGAACCATTGGTACAACTTGCAAATCATCGATATAATCATGCAAATGGAGCAAATGAACAATCTCCTTGACTAAAACCCACATATCTGTCCTTATTCCATTATGTGGTATTTGGTGCACTGAATTTACGTCAGTATACAAAATTTTCAGAAATAAATGTTACCAGTTTGCAAGAGGAAATCAGCTTCTCCTTCAAATTAATTCCTAAGCAGTTAAATGTTTCTCCACTTCTTTCAACAAGAGGTAATTATTCTGTAACTACAAATTATACTTCAGCAAGAGGAAAGACAAACAACAAAACCAACCAACAAAACAGAGAAAGCACTCTGAAAAAGCTTCAGTTGGTAAAATACAGTTTCTAGGACATCTCAGAATAATATGCTAGTAACTATTCTACCAAATAGATTGACAGATCCCTGCATGTGATTCTGTCTGCAAATATCTTGTAGCAGAAAAGTGTCTCATATTTCTGCAATTCAAGCAGGTGGACCAAAAAAAGAAACCTCAGTAAGCACCCAAATATTCTGCAGAGGACAAAGCATATAAAGCTAACATAACTTCCTCTGCACTTCCTTCCTGCTTTGAAATATGACTCAAGACCACACAGTTGTTCAGAAGCAATCACACGAACACTACTACCTCAAGTTCATTTTCAAAAGTGATTTAGGAAGTTTAAATACTGAATGACTTTAAGAGACTGCAGGCTTCCATACAAACCTGTGACATTCTTTTCCATAATATTAAAAGACTATCTGCTTCAAAGAGTTTGATTACCTTTCTACGCTCCCCTTTGGGGCCCCTCCTGTCCCATGGGGAGTCACCTGGTATGAATGACACTGCTTGATGTGATGTAACATATTAGAAATATTTAATTTCTAGAAGACAGCTGAAGTATTCAGAGACACAAGTGGTCCCCTCCTGAGTCCCCCAGTCAGGTAGAAAGACCCAAGTCGGGGCAGATGCAATGAAAACATGGCTGCACAAACAGCATCAGAATAAGAATTTTAAATTTTCTCAACTAAGAGAGGCTGTTTAGCAAATGAAGGATGGCCCAAAAATTTAGAGATGGAGGAGCTGTTCAGAATACTATCTCAGCAACAGCTAAAGGGCACTAAACTAGTTTTTGATGGAACTAATAGGAAAAGCCCTCACAGATTAAAACAGTAACTTCATCCTAGAACTAGACTCTAGGAGGCAGTTGCAAATTGAAATTGGATCATGGAAGAAACAAAAGACAAAACGTGAAAAGACAGTTCCCTAAGCACCAATGATGTCCACACAAATGCCAAAAATACAAACGATCTGAGAAGTTCTGCAGCATGTCCTACCCAGCATCATTAAACTCTGTGGGACAATTAAAACCAACTAGAATAGTAACACAGAAGGTGACAGCTTGTTCGTAAAGGACAACCATGGTGAGGAGAAAAGAATAACAAAAATCTAGATTGTACTTCAGGGACAGTGCATTTATTCTGAAATTCAATAGAAAGGCCTTCACTGAAGATGAAAGACAGGGAAGAAAACAACAAAGGCAATATTATAGGTGAATCAGATTCTCAGATTTTGAAGCAAATACAGACCTTTTTTTTCCGTCATCTCAACTACCCAAAATAGTCTCTGAGGGCAAAACAATAGAATTCACTGACTCAAGCACTTTGTGAGAAAGCAATGCAACACAATTAGTAGAACTATACAAGGATCCTTGTTGCTTAAGACAGCTGAGCATGTTACCAGGAGAAGACATTTTATTCTGACTAAATACAGAGGACTTAGTGTTGAAAAAGGAGATATGATAGATAATTGTGTCACAATCAAAAAACCAATGAAGTTTAGGGTTGTAGGAACAGCAGGATTTCAAGTGTGACAGGATAAGGATAATGGATTTGGGAGAGGCACCAGAGAAGAACAAATAATTGCAAGATGCTTAGTATATAAAGCCTCTGAGAAAAGACTGAAGGAAATGAGTTTGTCTAGTCCTTGCGGGGGGGGGTGGGGGTTGGGGGTGTGTGTGAAGGAATCAGCCTAAAAAGGCAACTGAAAATACTGAGATCAGATTTTAGGGAACAACAACAACAAAAAATACCCTAAGCAAACAAAAAAACCCTCCATGTAGTATTGTAAGTTTAAAGGATAATGAAGTTTAAAACTGATTACTTTTGGAGGCCATGGAATCTCTTTTTTCTTTACTCAAAGACCTAAGAAGAGATTAGAAAAACATCTAATCAAGGATTTAAGTAATTTAAGCGATTCTTCATACCTATATACAGAGGTATTAACTAGATTAATGTCTGGAAAAATATTCTGGCCCTATACTTCCACATTAATAATAAGCAGATTTCACAGCAGTAAGTTTATCTTACTTATTAAAACATTTAAAGATTTCTTTAAGGCAAGGAAATCAAGAGATTCAGCTGCACATCTTTCACTAAGGCACTCATTTATTTCCAAGTAAATTAAACAGAAAGATTTCATTAATTGGTGGATTATACGTAAAGGAAATTGAGAGTGAAGTCAAGCAGCAGCATAAGACCCCACAACATCTAAGGCAAGGAACCTTGTAAGGAAACTTGACAGTCCACAGCAGAAATGTGAAAGACAAGTCACCCTGCTCCTACAGTATGTGCTTCAGCACATATCATGAGAATTAGACCTAGCAGAGATCTACAGCTAAAACAGCATAATTATACCCATTAACTGAAAAACGTAAACCAAAACCAAGCACTCTAAGCTTATAATAATAAGAGAATTTTGGACTGTCAAAACAGTAACACTGAAGGAATCCTGTTCATAAAACTACATAAGGATTATATTGCCTGTATAAAAATATGAAATTATGAAAACTGAGTATGCATGTAGAAAAACTGGAACCAATGTCAACGAGACAGCTGTTTACTTGGGAAGAGTTCTGGCAGAAACACGGAGCTGCAAGTTCAATGAAAAGCTGGGCCCAAATTCAGAAAAAACATGGAGAATATCAAATTGACCATAAAATGACAAATTCAGTGAAGAAAAAAGGAAGATGGGTCTTCCAATGGTACATGTGTGGACACCTACAGATGGTAGTAATGCTGACATGTGGATTCAAGTCCACGAGGAGGCTGGAGGAAATCCCCTTGGATGACACACTGGACTTTCCCCCAGGTTTATGTTCTTAAGATTAGAGGGCAGAGGTAGGAAACAGATTTGCACCTCAGCACTTAGAATCATACCTGATACCTTAGAGTCTGCACTGTGTACCATCAAAAAATTGTTAATTGGTATATTTGATTGCACAGAGTATACATTATTTTGTGTAAACTACTGTGCTGCTCTACCTAATTCATCTTACAGCGTTTATTATAATCAATAAACACCTTAATAGTTCACATCAGCTAAGTCTCAAGTTTCCGTTCTAAAGTGGTGATAAAGGTAGGCAGTAACAGAAATGCATCTGCATAGAAATTATTTCTGATGTTCTTGATGTTCATGAATGAGGTTATGTGATAAAATCTCACCTGCAAAGCAGCAGAGAAACAAAATGGCAGGGGTGAAGCTCAAATAATGCCCTACCCCTGCTACCCCCAGGTCCACGCCAGGAGCCAGCAGACCATCAAAGACCCATCTCCTCAAACCCAGAGGAGCACAGGGGCACACAATCGCAAAACGCACACTCCTGCAGAGGGAACACCCTGTCTGGACACCTCCCAGAGCTGATTCAGGACAGCCTCACCCCTGTGTCATGGTGTGAAACCCATCAAGACGAGTCACTGTTAGCAGGCCTCTGGATCACCTTTCGGATGAAGTCGGGCTGCTGTCCACAGGGTGTTGGACTCATTATGGGGTGCAGGGGAAGGCCATTTGAGAATTGCACAGGACTCATTAAAGGAAGTTTAGAAGAGGAACCAAAGACAGGAAAAGTGATGGATTTCAGTGAAAAATGAGTGTGGAAAGATAAAGGAGTAAGGAAATAAAAAGGGATGGTCACATGTGAATAGTGAGTTGGTCAGTACATTTGTCTGGCTATGCCCTGTGTCTGACCAGCACAGCCTGTCCTAATTTCTTGTTAAAATTCCTTTCTAACATGCTTCTGTGTGTATGCAGGTCTGGATGCAGCAGCTAGAGCCAGACCACCGGGTGGAAGGCCCATGCATCCATGGTACCAGCACTGTAGTGTGCACAGGAGTGTGTGACTGAGTAAAGATGAAGCTGGAAAGCTTGCTGGTGAGCTTGCCGGTGAGCAGGGGAAAGTGCCTGGGAGCAGGGAACAGAGTGAACTCTAACATCCAGCTCTAGATGGGAGAGATCCTGCACATCTCCAATAATAGGTGCACAGCTAATTCAGCTATGGGACTAGGGGAGTCAGTTCTGTGTGTGTTTGCACATGCGCGCACGTGGCACAGTCAGTACCAGCAATTGGTGCAGGGCTGTGGCACCAGGGGCTTGCACACCCTGATGCCAACAACTAGGTTGGAACCAGAGCTGGCTACAGGGCAGACTGAGTGACACCAGCTGTTGATGGCATCACATTTCCCATACGTACATGTATGGGTCTCACTATGGGACCTGGTCCATCCCTGCGAGACAGAGGAGCAGGAGGAGATCTATGGTACTGTCTGCTTGTGCAAGTGCTCCACGTGTCCGCCTGATCCGACTGTGCGCATATTGATACATGGGGTGTTCAGATCTGCTGCACGGATATGTCTGCTGGGAGCACAGGCTCAGTGTTGCTGCTGGATGGACACGGGGCCGTGAAGTAGCAGCAGCCTCAGCTCCCTCAGGCTGCCGGATCTGGCATGATCCATTTTCCTCTAATTAAACAAAACACAGACAGGACAGTATCAGCTCTATAAACTCAATATGTAACCAATGTACTGTACTCTGATCAAGCTAAATCAAAACCACCTTGACTTATAATATTATGGTTTAAAAATTATTAAATATAGTATTAACAGATGTGGAATATTTGTACCAATCACCACTAGAAAAGTGTTTTGAAGAAACAATTGTAAGATTCCAATTTTCTCTGTCAGCCTAATAAAGAAATAGGTACCTGAAATGCTCAAGCAATTTCTTTGATAAACCTTGTGCCACTGCTTAAAGTTTGTAATATTTTGATTACTTTTGTATCAAGGCAGAAAAAGATGCTCCAAAAACATAGCTAGCAGTCAGAAATTCTTGATTTCTATCTAATCCCTTCCAGACAGTGAGCAGGTCACATAAAGTCTCCCCTTTAGTTTCCCTATCTACAAGTGAGCAACGAGCATGGCACAAAAATGTTTCAGGCTACTAGACAGCAGCGAAAATTAATCAGTGCTTATTTGTAGTGAATTCTGAAAGTGAAAAGGACAACTTGTAGCAGCAAGGAGGCCTAAAAAGGTAGAGCACTGGCAACATGAAATACATTCAGGAAGTGGAACAGAAATAACTTCTTTGAAACATATTTTCTGCAAGCACAGGGAAGAGTTACACTCTATTCCCTTCAACTATTTTATTTCTGTAGCAGGGACAAAAATAAGGCTTAAAACAAGGCCAGTCTACTTAAATACTCAGTTTATAAATACAGAAACTATGCCATCCTGGAACAGATCTCCTGAAGATAATCATCTGGGAGAATTTATAAGAAATGTGTACTTGACACACCAGAGCCTGCAACGGCAGTAATTAAATCAAACATATCTCAAGCACATTAATTATACGTGATATGAATTTTTCACTGCAAGTTAAATTAGGCATTCTGCAGCTACTGAGATTTAAAATCTATAAATAGAGACTATGAGTTTTACTGTAAAACTCTCTGCACGCTCCTACAGAAATGCTGGAGGTTAGGAATAGGATTATTTTATTTTCTTAAAATAAAACTGGATGGCACTTGAGATCAGGTATGCTTATAAGATAGTTAAGAGGCGTCACAAATGGAGTGACTTCAGTTACTTTGCATGATGAAAGACCACAAGGTCCTCCAAGTATTAAGTAGCTGGCAACAAGCTGAAGTGGTACAGCTTTTTGTCTGAAATTGATGCTAAATTTTTCAGCAGAAATATAGAACCTCTCAGTTTATACGGGTTAGAGCTGCTTGGGCAATCCTATTTGCTAAGCCACACTGAGGGAAACAGGCATCCGGAAGATGTCAGATTCCTTGAAAATGTTTTTTCCTATTACGGGAAACACTGCTAATGGCAGAAAGAAAATCAGCAGTTTCACAGAGTGGCCGTTCCACTCACACCACAGGGCAGACCCAGATTCTGTTCAGAAGGCTCACATGCAAAGACAAAGACTGATCCTCTTAATCCACAGATGCTGTATATCTAATCTTGAAACTACTTTGCAAGGAAAACTGCTAGTGGCTCCAATGAGAGCTCTTACAAGTGTCCATGAACTTTGTCATCTGCTACAATGTATTTTTTAAAATTCCTTGAAAAAATGCCACAAAAATGGCACATCCTTCCTCCAGTGGAATTCAGTAATGGCATTTTATTAAGCCCACTCATCTCAGTAGAGTGGGGTGACAATGAGAAAAAGTTGAAAAACCTTTCAAACAAAGTTTGCGTTAACTATCCCACCTTACAACCCATTAAACAGACTACATAGTTTTTAAAACATGCAATTCAAATATATATAACCTCACAGACACCAGCCTCAAAATAGTGGCCCGATTCAATTATGTTGAACTCTATCAAGAGATTCATGTCACCTGCTTTAAGCAATTTATTTTCTAATTGTGTGGACAGTGAGGGAGGTAAGATTAAGAGAGTTTGTTCCCAGAAAAAAAAAAGATTAGATCATTCCTTCCAAACAGTAATCACAGATATCAGTTCCAGGTTCTCAGTAACTACAAGGGATAACAGGCAGCATATCAGTTGGCTTCCTGAAACACAGACTGCTGTCACAAGGAAAACTTATGCACTGTCCCCAGTGACGGCATAAAACTATTCAAGGTATGAACAACAGGTCATCCTCATGTGTGCTTATTCAGCAGACGGCTCCAGAGCTGAATGCAAATGGGGAAACAAAAACCAACTGTGTTTTAACTATTTAGGATCAAAAGTTACAGGCACGCTATCAGGCTGAATGAGTGCAGTACACAGACAACCATACTGCACGGAAAAACGTACAAGGTCAAGACTATTCATTTAACGTTTCTCAAATGCAGTTGAGTGACAAAATAACCTCTGTCTGCAAACTCCAGTCCCACCGGCATCAGTCATGCAAGCGGACCCCATGTTCATGCTACAAAACAAGCACATCACCGTGTATGCATAGAAGGATCTGTTGTTCTGGTCCTCCTTTAGACTCAAGAGTCCAACCAGGTATGAATCTTAGACTGCGAAGCATCTATCTCTACACAAGGCAAATGAAAACACATTGGCAAAAAAAAACCCAATCTTTTTTTCAAGTAATTTTAAGTATGCTGTCACAACATACTTTTCAAAGGTGTCTTGGGAAGACAGAGAATATACTTTTAAGACCAGGGGCTTAGCCTGAAATATTTAAAATGTGAAGTAGCTTAAATATAGCACTGTGAAAAATGTTGTCAAAATTTCTTGCTTTCTCCTCCTTGGCTTGAACTCCAGAAACACACTGAGGACTGTTCTTCTGAATGCAAGTGTTGTTTCACCACTCTATTCTATATTTTATGTACAAGTCCAGAATTGAACAAAAACCCCCAAAGGACCAGACGTTAAATTCAGATAAGGATGTCCCTGCCCTGGTGTAGGTCTTCCAAGATCTGTGATCTCTTGGGACAACCTGCCCCAGCCTGTGTTGCTTGGGAGCCACAGTCCCTTGGAAGTCACGTTGATCCAGCATGAGTCCTCTCATTCCAACAGTTTATCTCCAGCCATGTCTCCTCCCCTCGTCCTCCCTTCCAGTAACCACTCTCTTAAGTAAGTCTGACTAGCAATGCCTGTCAGTAAGTCTGACTAGCAATGCCTTCCCTGACTGGCTGAGGTTTTGATGCACAACAGGTTGTTTCCACGAGTTTTAGTCCTGTCTGGAAGTGATTTTAACTGGCTATACTGGGTTTTTACATGGCCAGGTTTCAGTGGCATGGGGTGCTGCAGGGCTGGCTTCTGTGCAAACAGACCAGAGGCTGCCCCACACTGTGTCATAGTGCAATTCATGAAGGACTGTACCTCATGGGAGGGGCCACATGCTTTAGCAAGGGAACAGCATGAGGAGCAAGAAGCAGCAGAGAAGAGATGTTATGGACTGACCTCACACACTCCCATTTCCCACTTTCCTTCACTGCACAGGGTGGGAAGAAGGTAGAAGAGTGATGAATGAAGGGGTGAAGTTGAGCCTTGGAAGAAGGGAGTAGGGCAAAAGTGGTTTGGCTTTGTCTCTATATCTCATCATCCAATTCAAACTGACAATAAACTAAAATAGTTTTCCTGAAGTCAAGTATGTTTTGCCCATGACAGTAATAGATACGTGATTTTACTATTCTTTATATCAACCCATGAGTTCTCTTATCTTATTTTCTCTCTGTCCTGTCAGGGAAAGGAAATGCAAGAGCAGCTGGCAGCCAGTCAAGGTCAAAACAACCACACTGGCACAGGGTAGTTCATGGTCTCCGCAGAGCTGCTCTCCATCTCCCTTTGTGCAATCCTGTATCATTGCCAGGGGCTCTGCCATCCCCCGGAGCAGGGCTCAGCCTTTGTCTTTCAAACATTTCATCAGATCCCTGCTGTTCAGTTCTGCCCTCCAACATATTCAACTGGTACCCCCAATAGAGTTTCATTTGCTAAAATTTATGAGTATGCCTTTTGTCCTCTTCTCTAAGTCAATGAAATAGATTTTGAACACAACGGGTCTCAGGACACACCTCTCTGAAATGCCTTTTGATACTGACCCCTCCCTCCCATGCCCAGAAATGCATTCCCGTCAGGACTACCTCCAACATTTTTCCAGAGACAGAAGTGAGGCTAATCAGAATGTAGTTTCTATGACTGATGTTTTCTTTGGAAGATGGGTGCAATGTTTGCCTTTCTCAAGTTGAGGGGAACTTTCCCAATCCACCCAACCTTTCAAAAATGACAGCTGTGTCAATCCTTCCAGATTAAAACTTGATTTCTGAAACACAGTATAAAATAACTTCTCTGCAGTCACTAACCATCCAAAACTAAAAAAAAAAAAAAAAAAAAAAAGGAAAATAGTTATACTTCAATTAGGATAATTCCTGATTAGCCATTTTTAGCACTCATTTGCCTTCTTTTGATTCAACATACTATTGTTTTGCTCTTATATGGTAAAAGAAACTTAACTGTAATTTGAACCACTTTTATAAAGTTAACTATACTGTTCCCACTGAAAGCTCCAGAAACCACGCATCAAGGTGCGCCAAGGCACAATTTGAATTGGAATTCAAACCACAGAAATGCTGTGATAAACTTATTACATTATCTATTAATTCTGTGTGAAAAACCTGTTGGATGGCCGGGCTCAAAGAGTTGTGGTAAATGGAGTTAATTCCAGCTGGAGGCCAGTTACAAGTGGTGTCCCCAGGCCTCAGTGCTGGGTCCGGCCCTGTTCAATATCTTTGTCAATGACCTGGATGAAGGTACTGAGGGCACCCTTAGCAAGTGTGCAGACAGCATTAAGCTGCGTGGAAGTGTCAACGTGCTGGAGGGTAGGGAGGCTCTTCAGAGGGATCTGAGTAGGTTGGACTGCTGGGCTGAGACCAATGGCATAAGGTTTAACAAGGCCAAATGCCGGGTCCCGCACTTGGGGCACAACAACCCTATGCAGTGCTACAGACTAGGAGAAGTCTGGCTAGAAAGCTGCCTGGAAGAGAAGGAACTGGGAGTGTTGACTGACATGAGCCAGCAGTTTGCCCAGGTGGCCAAGAAGGCCAATGGCATCTTGGCTTGTATCAGAAATGGCATGACCAGCAGGTCCAGGGAGGTTATTATGCCTCTGTACTCGGCACTGGTGAGACTGCACCCTGAATACTGTGTTCAGTTCTGGGCCCCTTGCAACAAGAAGGATGTTGAGGCTCTGGACTGTGCCTAGAGAAGAGCAAGAAACTGGTGAAGGGGCTGGAGAGCAAGCCTATGAGGAGCGGCTGAGAGAGCTTGGGTTGTTCAGCCTTGAGAAGAGAAGGCTGAGGGGAGACCTTGTAGCTCTCTACAACTACCTGAAAGGACGTTGTAGAGAGGAGGGTGCTGGCCTCTTCTCCCAGGTGTCAGGGGACAGGATAAGCGGGAACGGCCTCAAGCTGCACCAGGGGAGGTTCATACTCGGTATCAGTAAAAATTTTTCACAGATTGGGAATAAGGTGCCCAGGGAGGTGACTGAGTCACTATCCCTAGAGGTATTTAAAAGACGGGTAGACAAGTTGCTCAGGGACATGGCTTAGTAGCAGGTAGGAATGGTAGGACTCAGTGATCCAAGAGGTCTTTTCCAGCCTGGTGATTCTATGATTTTATGATATAGAGGCCCTCTGTAATACTGTATAGAAAGGCATAAGAATCTGAGCAGAATGGATTTGTGGATTGTATTTGCAAAACATTAACCAGCATATCATGGTTCACTCTTCCTTTTTGCATAAGCAATTTCCATTTGTGTTCTCTCAGGCATACTGTTCTATTTGTGACATGAACTGAATTGTATCGCTATTCTCAATTACCCAAAGATATGACAATACTTCGCACCAAACCAGTCTCCTTCAAATTTCTTCATTTCCTCTGGGAATTATCTTGGCCATCTTCCCTAATGCAGAATCACTCAATAGGCAAAAAGAGAAAGCACAGCTGGTTTTAGAGACAACACCCAGGAAAACTGAGCACCAGCAACATCAGCATGCAGAATAGATTACTCCAGGCTTCCATTGTAGCTTTGACATTACTAATTAGCAAACATTTACTCACCATTTAAATTGCGTCACAGAACTTGCATTCAAAGGGAACACTAGAACAGGCAAGAAACATGCCATAATCACAGCTCACAGAGTAAATGTGTCATAACCCAATCCATGCTCCACCATAAATCAAACATTCATCTTAGATGACCAACCATAAAGTTTCCATGTCAGGTGAAAATAGTTCACTGGTAGAAGCTTCACATTCTGACAGAGAGAGGTTCAGTAGATCTGAGCTTTCTGGGATTTCTCATCTACTTGAAAAGCAAAAAAGTCAGACTCCTTTCACTCCACCTACAGATTATCCATTAAAGAAGATGCTCAGATGTGTTAAAATTTCTAACCAACATGGGAGACAGCTAGCATTCAATACAGAATACAAATTAACAACTTTAAAACACTAGAAACAACCACCCATTACACTGGGTTTACAGCTCTCACTTAAAATCATGAATTGTAAACAGACTCCCTTTTCAAATGCCCCCTTAGGTATATGTCATAAGATTTCAGCTCAGAATCTAAACTGTATATTGGAACTCAATGGTTAAAACTTCATCAAAGTTATTGGTATTCTCTCAGACTCATACATGGTTCTCACCTTACCTGCTACAGATTACAAGTGAAATCTAATCAGAACAAAGGAAAAAGTAACGGATGCAGTTAAAAGCCATAACAGTAATCATAAAATGATACATACGAGTATTGCAATGGAAGTAATCTTTCTGTGAACACTTGGGACTACTGGTTCATAAATTAAAACAATTCTGTTGGTCAGAAAAACCAAAAGAAGCTCAAGTCCCTACGGCCTTCTACACTTTGCCTTCTAAACCACCTTCTTTTAGAACTATAAGAAAGTTAATTCTAATACCTGAAGAAATGTTGATCAAACAAGAAATAACAATCTATATCTATAATGAATCCAGTGCTACAAAACCAAAGGTTGCCCAGTACACACAACTCCCTAGTCAACCAGTGACTGCCAAATTTATATACAAGTGAGTTCACCTTGTCTGCTTCTGAAGGAGAAAGGCAATGGCATCTTGGCTTGTATCAGAAACGGCGTGACCAGCAGGTCCAGGGAGGTTATCCTCCCTCTGTACTCGGCACTGGTGAGACCGCTCCTCGAATACTGTGTTCAGTTCAGGGCCCCTCACCACAAGAAGGATGTTGAGGCTCTGGAGAGAGTCCAGAGAAGAGCAACAAAGCTGGTGAAAGGGCTGGAGAACAGGCCTTATGAGGAGCGGCTGAGAGAGCTGGGGTTGTTTAGCCTGGAGAAGAGGAGGCTGAGGGGTGACCTCATTGCTCTCTACAACTACCTGAAAGGACGTTGTAGAGAGGAGGGTGCTGGCCTCTTCTCCCAAGTGACAGGGGACAGGACAAGAGGGAATGGCCTCAAGCTCCGCCAGGGGAGGTTTAGGCTAGATGTTAGGAAAAAATTCTTCACAGAAAGGGTCATTGGGCACTGGAACAGGCTGCCCAGGGAGGTGGTTGAGTCACCTTCCCTGGAGGTGTTCAAGGCACGGGTGGACGAGGTGCTGAGGGATATGGTTTAGTGTTTGGTAGGAACGGTTGGACTCGGTGATCCGGTGGGTCTCTTCCAACCTGGTTATTCTGTGATTCTGTGTGATTCTGAATTTTCCCGTTAACTGATCATCAGTTTCATTAAAAATGAATGGCTTGCTTTATTTTTGAAGTCTCTACTCTTCTTCCAGATTTGGAAATAACCAGCAAGGATACTGCTGGAAGAAACAAGGAAAATGGAGGCTTGCGCAAATTTCTCTACTTCTTTATAACACCAAGTTGGGTGTTATAACACCCAACTTGTTTATAACACCACCCTCCAGTGGGTTGGTTTTGCTCTATTTTACAAAAGCAATCAAACTAAATGGTTATGTGACAGCTTATCAAAAACTATGCAATCACTGATGCTGTCTGTCACAATCACACCAATATCCCTGTCCCTGAGGTCAGCATCAGTGACACTGATGACATTTCTGTTATGTCTCAAAGGCCTCCCAAGCAGCCATAGTCACTTGGTCACATTTGAGTGACCAAGAATAATGTGACCATTATTCTTAACATTGGTAAAGTTTTCACAAGATCTCATCTAACTCTTCACCGTTTTGGTGGAAGCTGGTTAGTTATACTCAGGCCTGCCAAACTAAGGACAGACTGCCCACCACCTCTTTAACACAGGTATTTTCAGTACCCTTTACGAACCCTCTCTTCTTTGGCCTAAACAGTCTCCAACACAGCATGCCAAGCAGAACACACCATCTGAATCCTCACCAAGCATCCTCTGTGCCTCTCCTGAAGTTATATCCCCATTCTTTCAATACAGTAACTGCTTTTCAGTAACAATGCATCACCGACAGCCCATCTCACACTGTCATTAGCGCAGAGGTTTCTGCAGACCTGCTACTTAGCCAGCTGCTCCCTCACCATGGTACCACGTACCTTGCTCTGGTCCCTGCTGAACAGCACCTCCCTCTCCCTTCCCACTCTGAAGACTCACTGTGATTGTTGTTCTGTTCTCCAACAGTGTGGTGGGTCTCCCCAGACTGCTGCCTCTCTACTATAGTTTTGATACCTCTAATGAAAATGTTTAGTACTACTGATAAAATCCTGTAAATTTCACCTTGATGCAGGTTTCCATTTCAACAAGGAGTTACTAGACTCCTCTCTGTGGTTTGCATAGTATATTTTATGGCCCACATTAAAATGAATTCACAGGAAGCACAAAGTGGGATTCACACAGCCTTTTCCCAATGCCACTGAAACAAATAAATCTAGACAGAAGACTATCAGGAAACCTTCTGCAAAGAGAAGAAAAATACTAAAGTGAAAATTAAAAAAAAAAAAATCACTCCCAAAAAGCTGATTCAATTTATAGGACAAAGATACCTTTGTACTTCACACTTAACAGAGGAAAAGACTTAAAAACTTTGCCAAAATAGCCAATCATCAAAACAGTAACTGAACAATTCTCCATGAGGAAGCAGAATTAAAAACTTAGAAGGCAAAATAGTAACATAATCACACCTTCCTGAAATAAAAATTAATCTGTAGAATTACTGATAAAGGGAAAAAACTTATTACAATTAGTCTTCTTTACATCTTTAACCTGCTTTTCAAAGTAAAACTCAATTCAGCGCTGACAAAGAATACATATATCCCTTAAGCTACTTGATCTTATTCCACAGTTCACAATCTCCAAAAGCACTGAGAGGTACCAATGTAAAGCCTGTGTAGTTTTGCACAGTGCTAAATGTGGCAGATTGTGATTCATCATGTTTTAAAACTCCTACAGGCTGATTTGCTCTTTCACTATAACAACACACAGAGCTCCCATTACTTCAGTAAGCAGGCACTTCACAGAAGAACAAACACCAATTTATAAAATCTACCAGCAGGCCAAAAATCCCTTTTTCTGACACTAATTAACAAGTTTTCACAATGAAAGATGCAAGAAAACAGGGACAAAATGCCTCAGTTCAGCTGGTACACCAACACTGCCACAGTGCACATATCTGTTTCTGCACTACAGCAGTAGTACTCCTGGTACTTAGAGAATGCTAGTGTGTGACACCACCTAAGGGCATTTCTGGCATCTGAGATATAATGGAGTACTGCCTCCTCCATGAACAACACTGAACAGCATCTTCTGAGAGAGACATTGAAGAAACCAGCAAGTCATTGTTCAAATTAAACAGGAATAGCAACACTAATATTAACAGAAGGTGGTATACTTTTCAAGACAGACTCTTATCTGTTCCTACAAAGATGGAGTGCGACTACTGTTTGGCACTCATGCCTCCTGCTTAAGTGGACTTAATAGCAATTAACTTCTAAATGAAAACTTAGTGATTGGGAAAGAATAACTGGAAATTGAGTAACAGGTCAAAGCACAGCCTAGGAAATTGAATAAACTAAAATCTTCTGAGGTCCAAACAAGCTTCATATTCGTAGGCAAAGGGGGGAGGGATTGCACCCACTCCCTGACAACAGCTGCTCTAGTCACTCCCATGCCAGGTTTTCTAAATTCACTCTCAATCACCTCCAAAATATAAACTAATTGCATTGTGAAACAGTATTGTGCAACAGCCTGCTGCTTTGAATCATACAAGGAGATGAGAAGGCTTTAAATTTTAAAACACCTGGATCTGACAGTTTCACAGTAGCGTAGCAGGGATCAAAAGGCATTCCAGCTTCACCTGTCAGGTGCTGATGCTGCAGCAGTGAAGGAGGTATGCAATGCAGTTACAAGTCAATCAAGGGAGGATATTCTACTTCTCTGTTGTAACCTTACCAACCTGCCTATTGAACTTCGCTGGGTTCTGTAAAGACCATCAAATTAAGGACAAACTATGACAGAAAGCAAAAGATTAAGCATAGGAGTAACTGCACAAAAGCACTTAAAATACAAAAATGCAGAGGTAGTACCGGCAATTTGCTGAAAGGGCCATTTCCCACCACCACTCCCCCAATAGTTCCGAGGAGAAGTTAAAAATTTAGCCAAATAACAAGGCTAAATGGTGCCTCATCCATCCCAAAAGCATATACAGGATTTCAGTACTGTGTTGTGTATACATCTATACATCCTGTCACTGTGGACAAACAACTGAAAAATCCTGGAGGAGAAACTCTCACAATGCTTACTAATACCGAACACACTGACTGAATTGTGTGGAAACTTAGAAATAAACAACCAAAGCAATAATTAAAAGCTTTTGGAAGGTTCTGTACATCATCTAAAGAAACGCATCTACATCATTAAAGGCAGTTAATTTAAAACAACTCAGTCTTTTATGTGGAAACTACTATGTATCTATTGATTTAGAATACCTTTTCACACTATCTCCATTCCCATAAATACGATCTGGCTAAGAAACTTTTTCTAATTCTTTAAAGCTTCATATACCTGTACATTAGAGGGGAACAAATTTCAGTTGCTCATAACAAGAAATAACTTATTAACACCAAAATTTCCTTGAAACAGCTGCCAAGAGTCCTAATTGACTAGTCTCTGTGTTTGAGAAGTATGTTTTCTTGGTGGTGGCAGGTTTGGTTTGTTTATTTTTATTATATTGCCCAACAGAATTCCTAACAATAAAACAAAAAAAAAAGAAAAAAAAGAAAACCAAAGCAGAAAATTCTTCCAGCAAGAAAGGAATCAGAAGTACCAGTGTGAGGAAAAGAATAAGAAAGTTATTTTGCCTGAAGAAAATTCTGGATAAAAGCACTATGTTGGAAATAATCTACTTATTTTGCATGTTTGTACTCATACAGGTTTCTTAAGTGCATTTTTCCCTGCCTACAAGCAAGTACACAAATTTTTAAAAAGTTATCTTTGCTTTTGAGCTCACAAAAAAGTTGAAAAAGCCATTAAACAACCACCCTGTCCTGAATTGAAAAGAATGCAAGCCCGACAAGGATATGTTATACCCCTCACAATGAGAAAAAAAAGTTACTTAAACATATTTTGTCTGAGAAAAAAGTAACACAGAAACTTATGTATCAAAACTGTTTCCAAATAGAACATGGGCATATCCTCCAGAAACATCCACATTGCCTCTGTGCTACAGTTTCCAAGAAAGCCTTTGACAGTAACAAATACATGGATTGGATACTAAGGACAGACCTCTAGTTTATTCTAAGTAAATGTAACTCCATAAACTTGAATACAACTTTGTGTCACTGATGGGATTATAACAGAGTTACAGAGATTTAAATCAGATTGGTGTAAACCATTTTCCTCATTAAAAATATTATTTCCTCTACCTTCCTGGAGCAAAAGAAAATTATTGTTTGGGACTCAGCTAGTTATGCTAGAAGACACAGCTAAACTCAGAAAGAATGCTGTGGATAATAGCCTTCACTTTCACTATTTCCACCTCAGAGATTTTGGATATCTTGGCTCAAAACCACAGCCTCAGCTATTATCCAGGGTTTCCACAACACCACACTCTGCTAGCCTACTCATTGCTCAGAAAACACTAGTATGCTTATCTCTACAGGGCATTCCTAGGAGCTGTTCTAGAGCAAACAGTTAGTGAAAATGTAAACAGAAGCACACATTATAACAACTACTATCAAAATAAAGTAAGTGCTACTTTATAAACAAAAAAGGTCATCTCTCACAGACAGAAAGGATTATTGATTATAACAAGAGCTTAGCCTCTTGAAGGTTTTCTAGTTGAAACAAGCAGCAAATCAAGTGTCGTGAACCATGTGTAAACACTGCAACAATGATTATCTTAAAGAAACTTACGTCCAAGAACAGGATGCTTCAAAGCCACCAAAGCATGGCTAGCCAAAAAAGGTTTGGAAAAAAGATTGAGGAGAAAAGGTAAGGGGAAACAGCCTGTATAACCTGCAAGCAAAATACATCCAAGTTATTTCAATGATATGCTGTAAAATAATTTTCTCAGTTCTGAGCAGCACCAAAGCAATGATACCAGCTCTATACAACTGTAATCACACCATTTCCAGTTGAAACCTCACCACTCTGTGAAGTCAGGCTTGACGCCTCATTATTGTCTTTTGGTCCTGTGAATGTACAGATTGTGGTTGCTTAACAGCCAGCACTGCCTGCTTTGCATGCTGAAGGTATTACAGGGATGGGTAAAATGTGTAAATGTGGGTATATAACAAAGAACATAATGAGATCTGTGGAGATAACAGAGACCACAAAAGTCAACAGAAATAACATTAGTCAGTCTTCTATTACTAGCAAGCATTTGTCACAATGCCAGACTTTAAGAGCATGGGAAACAAGATTTGGAGAGAGGCAACAATGAGAATACTCAAGGCTGTTACAGTGGCACAGTTTAAACCGCCTGTGGGGCGGTTCTGAAATAGCTCAAGCCATCTTGAAATCATATTATCTACTTCATCTTTCCATCAAAAAGTTTGTGTACAAACACACAGCACCTTCTTTTGATAACCAGCTGTGGCAATCAGAGACACCTCAGCTAGAAATTATACTCTCCCTGGGTGGAAAATCTAACATTGAGGATCTAAACCACTGGTTTTTAGTCTATATTAACTCTCAAATCCTATTGATCATTCCCAAACACGTGTCCTAGAAGTGTGTCAATTAATCCAGCATTCTTATCACAGTTTCTCCTAACATTTGAATTTTTCTAACACTTTTAACTCCCAAACACCCTTCTTTGTTTTACCACTTTCAAAAAACATAACTAACCCCCTTCCCATGCTGAACATTATTTGCCTGAGGGTACTTGTTCAGTGTAATATTTTTCTCTTAATCTCTAGATATGGCACCTGTATTGCACTCCTTCTGCCCCTTACTGTGCATGTATCTGATTCTTAAGATTTAAGTTGATTTTTCTACAGATTTTACTTTCCCTGCTTTTTTTTAAGGAGGAAAAGCAAGTAGTGGAAATTGTAGTAAAGTTTGGAATTACATCAAAGATAGACCCATTGGTATAAGGCAATCTTGTTAGAAGCATTTCACTCAACTGCGAAGGAATAAAATCATCACTACAAAGCATGACCACATGCACTTACACCTATGATCACCTGTGAGACAGACAATACTGACTCACCAATAACTTCTGATCTTGTTTTGCAATAATAAAACACACTAGTGTTCATTCCTAAACTTCGCTATATTTTAATCTCAACTTTAAATCTCAACTTAAAGCTGCTGACTACCAAAAAAGTTACGGAATGCTGCTTCAAGGACAAAATTAAAATGGAAAATAATTTACCACATCACCAAATGGTTGTTCTCATGGAAAAAACCCCACAGCAATCTCAGGAAGCTACATCTGGTGCCAAACAAACAAACAAAAGAAGAACAGAAAATCTGCTTATATCACTTTCAAGGATGAATGTATGCCAGATCATGAAAACTAAAGCCACGTCAAAATTCCTCTGAAGGAGCTTATTAAAGTTAAGGTTATTCAACTCCCTACAGTACTACTGAAGCCTTTGCACCACTAAGTGTTCACTTCTCCAAAAATGTTCTTTCCTCTCCACTCTGGGAAACTATTTCACAGCCTAGTAGATCTCAGTGTTGAGTTGTTTTTCCCAACACTCAGTTCTCCTTTCTGTGTCTCACCCCATTATTCACACTTAAATCCTCCTTTCTATACTTAGCTTTGTTTCCCACTGCTTCTGCCCGGGCTTTTCAGTTAGGAAGTAGGATTATTTCCCTTTATTAACAGAATGGAGATAGCATTTCTGTTGTTTCTAAGCATAAGCATCATTCCTACCCTTTGAACATCTGTGTTATTTATTTCAAGAGAAACAAGCCACACTATAAGAGATGCAAGGTAAGGAAGAGATTAAAAGTTGATAAGTTCTTTTAACTCAAAGAGTTTTAAATGCAAGTTAAGCTCCAACGCTGGAAACTTTATACTGAGATTACTCTTAACTCAGTCCCTGTATTCCTTATGGTCTTTCTTCAATAGGCCAAAAATTGGCAGAGTGAAATGAATTTCTCAAAGGAGACATTAAAACCTACAAATCTTGTACTTCTGACATGTCACAATTCAAAGTGTTGAACCAAAAAAAAGCTTTTATTGATATAGAAATAAAGCGTAATTTTCACAGGCTAGACTAATAACTCCATTTCTGCTCAAAAATTCTGTAATTCTTTTCCTGACTGTATGAGGTTTAACAAGTAAAATGAAGAAAGTTTGCTTCTGCAATCCAGGAATGCATCTGTTCTTAATGAATCGACAGAACCACGCAAACCTCACGTAAGGCAGTGTACAATCACAGCATCAACAATGGGAAAACTTCCTTTGCTAACTGAACACAACAGAAGTGCCACGTAATCGCTATGCAGATGATAACAAGAGAAATTGTGTCCACACGTGTCACAACAAGATCTTCTATTTCTGTAATTCACTGAGTATCTTTATCAGCGTGGCAGACAAAAACCAGACACCACCTTATTCATGTACGTATAGATACCGTCCCAATAAAACATTCAGCATCAAGAAAAAAACAAACATAAAAACAGAGAAGAACCCATTTCTTTGACCATAAATTCACTAGGCCACAGAAAATGGAAATACTTTCTCCGAGTCTGAAATATTAGAACTATGCAGAACAGTAGCCACCCATTGCTAAGTCTTTCGCATGAAGAAAGACTTATTTAGATGCTGTAGGCCACTGACTCTAAACTGTGCACTGTGAAGCTGTTTCTATCACAAAGGTGAAACATCTACTGATTTTTAAGCTCTAAGGTTTTCCTAGTCCATGATTTTCCTACAATTTCCAAGAGATACTTTTTTTTTCCCCTGAAGCATATGTTTCTAGATTAAATGCACACTCAGATACAAACTCACTCAACTCCCTCCCTGTGTGTCCTCCACAGATTCATCATATCCTCTGCAAAGGCATTTTTGCTATTGTTGATCCCTCACATATAAATATCCACTATTACATCACTGCTTTTTCATGGGGAATATGTCACATGTACTGGGAAGTCATGAATGGGGCTACATTTAGAAACAGAAGAATTAGCTTCCTCAGGACAAAGAAGAGCAAGTGAAAAACACGATGATGTAACTCACAAACCAGACACACATGGGAGTGAAGAGAAAAAAGAAGAGTATTAAATCCTCACCACATACAATTCAAAGGCATTTTTAAAAGTACTCACAGAAAAACTAGAACAGATACACACCAGATAGAAAATAAAACGCATACATGAGAATACCTTCCAGATGTTGTCACAACTGCCATGCACATGCAGACAGAGCTGAAGGATGACAAAGCTGTACCTTACAAGAAAGAAATCAATGTTCACATGCTACACACATGGACAGGAAAAAAAAATTACAGCTATCGTACAGGAAGGGTTCCTCTCAGGCACCTGGGATTGAGACTAAAGAATCTGTGATCATAAAGATAATCCTGGAAATAAAAATAAAACCACTGCTACCATCCCGAGTTCCCTGACAAAAACTGGCAACAATACCGCAGCCATGTCATAAAATGCAAATTGAAATTGGTGTATTTTTATTCCACATTTGTTTCTGACAGTCAAATGCCTGCGCACAAGTGAAAGCATCAAAAATCTCAACAGTTCTTTATGTTGGTGCTTGGTAAGAACGTACCTAGGTGCAAGAACATATCTAGAAGCCTGTAAAAGAGAATTCAGAAACCACTTCCTGTGGGGAAGTGTATCACAACTGACGAGCAACAGAACAAAAGACTAAAATTCTAAGGCTCTAGTCTTTCCCTCACCAGAAAATCGCTTTCAGATTTGCACCCTTAACATGTTGATCCATGCGTCTTTCTTCTAGGCAGGACTCCAGCCAGAACTGCTTTTGCATAATAAGAGCATGGTGGAGACCTTTATGGGAACAATGGGATTCTTTCCTCTCAGTATAAAAAATTTGTATCTCATGAACATTGGTCTTATACAGCTGTAGTCATGTGATCTTAGGGTGTTTTAAAAAGATTCAGCTAATAAACAAGGGTACAAGAACAAACAGACTTCAGGAATTATAAGAGTCCACACACTAACATGCTGTGTCACCAAACCACACCAGATGGATGCTCCAATTACACGAAGTCTCTTCCCCTCCCCACTCATCTCTTCCAAACAGGGTGTAATTTTTACAGGCACTAAAGTGGAAAATCCTATGCCGATAATTACTATACCAAAATGTAATCACTGCCAATTACTGTAATCAAAACTAATGGTAAAATTTGGTCTTCATTTTGAAACCATTTACAAAGCTGTACTGTCACAGCACTTGCAAGGCCTTGGGAAGGGTTGGCTTGACCGGGGTGAACACAGAACTATGCACAACTGAAAGTCACAGGCAAGGGTTTTTTTCCAAAATAATCCATTCCTGCCACCAATGTCATGCACACCCCCCTGAAACAGCCTTAATAGGTGACAGATACTTTGTTTTCAACATCTTAATTTTTCTCAGGAGAAAAAAAAATATTAACTAGACTCCTCTCTTTCTTGCATTCTCCCCTTTATGCTCACAGGTCCCCTGTAGACTGCTGCCACTCAACAGACTGAACACACAAGTCATGCAAGGGCTCTTCCTTGTCGAGTAGAACCAGTGGGAAATGCATGGATTTCCAGTGAAGCTGAAGCAACAGACCATTGCCTTGCACTGACTGACTCTTCCCTTCAGTCTTCCTTCCCAAAACCCACCAGTATTTCAGCCAGGTCTCCTATGTTGTTCAAACTAAGTACGAATAATTATAGGTGACTCCACAGCATGCCACTTCACGCTTGAAAGATCTGATGATTTTGTGTTTGCAGATGTCTTTTCTCTCAAGCATGAACTCACACAGGCAAAGAACAATGAAATCCACCCAAAAACTTCACTGGATTCTTTTCAGAGCAGTGAATTTCATTTAGACTATCAGGTATGCCCTCTATTCAGCACCTCACTGAAAATCCAACACCAAAGAATGCCAACAATGCTACTACACCATAATTACTGTGTAAGATACTGCAAAAGGCCATGAAGCTGCAGGATTCCTGTTGTACACTGGAGAGACAAAGTCTTCAACAGAGTACATAAGGTGACAGTAGATAGGCACCTACTTGGAGAAGGTTAGTCTTTAAGGAGTGTGTGTCTGATTTTTTGACACACAAAGCATCGATAATCAAGACACAGAAGATTATAAAATTGAAGAATATAAGCTCTTCAGTGCACTGTCATTAAGTCCTTGCAGTTCACATAATTACTAAGCCTTCAGACTGACTTTAAAAGCATCTTAACTGACTGAAAAAACATCTTTGTTTTCCTTGCACCACAGGAAACCTTGAATTATTCAACCCCACCCTATGAATTCCTTCCTGGTAATTTCCCTCTCTGGTTTCAGATGTAAGACACATGCAAAAAGTACAGTACATATCCCTCAGTGTTCCCAGTGTCCAACGGCCCGGAAGTCATTCTCCTGTACATTCTGCTATTTGAAAAGACAAGGGTCAAGCTGGACAAGCAGCTGAAAAATTCTTCCTTTTCCAAATAAATCAAGTGATGCTTCTTAGGGAAAAAAAAGGTAACTCTTTATTGCTGTTTTTGCTGTTCTGTTATCCAGACTTTACATAGCACATGTATATAAACTTGCAACACAGTGCCTGTGGATGTCACTGCTTAGAGGACCATAACACAGTGTCTAACACTGGAAATCAAAATACAGTTGTGAACAGGTCAGGTTTCAATGCAGGTACACACAGGAAGAAAAAAAAACAAAACTCCCCTTGGATCTCTCGCAAAGAAGTGATTAACTTCACAGACAAAGATGCTGAAGAAAAAGTATCTTCAATAAAGTATGAATTTGCATACCAGGAACGGGATATATAAAAATCACCTTTGCATAAAGAAGCTGTTCATTGCAGGTTTAATTCCTAGAGAATCAACAAAAGGCAATCATTTTTGGAGTAGAGTACTCACTACTTTTTTGAAAATTCACTGTACGAATAGTAACTGTATAAAAGCTAGGATTGTGCTCTTAATACTTCCTTTTCATGCAATTGTATTACCGCACTGCTGTTCAGTTAAAAATACTTCTATTGGCTATCAGGGGGTAACTTATCCTGAGGGGGAGCTGATAGAGAACCAGATCTCCCCTATGAATTGTGGCTCATAGACATGGTAAACAATTTATTCTTCTCTTCTCCTTCCAGCTTGCTTATTTGGTTTTCCTTGAGACAAATGTTTTTTTCAAGAACCTGGGATTATCTTGGCTCCAAACCAATAAATAATCAAGTCAGTAGTTAACTAGAAATACTAGTTCTTTTTAATAGACAGATTTTAATCCAGAACATGCTTCAATGTATTGTATATCAAAGCATTAAATGTGTGTAACTACTAAAACACAGATGTGCTTTCTGTAGCCTTAATAATCTTTAACTTCATATTCTAAAGCAAATAAAGAACATTCAGTTCTTTACAGTTTCTGTAGGTAAAGAAATGCAAAGATAAATGAGAGTGTGTTGAGTCCTTAATTCAACTTTAACTGCAACTAAAACTGTTCTTTCCAAAATCAGTATGTCCCAAAGGGTACCACACTCAAAATACCCATTAAAACCACATGACTTGGACAAGAATTTGAACCAGGGGATAGGCAATCAAACTAATTATCCTAAGGCTGTAGTCAAAAAGTTTAAAGCCTGGATGTTGAAGCTAGCACAGAGACAATGTTATGATGTACAGTGGGCTAGGATATCCCCTGAGATTGATGCCCGACTCCCTGTCAAGAAGGAATCAAACTCAAATCTCTCTCATGCTCCTTGCAGCCCTACCATGGTTCTGCATGAAGAAGCTTTTAAGGCCTCTGGGATTTTCTCATTGTTATGAAATAAAATTAAGCATGCCAAAATCTGAATGATGTCATGGTAATCTCATAAGTGGATTACATTAATCATTTATCAGCAAGGGAAGATAATTCTTGAGCAAGAGCTGAACCCTGAGTTCACTCCTATTTATCACTTCAAGACAAAAGGTACAATAGCTGTGAATATCAGAAATACATGTAAAGTTCATAGCAAGGTTCATAAAACATCCACTGAAAACGCAATGGAATTACAAAGCTACAGAGTAGTTTACACCAACTCTTTTGTTTAATACATATATCTGTCAGCTCACCTCAAAGTTACTGGGGGAGATTTTCTTCACTAGGTAAAAGGTAACTGCACAGCACATAATTAGTAGGAACACTGATTAATAAATAAAATTTTTTAATAGTGCCCTAGCTTTTAAACAGTTTCAACATAATTCAACACAAAAAATGTTTTCTAAACTTCTGGATGTTAATTTTCTCCATTCTGATCATCTTAAAAATCCAATTAGAAAAAGAAGAAGAAATTATCAGGTTACTGGATAAGCTAATGCAGCAAATACACGCGTATTTCAGCCTTTTCCTGGGTGGAATGACTATAGTAAGGCTGATTTAAAATCCAGCATGCATCGTGAGGTAACCATTGTATCCCTTACACGGTAAAACGCTTTTCACCCCAATACTTTGTTGCTCCAGTGGCTGTGGCAGAGCCTGCAACATTCTGCATGGCAGCTTGGCTGGCAGAGGAGGGCAGGTCAGAGGAAAGCTTGTCTCTAGCAGCTGTGCCCTGTTCTACTGGGGTGGTAAGCAAACCTTTCTACAGGCTTGTGCTGGAAACGCACAAGAGTCATGGATGGCACTTTGGCTTCAGAGCTTCATCCTTTAGTTCAGCCAACAGTTACAAACATGGCACACGCAGGCATCACCTCAGTCACCTAATTTGAACAGAGCTTAGATCAGATGGCATTTAGGGATCCTTTCCAACTCAAGTCACTCTGTGATTATAAAAAAGCTGGTGTAAGAAAGCTGTCAGGAAAAGAGAAGGAAAAAATACCCAGCTCCCTACATGTATCACAAAAAACGTGTCAATTTCCTCTTCCAACAGTGGAGGCAGCACCCACACTCCCAAAATTCGCCTGAGAAAGCCAGCATATAGAGAACTACTGCTTTTGCTTGTTCTTTGGATTTGAAGAGTATCAGTTAAAGCATTCCACTTACGTGAGCCTGAGGAAGGCCTAGTGGAAGAGCTTCTACCCTCTGTTTCCTCACCCTGCTTGGGTTTTTAGATATTACTCTCAGCTGTTTTTTTAAAATGTTTTCCTAACTTATATTTACTTAGTCTAAAGAAGAGTTATACCTAAGATTTACAAAGCACTAAGATTTCAAACACAATCAAGATTGTATCAGAATAGACACTATATAAATACACTTTAACAGTAATGCAGTCAGCAAGAACTGCAACTCACACATTAGAATAAACTAAAAAAAAAATTAAAATCCAGGAATAAAAGCTAAGCATACATTGGGGAAAAAGTCACATTCACACATGTTTTAAATCTCCTATTATGTTCTGATATTTTTTCCTCCTCATTCTGTTTAAAAATACCTCTTTTACGCACCCCTTAAAGTCCTGCTTACTCAACTACCCATCAATTTTTGAGCAAAATACGTTTCTACTCAAAAAAAACCCATCTGAATGACCACCAGAAGAGGAACAATCAGAAACCTTTTCTCTTATGCAAAAAAAAAAAAAAGAATTGCAGTGAAACAAAATTATTTATCCAGACCAATATACGGCACCAGGGCACCAAACCTGTATCTCTTAGATTTCAAACCAGTACCTCAGCCACACACATACAGAAAAGTAGTTATTCCCCTCATCTACATCCACAGCATGGAAAAAATAAAGCAACAGTGAGTTAATTTAGTGTAGTTGCTCAATTGATCTTGGTAGCAGAAGGCCAAGTTTAGTAAACTCCACAGCTCTGCTATCTCGGTGTTTTCCCAATCTGTGCCCATCTTTCAGAGCAGAAAGTTTGAATATCAAATTCAGCAGGTATGCTCTTGCTGTAGAAAAGGGTGCTAGAAGAGTTTAATTAGCTGAAAAAACAAATTACCACTTAAATGATTCAGCCCAAATTCCAAGGATGTGCTGCTCATCTGTCACATTCACTCACAGACTTTTAATGAAGCCTCTTACTCCATACTCTCATATTTTCATTACAGAGGTGACAAGGTGATCATCTTCTTAAGGACAGTAATTTTAACTGAAGTGCTTGTTAAAAACAAAGAAGAAAGTAATGGTCAATTGCTGGCTTACAAACAAGACTTGACAGATCAAATAAATAATCCAAGAACATGCTGGACAACACGGGGGAAGGGTACATGTGAAAAATACACAAATAGAATTAAACACTAAATTATTCAAACATTCTGAAATCATTGGTTAAAGGCCACAGAACCTCTCCTCCTTCTTTCGCTAGGCAATGGGAAAAACAAAGTCTCCCAGTGTGGTCTACCTCACTTAGGCTACCTACTGTTTTAAATACTGCTAATCCATTTCTTTCACTAGTTTCCCGAATGATGTACAAAACCCCACTGCTCATCCACGAACAGTTACACACACAGGCTTACTGCAGAATGGAAAGTTTTCCCAGTACATACCTGCACTTAGAACATAGCACCGGAGACACATTGTAGGACATGATACTCTCAGGGCAAGAGGATGCACCAGGAGAGATGCTACTCTCCCAGTAGCACCTCTCTATTTATTGGCTCCTTCCAAACAGATTTGCATTTAGTAACAAATTCCCACTCCTCCTCCCATGTGTTCTGCAGCAGAGAGGATCTAGTGCAAAAATACCATCCAACAGTTCTACAGAACTCTCAGCTAGGTCCTCTGCCAACCACAGCTGTCATGTACCCATTACATGGCATCTGTATTTATTTCTACAGAATGAGGACACGTATTATCATCATTAGTTGCCCACATACGTGAAAGTGTCAAATAAAGATGCTTCTCTAGGCTCCTTCAGTAAAGCAACACACCTACAGCTTTTCTGGAAGACAGTACCATGCAGTGGAAACAGAAAAATACTATTAATCTGCTCTGAGCAGCCGGTCTAACAAATCCATCAATACTATGAAGCAAAACCAACCAATCTGTTTTTCAGAATCCTTTAACCCCTAGACAATATGTATTACATGCAAACTATTAGAAATAAATAAACACAGAGTTGCTTACTAGATCACTTATTAAGCAGCAATTTTTACCTCCTGTGAAACCAGAAAAACACATTTAAAAATGCATTATTGGAACATCAAAGCTTGAAGTGAAAGTACGGTAATAGGATCTTGTTCAAAGTTAAGCTTCAGGTAATCAAGCTGCACCGCTTATGGAAACATGTATTAAACTATCTGACAGACTCCTATTATTGTTGTTGTTATTATTATTATTATTATTATCTTAAGATAAAAGATCCTATTCTTCTAATTCAGAATCTCATATAAATCCAGAACAGCTACAATCAACAGCAGATAATTCAGGCACCGACAGACTTCTGGTCTGATGTATCTAGGCCATGAGTTGCAAGTTACAAGTTTTAGCTCTCTCTATAACTTTTCTTTTGTTTGTCTACTCAATTATTCTGAAGTTTTGTGGTTATGGCTCTTTGTTTTGAGTTTTTTTTAATGTGATCGTTACATTTGGATATTTACACTGAGCTCATATACATGCAGTAACACCACAGAACCAACTTAATGTGTATTTTTCTAGCTACCTTTTCTGGATTTACTATTTGACTTTCCTGATTTGGTTTGCCATAAACACTACTGCATGCTGAGACAACCTAATGCCAAATAACAAACCCACTACAAATGACTACCCACACCAGCCTGTTAAAAATAGAAGATAAATGAAGAGAAAAAAAAAAGAAAAAAAGAAAAGTTTAACTACATTTCAAAGATGCACATAAAATTCATATTGCAGATCTTTTCAGTTTATGGATTTAAGAATTGTACATAACCGTGGCTTAAAATGGTATCAAATCAATCAGAAGCCAATTCTTGGCCCAGTTAAAACCCATTCAAATCTCATACACAAAGCATTTGGGTTTCTGGTTGGTGTTGCTTATTAGACATACAACACAGAGGTTAGCCTCAAAATTAGCCATCCCTGATTTCAAAGCATTATGGAGCCTTTACATTCACACAGGGAAAACAAGATGTTCAGGTTTCTCTCCAAAAATCTACACCCACTTTCCCTGCCCCACAAGAATAAGGGCATGATAGACTACACCAAGATTTTCACCTCTGGTATCCACCACACCATCACATCCGGCATCACAAAATTTCTTCCAAAGCATTACTTCCTAGAGTTTAAACATATGAAGACAGTTTCAATATTTAAAAAAAAAAAAAAATGGGAATGCATTTGCATTCTTCCCAACATCTAAGGTATTGCAAACCTCTTATAAACAAAATATTAAGAATTATTAACTCAAGAAATTATGAAGAGTATTTTCTATTAAGTAACCAAACAGAATCACACCAAAAATCTTCAGCGTCTCTCCCTCCTCTCCAACTATCTTTTCTATCTCCCTATATGTGCCAAACCACCTTCCCAGCATTCTTACATTTTATAGCCAAAGGGATAATCAGAGAATATTTTTAATACTTTCCAAAAGGCTGGCCTTGCATCTGTTAGAAGACAGCATAATAGCTAGAAAATCTGCTCATTTAAGCAAGGACAATGCATTAATGTGAGATAAATATATCACTTCAAGCTGTAATGACAAATGTCCAAGAAAACAGACCAACGAATTACATGGTTCATGCTATACACCCAACCTTGAACTGCCATGAGTTTGTAGAAATCAGTTTGGCCAAAAAGCCTGCAGACCTCTCAATCTCAGCTCATGTCTTCCAATGAATCATAGAATAACCAGGTTGGAAGAGACCCACCGGATCATCGAGTCCAACCATTCCTACCAAACACTAAACCATGTCCCTTAGCACCTCGTCCACCTGTGCCTTAAACACCTCCAGGGAAGGTGAATCAACCACCTCCCTGGGCAGCCTGTTCCAGTGCCCAGTGACCCTTTCTGTGAAGAATTTTTTCCTAATGTTCAGCCTAAATGGAGGCAAGAGGCCTTTCACTCAGGTTTCCATTTCACATTTTACATTGGACCTCCACAACTTCCATCCCAAGGTGTGTCAGAATGCTAAATTTCCTCCTTTTGCAGTTTCCTGTGGTCTTCCATTATTATGTACTGGGCGTGTAATTTTCCAGTATGAAAACAAATGCACAGGATTCAACGGCAACTGTTCTCCCTCACTCCCTGACAGCGTTTCTGGGCGGTCCACCCTTCGCCCCCGCCTTTAGAACAAACGGTAAACACGCTCCTTGCTTTTGGTTATCTGCATTCCACTAAAATCTGGCACCGAGAGGGGGGAAAACACCCCACATTCCACGTCACCACCAGCGCTTGGGAAAACCAGGCATCACAGGCTCGTTCCAGCCTCAGGCACAAGGCAGGTGCAGCCGGTCCGGATTCTGACAGCAATGCAGCAGAACGTGGCATACTGGGGCTGGAATATTTTCCAGGCCGAGCTGGTTGGGACCCCGCGGGCCACAGTGGCAAAGCAGACGCAGAATCGCGGCCCCCCGGGGGCCCTTCTCCCAGCTACGCGCCGCGCTGCCCCACACCCACACCAGCCCGCGGATCGTGCGCGCAGGGCCAGGCAAAGCTCTCCGCCTCCCGGCTCCTCGGCAACTACGGAAACAGCGGGATCCGCAACACGGTCTCTAGAGCCAGCCGCGATTCCGCAGCCCAGAGGCGCTGCCGCGGGGGCAAGCGGGATGACGCTGTAGTTTTCCAGCCCCGGTCCGAGGTCCCACCTCTCCGAAAAGGCGCAAACCGAGCCTCGGCGGGTCGCTCCCCTCTTTCGCGCTGATCTTTCCAGAAGGAGAACGCCGCGCACGCCGCGGCGCTGACCGCGATTCCGGCGACCGCCGCACCGGAGCCGCTTCCCCGGGGAGAACGGACCGAGGCGCCTTCCCCTTCCCGAGGTCGATGGATGCCGGCAGCGGATGCCGCCGCCCCCCGGCGGGGAGGCAGCCCGGGCTCCCTCCTTCCCTTCTCCCCCGCAGCCCTCCCGTGGGTCCCGCCGCACCCCGCCGCCCTCCTCCTCCTCCTCCTTCTCTCCCTCCTGGCTCCAGGAAGGACGCCGCGGGTGGGGGCGGGGACGCGCAGCTCCGAGCCGGGACGCGCGTTTCTCCCCGACGTCAAACCAGCCGCGGATCCCGGCGGAACCGGGCCGCTCACCTGCCGCGGGTCCTCTCCGGCCCCTCGCAGCGCGGGGCGGAAAGCCCGGCAGCCGGCCGCTCATCTCGCCGCCGCCACCATTATCTTCCTCCACCTCCTCCTCCTCCTCCTGCTCCTCCTGCCGCCGGCCCCTCCCGCCGCACCGCCCGCTCCGCGTCAGCGCGGCCCCCGCACACCACCCCCCGCCCCTAGTCCTAACCGGTTCCCGAAAGAGGACTGCTTGCTTCCTTAAATACGAGGTTGTATATAAAACATCGTATTAGGCTTCAAGCTACGCTCCTAGCCCAGGATCTCATCGCTATCGTATCCTGTTAACTGCCTGTCCAAGCTCCTGCTCCCCGTGTCTCACTCGGTGCCCGCGTAGAAGCAGGATCGTAAATTGCTCCACATAGGGTCCTGCCATTTACGGTATTTTGATCAATACAGTGGGGCAGCCATAAGCAAAAACACCCCAAAACCTATCAGAAGAAATATATACATATATATAGATTTTTTTTTTAGCTAGAAACTGAAGAGTTTTCCATTTTTTAAAAAAGGCAAGGAGGCTTCTAGACACAAGGAAGAATTTCTTCACTGTGAGGGTGGTGAGGCTCTGGCACAGGCTGTCCAGGGAAGCTGTGGCTGCCCCACCCCTGGAGGTGTTCAAGGCCAGGTTGGATGGGGCCTTGGGCAGCCTGATCCACAGGGATATGCCCCTGCCCACAGCAGGGGGGTGGAACTAGACGATCTTTAAGGTCCCTTCCAACCCAAACTATTCTATGAGTCTATGATTCTATGAAGATCCCCAACAACTAATGGGAAATTTTTGTGTCTGCAACCTGTATTTGTACATAGTGACAGTATTGTGAATTTGTCTCTTCAGAGAATGTAATAAACGTCTGTGAAGTGTTTAAGCATAACCCACAGCAACTTAGCATAAGTAATCTATACATATAAAGGCTTCCCATTATTTACTGTGATAACATTGTCTTAGTTTGGAAAATAATTTTGTTTTTCCCATTCCTAAAAGGATACTTTCTGGTTCTTGGTAACAGACTAGTTCCTATTCCCCTATTATCACAGAATCACAGAATCACAGAATAACCAGGTTGGAAGAGACCCACCGGATCATCGAGTCCAACCGTTCCCATCAAACACTCTGCAAGAACAGCTGTACTTTTATATCCTAACCAAAATGCCACAGCACTCTGCAAATGAAGACTTTGAAAATGAGAGTATGAAAAAAAAATATTGTTGTGATAGAAGAAAGAAGAAAATATGAGTGAGTTTTGTTGCTTAGGCAACTGCTCTCAAAATCCTTTCCTTATTTTCAATACATTGCAATGCTTTATCTTTTTTCCTACTTTGCTAATAGTTATTATTCATGGACGTTTTTCTCTTCTATCCTAGAGACATCTTACAACCTGGTAAGTATTGTAGTGAAAATAACAAAACCTGGGTGAGATCTCTGTTACTGTCTTCATTTCTGTGACCTGGATATGTGGCCCTGGTGCAGCTCCAAGTTAAAATATTGGATGTAGAGAATGAACGTGAGAGAGTTCCAAAGCTATTGATCCTAGGATAGTTACATTAGTCAAGACACTCTAATTATGGTTAAATTCCATCTTTCTGTCCTCCCTCCAAGAATAACGAAGCAGTTAGGCCTAAATGTGATCTGTTTGCCCTGTTCAGGAGATTTGACCAGATGACCTCTAGAGGTCCCTCCCGATCAACTTCATCCTGTTGTATTCTTAAAATTTCAAGAGACTAATAACGGCAGGCTTTATGACTGCCAATTTATATACAGGAGAAGTTCCATATCCTAAGTGCATTTTTCTTCCAGAGCTCCATTTTACTGCATTTGTTTCACAGCTCATTGTGACAGGTCTTCTAGCGCACAAGCTGTCTGTGAACCTAAAGAGATGCTACTGCTAAAGCAACAGTATTGCTATGCTGCATTAGCATTGACCTTCAGGCTCTTACATGTTTTCAATCTGATAATCGTTATTGGGTCACTTCTTTTCTCTTTCAGTTTTTACAGTTGAAATTCTGGAAATTGTGGTCTATTTGTTGTTGAGGTAAAGCTTTTTTTTTTAATGCAACATGGTTTTGTGTTAGCTCTTTCTGAAAATGTCAAAACAATTTTGAGTTTTATAGAACCACACTTACACGAAATTAAGATCCTGAACAAATGTAAACTGCCCTTTCAAAACTGACTGGTTCATGTTTAAATATAGTAAATAAAACCTGACCGGAAAACTGGTATTAAAAGCACCGAGACTAGTCTGTAACAGTTATAAAATGAAGTTACCCTGTGGATGAATCTATACAATCTGCTGGATGCTAAATGGTAATTTTACGAGGGCGACAGTTTTTTAAGTCATTGTGGCAATCCGTGACAGGCGCAAATGAGCCATCTTCCGACATATTCAGACACTCTTGCTATGTAAATAGTGCTATTTACACTGAACAATTTTTCATTGTATATTGCTTCCTCTCTTGTATACCAATTTAAAACCAAGCATTTGCATTGTTCCATGTGTCATTTGCTGTAAGGCTTGGTGACCTCTCAGTGACCAAGATACGCTTAGGGGGAAATGGGTGTAAGCAGGCCTTCCTTCGCAGAAGTCCTGCACCTGCTGAGATGAGCCTCAGTGCTTCACATATGGCTTGTGATTGCGCTTGCCACTCAGTTTTGCTGCAAAGATAAAAAAGCAGGCAGAAACTGTCAGATTTTAGAGACCCATCATTCCCTTGGTTCCTGCATACACACAGAGCTCGTATGGGCTTCGTGGACAGAGTCATACAGGGTTTCTAAATCTGCTCAATAATGCCACACTCTGCCTTTGTTCTTGTCATATTTTAAGGTTATTTGGCACAAGCTGCTGCGTGAGTATCGGCAGAGATCTATCTCATGAAGAACAGCCTAGCCCAGTTTTCATATGAATATATTGTTACTTGGATATTTCAAAGACGAGGTATTTATGCTGAAGGTTTCCTTGTTCAGGAAAAAAAAACCCCTACACTCTGTAAAGTACATTAATTGGATTCAGCATGTCTACATCCACTTCTATTTATATAACCATTAACCTAGATAAAAACCTTGGCCATGGCAGCTCTAACACTTTTTACTACATTAGTCTACTAAACTAGTCAGTTTGTATGTCTTTTCAGGAACTGGAGATTGCAATGATCTTAGATCTGTGGCTTGTTATTTTCATCCTTGGGCCAAAGGCAAAACAGCTTTCACAGGCTGAAAAGACCAGTGCAAGCTTGACACAGTTTTAAGGTCAGGTAGCTTAAGGTCTGCGAGAGAGAAATGAATGCTTTTTACTGTCTGCAAGCTTGGGATTACAGCTTTCATATGTCAAAAAGCATTAATCTCTGACTCTAGTGGTGTGTGAATTATCTTTTGCTGAAAGAGTGTGGGCTGTCTCAGAGGTGCTTGCCAGCTTTCAGAGATGGCTTTCAGAGATGGAATTTTTTTCACATTCTGATACTGGACCAGCCTGTTGAAGGAGGGATAGTGCAAAGTATTTGACGCTGTTTTGCATGACAGTCTTCTAAATTGCAGGGACATGGATTTGACGAATAGACCACAAGATAGGTAAGGAATTGACTGGATATTCACACTTCAAGAGTTGTAGTCAACAGCTTAATGTCCAAGTGGAGACCAGTGATGAATGGCATTCCTCAGGGACTGGTATTGGGACTGATGTTGTTTAACTTGCTTGTTGAAGATACGGACAGTGGGATTTGAGGCACCCTCAGCAAGTTTGCTGACAACACAAAGCTGTGTGGCATGGTCAAGATGCTGGAGGAAAGAGATGCCATCCAGAAGGACCTTGATAGGCTTGAGAGGTAGGCCTGTGCAAACCTCATGAAGTTCAATAACACCAAGTGCAAGGTGCTGCACCTGGACCAAGGCAGTTCCCAGTATCAGTACAGACTGGGGGATGCATGGATTAAGAGCAGTCCTATGGAGAAGGACTTGGGGATATTGGCTGATGAGAAACTCAACATAAGCTGGCAAAGTGCACTTGCAGCCCACAAGCCAAATGCATCCTGGGCTCACGTATCAAAAGTAGCATGACCAGCAGGTTGAGCAAGGTGATTCTACACCTCTTATCCACTCTGGTGAGACTCTGTATAGTACTGCATCCAGCTCTGGAGTCCTCAGAACAAGAAAGGCATGGATCTGTTGGTCTAGAGGAGAGCCACAAAAACGAGCAGAGGGCTGCAACACCTCTCCTATGAGGGAAGGCTGAGACAGGTAGGGTTGCTCAGCCTGGAAAAGAGAACTCTCCGGGGATACCTTATTGCTGCCTTCCAGCGCCTAAAGGGGGCCTACAAGAAAGCTGCAGAGGGACTTTAGACAAAGGGTAATGGCCTCAAACAGAAAGAGCATAGATTTAGATTAGATATTAGGAAAAAAATCTTTGTTATGAGGGTGGTGAGGCACTGGAACAGATTGCCCAGAGAAGTTGTGCATGCCCAAGCCCTGGAGGTGTTCAGGACCAGGTTGGATGGGGCTTTGAGCGGCCTGGTCTTCGGAAAGTGTCTCTACCCAAGGCAGGGGGGTTGGAAGTAGAAGCTCTTTAGGGTCCCTTCCAATCCAAACTATTCCATCATTCTTTGAATAAGATGTCCTAGACTCAACCAGCTTATCTTCTCAATTAGTTTGATCTGAAATAGCTAAGTCAGGAGTAAGGAGTCAGATCTACGATTTTCAAGCCTAGAAATCACCAGTCTTGTCAACTATTATTGTGACTTCCCATATAACGTACTTGCAAAACTTCACTCCGCGTATCTGCATTCAGTCTGTAACTGATTAGCAGCAACAAATACAGGGTCTACACGCATTTTCCTTCATGAAGTGATTTCCTGTGTCAGGGAATGATACCTTAACATATCTTCCAGCACTTGTGGACATTACACAAGGATGCTTGGCATTTTCTTTATCACTTGCACTAGTAGTCTTTGAGGTTGTACTGGAAGATCTCAAAGGCTTTATTCAGTAAATGCTTCTTCTCCCTTTTCTTTCTTTATATCTGTGCTGGCTTTGGCTGGGCTACAGTTAATTTTCTTCATAGTAGCTAGTATGGGTCTATATTTTGGGTTTGTGCTGAACGCAGTGTTGATAATACAGAATTGTTTTTGTTATTGCTGAGTAGGGCAAAAGTCAAGGCCTTTTCTGCTGCTCACACCACCCCACCGTTGAGGTATGTTTTCCTGGAGATTGCTGAACACCTGCCTGCTGATGGGAAGCAGTGAATAAATTCCTTGGTTTCCTTTGCTTGCATGCACAGCTTTTGCTTTACCTATTAAAATTGTCCGTATCTCAATGCACAAGTTCTCTCACATTTACTCTCCTGATTCTGTCCCTCATCCCACAAGGCATGAGCGAGTGAGTGAGTGCGTGAGTGAGTGAGTGAGTGAGTGGCTATATGGTGCTTAGCTGCTAGCTGGGTTTGAACAATATCTTGTGACAGACCAAGAATATAGCCTCTAATTAACTGGGATTCAACACCCCTTGAAGTCTCCTGGTGCTGTTTCAAACATTGGTCATTGCTCCCAAAAAGCTCAATGCAGTTTTCTACAAATCTTATCCTCTGATGAACCTCATCATCCCATTGGCCAAGCTTTGAAGCAGGCACCGCATATACTAGAATAGAAATATTCACTTCAATTGGGTTGCAATTATTGTGGACGGCCTACCCATACCCCATAGAAACAGGTTGCTCCATTTTTAATGGTATAATGATCTGAGGGGACAGCATATCACTAGCTATGCTTTGAAGCATTTACTTTGCCTGAGAGGCCATATACTAAATATTTAATTAATTTAAAATGTAAAGAATGCTGCCTTATCTATGAAGAGACCTTAAACAGACAGCTGGCAAGGAGAAAGCTCTTCGGGGTATAATAAAGTAAACCTGCCATGCCTGCCAGAATACTAGGCAATAGACATAATCACAAAATAAAATCACAGAGATAAAAAATTCTGAAAGTTTAAGTTATAATAAAAGGAGAAATGTAATCAGTCAGGAATCAGCCATATGGATAGTGTCATGAGTATGTGGTAGTATTTGAGGAATTCAGCCACAATACACTGAAGTAGACGATTTCGAAATAAGTATAGTGTACATGAAGGTCACTCTCAATTTACTATTGCCCTTTTTACACACTGTAGAGAATCTTCACTCTTCGTGTTCGCTAGAGAATCAGTCACTTTTTCATTCTGTTTTTACTGGGTTTTGAGACATAAGCACAGATAATAGGCCCCTCACTATAAGAAAGACACTGATGTCCTAGAGTGTGTCCAGAGAAGAACAATGAAGCTAATGAAGGGGCTGGAGAACAAGTCTTCCAAGGAGTGGCTGAGGGAGCTGGGGTTGTTTAGCTTGGAGTAGAGGAGGCTGAGGGGAGATCTTATTGCTCTCTACAACCACCTAAAGGAGGTTGTAGCAAGGTGGGTGTTGGTCTCTTCTCCTAAGTGATAGGTTGATAGGACATGAGGGAGTGGCCTTAAGCTGCATCAGGGGAAGTTTAGATTGGACATTAGGAAAAATTTGTTCACAGAAAGGGTCATTGGTGGCTGCCACAGAGGAGAGGAAGGAGGCGAGGCAGCAGGTGCTGTCTCCTGACCTGACTGCACATGCATAACCAAAGGGTTCAGGCAGAGGTTATTCTGACAAGGGTCTGTTGAACTGCCAGTGCCCCTGAAGCCCCAAGTCCAAGGCCAGACCCTTCTTGACACAGCTTCTGTGCATGCTGAAGTATATATTAAAAAATATAGTTTTTTCTATATATAGAGAGTGAGAGGAGTTGCTGCCAGATTGACTACATCTTCCAGAGCAGCTACCATGCCCCATGGGAGTGGTGACTGCTTTTTCTTTTTCCCCTGCTATTTTTCTCTCTCTTTCTTACTTATCTTACTGTACTTCTTTTCCCTTGGTGCTATGATGTACTGGATCGTGTCAGAGTTGTGTTGTAGTTTGTTTAGCGACCTTGGCTCTCTCCAGGGTACCAGATTCTGATCTGACCAGACAGGGATCTGTTTTTGCAACTTTGAGAAATTGCAACTCAGAGTGCAGGTGAGTTTCTAATTTTGGCTGTGTTCAAAATAAATACTGCATTAAAACTTACCCTGGCAGAATTGTCAGGCTTCAATTTGCTGCGCAGATATACCAGATACCCTCCCTCTTTGATTGTGTAAGTTAGGATGCTCCTGAACACCACTGGTGTAAGGAATGGACCTTAACACTTGCTGTTCTCCATCTCAGACCAAGAAGCAGATGGAGAAAAGTCTTTGTCAATCCATCCAAATGATCTTCTCTAAAAGCAACTCTGCAGTTCAGAGTGAAAAAACATTAAAAGAGATGTTCTGGACTGTATGTCTTCTAGCAGTGTGATTTTGCTGATAGTTTCACCTCCATTTCATCTTTCTATTACAGTGCCGTTTCTGAATTGTCTCAGGGAGAGGGCATGAGTGAGTTTAAAGCCTAACTCAGGGAAGGCAGCAGTGGTGTGCAGTTTGCAAGGTTGAAAGAAATGTAGGACTTTGCAGAGTCAGTGCCTGTTCTGTCCATTAGTGAGGCAGGTGAAGCCCTCAGTCAAAAACACCTGCAGAGAGGACAGACAGTAGGAGTGCTTGCTCAACAGAATGTGAAATATTGACTGTATCATTAATCAAGTGACTGGGTTTTTTTCTTGATGGGGACTTTTTTGCCACTTCAGCAACAAGCCAAATGGTTCCCTCACTGGTGGGCTGGTTTCTGGTACTTCCAGCCCTGCATGTGATGCCATAGAAACCAGTCACAGCATCAGCCCAAGTGGCTGGATGTTGAGGCTCTGAAGCAAGTCCAAAGAAGATCAAGAAGCTGGTGAAGGGGCTGGAGAACAAGTCTTACGAGGAGCGGCTGAGGGAACTGGGGTTGTTTGCCTTGAGAAGACGAGGCTGAGGAGAGACCTCATTACTCTCTGCAACTACCTGAAAGGAGGTTGTAGAGAGGAGGGTGCTGGCCTCTTCTCTCAGGTGACAGGGCAAGCGGGAACAGTCTCAAGCTGTGCCAGGGGAGGTTCACAATAGACATCAGAAAAAAAATTCACAGAAAGGGTCATTGGGCACTGGCAGAGGCTGCCCAGGTAGTTGGTTGAGTCACCATCCCTGGGGGCATTTAAAAAACAGGTGGATGAGGTGCTCAGGGGCATGGTTTAGTGATTGATAGGAATGGTTGGACTTGACGATCCTGGAGGCCTTTTCCAACCTAGTGATTCTGTGATTCTGTGTTTCTTGCTATAAAGATGCGGCCAGCTGCTATGGTTACATGTACTCTATTTGTTACTTCTGGCCTCTCTTGTAATATTTTTGTTGTCATGGTTTCATAATATGTCACCATAAGAACATATTGAAGTAGGTTAAAAGAGCGAAGAAAAATAAACACCTTTTAATATTGTCTTTAATTAAAATAAAACCTGTTTTATTGATATATGGTATTTTTGCTTTATATTGATCAATACAGAAAACCATGTGCTTTATAGATAATTAATGCCTAGCAAGATCCCACTATTTGTAAGCCATTTGCATTTTACCGGACTTAACTTCTTCAGTAGTCTTCTCCTTATCCCCTTTTTTCCCCTCCAAGTTTAAGGGAAAAAACACTTTATATTTCTGCTTCCCTTATGGAAACCTCTAATTTGAGGGGGACGGAGATACATAACTTCCTTTCTCTCTCCTCAAAGTCCAGTCATCAACAGTCCTTCTAGCAGTACTTTCTACTACCTCCCACAGATCACCTGACAGTTTCACCCATGTGCTAGTAAGTTTGCAGTGATTAGTACTGTTAGTAGGGATAGCAAAGAACTGATGTTTTTCTAGTTTATTTTTCAGTTCTTAAATATGACTCAGTACAACCACCTTTGTCCTGCTGTATATCAATGAGTATATATGTATATCAATGAGTATATAAATGTATATCAATAAGACAGAAATAGAATTGAACTATTTGTTGCTCCCTTTCCATCTCCATTCTAGCCCCCAAGAAACTACTTCTCACTTCTGCCACCCACTCTCACCTCTGATTCCTCAATTAGAGCAGTAGTTGCAGTTTTCCCTGAAAGATGATGAAATTGCAGATGGAGCAGAATTTCTGAATTAATTAAAGTCTAGCAGTGCACTAAACTGAATAGGCTGTTTGCTGGGACTGTAAGAACCAGTAAATCTATTCCTTCTTAAGGCTTTTTTGAGAGCTTTCACATTCCCAGTCAAACTGAAAAGTCATCAGAAAGAAAAGAATAAAGCTGTCATGTGATACAATAAACTATATTGAAGCAAAGCTTTCAATTTCCCTGAAAACTGGCAAACTTGTTTGTATGAGGATATGTAGGAGAGAGACCACGAAGGCAGTAGTGAGAAAAAGGGGAAGCCATAAACAAGAATACAGAGACACAAACCCAGAAAATGAAGCAGCAGAAACAAAAGCAAGAAACAAACCATATCGGTCACATTAATTGAGGGATTATTAAGAAACTGGAGGCAAAGTGGAAAGTTGCAACTGATAAGGATGCAAACCTGAGGGTCCAGGATGCCTCAGAGGGTCAGTGGAGCTGTGGAGACTGATGAAGAGATATGCAGGAGTGGAAAAGGGCAGGAACAAAGCTGTGGTAGGCAGCAGTTATGCATGGAGGAAGGTTCCTATTAGGCTGGTGCAAAAATAATTGCTCATTTTAATCAACTTGAAAGAAGTATATCCCAGCTTAGAATAAAATTAATTAATCTAAATAAGAACCATTTTTTGCCAACAAGTTTATTTATTCTGGTACTGTAGAATTGTGGAGTCTGGGAACCACTTAAATCTTTGAAGGTGCTTTGAGCTGCTGCTTGGTTGTGGAAAACCTCCCCTTGCAGGAAGCTGTTGAGATGCCTCAAAATGTGGTAATCAGTAGGAGAGAGGTCCAGTGAATAAGTTGGTTGAGGTGGAGTTTCACAGATCAGTTCATGCAGCTTCTTCATTTGTGAGACATGCGATTGGACACTGTCATGGAGCAGACACAGTCCTTTTCAATTGGTCAATGTTGGATGTAAGCATCGCAGTTCCTGGTGCTTTTAGTTGGCTCCTCTGCTGTGATGTCTTTGCCAGGATTCAAGAAGTTGTAGTGGATGATTCTACTTGCCGACCAACAGATCTTCTGATGCATCTTCAGTTTGGGGAAGTGTTTCGGTGCTTCACCTTAGTCCAGCCACTGTACCGAATACCAGCGGTTGTTGCACAGAATCTGCTTTTCGTCACATCACAATGCGATCAAGAAAAGGATTGGTTTTATTGTGTAAAAGAAGCACAGTGGTAATCACTGACTGCCATGGAAATGTCTAGTATCTTCAGAGATGTCTCTTTTTCCAGTTGGATGGAAGTGCCAGGCGAATCAATACTTGTTTAACAAGCAAGGTTATATGGAGAAAGAAATTAAGAGCTTCAAAACTCCAGATTCTGCAGCTAAAAGTCCACCTTGTCTTTTGAGCTGTAAGCCACCAGGAACAGCTACTTTGGCAAAAGAAACACTGATACTACAGATCATGTCAGAGTTGATATAGCCTCTATGCAAGAGAAATAAAAATGCCATCCCACAGTAAAAGAGAAAAATCCTTCCCTCACAAACATCCCACTTTATATGTCAAAACATGCTTGCCCTCAAAAGGCTGTCTTTTTCCCTTGGCCACTGCTTTACTAGCTTGTCAACACGTCTGCATATCAGATGTATCTCCAGTAGGTAACGAAAAGACTTATCTAACTGACAAATCTGCCTCTGTCCCATTTTTTTTCATGCTGTGCCCTGCCAACTTACCTCTCTGCTACTGAGATATTTCTTAACATTTCCACCTCCTTTCTGCTTTTACTTCTCTACTGAATTCTGCGGAAAAGTAGCTCTCAAAAGTGCTTCCAGTGTTTGGTTACAAAGCACGTGCTGAATCCGTAGCTTGCTTTTCAAAGGTGTACCAAACCTAAACAGACTGCAGGGCAACAGCCAGATGCTCCATACCTCTGAGAAACCAGGCAAAGCCACCACTACCTTCTGGCATCCGTGAAAGCAGATCTAGAGGTCTTTATGCTGATACACTGAAATATCCTTATGTAGCCATTGCTTATATTAGAAAAAGCAAGCACAGCTACAAATTCTGTTTATTCTATATTCTTCCATATTAATTTATTACTTAAATTGTATGAACCTCAGAATTATTTGGATAACAGCCCAGAATGAAAGGTCTTCATAGAGCTATTTAGTGCCCTGATATACAAGAACTAGAAGCAAATGTATGGCAGCACTAACTCAAATCTGTGAAAGACATCTTAACACCTAAGCCAGCTTTCATAAAAAATGAATAATTTTTGATAAATGAAGCACAAAACTATACACAAGTGAAATGCTATTTCAGAAGCATAACTGCAAATCTAACTTTGTGGATCCAGGTGTAGATGCACATGTATTTGCATAATTAGAAACTTTACAAAAACAACGACCATACCTCAAGCATCTTTTCATCCAGTTCAGGTTAGGGTCACATAAGGACTCTTCTTTAGGTAGTCTCATAAAATGTATGCAGCAAGATTTATGTTCTAAAGGCAATCAACTGGCATACAAGTACCATGCCTCTGTGTTATATGTGAATCAAACAAAGTTTATTTTTTGAACATAAAAGGGCAGTTATCAGCTTTTAAGGTCTATAAAATGGACCTTGGAAAGACTGGCATAGGCTATGCCAGCTGATTCCAGATATTCAAAAGAGCAAGCATGTCACCGAACATCATGCTGAAACTTAAAGAAGTTAGAAAAATGAGTACCATTCAGCTGCCCAAGTTCTGCAACTCTAGGCAGTACAGCCAGCTGTCTATTGCCAGAAAGACATCTCTTACATAGAAGAGCTGCTGTTCACCTTCCTGCTTTCATGCCCTAAGCTTTACCAAAGGATGTATGAATGCATTTGAAAAAGTCTTGTTGATGCTTAAATAGACTGTAAAATAAATCTGCTGCCATCACCTAAATTCACAAGAGAAAATGTAGTTCCTGTTAAAAGCAGCTTATCAATAAAAATGGATTAGCAACAATTAAGAAGGATATCTGTTGGTAAACAATGAAATTGCAGACCAAGGTAAATATATTGTTACAGAAAACAGTTTTTTAGGAGAGGAAATGTTTATTTAAAAACTGCCAATGTTTAACAAAAACAATTTTACACCATTTTCCATTTTCTACAGAAACACAATAACTTATAGCTGTGCTTAGTCCATTCTGTCACTAATACATATAAAAACAAGTCTGCTGATAAATAAGTGAAAAAAAAATCTATTTATTAACCACCACCACTAAAATTGTACCTGTAAATTTTGGAAGACATCTGCATAGAACAGTTAGGACTGTAGGGTTGCTCTTTTTTTAAAATATATTTTGTACTACTGGGATATGTAAAAATTTAATTAACATGCAATACAAAATATTTGAGATAAACAAGGTAAAACTCAGTGTGCACAACCAGAAAGCAGTGTTAGGATGTCCTCCTGTATTTCTAACTAGACATTAGAAAATTGAACATTTTATAGAGCAGAATTTCAACTCCCCTTCAAAGCAAAACTAGATTTATAACCATGAAAATCTACCTGGTTAGGTTGCACTGAATGTGGAATAAAAGCGTGGAGAAAATTATCAACTACTATATAACCACAAATAATTGTAGAACATCTCAAATCAACAGGAATTATATGCATTTTAAAAAGGACAATCATGTGTGAGATGACAGGGTGACAAATGTGCAGTTTACTGTTGTACCATAAATGTATATAGAACGCTTGGAGAACAGTAAAATTTAAGCCATTCACTATTAATTAAGACTCTTTCCGTTCAATATTGCATCTATTATCATATGGTGCACAAAAGCTTATAATTAGTCCCTTAATATCTCACATAAAACTTAGACATTGACCTATATGCTATTGATACACAATACTTCCCGAACTAATGTATTATTCTGGTCTGCACACAGGTATATTATATGAAAATCTTTCCACTACAAAAGAGGAAAAAGAAAAATATCCAGAAAGGGTGAGGAAGGAGGAAAGCTGGAACAAAAGGGAAGGGAGGAAAGTGCTACAAAGGGAGCGGGGAAGCTTTCTTAGCTACTGATACCCCATAGAACCCTTATTTCTCTTCAGCTGCCCTTGTAAACCTGTAATATTCCAAAACCTCAACAGTTTCTGCTCACCCATAGTGCTAATGAACATGTACTAACCTAAGCTCCTTTTTTCCTTGGAGCCAGAAATATGACAATCTGCAAAAGACAAAGAAGTCAAAATCCACCACACTAAAAATGTCAAAGCCACCACGTAGTAGAGGCTGATACCCTCTCGGCAGCTTGTCCTGACCCTGTGTCAATGAAGTCAGTAAGCATTTTTTCACACATTTTAATAGATGTAAAAATCAAGCATTCAGATCAGAAATAAACTAATGAGCAGATCCTGCAAATTATTTCTGTACAAGGACTGTGGAGATGCTCATACTCAGTTTTCTGATTTAATGAACCCCTAAGTAAACCAGGATTGTACATATTGACTGTAGGCTTTCCTGCAAATTCTACCTTCTGTCCTAGCAGTTAATAAGATAAAATTAAAAAACACCAACCACCTGTATGAGCAGAACATGTCCATGCTATTTTATGTTTTGCATTTAAGATAATGAGCAACATTTTCAGTATTACCCTGTGATTTTAGATGCTCACTGCAGACAGTTTGGAATGAATCACATTGTCCAGAAGGAAAGTGGAAAGGTGCTAGGAAAAGTGCTCTCAAATCCAGTAATTCAAAATAAGAAGCCATTCAAAACGAGGAATCTGAGAATCTTTCTTAATGTGATTCATTTTTATAAAAAGAGCTTGAGAAAAATATTGAAGTACCAGTTTGTATACAAATAGCAATTTCACCTGCTAGTTTGTGTCTGACATACTTTTCCCAATCTCCTGTGACACTAAAGCTTTTTATCCAAAATATGTGTCTCTGTTCCCTCCTGGAGGACTCCTGAAAGGTATCCCCTAGGAAGGACACTGGCTGAGCACTTCCCAATTATCCTAGCCTGTAAGAACGTACAAACTCTTTCACTGTCTCAAAAGCTCCCGACAAGCACTTGAAATAACCATCACCACTAATAATATGGTTTGTGTATGCACACAATTGCCCAGGTATCATGGAAGTAAGGCAGAATAAGCCAGAGAGGGGAAGCAAGAGATCTCACTGGTTTCAGCAGAACCCCTGACATTGGCAACGATCCTGCCAGACTGAGACTTAGGACAGGTCTTCAGCAGAAGACTCCTCTTTGCAGATCACCAATGTCATATAAAAATAGACTTAATGTGGGAGATTTTGCCTTTTTCACAGGACATTATATAAATACAGTTATGCCATCCATCCATACACCCATGCATACATGCACACATACTATGGGAGAATAAATACAGATAATTTATTCACAGATAAGCTCTCTACTGAAGACAAAAAATAAAAAAAAAATCCCCTTCTGAAAGGAATTCATCCTACGACAAAGTAAGACCAGTGAAAAACAAACTTAATGCTTTACATTCACTATCCTGTAAAACACTGGTAATCTATCAGTTTCCTTTCCAGTGTCTTACTGTCCTGTTATCATTTTATTCTTTCTACTAAAAAACCTTAGCTTTTATCTCATTTATCTGCACTTAAAATCTACATAAACTTCATAATGGTTACAAATGTGTATCTGAGAATTTTTCATAGAAAAAATACTGCAAAATATTATGTGTAAAATCAGTTGAATTTCCCCCCAATATGAAAACTGTGAGAATTAAATATTTTTTCATGTATCTTGATAAAATAAACATTTTGCCCTACATAGAATTGTACTTTGATGGACATTACTGTGCTAGAAAATTAATGTTTAATGATTCACATAAGTACTGTAGTGCTGTCATTACTTTGGATCTTAATGCTACTTAAAATAATTTAAGACTTCTATTATTTCTATTAAGCAAAATTAAAGATGACATTCCCAAGCACAGTTTTCAAGATGACTACCCAGTTTTCAATGTAGCCACTTCAAAAACAAGAAAGAAAATCTGGAACAAAATGAATAAATACAGTAGGTACAAAGATACTTTGTCTTGTAAAAACAAGTTCCAGTACCTCGTGTCATTTATGTGACTTTCTAACAACAGGGAATAATCTGTTCAACAAACCATTTATTTACTCATTTTACACAGCCATTCAGGAAGTCTTCCCGTATTAATGATGTACCAATTTCATAACTTCATTCACAATGAATGTACAAGAACAACTCATCCAAGAAAGGCTCTCTGTTTCCCCACTATTATATTCTGTTCAGAAAGTGCCCCATGAAGAAAATATTCACCTTGCCATGTTTCATCCTACCTCCATCTATACAGTAGGATTAACAGCAGGTTCCAGATGGTGAAGATAAAGATGCTTAATAATTTATACTTAAGAGTTACTCTGTTCAAAATAGTTGTATTGTACATAAGTATTTGCCAGCTACCAACAACTAAAAGCTTTTGCAATTCTAGTATTCAGACTCCTAACAAAAGGTTTTTTGTTAAAAGATAAGTCTAATACATATAGTGCATCAAAACAGATACTGCAAAAAGATTCCCTGTCATTACAAGATAGGTCTTTGTGAGACACTGAATATGGTACTGTATAATGCTAGGGAACTCAGAAGAAACACAACAACTGTCAGAAGCTTCCTGCAAGACTGCAACATCAATTGAATATACAGAATAACAATATGATTCAGATGTGATGTTAAGGTCTAGTGTGAATCATCAGGTACAGTATTAGCTTGTGGGTAGATATAAAACACTGTGCTAGACAAAAAAACCCCAAATAACTAAAACCTAGTCATTGCATGTTTAGCATTTATGTTTTTTCTTTAAATCAATAATTTTAAGCAGTAAAAACGTATCCTAAATTCACTACAATAGACTATGCCCTGAGAAGTAACATTACACACCAAGTAAAAGCCACTATTAAGTGTCAGGTCTATAATTCAAAAGCATAAACCACTACAAGGAATTTCTTGGAAGCACATATTTCCTCCATTTTTCAGCAATACGTTGCTTCTTTAGAGGATAAGACTAATGCAAGTTTATGCTCATTCTAGTTTTCCCAACTGTAACCATAATATTTGTTTTTCTTTTCTCATTTAAACTGTCCTGGAAAACTAGATGGCTTCATAGATAAAGCTCTTGCTTTTCACCTAGGAAAGAGGATGTAGGTCTAGCATGAGGTTCCAGAAAAAAACAGCCTGATGAATTCCACTTAAGGACATCGATCAGAGCACTTTTTGGGAGGTAGTCAGAGTTATTTAAAATTGAAATGAGGCCACCTCACCAATGCTTTGCTACATTCTTCTTTGCTGGCTGGAAGATTAGAGAAGAGGTCGGGAAGGAAACACACCTCCGAGCTCACGGGAAAAAAAACAAGGAAAATTATCTTAGACAGGGACACTAAACTTCCTTTAAAGGTAACTTGAATGTTAAGTGCATTTGAACATAAGAGGGAGTTATCCTCTGTCCTTTATATCTAACATTAATAAAACAGCAAGATCTAATTGTAAAGACCTCTCATCACCAAAAGAGTACAAGACAAACATGCATTTAAAAGTCACATCTACATCTCACTTCACTGCTGCTTTTTCCAGAATTTCTCTGGAAGATACAACTCAGAAGTTGCGTCTGTCTCGCCCCATGCTTTAAGTGCAATGGTTCAGTTATTAGTAAATTAAAAAAAAAAGGAACATTCTTCCCTCACAGAAGGCAAAACAAAACTAAGCAACCAACCTTGTCCAAAAACTCAATCATCAAGTCTTCAAAGACTCACCACTTAAAATTAGGCTCTGGTACTCACATTTTGTTCATTGCATTAGAAGTTATTCTGAAAACGTTTACTTGTTGAGTCTGACTATGCAGACATAGCCTTTCCAAAGCCCTTCATTTCTGCTCATGAATATTACACAGTATTGTCATAAAAATCCATTATCTGCTTAGGAATAAACTCACTGCTGCCCATTAAAACTAGCTACACATCCTAACTAAGTGGAAGTAACACAAAACTGGAAATGCCAGAAATATTGATTTTGAGAAAGTTTAGAGTCTGTCTTACCACTTCACTTATTTGTCTTAAAATAAGTTCTACATAAGGTAATTCCTACTTATACTATTAGGTTAATTTATTATCCCCCTTATTTAAGGATTTGATTGTATAAAGAATATGCAAGAAGTCAACAAAACACCAATATGCAGATATGAGTACATTAACAAATATTAATCACAGCAGCTATAGCAATGCATTCCAATAATACCTTTAAATATATTTGTTACTGTAGCTATCTTTAATGCTGTATGTGCTGCTCCAGCGACTGTAACACACAAGATAAATCAAATGCCAATGTAATAATAGTTAATACATTTAGCAGCAGATAATTCAATCTCTTAAAAATGCAATTCCTTCTATTCTACTTCTGTAGTTTCAAGGACAAAGAAATTTCTACAAAACTAATCCAGTGAACAAAAAGAATTTGCATCAATTCAAATTACATACTACAGCAGAAGATAAAATCAGTAAAGATGCTGAACTTTGTATGAAGACCTTTACAGATGTACAAAGTTTGATTTATATTTGATGGAACTTCAGAGAGTGAGAATCTTGTATTCTGCAGCTTTTGCTCGACATTTTCTCTGCAAGAATGTTTATTAACTACATTATAATTCTCTGACCTCTGAAACACAAAACAACTAAAGTACAGTACTTAAAGTATCTGTACTTGGTAACCTTTATGCATGTTAACTACCAATGGCCTGAAGCCACTTTTCTTTTTTTTGAAGTGGTGTCTGCTGAATGGTTAGACAGATACATTCTGAAGATGACAGTTCCAAAACCATCACACAACTGTGAGCTTAGTGCAATTTGCTGGAAGCACCAATCCTTTAAGTATGAGACTTAAGGACATTGACAGCTTGAAGTAATTTAGTTACATATTTCCTTCTTTCATATAATTTACATTGTTACCATGAAAAAAACAAAGCTCAACTTTTGACAGCTGATTGCACTTTCAAAGGGGAAGATATGACTTATTTCAATTTTGCTTTCATTGTTTACTTTTCTGTGTGGCAGAGTCTGGTCTGCAAGCATTTCTAAATGCAACTATTAGCACTGGATTAAAAAACAAGGGGTAGGCAGAGTATTTCCATCAGGCTTCTAAACCCCACACTAGTAGTCAGACTACAACCATCAATGTTTTGTAGAAGTTATAAAAATATCAGCACCATCTCTAATTAGAGCTCTCAGAACTTTTTCCAAGTATGAAAATACAATGGAAATGTTCAGTTACACAGGACCAAAGGCTGCCTTCCTACAAGCATGCATAACTAGTGCTGACGTGAGTAGGAACTACACGCATGTATGTGAGGGCAGCTATTTGATCTTAAGTGTTTATGATGGAAAGATTGTCAAATTCAATAGTCCACTACTTCCACAACACCGCTCTTAGAAAGCTACCTAAGACTACAGATTATAGTCTGGAAGAAATATACAAGTTTCAAGTCAGATTCTAATACAAATCTTTTCTTCCGAAAACCACTATCATTCCAGCGTGAGAAGAGAGCAATGCTTTCCTTCCACAGTTCAAGAAATAATTCATTTCATGTTCCCACTTCACTGACTGCTCCTGTCACTAATATTTTCCTCACAAACAGGTAATTTTTGCAAAGGCAAACAGAACATACAACTATGCTACTGTCTACATAATCTAGAATGAAGAACATGATGCTTAATACATTGCCAGCTGACTTCACACTTTCCAGGGTCATACTAGTCATTAATGTGATATCGTTAATCAAGCTGACCCAGGCTACTACACACGCTTTAAAGTATCTTTCATACTCAGAAAAAATCAGGCCCTCTGGGACGGGTTAGGTTTTAAGGTCAGACTCTAATTTGCACTTGAACCTAAACATTTGTCAGTGATCACAGAGACAACATCTCATGATGAAATTACCCTCTCAAGCCATTCCCACACCTCCTTCAGCCACTGATGATGTTATTCTGCAATTAAGACCATCAACCAAGACAGCAACCCAGAGCACCTCAAAACAAATGCTCATTTAATACATCCCCAGCTATACAGAGGCAGGTGTGGATGCCCATTGAGTAAAAGCTTTGCAGTGGAGATGCCCAAGCCTAGGTCAGTCTTATCTAGGTACTGTAAACAAAAGAGAGTACTTTTAGAAATGTCTGTTAACAATTCTGTGCCTGAAATGAGTTATAAACATACCCTCTAAGAGGAGAGGTGGTCTGTTTTCACTTTGAAATGCAACAGTAATCCCCAAGAGTAATCCAAGAACTGTTGGAATTCCATGTTTTGAGGGCCTTTTTTTCTTTCCAAATTACACCTTTTGAGCAGGCTACCTTGTTTTATTTTCTCCCTCACTGCTGCACTCTCTGCCCAACAGAAACAGCAACCCGAAACTTGTCACAGTCAGGAGGCACTTTGGGCAGGAGAAATATACAGTAATTTTGGCAAAGGCTCTAGCTTGAAAATCTAATCCCCTCAGTGAATAGTCTGCTTGAAGCAGAGGCAATATTGCCATTGTATGAACTTCTACAGTTGTACAGTGTTTCTCCCCTAGGTCTTTGGACCAGTACAATTTCATTAGTGTAAAAAATCCCTTATCCAGACAAGTTCAAAGGAAATGACAACATAAGCCATTCATGTTTTATTTCAATGGAATAGAAATGTGTTTTGAATTCCCTTAAAATCTGCAGTTATGTAAACAGAAATGTATGGTTGCAGAAGTGCTCTTAAGGAAGAGTCAAAAGACAAAAAACTCCAAAGACTGAAGCTCTGCAAAAGAACAAAAGTGAAGAGAGACCTCCCTCCTGTTGTCTTTTTTTAAATTGTATAGTCTCTGTGACCAGTCAGAAGAATTGCATGGTCTTGGTTAAGTGCAAGTAACCAATGTGTGATTTAACAGAGTAGGATTCCGTAGTGTACGTAATACATTCAGAAATGTGTATCAAGTGTCATTAATTCTGGATTGTTAAGATAAAATAAATAAATAAATACCGAGGAAGAAATGAAGATAAAATAGTCTAAGGAAACTATTTCCAAATATACCTCTGACTGTATGAGTGTGAACATGTGTTTGAACTATTTTCTGTCACATTTTCCCATTTCTCCTTTTCAGGATTTCAACTTCATAGACTTTCCTATCAAACTCATGTGACAACTAATATAAGTGAATAAAATCCCAGTTACAATGGTAAAAGGCATAGCTCCAATACTGTTACTGCAGTCTCTAGAAAGAAACACTGCAGCCTGGTTGGTGTTCTACCAAAGGCTGCTGATAAAAAAGTAACAGCACTCACCAAACACAGTCTGAATCCAATAAGGTATTAACAAGATGACTCTATAGTCAAGAGGAATAACTGGGAAACGGGTTTAGCTGATGGTGACAGATCCTCCTATTCTTTTTCCACACACTGTTTCAGATGCATTTCAGACTTGTTGTTTTTTTTGGTTTTTTTTCTTAGAGCCAAATGATTCAGAACCCACCTTAATGCAGAAGTTAAAAAATAAGGAAAAGGCATAGTGCTATGGTGACTCAGAATGATTTCTCAAAAAGATTAAAGAACTACATTTGCTTAATAAAAAGGTATGCCAGCTCTTTAACAAATTAAGTGACAAACTTCTGTTCTGAATATGAACTTCAGGACTGACTGTTAAAAGAAGGAGAAACACATGATTAGCTAACACTTGCAACCAAGACATGCATTTTTGTCTGAAAAGAGAATATTGCACTGAAAGAAGAACCCTGAATGCTTTTAACTCTTCCTTCAATGACCTAAAAAAGTAACTAACCATTTCCTATAAGCAGTAGCAAACCTGGCTTGGTCCACATCCCTACAAGTTGATAACACTTTATCAATGAATTGGTATTCCATTTCTGGACCAAGAGAGTCCTGCATAGGAGCACGCTTCAGGCGTTTTGTTTCTTGGGTATAACCTTGTTTGCTGCTGGATTCATTCAAACCATCAACATCCATAGCTTGTGCCATGTGACTTGTTGCAGGATTGTTGTGGAAATTATTCAGAGTTTCATCACTGCTGTCCACAGATGATACTACCGCAGTAGGAATAGGAAGTTGATTGCTTAGCTGGTGCTGAAGGTAGAACACACGTCTTCTTCAGAGGAAAAGGAAGGAAGGAAGGAAGGAAAAAAGAAAAAACAAAAAAAGTCATGTACCAAAAATAATCTGCTGTTGTCGTTGTACTGCTTCAGTTCATTTGCTATCCCACCAAATTCCTTCAGACCGACAAAATCTGCTATCACAGCTCACACTCTACAAAAAAAGGTTCAGTTTCACTTCTGTAAATCTGCTGTTACCTAGTTAGGCACATACACCCAGCTGGCAAAGCAGAGGTTCCCTGCAGCTATGTCATCTTCTGCCTATCCTTTCTGCTCATCTTTCTCTCTTTAAACATTTTAAGTGTGAGGAGGCTGATCAACAGTATCTTGTGTCTCTTCCACAAGCTATAGGGACAAATGGAGCTTACATAAACAAGCTACCCAAGCCCAAGCAAATTTTCCATTCAACAGCTCTGATTATGCTCCTGAATGTTTTCCAAAGGCTTAAGACATAATAGCTTAGAAATCTTTTATTGATTAGTACCTTTTACATTCAGAATACCAACTTGCCTGGCAAAGAACAATCCACAAATGAGAAAGACACTCTTTAGACCAAGTCCTCTTACCTATGACACCATAAGGTTTCATGCCCTGGGTAAATATCAATCAATTCAGTGCAGAGCTCCAACTCTTCCTCTAAACAGTGGGGGAGATCCGTGTTCTGTTCCTCCACACAGGTAGCTCCTGCACCTGCGCTCTGCTCATCCTTCTGAATGCTAAGGTTTTCCTGATTTACCATTTGATTTTGTACCAGTACATTATTTTCTGTCACAGTTCTGCCAATCAAGGACTTGAGTAAGAATTGGCGGTAATGAAATCCACTATGGTCTGAGACATGCATGGATACCCAATATTTAGTGGATGAAAGTTCATCGAAGAGAACCTGAAAGAAAAAGCAGTGTCAATTATCAGCCAGTATAAAGGAGGAATTTACCAGCACTGTTTCTGTACTTAAGTATCCTCTCCTCTGGGGATTTCAGCCACTGTGCTAATAGTTTAAGAATACATGCAGAAAAATGAAATAATCATTGAGCCTTTCCCACTGTATGCTGACAAAAATCTTGGCATGTCTGCACAAAAAAAATTTACACTTCTTCCACACTCAGAAAAGGTAGGTGTCTCAGAAATTTTCCCATAGGCTGAGGGAGGCTGGGGGAAGGAAACCAAACCACTTATGATGAGAAAAAAGCAGTGGATTAAGGATTTCAAAATGGCTTAGAGTAGGCAATGGTAGAGGGTACGTAAAGCTACATGGATAACAAAGTATTTTTATATTTGCGTTGCGCATTATGAGTGTCATGCTGGATGAGTTGCTGTAAAAAGAAACAAAAAGAGGATTTAAAGTAATTTGCACTTTCATTTTCATGGAAAGAATGTCAACCTCTAGCATTATGTTCCAAGTCCCAGAACCCATGGAATACAAAACTAATTGCCTATACCTAAGTTGCTTGGCTTAGTAATTGGGGAACTTAAAGAAAGGCTTTCACACTAACTGTGGTAAATGTTTACATCGGTGACTGCAGTGGTATTTGTAGCATTTCTGGTACCTTCAAATTTTCTTTTAATTCTGAATGTTTTTAAAGTTTCATGATTTATTTCTAGGAAGACAGGCGATTCTGGCTACTGGCAAAGCTTCCTTATTTTACTTTCTCCATTAGAACTAGTGGTTGTATTATTTAAAGGCTTTGATCTTTCTCCTCATACTGCTCCTCCTCTCTACTTTAAACTCTCCAAAGAGATCCAAACTAACATTTTCTTTAACTTCTAAAGACTATCAGTATAACCTTACTGGTATATTCTTGCTCTTAATCTCTTTTTCCAACAAACCAACATTACTTAACAGGACTAGCCAATGCAAAGCAACTTTCACAGGTGTAAGTATTCCTTTTTTTCTCCTGCAGCACAAGGTGCATAGCCTCACACAAAGAAAACCACAAGGCTAGTTTTTTTTGTGGTGCATCCATGCTAAGATATTTGAACACATATAAACTACATAAATCCTGTCTTCTAACTGTGATATAAAACATGCTTCGTTAGGTCTTGACAAGAGATACCAGCATCACTTTCCTTTTATGTATTAGCAAACTGAAGAGCGCTATTAAATAACAGCTGCATATGGGATTCTTAAGGCAGATAAAACACACCATCTCTAGTTCTGTACTATAAACCACAAGAACAGCTTCTCTCTTTCCAGAAGCATAGAGCTTACCATTTCAAATTTCTGAGCATTAAAATTTAAAAACCTGTTGGAAACAATATAAGGCTCAGGAGAAGCATCAGAAAAATCAGACTAGTCTTTATTCAGCTGGAACTGGTACTACACACATTATGTCCAGCTTACATCTTGGAATAATCTTATTAATTTACCTGATGTTTCTAAGTTACAAAAGAACATTGTAATTATGCATTTTAACTACCTGCACAAATCAAACAGAATGATTCCCAGAATCACTCCTTACCTGAACTAGAAAACCTCTTTCACAGCAGCAAGACAGAGGATTGTCTGTAAACCTCTCGATATCTACAGAAAAATCAAAGTTTCTCTTCTAGGAACCTCAGAGTAACAGTGGAAGACGCTTCAAACAACTGGAAGTAAACCAAAAAGCCAGCTAACATCTGATTTCCAACAGAAGCTCTTTACTACCAAGCCAGTTTTCTCCATTTCCACACCAAAGAGCACAAGCCCTTTGCCACCCTTCTGTGAAGCAAAGGAAATTATATGAAAATGCCTTCCTCCCTACTTCTAATGACCTCTTCTGCCTTCAGTGGTGAACTGAGTATCAAGGAACTGGCATCCTGCTCCAGAACAGGACATATGCACTTGGTGGCTTTTGCCTCATCCTCTGGATCTGCACTCCCTCTTATGCCCTCCTTGACCCTGTGCTTGCTTTTTAAAGTGCTTGCTCATCATGAACTGCAGCCCAAAACTTCATCCTTGGTATGGGGCACTAGGGAAGTGAAAAGGAACTGTATCTGGAAAAAAAACCCACAATATTTTTAAGGATAACCAAATAAATATGGCAACGTCCACTCATATAAAAGACATGTACCTCTGGAGGTCAAATCATCTAACAAAATGCCAAGGCCTTACTGGGGATATGTACAGGAAAAATTAACTTTGCTTTATGAACATAATTCTTCCTGGACATCACACAAGAGAGTTCTTCCTTTGTTACTATTACCCCATCACTTTTTTTTTTTTTTAATTGTGGGACCTGACTAGTCACTTTTTATCCTGTAATCATGAAGTTAAGTATTTCTATCTAAAGAAAATAATTTGTCAATCCTTGATGAACTACATCTTATTTTTGTACCTGCATTTCTCGGAAGCATCATGATGTCCATGGATTTTAACAGGCTATACTGATACTATTCTCTTACTCTGGTTCTCCAACTAAATATGCTCCTATCTATTAGTAGGCGTATGGAACCCATGTTTTCCCCCATTGGCTAACTATACTGTCACGTGATAAGGCTGAAGTCAAACTTTCTCACCCTCCTCCCAAGGCAAGAACTCCAATACCAGAAAAATTAAATTGGTTTGGAACAATCCTCTCTTGACAAATCCTTGGGAGATACCTTAATGAACACTATTCAAACACTACGCAAACTTGCTGATGTGGTTCAAATTTTGCAGGAAAAGCAAACTGGGATTTCTACATTCAAACAAGATAATGTGCTTTACTGTCTAGTGTAAGAAAGAAGAAACATCTATGTTCTGTGAGAAAATCTTCCTGCAGTGCCTGAACTTTCTCCTCTAATATTTTATATCTTTTTCCTAGACTGTAGACTGAGATTCAGTCTGAAGAAGCATTAAGTTTACCAATAACCTGCCTCCTCACGACCCCCAAAGTAGACTAACAGTTACACAAATGGTAAACCTGTTTTGAGAAGTCATATTTCAATGATAACACAACATATACTGTTTCTGTGCCTCTGTTTCCCTGCACAGAGTAATAAAAAATACCCAAACTACAACTAAAGACTGTATTATAGTGGAAATGTGGCCCTAAGTTATACAGGGTACTCTAATCTGAGGCAATGTTACAAGAACTAAATGGCTGTAGAATCACAGTGATTTTTTTATCTGCTAATCATCTCAGCACAGTTCCAGTCTCACATCTTAGTGAAATTCACCATTCTTTTCAGATAGTCAGACACACCAATGGCTGAAGGTACAAAATCAGACATCAAGCAAGAAAAGAACCCGTGTGTTTTTGTATATATGTGATGTCCACGTTTTTACTCTCCTCCTTTGTATTTGTTTTTTTCTAACATCACATCTTTTGAATAATCACTTTCTAATTCTGCCTTTTAAAGCTACCTAGACACAAACTTTATCTCAAGATTCTCAACATCTTTTATGTTTCATATTTCTTCCTAATTTTCCTGCATCTTAGACATCTGCTGGGCCATCTGAAGAGATGCATTCATTCAACATGGAGGTTTGAGGAACAGCAACACCACTGAAATTTTGCCAGAGGTAACAAAAGTCATTTGGACAAAACTAAAGAAATCTACCACAACGTAATTCTTTCTGTTTACTTAAACTAGTAAGGAATAGCAACTGCCAATATCACTCAGGGCATTATCCTGATTTTCAAACTGATGTTAACTAAAATTTAATTAACAGTGCTTCTCCTCCCTCTCACCTTTTCAAGAAAGCAATTAAAGACTTATGTGAAAGTCCCTGTTTTCTGTTAATATAGACCTCCAACCCTAACTTCTAACCTCCCATCTACCCCAATCCTGTAGCTCGTCTAAATTTTCCCATTAACTACCATTTCAAACAAGCTTGCTAGGCAGAGGAGTCCAAATTCTGGGCTGGCTCTGGAGTCTGGAACATACTTGCTACATACATACTTGCTACTGGAACATACAGCTATTTTTAAAGTTTCTCAGGTGACAATTAACAGGAAATATCAGCAAAACAGTATCCACTGCTAGCAGTAGCTGGCCCATAAGGCATAAAAATAACTGTTAGACCAACTAAGTAACCTCCATTAAATCTCTCCCTCACTCCCCTATTTACAGGGTGGCAAAATGCAGCAGCTCCCATCAAATGTGTCAATGAAATGCTACTGCATCAACCTAATATTCACAAAGGATTGCATAATAGCTTAGAAACCACAATATTAGTAAGTGCCTATATAATCTGAGACCATGTCACATTAACTAATTCAATTTGATGCAAGTCTCGATGATACCACCCTGTGATCTGAAATATTCACCACTGCATAAGATGTCCCTGATGGAGTTGAAATAGCTTTATCAGCCCTCGGTTTACACGCTGTCAAAAGATACAGTTGGAGCTGAAAAAGCTGGTTAAAAGTACTATTATATGTCCTCCAAAGTTCCTGCTGTTTTCACTTAATTCTTCAATATTCTGAAACCACAGATAGGCTGAATAAGGGTATCAAAACAAGAGTTCACCTGACACTATTTGTCATGTATTATCTTTTTCTCTATTAGGAATTTCAAGATTAGTGGTAGAACAATTATATTCAGTTGTCCATTCCTTATTTCAGCTCAAAGTCTCATCTACCCTCCTGCCACAAGTTCAATAACAGTAAGTACCAAAAGGCAAACAGAAATTTGTACATGGGCAAGAAATATCTGTTCCTTATGCAGAGAAGAACCTGCATACACTAGCAAGAAAAACACAGTGATTGCAATATTTTGCCTGTTCGTTTAAAACATTCTTAGCTACCTGTAATAACTTAATACAATAGTTTCCACTCATGTCATAAGAGGTGCCAGGCAAACCATGTTGTTTTTTTTTTCCAGACAAGCAAATTTCAGACTTTATTCACTATTGTATTATACCTTGACAGAGAGCTTTCCCAAATGCTGTAAAACCCAGATTCGATGGGACCAGGCATTGTAGTTGCTTGGGTATCTTCCAGCAGCTTCAGAGCAGACATTCATTTCCTCCTGCACTAGTCGGTGAATTCTCTCCAGAGGTGCTGCTCCCAAGTTTCCTTTAGTTACAAGACTGGGCAAGGAGTTTTCCTGAATTAGTTGTTGCAGCACCCATCGTCTGTTTAAACAATGTACAGTGTTAGTGGTGAAAGAACAGCTTTAAGAAAAAGGAAAATTGGGGTTTTTTTTTATAATAATCAACCAAACCTTTCTGATATTTCAACTATCTGAACTACACTGTAACTAGATGATGAATAAGTAAACATAACCATGTGAATTCTTCCCATAGTGAAAGCTATGACTTTATGATCACACCCCAGAAAAATTTAACTTTATCTCTATTTGCTTGCTCGCTCACTGTAAACAGTCACAGATACTTAGAGCATACTAGAAGGGAACAAAAGGAAACAGCAAATCTATAAAAAATATGCCAGAACCGTTTGCATGCAATTTCTAATGAGCTCCTCTTTCAGAAACTTGTATAAGGTCCGACACGAAAAAAACAAGAATGTGCTTGTAACTCTTTTATTTAAAAACCAAGTAAATCAGCTATGATCACCTTCAAAATAGTTCCCTTCTGAGTTGGCACACAGCTGCATACAATGCTGCCAATGTTCAAAGCAATTCCATAGATCATTTTCTGAAAGGCTGTTGAAGATTCTCCATCGTTTTTGCTTTCACGTCTTCTACTGACAAAAAATGGGCTCCTTTCAGCACTGATCTGATCTTTGGGAGCTCTTCACCGCAAACTTCACTTAGTAATTGAAAAGTTTCCATCACAGATTTCTTCAGTTCCAGAAGAAATGAAGTTAACTTGATGTTAACTCGCTGATCATTTTCGCATACTGACATTTTCTGACCAAGGGTAAAAAAAGGTCTATATCTGAACACAAGTCCATTTCTATTCCGTAATGCAATTGAGTTGAGCCTTGTATCACTGTGACAGGTTAGAACATGTTCAATAACCACAACTTTGTTTCTCCCTCTGCTCTTGGTTCCCAAGCTATAGGGTTAGTCTCTTTTTTTTGTGTAGGACCTCATACAGCACTAAAATAAGAGTATCCAAAATGAGACAGAAAAAAGTGACTAAATGTACTTTGCCAGTATTTTTTACATTTGTCAGTACTGCACACAGCAAGTCAAACTAGTTTCTGTACAACACCAGCAGAAAGAAAGTGCAAAAGACTTATAATTTCAAGGGCTATAGGTGTAACCAAAACAAATATTTTTACTGCTGAATTATACATATTTGATTTGAAGTGACTGAGATAAGCACATATTCCTACATGGGTTTTTAAGTTTTACTGTGAACTGACTGTTCACAGTAATATTTTACTGGTATTTTGACAGATGTCCTTAATGCTGCAGAAAACATGCATCTGCAGACGGTACACAAGAGGGTCCTACAAAAAGGGATCACAGATGTGCAGACTTCTTTGCAATTCTCTTGACATATGCTGCTGCAATGGGCTCATGTAGAATGCTCTGGAAACCTGGACAACCTCTGGCTTGTGTAACAGTCATTTTTCTGTTTTGTAGTGGCACACAGAGATTCCAAAACTAATTAATTGCTACTTTCAGAAAGGGACCATTTCTGGTTAAAATAAATCAATACATGAGATAAAAATAATATATTAATTTTCTTAAAAATGATAACTCTGTTTTGCAATTCATATATAAAATTGCATATATCTATATATAAAAATTAAAAATAGGTATGCTAACTACTGTTAAAAAGAATCAATAATCTGTCTGCTTTCTCTCTCATTTGAACATTTATAATGTTCTTGTTCACTGGTATTCTTATTTACACTGTGTGTTTTTCTCTTAAGCTACATTTAAAAAAGATTTAAATTATGGGAAGAATATACCAAAGATAATTTATGATAATGGTATTTTCAAACTGACTGCATTTCACAGAAAAAATCACAAACACTAGACTGAAGCCAGTGTTCATATACTTGCTTCTTATATAACATTTGTTTTAATTAAAGATGTACAGCCAAACAAATCAGGTTCTTTGGCTGTTGCGTAAATTTATGAAATGTAGTAATTTGAAGACTTAATTTTTAATTTTTAAAAATATCTTTGATCCAAGCACCTTCATCTAGTATTTTTCATTTCAACCAGTAGGTTTGCAAGAAATGGGAAAAAAGGTCTAGGAATGAAGGCTAAACAAGTAGAGAGGAATTACTTTAACAAAAGATAAATATTACTTAATTAACATCGACTTTTCAGTAAAACCATAAAAAGAAATTATTTTCACTATAAAATTATTCTCATTTCTTAAAATAAGGATTTTTTTATAAAATAAGGAATTCAGATTAAGTTACACAGATGGGAATATGTCAAAACATACAGAATTCATTGTTTCTGCAGCTACAACCAAAGAAAAGTTACAAAATAAAGTCTGGGATACTTTCTAGACTTTTTATATGGGAGAAAAGACAGACAAGCACAACCTCAGAAGATTTAAAAGGTATTATTGGTACCTTCTGAATAGCATGGTAATATTTCAGAGGTTTTTAAGAGAATGTTTTTTCAAAAAAAATTGGAGAAAAGAAATACAATTTCTTCTGTTGTGGAATGCACGTTCTTATTACAGTTCCTGGAATTACCACAGATGAATGAAGGATTATTCAGTAAAAACTGTGCAATCAATAGATATACTGACTGTATGCGCACAAGATCTATCCAAAAACCCCTCAAAAAGAACAGCAAAAGGCCATATGGAAAAATGTGTGACAGGTATTTTCAATATCTTTAGCGGGTATATCTACCATGCGTAAAAAACCAAATATTGGGTATGTTTTACTGAATTCTATAATTGCCCCCTTCTATTTTTTTGCACTTCTGTTTGAAATTTGGTATCACGGGAAAACAGAAAATATAAGATTAATCACTATACTGATGCAGAAAGAAAAACTTTGCACATCCAGTTTTCTGATACGTATCAATCACAATCAACACATCTAAACCAAGCCAAACATTTGTACTATTACCCTCAAATATACTTTTCTGTTTTAGGCAAAGATAGAAAACCCTCAAAAAGTTATAGACAGTTTTACAATTATTTCTAAGATGTAAATAAATCTTAAGAACCTATCTTTCTGACTAATTTCACAAAAAAGTATTGATCACCAAAATGATATGGATGGCACCAGATTCAGCACTAGTTAAACACAAAAATTCATAACTTTCCAATGTTAGCTCTCATGCAGGAAAGGCTAAATCATGACTAACTGCAAAATGTTTTCCCTCATTATTTCTATATACTTGCTCTTCAAACAAAGCAATGAAACAGCATGAGTCACCAGTGTGGGAATTAGTTGATAAGTTTTGCTGCAGCTGGTGTGCATGCTTAATTATCTTGTCATATAAATCTGTCATGTATTGAGAAATAATATGTAGACGATATCCAGACATGATGCTTAGCTGTCTAACAAGACACAGTTGGCAACAATAACCTGATGGGAGTCTCTGGACATGGCTGAATATGCCAAAAATATAATGAGCAACCTTGAAGAGATTTATATTCTTTGTTTAAAACTAGTATATATACTCGCTATTTTTTGTAGGACCTTATGCCTTTTTTAGAAGGGCATCCAATTCAGCGCTGAATTGTATAATAAAAATATTATTATCTTTGCTTCAAAGACTTTGTCCTTTTTAATATTTTACCAGTGAATGAGTGTTTCTCACAATTTGGGGGCTCGTCCGGGATAAGTGATCCTGTCTCTGCAGGACAGGACAGCGGGAAAGGAGAGGCGCGCCCTGCTGCTTTTAGCAGTCTCCAATCTACTGCCCTGCCCTGAGAGGAGCAGTGAACCTTGTCCGGGTGGAGGAGTCTCGAAGCAAAGAAGGGAAAAAGGTAATTTAATGAATTAACGGATCTGAATTGCGCGCGGCAGCCGAGTAATCCTGTGTACAGGACCCAGGTAAGAAAAGTGACTGTTAAGTACTATCTGGGCAGCTGGGAGAGCGGGACTGAAAGTGTGTGTGAGTGAGACGCAGCGATTGTGGAGTCCTTCTAACCGCGGTTCCATATCTCCGCAAGGAGGCTGGCCAGTGAAGGGACAAAGCGAAAGGGTTCCAGGCAAATGGTGTCCCACAGGGAAAACGGTGTAATGGGAAACATACTCAGTAAGGGAGAGTCAAAAAGGAGAGAGGAATCTGAGGATCCCTTTTCAAGCATTCCACCCAACAGTCCTTTAGGGGTGATGCTCAGGGAATGGGGGCAAGGTAGCACCCAGGGAAAAGAGAAGGACCATGGCAGATTATAAAGGTATTCTTGAACTGAATTAAATTTGGGGCTAGCCAGGAGATGTCCTGTGCGGTGCTGGTATACCAGGTACTGGAACCCAGAGTATGCCTTTGGAAACTCTGAATTTGCAGTGCCGAAGGGACTCTTCAAGAATAATTCAAAGAGCCTTACTGATTGAAAACATATGATTTCTTGGGTTTTGGTTGCAGGGGTTAAAGTTCCCACTGTCTTGTTTTTGGTAGGGGGTGGTTCTGTGTCCTTACTAATAACTGTTACAAGAATTGTGTGCCATTTTGGTTTTGAACTCGGAAGGTATAATAAGAAATCGAATATTGATAACTGATTTTAACTTTGGTATACTTCATAACTCTGTATGTGTGTGCCTGAGATATAGCACTGCTATGAAGTGATTGTGGTTTTGAACTAAAGTTGATGGGAGGAGATGAATGAAGTGACTGTAAGGTTTGCCTTAGAATTTTTATGACTTTGTTGTTAACCTAACACCCGTTGCACAGACAGCATGTCAAGAACAGAAACTGGTAAATTATGTCAAGATGAGGGAAATGATCCTTAAAAATTTTAATAGAGTGACAGCTATTGATTTATCCAAAATTTGTTGTGCGATTATTTCTGCAGGCAGTTTTATTGTTGTGTGTGTATAACTCGGGAAGAATATGCACAGACTTTGTGTGTGTGTGTATATTATGTGTAATAGAAAGTGTGATCAGTGGTGGAAAAGATACATGAAGAGAAGAGAGAAAAGGTTTAAGTAGCAGTGGTCACTGGTTGTGTGTAAAAGGTTTAAGCAACAAAGGCACAGGCCTCTGATTGGTAAACTTTTAAAACTCTGATCACTTTCTTAGAACACTGAGATTTAAAGAAGACTGTTCATTGTTCAACAGTTTACATGTGTTTGAGGGGGTGGACTTTTTGGTCGACCCTAACCTGGAGAAAATCTTTGAATATTTTTGGGAAAGTTGCTTTAAAGTATATGTGTGATCTTACAAGAAAAGGGTTTGGGTTTTTTTTTTTTTTTTTCCTTCTTTCTCCCCTCTTCTAAGGCAAAGTGATTTAGTAACACACTGCACGCCAGTGTCTCTTATCAGATCAGCAACTGCTCGGCTTAGGCACAGACAATAGTGAATGGGATTTTAACAGATACTAATGAAAGGAGTGTGCCAGAGACAATATACTTTGAGATTAAAAGACAATGTTGTAGGTTTGAGTGGGTAAAGGAACCCATTAGGCCTGACCCACTTTACTGGCTGAAGTTTGGGTCCACAGATGATTGGATTTGTCTGGCTTTGAATCTATACTTAAATAACAAAGAACCTGTAAGTCAAGAAAGGAGTGCTTATAGTACACGTGTGAAGGGGTCCCATGCTATATATGTTACAAGGGACCTCGGAGAGGACAAAGAGAATAAATAGGAATCCCTAGACCATTTACAACCCCCATACAATCCTAGGGAAGTATCCAATAATCAAAATGGAATGGGGGAAACTAAAGAAGCGAGCAGTGAAGAAAATAGCATGGGGCGGGGGGGGGAGGATAGGCCTGTAGAACTTTCCACCCCCTAGGCAGGGGAAGTATGGAGGTCTCGGGCTACTGAATTGGATCAGATTAAAAGGGATGTTCAGAATTTCCCTTTGCCTTCCTTGAAGGAGGCATCTAAAGGAGAAAAGTTTCCCTTAAGGGAAGTACCAATTTAGAAGCCCCAGGAGGAGTGCGATTTGTGAATGTGCCCCTGCCCAGCACTGAGGTCTGGGAATTTAAAAAGGAAATGAAGAAGTTATTAGAAAACCAATTGGGACTGTCAGAACAGCTTGATCAGTTCCTAGGCCCCAATCTCTATACTTGGGATGAAAAGCGGTTTATCCTCAGGGCCCTGTTTACATCAGAGGAGAGACAAATGATACGGACAGCTGGAATCAGGATCTGGGAGCGGAGGATCCCCTAGGTGCTCAAGGGGGGGTTTACGGAGAGCAAAAGTTTCTTGTAACTAGACCTGTATGGAACCAAAATAATATGGAGGGGAGAAATAATACGTCTGATTATAGGAGGATGGTTATCTGAGGAATAAGGGAAGCTGTCCCCAAGGGACAGAATTTTGAAAAAGCTTTTGAAAGCAAACAGCAAAAAGAGGAGCCACCTACAGAGCGGTTGGAGAGGCTAAGGAAAGATATGCAGCAATACTCAGGAACAGACTCTGGGAGTGATGCAGGGCAGGAATTGTTAAAAGTGAATTTTGTGATAAAGTCTTGGCCAGATATAAAGAAGAAGTTGGAAAAACTGGAGGGTTGGCATGATTGAGATTTGAATGAATTATTACTGGAGGCTCAGAAAGTGTATGTCAGGAGGGATGATGAAAAGCAGAAGGCAAAAGCTAAGTTGATGGTAGCGACTGTTGAGGAGGTAATAAAGAGGCAGCCTGAAGTAGAGAAAAAGAAGGAAAGGTTATCTGATCAAGGTCGAGTGCCCCATTATAAATCAAGGTATGGGGGGGCCAGAACCACACCAGGGCGAAGAGAAGCCTCCCCTGGCTGGACAGTAGGCCCCAGACAGTGTTATTACTGCGGGAGGGAAGGACATTTCAAGAGGGAGTGCCCAGCGCAACAAAGAGAAAACAGAGCATTCCAAATGATGGCGCGGGATGATCATTTTCAAGACTAGGGGTGTCAGGGGCTCTATTTTCTAGGGTCTAACCATCATATTGAGCCCTTGATAAATTTAAAATTAGGACCCCAGAAAGAAGAATACGTATTTTTAGTAGACTCAGGAGCGGAAAGGACAAGTGTTATAAAGATCCCACAAGGATGTGAAACAGGAAGACTTACAACTAATATAGTTGGAATAAAAGGGGAAGGATTCCCAGTTTCCGTTGTAGAACAAGTAACGGTCCAAGGAAATGACAAGAGAAGTTATGGCTGATTTAGTAGTGGTACCAGAAGCAGGAGTGCATTTGCTAGGGAGAGACTTGCAAACTTCATTAGAGGTCCAGATAGTCCCACAGGACAATAGAATGGTAGTTTGATTGTTCAAATTAACAATTCAAGATGAGGAAGAGATAGAACCAATAGTTGGGGTTGTGGAGGGAAACAGGGGAAGGTTAAATATACCCCCTTTGAAGGTGAAATTAAGGAAGGAAAGTCAGCCTGTGTGTGTAAAGCAATACCCCATATCAGCAGAAGGGAGAAAGGGACTCCAGCCTGTAATTGAAAGGCTATTGAAGGATGGCCTCTTGGAGCCATGTATGTCCTGTTATAATACCCCTATCTTACCAGTCAGAAAGATGGAAATTGGAGATTAGTAAAGGATTTAAGGGAATTAAACAAGGTAGTGCAAGCTCATCACCCAGTTGTGCCCAATCCTTACACACTGTTAAGTAAAATTCCCTATGACCATAAATGGTTCAGTGTCGTAGATCTTAAAGATCCTTTTTGGACTTGCCCTTTGGCATTAGAAAGCCAAGATCTGTTTGCTTTTGAATGGGAGGATCCCACGACAAGGAGAAAGCAACAGTTTCGCTGGACTACTCTGCCCCAAGGATTCACAGAATCCCCCAACCTTTTCAGACAGGTCTTGGAACAAGGCCTTGAGGAAATTACCCTTTCTCCCAGAATCAAACTGCTCCAGTATGTAGATGATCTGTTAGTATCAGGGGAAAGGGAAACAGAATTTTGATCTGCCACCATTCAGCTATTAAACTTCCTAGGGAAAAAGGGTCTTCGAGTAACAAGAACTAAGTTACAGTTTGTGGAAAAGGAAGTAAGATATTCGGGGCATCTAATTACTGAAGGCAAGAAGAGAATAAATCCGGAACGAATATCTGGCATTATAGCACTTACCCTTCCAAAGAGCAAAAAAGAAATAAGAAAGTTTTCAGGTTTGCTGGGGTATTGCAGACTATGGATTGAAAATTTTAGTCAACATGTTAAGTTTTTATATGAGAAATTACAGGAGGAGACTGAAAGGTACGAGTGGACACAGGAGGAGCAACAGCAATTTAAAGAGTTAAAACAAAAATTAATGCAGGCACCAGTACTGTCCCTCCCCTCTTTGGAAAAGCCATTTCATTTATATGTAAATGTCGAGAATGGGACTGCTTATGGTGTGTTAGCCCAGATATGGCGGGGGGCAAAAGCGACTGGTGGCCTACCTGTCCAAATTACTAGATCCAGTTTCACAAGGCTAGCCAACTTGTGTACAGGCAGTAGCAGCCACAGCCTTACTGGTAGAAGAAAGTAGAAAGCTGACCTTTGGAGGAGCACTAATTGTGTCTACCCCTCATGGAGTCAGAACGATTTTGAGTCAAAAGTCTGGTAGGGGGCTGACAGACTCCACAATTTTGAAATATGAGGCCATCCTAATGGAGAAAGATGATTTGGTCCTGACTACAGACAAAAGCCTCAACCCCTCTCAGTATCTATACGGAGAAACTGCAGAAGAAATGCCTGAACATAACTGTTTAGACATTATAGAGTATCAGACTAAAGTGCGAGATGATTTGAGAGAGAAACCTTTACCTGAAGGGGAGAGAGTCTTTATAGATGAGTCATCACGATGGGTAAACGGAAAACGTCACAGTGGGTATGCAATAATAGATGGCATACAGAATAATGTAATAGAAAAAGGAAGACTCCCTGACGTTTGGTCAGCCCAAACGCGTGAGCTATACACCCTCAAACGAGCTCTGGAATTATTAGAAGGGAAAAATGGTACAATATATACAGATTCCAGATATGCCTTTGGAGTCGTCCATACCTTCGGAAAAATATGGAAGGAACAGGGATTGGTTACCTCCAGGGGAAAGTAACTAGTACACGAACAGTTAATATTGGAGGTACTGGATGCCCTAAGTAAGCCAGAAGAGATTGCAATAGTACATGTAACTGGACATCAGAAGGGGAATACTTCAGAAGATAGAGGTAATAGGCTAGCTGATGAGCAGGCAAAAGAAGCAGCACTCAAAGGAGGGCCTATTAGGATGTGAATTTTAATACCTGGTAAAGAAATGTCAGTCAAACTGCCAATATTTGCAGAAGAAGAGGAGAAGTTTCTCTAAAATACGGGATGTGTAAAAACCCAGGAAGGTAAGTGGATCCTGCCAGATGGAAGACAAATGTTAAATAAAGCAGTTACCGGAGAAATATTATCCAGGCTACATTCAGAAACTCATTGGGGAAGCTCAAGCTCTGCGTAATCAGTTTTTAAGACGAATCAAAATTGCCCCAAGGAAAGACTTGGGTGTGTCTCCACACAAAATGCCCCTGTATGGAGTAGTAGAAAGAACAGACTCTGATAAGGGAACATATTTTACTTCTAAGGCCTTGCAATTGATATGTGCAGCCTTGGAAATATGAGCATTAGCTCTTGGAAACAGAACTCCTGAAGGTACAAAGGCAGAAACAAGAGGGTGAACCAATCCCTAAGATCAATGATATGTACCCTAGAGACTATTTGCATGGAATAACTCAATCTCTTGCAGATTTAAGAAAGCATGGTTTGCTACCCCAAACGGCTCCCCTGGATTTCAGCCTGCATCAAATACAGCCTGGAGACTGGGTCCTAGTTACTCTAGCCCCGACGTGGAAAGGACCCTTCCTGGTATTTCTGACAATGGAAGCAGCCATAAGGACTAAAGAGAAGGGGTGGACTCATGCCACTAGAGTGAAGGGACCAGTGGCCCCGCCTTCCAGAAAGTGGACAGTGAATCCTTTGTACAAGCAAAATTGGTTGGCGAAACTTGTAAGGACATTTACCTGTGTTACATATAATAATGGACTAGGTAAACTGAATTAACCACCTGGTGGTACTGTGGAGTGTGTTGGAAGTGGCAGCCCTGTGAAAATCTAAAAGGTGATTTCAGGTGTCACTAAGCCAAGGGCAAGACTGGGTTAGCCTCTATATTTGCTGCCAAGAAGAATCTAAAACTCCGCTGTTGGCTGCAATCCAATAGGCGTTGAGTGACAGAGATATATGCTATACCAGACCTTGGCTTGCAATGGCTGCCTGGATTCTCTACTTTATGTTGTGCTCACCTCCGGTTGTACCCCAGGATCTCTAAATGAATGTTCTAAATGTCACCAATGCCTGCATATTAGAGGGGCTTCCAATCTTAATTACCACACTCACATAAATAGGTATTGCTATGACTCGTGAAGTTTAACCACTTGTAACTCGGGGAAAATACAATTGTATGTAGGAAGAAACTTGGGAAAAGGAGGAATAAGGCTGGGAATAGGGTGACCTAAGGGATAAGAATGGATGTGTTTCACCAAGGAAGGACATTGGGACATACAAAATTGCACATGTCCCAGTGCAGAAATGGAAGTCTTTGTTAGATTCTGGATGGTGGGATAATCTCTTGGGGGTAGCTTGGTGGAAAAAAGTAGGTTTCTTTTTGTTGTGTTCATTCACTGGGTTATTCTTTTTGCCATGCCTTATACTGTGTTTTATAAGACTGATTTCCAGTGTAGTTGAAGGAATGCAGCTAACCAGCACGCCAATAAATCCATGGACGACAACCCCAGGCCAGAGTGAGACGGCCCAGAAAATTATGGTGTTGAAGAAATGAGACCAAAAGAAAGAAGAACAAGATGAGAAATTACAAGCAATATTATGTAAATTAGAGCAAAGCTATGGGCTTCAGCAAAAAATGTAATAAGTAAGAGGGGGTGAATTGTGAGAATTAGTTGATAAGTTTTGCTGCAGCTGGTGTGCATGTTTAATTACCTTGTCATATAAATCTGTCATGTATCGAGAAATAATATGTAGACGATATCCAGACACGATGCTTAGCTGTCTAACAAGACACAGTTGGCAACAATAACCTGATGGGAGTCTCTGGACATGGCTGAATATGCCAGATATATAATGAGCAACCTTGAAGGGATTTATATTCTTTGTTTAAAACTAGTATATATACTCGCTGTTTTTTGTAGGACCTTAAGCCTTTTTTAGAAGGGCATCCAATTCAGCGCTGAATTGTATAATAAAAATATTACTATCTTTGCTTCGAAGACTTTGTCCTTTTTAATATTTTACCAGTGAATGAGTGTTTCTCACACTAGTATGGAGATGATCAAAAGCAGTCGAACAACAAAAAAATTAAAAAGCAGTGTTGCAGAAATTCATTAGTGTTGTTGCTATATCAATGCTACTAAGAAAGAAATTAACAGAAATAAAATAGATGCCAGTTAGAAACAATTAGGAATATGCGGGTATTCCATTCTAGTCTAACTTCGAGAATTTTAAGCTCATACACTCACACAGAAGAGTTTACAAACACTTCCATCTTCCAAAACCTCATGTTATCAGTACAACTAAAGCTTTATGGTTTTGATAGAATATGAATCCCATAATGGTATATCAACTTTACAGTAGTCCTAACACTGGACATGTGAAATGTAAACACTCCATACTGCTTTCTAATATGTTACATTCAAATCCCATAAAGCCTGTCTACAGAAGAGTTATCTTGTGGAAAATACATTATGAAAAAAGAAAGTCACACACACAAAGATTTATTTTTTTTAAAACAAAGTTGCACAGTGGATCTGTACTTCACTTAGCTGTGCCACAGGCATTTTACATACACTTGGTCATGACTGAGATAGCTAGCTTTGTGCATTTGAGTAATTCTGGAGTTATTTTTTCCAGAAATGTGCTCTTACATTAATATTTAGTGCTGGTGACTTAATAGCATTGCTTAATTTAGAAATAACAAAAATAAATTCACCAAAAAGACCAGTATTGGAATGGAAAAGAACCCAACTTTAGTTACAAAGACTAGCTACAGACTCTTGCCTTTCTGAAATGCCTGCAGACAAGCAATATAGTAATAAGCTGGTAGAAGGAAAAAGGGAGAAACCCACAGTGCTCAAATACTTGCTATCGATGGAAACATCATCTCGGGCTGAGAATTTTATGTGCTGCAAGACACGATAAACCTTTAGGAAAATTTATCGCACCTCCAAAGTTTATGAAAAAAAATGCAGCAAAAAAGGTGCGTAGGATTTCAGTTCTAAGTGTAAAATGTAGGCAGGTATCTTGAAAAGTCAAAGCACAGCATTTCAAAATGACTAGTTCAAAGAACCTGCTATATTTCTAGACGTCCCAACTAAGGCTCTCCTTAACCCAATCACAGGGAAAAAACCGCTAGGAAGAACATTTACGTTTGGGAAAAGAAACAGAAGGCAAGGGAAACAAACCTATGAATCCATGTTTCTGGACTCTTTGGAAACTTGGTTAATGCCAGTTTTCCAAGATGCAAATCTTTAAGTGGATTTAAAGTGCCAGACAGTATTAATTCTTTCCTAAAAAAGACAAAATAAATTTGTATGAATAAAAGAAGTAAGCTGGAAACAGAACACAACCCCCCAAAACAAACAGCATGGTATTTCCTTGGTATTACAATAGAACTTGAAACCACAAGTTTAAAAAGCCTCTGGTGGATTAACCCATTCCACTATGCTATATATATGCACATCCTACTCAACCAGGCCCAATAAAGTAAATCCAGATCAAGAAACTTTATCTTAATCCAAACACATAAAACCCACTGGTTCCCAAACCTAACCAGAAATCATTCAGTCAGTTGTATTGGGTGTGGCTCTCTATCACATTTCCTGTATTGACCAGAAAGCAACAGAGATTAGGCTACATGTAATACCTGTTGAGAACAATGCTGCTTTTAATCTGCACATTCAAAAAGTATCTTAATAAAACAAACAGATTTCATATGTGACTAAGCAGTCCTTCTTGAAATTAAGCCCTTAGTCCCTACCTCCAAAACAGTAACTCCTCCACACAGCCCTCTCCTTTAGTTTTTAGATATGACTTAAGAGAAAATATCAAGAATCCCTAAATTTAGAAAGAAGTAGGAAATAGTCTCTCCACGTAGAATGTTTTTCAAACTTAACAGGAAGGCTGAAACCACTAAATTTACTTGCATGAAAAATGCTCTTTTTTTAAATAAAAATAAAAGATTTTGCTGTAACAAAACATAACGTCCACCCAACATAATACTTCCTAGAGTACCTCTTAGACAGTCACAGGAAGGTGAAACTCTATTTATCTTTCTTGCCTTCTTTGCACAGAATTCCCTGCTTCATACCTACTCTTCTTTCTATATTTGTAACAATTAGTGCCTGTTCTGAGCATGCTTGTAGACAGAACATTAGTCTCCATATTCTGTTCTCTGATCTAGAAAAGATACAGTAAATCACAAAGCTACTGCTTACAGACAGGAAACATGCCTTTCTCAGAACATCCAGAGTCAAAATTAGAAATCTAGAGCGCAAGAAGTGGAAGCAATTTTGTCAAGGATTTGGTATGGGGTTTTGTTTGGTTGGGTTTTGGTTTTGTCTTTTTTTGGGTTTTTTAATATACGTATAACTTATGGCTTATGACAATGATGTGTGTGGCACCAGGTTCAGCAAGAGCAGCATTAGTAGGTGAAAAGCAGACAATAAATTTTCTGAAAAAGAGGGAAAGAGGGCAGGGAGGAAATACACTTTGGAAAAAACTGTTATCCAATAAGAAGGTAAAATTTGGCAGCCTGACACAGAACACAATGTGGTTTTAAAGTCATAGCCTAAGTCTTAGAAAAAAAAAATTACATCTTCCTTTTGTGTGAGGATTTACTGCAATTTTCTGTCTGTTTTGGAAGTTTTCAGCAGGAAACAAACTCCGTTTGATATGTTTGGTCTGTGTTGTTTTAAGTCAACTGTAGGCTTCTTCATTACTCCTTCAGTCAGAAGCTAATGGTAGGAAAACTAACAGCAGGCAACATATTATTTCAAATTAAAGAAAAGTGGTGAGATGTATGCAACTAGGCATTAGGCTACACCCTCCTTTTGCTACTGAACCAACAGCTGAACAAATTCCTAAGGAAGTTTTGCTCCCGAGATCTAATGAAGTCAGTAGAGAACTGTCTGCAGAGACCAGAAACATAGCTACTAAGACATTTCTTTTCATCTGAACCAAGTTCCAGCACACTTCAGATTGGATGCTTTTAGCAGGTGCTCTAAAGGAAATCCAGGTTTTAAGAGTCAGGAACAAGAGAGTGACTAGATTGTGCAGTACCAGTTTGTCGATTTTTGCAAAGCAGACAAGAGACAGATTCAGGGAATGTCAACACTGAAGCAGGTGGGATTGCCCCATTACTGCAAAGCAAAAGACGACATTTCAGTAAAAATCACTTACCACAAAGAGAATGAAAAAGTAGCCTAGGTCAGTCTAGCACTCAAAATAAATATACATGTGTAACAAAGATCTAGATTACTGGCCATCTACTTCCCAAAACCTAAACTCTTTCTGTATTAAATCATTAACTGCAAATTAGTAGATCATACATTTTTACTCCTAAAAGCAAATTTACTCTTTCACAAACTCGAGGAATATTACAGACAATATTCACTGTCATTGATACGGTAGAAAAGCAGTTTTTACCGTCATTGAGTTTTAAATGAGACACCCTCCCATTCATAGAATCATAGAATCATAGAATAACCAGGTTGGAAGAGACCCACCGAATCATCGAGTCCAACCATTCCTATCAAATACTACACCATGCCCCTCAGCACCTTGTCCACCTGTGCCTTAAACACCTCCAGGGAAGGTGACTCAACCACTTCCCTGGGCAGCCTGTTCCAGTGCCCAATGACCCTTTCCGTGAAGAATTTTTTCCTAATGTCCAGCCTAAACCTCCCCTGGCGGAGCTTGAGGCCATTCCCTCTTGTCCTGTCCCCTGGCACTTGGGAGAAAAGGCCAGCACCCTCCTCTCTACAACCTCCTTTCAGGTAGTTGTAGACAGCAATGAGGTCTCCCCTCAGCCTCCTCTTCTCCAGGCTAAACAACCCCAGTTCTCTCAGTCGCTCCTCGTAAGACCTGCTCTCCAGCCCCTTCACCAGCTTTGTTGCTCTTCTCTGGACTCATTCCAGAGCCTCAACATCCTTCTTGTGGTGAGGGGCCCAGAACTGAACACAGTATTCGAGGAGCGGTCTCACCAGTGCCGAGTACAGAGGGAGAATAACCTCCCTGGACCTGCTGGTCACGCCGTTTCTGATCCAAGCCAAGATGCCATTGGCCTTCTTGGCCACCTGGGCACACTGCTGGCTCATGTTCAGTCGGCTGTAAACCAACACCCCCAGGTCCCTCTCCTCCAGGCAGCTTCACAAGTAAGGGACTTCAATCATAAGTCTGACTAGAGTATTATATTACGCCAAATAAACCTCTTTCAAACTCTCCTAGCAAACATCCAACTTGGGATATATAATCGTTAGCTCACTTTTTTCCCATGTGTACCACAGATAATTTTTCAGTCTTCAGAACTGTAGCTCCCATAAAAGATATTATGACATTATCTTAATTTGCCTTATGTTTTTGCTGACATCTTTGCAGTTATTGATACTTCATAGAAAAAAAATTGACTTTTCAGAACTTGTTGCTACCTAATGTATTTTGACTTTTGATCAACTGTATGTGGAAGTGAGTATGTTGGCAAGAACAAAACCACCTGTGACAATTTCTTTACCATCATGTACATAAAGATTCTGGTCATTTTAACTTGGAAAATAATTTTTCAAATTCTAAAAACACAGGATAACTGAAATCATGATTAACAACTGAGGGTGTCTTGTTCACCATTCAGTATAACATGGATTTCCCTGAGAGTTACAAGAAGTGATGCATCTCCTAGTGTTCAACATGCCTTCATTACAACATACAACTAGCTTTTGCTCAGTTTTAATGGTTTAAGTCATAGTCCCTGCCCTTCTGTAGCTTCCCAGTCACTTCTAAAATAAATAAAAGCATATAAATAAAACAAACATGAAGGCATATTAGAACTGTTTAAAATATTGTTTAGAAATCATTTAGCAAGTAACACCTTTGAAGTTTTATGCTCTTATGTGCTTCACGAACTAGATACAGCCTTCTGTGATTGTCTGCCAAGCTGAAAGGCTCATTAGCATTCCACATCACCTTCTTGCTCTGCCAAGTCCTGTCTCCCTGCAGAGATTTCTTTTTCCTACTCTTGAACAACCCTCTCCCAGTGCCTTCAAATTCTGTGCTATTGAGTCAACAACTGTGTCTAAAGCAGGAAACAGGACTATCCCAGCCCAAAATGGGAATCATTAAATACCACAGGAAATGCTATGTGCAGGAGTGCTACTCAGTAAATAACTACTACACTTCTTATTTTTTAGGCTACTTAGAGTTTATTATCTTTTTTTCCCCTTAAGATAAAGCTGTGAATTTCTGTGTGGAGAACATACCATGAATCTGATGCAACAAATATTCTCTGAACAAGATGAAAACAATCATTCCATAGCAGATTCTACAAGCAGAGTGCAAGTTCCACACAATTAGTTCCCAGCTTATACCAGTTCAGTACAAGGATTTACCTCCACCACCTGTGCAGACTCAGCTTTGTGATTGTATGTGCCGTGTCTGGCTAGCTTGACCTGTAATTTAATGAAGTGGGAATTCCACAGAATAGGAGAGACACTGAACTGTTCTCCCAATTAAGTATCCACCCTTCGAAAGAGCAAACTCTCAGCAGCTGCCTAAAATAACACAGAATGAGATTCAGCAACGCACTCCCTTGGCTAAAGCTGGCTTGGTGGTAAACTCCACAGCTACTGACTGGCTGGTATAACAATAGTTTCTCTTTGAATGTCACTGGCCAGGAATTTTGGGAGCAAGGCCACTTTCTGCAGTAATTCATGTACTTTGGTAAACCATAAACATCATAAAAGACAGAATAATCCTCATTCATATTCTGTAACATTTTTAACTCCATTGACAACTTTGAACTAAGCCATAACAGCAAATTCTTTTAAGTAGTCATGCTGAAAAAGAGCCAGACTGACACAGATGGATGGAATTGCATTAAACAAAGTCCACAGACTCTAAAATAAAACCTGAATTCAATTTTAAGTACCAAAGGATTACATTACTGTAGTAGCTCTACTACTTGTATATGTTCCTAATTCTGTTTTATCACTTGAAAGCCACTCAAGCTGTACATTTTCATGACAGTAAGCCCTTTGCTACCACTTTCATTCCCCTTTCTTAGACCTGAAATGCTAGACAAAGACAGATCACAGCAAAATTCTTCAGAACTATTATAGCAGCGAAAGAAAGAAAAAAAAAAAAGGCTGAATTTGCCATATCTAAGGCTGACAGCTACCTGTAGCCATCATCTTCTTAGGTAATTTTGTTAATTTTTCCTACTGGAATAACGCAACTTAACTACAAAAGTCCTGTTTTTAATGAGAGCTCTCCTAGATGCCAACATATACTTTCCTGTCAGCTCTCCAGCCCTTTTAAAACTACTCCTTTAAGACTGTCTTCAGTCTTACAGAGCCAGCAGAAAGAAAATATTCTCCCATCTCTGAGATTTATCCAAAAAATCTTAGATTACAGCATTATGAAAAACTGTTGCTTCTGGGCCCCAAGTAAAATCCTAAATCTCTTCCATAATGACTCATGGACGGGTGCTGCAGCATGACTAATAGAGAAGCTAGACTAATCCCAACAGGTATAAAAAAGGAGCAGGGTCAGGGAGAATGTGTCCAGAAAAAATGACAGATGTCTTTCTCCCCTTCACTTGCAGCATAGGTATTGAGTGCTATTCAGCTTTGATGAGCTGTAGTCACAGTGGCAGCAAATTGAACTGTTATATTAAAAGGACTCGGATATAATATTCAAAGAGGAGTAAAGTGAAAACAAAGAAAACACAGAACAGTCATCAGTTAGGCACTACACAATTCAGCAAAAAGATATGCCCATCTAAAGGTTACAAATGGCCTTCCTTAACTGACAGAAGAAAAGAGGAGTGGCAGTTCAATGGAACTTATATCACATCAAAACGTAGGCCAAACATGTGCCTTTACACAGAGCAGTGTAATCTTTAGCCTGTGCTACAAACAAATAAATAGGAAAATAAAGAAAAAATGGCAATCTGAAACTATCTGCAAGGCATAAAGAACAGAAGAGACTTTTAATATTCCTTCAGCAGTCCTTAGCTGAAAAGCTCTTGCTGTGCCACTAATTACCACCTAAAACAAAGCTTGCAGCTGACTCGTACACAAGGGCCAGATCTTGCTTGTGTCATTTGCTGAGTGCAACATACCTCACGTTCCAAGCAGTGGTGAAGTCAGGGTTCAGCAGCAGCAGGGTACAAGTGATATCTATCAGCTCTAGAACAAGAGACACAAAGATTAGTAATGATTTGCACAGAACAGCATTCTCTCTTCACTCCCTTATTCCCTGTCCTTCCTCAAAATTTCTCCTCCCTGGGCTGCTGTATCTACGGACGATTACCTCTGCAAAACACTATTCCATCTTATTCAGAAAACATGCTAGCTTAATTTAAGAGGCAGCAAAACTTCCATATCCTCTCTTTCATTTTTTAAAATAAGGGACTTCTGTCTTGCTATCAGCTCACATCTAAGTTGTATGCAGCTGCAGATTTCTGATCTCTACCCGTACTGCTAAAATGAAACATACAGTATGCTCTCAACAAGGAACTGCCATTAGATAGAATACTTGAGTATTTAGTGATTTAAATTCCAGATATGCTGTATACATCATAAACTGAGAAGTCCTCAAAGAAAATCCAACAATTTTAAAGTAAGATAGTACCAATAAAAATACCCTACTATTTCAGCACAAGTCTGAGCTGCAGATGGCTGCCATAAACTATACTACTACAAAAAATACACATACTATAAAAAAACCTGTAGCTAGGAAAAAGAAACAACATAACCATGAATTAGAGTCACAAAAGACATCTAGTATCTAACTGCAGAGAAAATACGTTAAATATATTCTGAAGTGACAGTCTTGCTTTAGACTGAGATTTTAATACTAATTCACTAAAGAGAACTAACAGAGCATTTCTTGGCATGTCTTTGTTTAAGCACTGCACAGACTGTAAATTTACTTATGACACTTTTAACAATGTTGTAAAAGCAAGACTAAGGTATATGGTTGATGAGAATGGAAGAGTAATTTAACTGTAACCTAGTCTTCCCCTTTGCACTCCACTGCAACATTCAAGCAGTTCTGAGTCCCACCACGGCAACAGCAGGGATTCATAAGGCATATCCACTTACGTGTGAGGTATTACACATTGTCACTGCGTTGGCTCCCTCAACTTGTTTTCAGGAGACAAAGCATCAGATCAATTATCCTGTCCTGCAATCACAACTCTAAAATTTACACGGAAATTTTGCAAGACAGGAAAAAGAAACTTGCTTCAAAACCGCACATGACTACCCAGCCTTTTACTACCAATTAAGTCTGGCTATGTTCACTTCTATTCACCCTGTATTTAACATACTAAATAGATCATACTCCAGGCAATTTCCAGCAAATAAGAGGCACTTCACTACTTTTTAAGGAGAAAAAGGAAAGCAAAAAATAGTTTCTCATGGAACTAGATCTCTGGTTAGTGCAGTTAATATGACTGTAAAATGAATTTTTACAAAGTCGCTGATGAAAAGCAGCAATAATGAGAGCATATTAATTTAAAATGCAAAGGAACTGCATCTTTGAACAAAGACTTAGAGAACAGTTAATATTTAAGTGGGTCAAAAAGTGGTATACCTTGGAACATTACTGTATGACTACTCATTCAATTATGTCCAACAAAGTAATTGTATTTCCCATGATGCTCCTGCTTACGAGGAATACATTATGCCATCATATAAGGCAGGAGAAAAAAAAGTTATCTTTAGTGCACTTTTTGCACTAAGCTGTTACGGTGCTATTTCAGAAATTACCTCAAAGAATTAACTTAACTTTCTGTTTCCATGAGTTATAGCTGAGATAATTTTTTCTTTACCAAAAGATTTTCTTTTAAACCCCTCTCTGTTGCCAGAGAATGAATAATTTTCACACAAATTTTCTTCCTAATCTGCTGCCTAAATGTACCAAGCTTTTCTTTGACTTACCCAATCCCCGAACCAGTAAAGTACTTCAATACCTATTTAAGTTTAGACAAATTAATTGTCCAATTTAGATAACCAAGATTATTCACATATGTAAAATTAAACACCTGCTAAAATGCTTTGCTGGCTGCTGCTTCAATTTTATATTCAAAACCACCATTTAACAAAACACTAGTTTTACAAGTTCTGCAGCTAAAATAGCGAGCTCTCATTTTTCATAGCTTTTTCCATTTGGCTTCAAAGTATTAGTAGTTTTTCTATATTTTTAAAAGATCTCAGCTTTACATAACATGCATGTACATCATTAAATGTTGATTATTCTGCTATTACCACCTTGTGTCATAAACAATACACAATTTAACTTTCAAAATACCATACACTGATAGTTACTCTTCCATGGTAACATAAATGTTCTTTACATCAAATTCATAGTACCTATTACAGGGTAACTGAGAGTTTCTTCAAGAGAAAAAAGGTAAGAAAATGAGGAATTACAAGCTTTGTTGCTAACACAAAGCAAGGCTAAATTCCTTTACTCAGTTAATTTCATTTTTAGCCCATCCAGACAACTTTCTCTCCAACTGGTGATTACAACCCCACCAAACCCAAAAAACTTAATAATAGCTACTCCTCTAAACAAGAGCGTCACATGTATTTTAAACTTGCTTTAAATTATACTTAATCTAGACTACCAGCAATTGCTAGCTTAGTGAAATTTTTGAAACGTGAAGAGTTCAGCACGCCAAATCTAGATTTACTGACACTTCCCATTTTCTTCATTTTCAGCTGCTTATCACTTTGCCAAGAGGTCAGTGGCCTGTGTCTACAGGTTCAGCTATAGTAAGTCTCGAAGCAACGGGACTGCAATAAAGGAGATACCTGCAGGACTTTTCGTTTGTTGCAGGAAGAAAGGTGATTGCTACAGGAGGCAAATGAAACTGCAGTGCAGGATAAGAAGCAAAGTAGAGATGTAGCAAAATGCTGCAAAGAACACAATCAGAAGTAGTTCTGAATTTAGTAATAAAATTCTGATTTTTTGACTGTTGGATTTTCTAAATGCAATAATGGTTTTACTAATTATTTGGTGCTACCACTATAAAAGCTATGGTTGAGAAGACACAATTAGCAAAAGCTTATTACAGTCCAGTTCAGCCTTTTGAAAGAAAGAAGCAGCCAAAAGGAAAATCTCAAAGCAATACTCAGTTTTTTTCATGTCAGTGTTCTTTGAAGCTCTGGCAACAAGTATCAGATGAAGACTTTGTGAACTGTGGATTCTGATTCAGACGTCAAATGACACAATTTTTTTTTAGCCACTTTTCAACAGAAAGCCTTATAACAGATCTTGCACACAATGACAGTAGTTGCCAACTAGTTCCCTCTGTTTCAGTAACAAAACCCAATATCTTTTATTCACAATTTAAAGGCACTTTCTGCTGGATAAATATTAGGCCAACTGTAGTATCACAGGTGTTCAAAAAGAACATATTCTTTTGTACAGGAAAGTCTCTCCAGCTGCAAAAGGACAAATATGACAATATGGTTTTAGCTCCTTTTCTTTTTAAATACGGTCATATCCAAATTTTCATTTTTGTAAGCTTTTCACACTAAGATGTGCATTTCAGAAGTGTATCGTAAAGGTGGAAACACAGATTTAGAGGAAGAAAGGACATTCTAGGACTACGCACAACAACATTTTGCATAAAAAAAAAGAATTTCATAGCAAATTCAGTAAACCACCTTGAGATAATACAAATAATATGCATGCATAAATTAAAAAAAAGCAAACAAACAATGGGAGAAAGCATAAAAACACATTGTAAGATTAGGATTTCTAACCTGGAACAACAGCAACAAGAGAAGTAGTCATGATTCTGGATTCCAAGTACCCAAAAGAAACCATAACTAAACATCTGTCACAGTGAGCTACCAATGACTGACTTATAAAGCACTTCCTTCTTTCAGATTTCTGCCAGAAAATTATCAATCACCATATCTGAAAGCAGACCCTTTTTTTCTTCCCTATTCTATTTTAAATGGTTACAGTAATCTGACCAACACAGAAGAGGTAACAAGAGACTGTATTTGCAATCATTGATTATTACAAGCATCAACAGAATACACAATTGAGTTCTACAGCAGTAATAAACAAATCTATCCCTTCACTACATTCAGAAGATAACAGCTACCTTGCCAAATTCAAAGCACACACTTCCGTCTACAAAAAGGAAAATGAGGGAAACCCTTGAGGATATTTCAAATGTACAGAAAACATAACATCTCTTGATAGAGTATACCTACTTACTAGAGATAATTCTGTAAGTCTTTCTGGGAAAGCCTTGTGTCTTCATTCCCTTCACCACTAGAGTTTCTGCTAAAATTTACCAAATGTGAAACTCAATTAAGGTAAAACATATTACACTCTATTAAGCTGTTCTTTGCTTTAAAAACAGGTTATTAACATGGAGGTCCTGATCATTTTTTACAATAGCAACAAAAAACCTCAAAAGACGTGAAAATGCAGTAGATCACCTCTTCTCTCACATTTTAAACTGACTTTTGTAATTGAAAAAACAAATGAGACTGGAATTTCATTTTCAAAAGAGAAAAAACCAACAAAAACAAGTCTCAAGACTTGCTTCAAGTCACAAACAAGTCATTAGATTACTCACAGCCAGTAATCTAAACATCATGCCACTCCAGTATTTACCAACAAAGGTTTATGATCTGCATTTTGAGAGGTACGTTTTGAGCGTACCACACCATCCTGGTGGAACAGGCATGTGCCACAGTGTCACCACATCAAAGCTCATGGACCAGTGTAAATAGAGAATGGTTCCAGCACTTAGCAACAAGCTGCCATTTAGCTAACAGCTATCAGCAGCCTCCAGCCTCCCAGTACAAGAGCGACACAAACCTCATTAGTTCGTATTTAGCCTTGAAACAAAACGTTTTTATCTGTGATACAATTTCTCCAGGACAACTTCTCTGTCATATCTGAAACTGAAATGAGAAGTCTCCCAGAAGAAGATCCATAGGATAATCAAAATAAACTACATAAATTCCTACCTCAGACCTGCAAATAATACTGCAATGGAAACAACAGTCTTGCTAAGACTTCCTCTGCTAGCAGGTTCATAACTTTAAATGCTAAAATGCATTTCTGGCTACATGTCAGAGTCAACATGATTAATATTTCTTATATGAAAGCTCGTTTTATTGAATTTTATCACAGCCTGCATTATAAATTCCAAACTTGCAATTAGATCACAATCATTAGTTTCTACCAGAATGAATTCATCAGCAGCAACTTGGTGGCAGCTATCAAAAAGATCCAGGTCTTACTAGGTCCAACCATAAACCAGAGACTAAGAAATAAAAGGAAGTTACTCATGTTAGAAATACACATCCCCTAGGAATAAAAGTATTTTCAAAGATGCTGCATTGAGAAAGAATATTCAAGAAAATAAATTATGTGAAAATTAAATTTTACATTGACCTTTCTTTTAAGTCCACAAAACACTTCTTCTAGATAATCACATCACATCAACCCCTGCTGGGGTTGGGAGCGAATACACACATACAAGAATCTATCAGACAAAAACAAAATAGAAACACTCAATGGGTCAGTTGTACCTAACAACACAGGAAAACACTTAAACTTTCTTAATCATAGAATCATAGAATCACCAGGTTGGAAAAGATCCACCGGATCATTGAATCCAACCATTCCTATTAAATACTAAACCATGTCCCCTTCTCCAGGCTAAACAACCCCAGCTCTCTCAGCCGTTCCTCCTAAGGCCTGTTCTCCAGCCCCTTCACCAGCTTCGTTGCTCTTCTCTGGACTCGCTCCAGAGCCTCAACATCCTTCTTGTGGTGAGGGGCCCAGAACTGAACACAGTATTCAAGGAGCGGTCTCACCAGTGCCGAGTACAGAGGGAGGATAACCTCCCTGGACCTGCTGGTCACACTATTTCTGATACGAGCCAAGATGCCATTGGCCTTCTTGGCCACCTGGGCACACTGCTGGCTCATGTTCAGTTGGCTGCCAACCAACACCCCCAGGTCTTTCTCCTCCGGGCAGCTTTCTAGACAGATTTCTCCTAGTCTGTAGCACTGCACAGGGTTGTTGTGCCCCAAGTGCCGGGTCCTGCACTTGGCCTTGTTAAACCTCATGCCATTGGACTCTGCCCAGCGGTCCAGCCTGTTCAGATCCCTTTGGAGTCCCTCTTGACCCTCCAGCAGATCCACACTTCCTCCTAGCTTAGTATCATCGGCAAACTTGCTAAGGGTGCTCTCGATGCCTTCATCCAGGTCATTGATAAAGACATTGAACAGGGCTGGACCCAGCACTGAGCCCTGGGGAACACCACTTGTAACTGGCCTCCAGATGGAGTTAACTCTATTTACCACCACTCTCTGGGCCCGGCCATCCAACCAGTTTGCCACCCAGCAGAGCGTGCGCCTGTCCAGGCCAGTGGCAGCCAGTTTCCTAAGCAGAATGCTGTGAGAAACTATGTCAAAGGCTTTACTGAAGTCCAAGAAGACCACATCCACAGCCTTTCCCTCATCCAGTAGTCGAGTCACTGTATCACAGAAGGTGATCAGGTTTGTTTGGGAAGACCTGCCTTTCATGAACCCATGTTGACTAGGCCTGATCACCCAGTTCTCTTGCATGTGCTTCATGATAGCACTCAAGATCACCTGTTCCATGAGTTTCCCTGGCACTGAGGTCAGACTGACAGGCCTGTAGTTCCCTGGATCCTCCCTGCGACCCTTCTTGTAGATGGGCACAACATCAGCCAGCCTCCAGTCAAGTGGAACTTCCCCAGTCTTCCAGGACTGTTGGAAGATGATGGAAAGGGGTTTGGCATACACATCCACCAGCTCCTTTCATACCCTTGGGTGGATCCCATCCAGCCCCACAGACTTCTGAGTGTCTAGCTGGGCAAGCAAGTCTCTAACCACCTCCTCTTGGATCATGGGAGCCTCATTCTGCTCCTCTAACTCCTGGGTTTGTACACAGAGAGAACAACTTACTTTACAATTAAAGACAGAGGCAAAGAAGGCATTAAGTACCTCAGTCTTTTCCTCATCCCCTGTCACTGTTTTTCCTTCTGCATCCAATAGGGACTGTATATTCTCCCTAGTCCTCCTTTTATTGTTAATGTATTTATAGAACAATTTTTTAATTACCTTTCACAGACTTGGCCAATCTGATTTCTAGTTGGGCGTTAGCCTTCCTAATTTTTTCCCTGCATGATCTCACTTCCCTCCTGTAGTCCACCCAAGATGCCAAGGTATTCCTCTGAATGAAGAATTAACTCCAAGTATCAAAGCCAGTGCTTTCTTACTCAAACACCACCACAGGTACACAGCCAGTACTGGAAGACCGTATGTTGCCAGTGGAATGGGTTCCTCTTCATTATTATCTGGATTCCAAAGAAGTAAAAAGTTCCTATGTATGTCTCCTTGCCATCCACTAGAAGGCAAAGACATTCATGTCCACTTTACAAACCCTCTCTACCATTTAATGCTACACTTTTCAAAATGCTCCAGACCCTGAATTTAAACTTTAATTTAAACTCCAGACCCTGAATTCAGGCAAACAAATGCAGGCAACAATCATCACCTTATGACCGCTCCTTTGTTAAGATTCACGGAAGATCTCAATCTTCTTTCTCAATATCATCCCTAAACATGGAAGAAGCTCAAGTGCACATTTATAGATTTGATCAACAATCTGCTGCCCCTTACCCTACACTTTAATGACGGTAAGTGCACAGCTGGCTTCATCCAGTTAAGGTGAAACAGACTATAATAGTAAAAAAAAACAAACTGCAAATGGCAGTTGTATCAAGAAAGAGGTGTTACTACCAGATGATCTACTCAGACTTACTCTCATTAGTTCATTAAGCAACGAGGGAGATTGCCTTTGCTGTAGCCGCCATCAACACAATGCAATGGATGGTGGCTCTTTGCTATATTCCAGGAGAGAAAGATAATCCAAGACAGTAACTTTAAAATACAATGGATGCATCGAGTGCTTTATGGATTAGGCTTGTTACATGCAAACAGAGAAAAATTAAAATATGGTAACAGCCCCAAACTGAAGCCCATGTGCACTTGAGATAAAGATCTGAACTATCTGAGTGCAACTGAAAAGAATTCTCTTTCTCAGGGGCACAAAAATGCAAAAAGTGTCATAGCAGGCAGAAGATACCAGAAAGAACCCTCAAAAAGCACACGAATAAACACCAGAAATAAGATACTGAGCTATACCTGAAATAAGAACAATTTTTTATGCTGATTGCTATTTAGAAGGCGTGAACCATGAACAAAAAAAAACGTTTCTTAAACCACAGATATCGTCTTTCATTCTTACTCTGAAGAGAACGGGACACTTCGTAAGCATCAAATGTCCCCCATGTCACACCTACTTATAATTCTTTTAAAAAATTCAAAATAGACAACATACACAGAAGATGTTCATGCAAGTAAAACAAACTAAAAACTAAACCAAAAAGACGAAAAATCAAATAAAGCAATTACTGAGCCGTATAGGTTAATGACTTCTGGTACCCCTACACCTGAAAATTGTTGTGCTTGTTTCTTTCTTTAGATCCAAACATCACTGGTTTTCCTCCCAACCCAGGAAAGCAGGACAAAATTCCTTTTATAAAGATTAACATCACTTACCTAAGCCATTCATCAAATAGGTTATCTCCCTCTAAGCTTCCAGCTTTGGGAGGCAAGAAAGTATTTACATTTTAATTTCATTTGCGAGGGGATTGAGTGCTCCCTAAGCAAGTCTGCACATGACACCAGGTCGGGCAGGAGTGTTGATCACCTTGAAGGTAGGAAGACTGCAGAGGGATCTAGACAGGTTGGATTAATAGGCCAAGGCCAACTGTGTGGGGTTCACCAAGGCTGAATTTCAGGTCCTGTACTTGGGTTGTAACATCCTCCTGAACTGCTACAGACTTTGCGGTAAAAGGCTGGAAAGCTACCTGCCAGAAAAGGACCTGAGGGTCTTGATCAATAGCTGGCTGAACATAAGCTAGCAGTGTGCCCGGGTGCCCAAAAAGACCAACAACATCCTGGCTTGTATCAGAAACAGCATGGCCAGCAGGACTAAGGAAGTGATTGCCCCTCTGTACTCACTGCTGCTGAGGCTGCAACTTGAATCCTATGTTCAGTTTTGGGCCCCTCATCACTAGAAAGACATTGGGGGGCTGAAGCAAGTCCAGAGAAGAGCAGTGGAGCTGGAGAACAAGCCTGATGAGGAGCAGCTGAGGGATTTGAGGAGCAGCTGAGGGGAGACCTTATCACTCTCTACAACTACCTGAAAGGGAGTTGTAGCGAGCATGGGCTCTTCTCCCAAGTAACTTCTCCCAAGTAACAAGTGATAGGCTGAGAGGAAATGGCCTTGAGATGCATCAGGGGAGGCTTAGACTGGATCTTAGAAATATTACTTCACTGAAAGGGTTGTCAAGCACTGGAAAAGGCTGCTCAGGGAAGTGGTTGAGTAACCATCCCTGGAAGTATTTAAAAGATGCCTAGATGCAGCTCTTAAGGCATGGTTTAGTGGTGCACTTGGAAGTGTCAAGTTTCTGGTTGGACTCAATAATCTTTGGTGTCTTTTCCAACCTGAATGATTCCATGCTTCTACGGTAAATAAAAAAAGTGCATGAAGAAACACATAAGACACTGTTCTCCAGCTGGTTAACTTACCATCTTTGTTCAGCCACTGTTTTCGTTGTCTGTAGAGGAGAAGTTTATTGTGGACATACGGCAAAAGAAACTTGACACACCAGCTCTCCACACCAAGCTTGTTTTCTACCAGGACAATAGGGCTCCGGTTATACCTGGCCTCAGGGCATGGTATTAATCCAACTTCATCTCTTAAAAAACAGAAAATGACATAATTACACTTACTTGCAGTAGATAGCAATTATTTTTCTCAACAGATCAGTCTATCAATGGTTCCCACCCAACATCTTTTTCCCTGTGTTGACCAAAATCTGAATAAATTCACATTCTTAATTCTTGCTGGACTGCAGGGATGATAAAACACATTTTCAGAAAGCCATCCTCGGCAACACTCACACAGTAAATTAAGTTGGCAAATAAATGATTCAAATATATTTTAAGTCATAAATAAACACTTATGTTGAACAAAAAAAAGTAAATGTATTTTACCTCTGTAGAGTTTACTCAAACACAATATAAAAGCCAGTTGTGGTTTTGAGTTAAGAGGCACAAAAAAAAATTTTGTCTTGACTCCCCCATGCTGTAATGATAGAAAACTAGAAATATTTTAAGACTTGCTAAAGGCTCTGGAAGTAATAGCCATTAAAAGTCCTCTGAATGTTCTCTAGAAAGATTCCATTTGGTGATTTACTTCTTACTTTATGATAATCAGAAAAGTTTTATTAGATTTTCCCAAAGATCCTAAATGAGGAAGGTTTCTTTTTTTGATTTTTTTTTTAGATTATCACCTAAGCAGTTCAACTTGGATGAATTAACACAATTACTCTGGCTTATTCTTATTGACCAAGAAGGGATGGAACTGCAGCAACTGCTACTGCAAAGGAAACAAAAAACCTTAATCAGGACAGGCACCTGATTGATCCAGAGCTACTCAGTTTGTGCCCTGCAGCAGCATGAACAGATGCTCTGATACCAAATATGACACACAAGAAAATCACATGGACAGCCATGTGCACTCTTCCACATGTACATTTCCAGAAGACTCATTCTCCCTTCTCCCATGCAAAGCAGCCTGCCGAACAGGGGGAAGATCAGAGATGCAGAGGCCAAACAGCAACTTTGTATGATAGGTTTTAATCAGGCCTTTAAAAAAATAGTTATATTTACAAAATTTCATACCAGCAAACAAAGCAGAAGAGACTCAGTGTTTAGTTTCAAAGGGCCATACCATATTTTAATTTTTCCTCAGGTTTCTCTTAGTGTGTAGGAATGTTGGAAGAGCAGCTTCTATAAAAGAATTCAAACCTGGATCTGTGATATCAACAGGCTGCTAAATTCAAGAGGGATTATCTATTAGGGATTGCAGCTGGTTATGACCATTTTGGCCACCAACAAAAAGACAGAGATGTCTCGACATACATGAAAACATCGGGCCAGCACAGCTATAACCTGGTCCTGTAGAGTCAGAGGAGCATCATAGCAAAGGGCATGCAATCTATATTAGCTGTGCATTGTTCCATTTGAATTACTGCAGCTCAGAAATCTAGCAGGCAGAACTGCTTTTTCTACTTTAGAGGGTAAACTAGTCGCAGTTCATGCTTCCTCAGTTGAAGTAGGACACAGTACACCACTAACAGATCATACAACTCTTGTAGCCTACTTTCATCTCTGAGATTGTACCTATGAAAAAAAGGGCAAGAGCAGCATATTCTTAAAAAATACTGGCTTGAAGTTTACGACAAACCAACATTTCTGGCGAAGGAATAGGAACTAAGAAGAATCAGAACATTCATTCACAAATACTGTCTGGTAACAGCACAGCCTAAAAAAAAAAGCTTCATGGCAAAACACTGGGGTTTTTTTCAGAGAGCATCCATATGCTGTATTTTAAAACCTGGCCACCCACCCAACTTGCTTATTACATTTATAGAAACACAAGGATAGTCATTCTAATCCTCTCATTTAAGCAAAGCAATAAATTAAGCGCCTGTAAAATTTTCCTACGTAGTTTCTTAGCTCGTCATTTTCTGGAACAGATTAATAGGCCAACACCTCAGAGACTGCAGCATTTCTGACAAACACAAGCGCACTGTACTTAGGTTATGAAGTAGTTAACCATTACGTGCAACCTCATTTGCCATAACTGATAGGCAGTTTACATAAATGGAAAGATGCTTTCCTAAGGAGCACGTGTCTTAAAACAACAAAGGAGGGGTAATGAAATGGAAATATGGGAAGTACATAAATTGGGGTCTCAGTGCCCGCCAGTAGTGGAAATGAAAATAAAACGCAGACCATTTGACCCCGAGATTTTTAGCTTAACCCTAATCTCTCGTGAGACAGAAATAACCGTAGTTTGCGTTTACAGTCACTCTATCACCTTCAAAACACCACACAATGAGAAGCATTAGCATGGGGGATGTCAGCCTGGAGAAGAAGAGGCTGAGAGGAGACCTTATTGCTCTCTATAACCTAAAAGGAGGTTGCAGAGAGGAGGGTGTTGGTCTCTTCTCCCAAGTGACAGGTGATAGGACAAGAGGGAAAAGCATCACGCTATGCCAGAGGAAGTTTAGATTGGACATTAAGAAATACTTCATTGAAAGGGTTATCAAGCAGTGGAACAGGCTGCCCAGGGAGGTGGCTGAGTCACCGTCCTTGGAAGTGTTTAAAAGGCGGGTAGATGAGGGGCTTGGGGACATGATTTAATAATAGACAAGTACAGTTTGGCTTGACGATCTCTAAGGTCTTTTCCAACCTAATGAAAAGGGGGCACTGCCGGCACGGGGGGATGCTCAGTGGGCTGCACCTCGGCGCCGGCCCCTCACGGTCAGCGCCGCAGGCACCGTTCAGCTAAGAACGGTCTTTAAGAAAATAACCCAGCTCCTCCAGGTCAGAGCCCTCGCCGGTTCCCGCAGCCGAGCCGTGTCCACGGAGGAGGCCGTTCCCCGCCCACGGCCCGGGAGCAGAGGGGCGCGCTGACCGCGGGGGCCGCCCGCGCCCGCCCCGGGCCCCGCCGCGCCCCGGCCCCGCTCACATGTGCGGGTTGCGCTGGAAGGCGTTGCGAATGTCCTTCACCACCCGCTGCACCAGCACCGCCACCTCCTCCGGCGACTCGGCCATGTTCCGGCACCGGCGCCGCCGCGCGGCCACAGCGCTTCCGGGGCAACAGGACCCGCCCCGGCCCTACCGGAACCCGCCCGAAGGCCACGCCCCCACCCCACAGGCCACGCCCCTCTCCGCCCCATCGTATACTACCCCGCCCCCCTCCGGCCCCGCCCCGCGCCCCGCACAGAACCCGCCTCCGTCCTCTAAGACCACGCCCCCTCTAAAGGCCACGCCCCCTCTAAGGCCACGCCCCCTCACGCGGCTCTCTCGGACCCCTTGCAGTCCCAAGGGAAACAGGGAAGTGACTGAAGCTGGGTGTTCAAAGCTGAAAAGGATGTGTTGGAGACCTTTTCAGTAATTACGACTGTGAGATAACTTGCTGGTTTTTGTGTTGTTTTCTACATATTCCCTGAAATAATATTTTGGTGTTTCTAAATGTCTCGTTAACCCCGCTGCAATATTTTGCCATATGAATGCATTATTTCTTTTACTATGAATGTAAAACCAGGGGGTGTTGGTTGACAGCCGACTGAACATGAGCCAGCAGTGTGCCCAGGTGGCCAAGAAGGCCAATGGCATCTTGGCTTGGATCAGAAACGGCGTGACCAGCAGGTCCAGGGAGGTTATCCTCCCTCTGTACTCGGCACTGGTGAGACCGCACCTCAGATACTGTGTTCAGTTCTGGCCCCTCACCACAAAAGAATATTGAGGCTCTGGAACGAGTCCAGAGAAGAGCAACGAAGCTGGTGAAGGGGCTGGAGAACAGGCCTTATGAGGAACGGCTGAGAGAACTGGGGTTGTTTATCCTGGAGAAGAGGAGGCTGAGGGGAGACCTCATTGCTGTCTACAACTACCTAAAAGGAGGTTGTAGAGAGGAGAGAGCTGGCCTCTTCTCCCAGGTGACAGGGGACAGGTTGGGAGGGAATGGCCTCAAGCTGAGCCGGAGGAGATTCAGGCTTAACATTAGGAAAAAAATTCTTCACAGAAAGGGTCATTGGGAACTGGAACAGGCTGCCCCGGGAGGCGGTTGAGTCACCTTCCCTGGAGGTGTTTAAGGGATGGGTGGACAAGGTGCTGAGGGGCATGGTGTAGTATTTGATAGGAATGGTTGGACTCTGTGATCTGGTGGGTCTCTTCCAACCTGGTGATTCTATAGTTTTTCTGATCAGAAGTTATGTAGAGCACATACCCTGGATTTAGAATCCAGGATTTCCTGTGTTCTGAATCCCATTGACATCCTTTTTTTCACCACTATAGTATTAGCTACTGGACTGTGGACTGGCTACTTTGTTGTAAGGCTACTTTAGGTAGGTTGCCTAAGCAGGGATGTTGGTGCTGCCAGATGGCAAGCCACCCTAAGAGCAGAATTCTGAACTGAACGCCTTTGCGAATGAAAGATAATGCATGGGCAGCTCCAGTTGGCTCCAGTGCAGCAGACTTTCCGATACTCTTTTAGGATTCCAAAAAGTTGTTTGTTACCATAACTGCATAAATATTGAATTCATGTAGGCTTTTTCCCCTCTTTCAGTAGTTCTTTTCATTCCAGTGCATACAGGGGAAAAAGAGGATATAATTTTATAAGGTAGGTCTAAAATATCATCTTCAAAGTACTAAAGAATTGGTCTGTTCTGTGGCATTTGTTGAGAAAATGAGTGATGCTTTAATTCTGGATTTGGCTTCAAATCAGTAGTTTTTTTTTGTATGAGTGAGAAGGCAAGACTCTGTAAAAGTCACATGGCATTTGAAATGTGGTTGTTGCGTTAAAAGGTTGTAGTGCTTCACAAATTTCAGCCTCCACAGGCTTAATTGTAGCTTCGGTGTGTTAAACTCCAAATTAGAAAACTAATTAGATATGGGAGATTTTATAGGCCTTTCGTAACAGCCCCTATATTAGGTGGAAAAATACAGACTAAATAATGCTGGTTTCAGATAACTCAGTTATACGGCTGTGCTGCCTCACATTTTCATTCACCTTATAGACTGTACACTGTTTTGTGGTGTATTGTGTCTGAAGTTAACTGAAGTAAGCAGATGCATTCTCCACGTCAAATAACCAAAAATGCAAACATAAGAAAGCATATTGTAACTCTTAGTAGGCACTGGGAGGTATTTTTAGTTGAAAAATCTGAAGTGATTTTTCAAAATAGCTTTGACTGTTATGTTGAGCGTAACCTAGATTTTTTTATATGTGCCCATTTGCCTTGCTCAGAAGGAATAAGCCAGTTTTATGTAGTTGACGGCATACCTGCTCAGGCATTCTCACTTTGTCTGCTGTGCTTTGCTCAGAGTACAGTTTCAAATTTGTTAAAAGCAGCAAATTTAACTTGAGTCAGGTGAAATTTGAATTCTGTAAATAGGTTTTGGTAAATTAGAGCTAGAAGGAGCATCTTTAAAATGTCATTAATCACGATACTTACACTGAATGGATCAAAGTCTTAGTTTTTGATTGTTCTTTTGTTTGGTTAGGTTTTTTAAATTTAATATTGACTACAAGTGAAAATCAGTCATAACAATGCAAAATTCTGTTCTAAAAGTACTGAAAATTGTTACAAAACTACTAATAAAAGCTGCAAATGTAGTTATTTAGAAGAGTACAACTAACTGACAGTATACTGTGTTTGACTTCATGCATGCTTTTTGAGGAGGACTGAATATTAAATTGTGTACCTTAGATACTTACACACATTGTCAAAGCTTATAAGGCAGGCATTGATATTAATACTGAACGTGATACTGTACACTAGCTTTGGGAGTGATTATTGGGTTGTAAACCAAGCATAGTTACTTGCTGTAATTTTGGCATATTTATAATAAACGGTTTCAGAAAATATTCTTTTGTTAAATTTCACATAGGGCATAAGAATAAACTGTAGAAAATACAGCATAATTAAAAAATCTGGGAATTATATTTATGTTATATACAGAAGAAAAATTTCCTATGTAATCCCTTCCTATGACATCTGGGGAGGTCACTCCCTGGTCTTGCATAAGAACTTCCTGCCTGTATAGGACAAGGTGAAGTCCAGGTGTTTGCAGCTTTAGACCAGTGATTTTTTTTTTGTTGCTTTTCCTGGGGGTTGGTTTGTTTGTTTTTTTCCAATGTCTATGCTAGTCTCCCTGTTACTTGAACAGATTTCTGGACCCTCTTTTTCTTTACCTCTTTGCTTTGAACTGACCCCCAAACCTAAATCCTTATTTGGGTTGTCTTCTTAGTCCTAATTTTGCAACAACCTGCCACATCACATTTAAGTTTAGCTTTATGCACTGTGCTAGCAGAGGTATTCTTGGCATGGCAACATCTTCTGCATTCATCTGCTGTTATTGGTCACACATTACAGCTGGAACTGGGAAAAAAAAAAAAAGTTCATTCACAGGCTTCTTTTAACACAGCCCATAAATCAGATTGGCCCAGAAAACGGCCAGTTCTAATGTGACAACATCCATTATATAAATCCAAGCAGTATTTATAACCTGTAATTGCTGCCACTGGTCTTGAGATAGGAGGCAAACTGACAGCAGCCTTTGTGAAATCCCAGCACCCAATTCCATTTACGCTCACATAGATGCAAACTTAAATCCAGCTACATGTGAGAACAGAGCCTCATCTTTATTTTTTTTTTTGTCATACCGTGACTCAATGTATTCGGGTTTGTTTATGTTTATTTAAATGTTATAGCTGTTGCATAGGATAGTAATATAGTAATATAATAAATATGAAGAATATTGGTTAAGCTGCAGTAGGTGCAAGAGCTTTTCAAAGTGTCAGATTCCATGTTGCGCTGAACCTATGTAACGTATCCGCAGCCTTTGCTGCTTGATGTGGAAAAGTTTAACACAAAAAAAGTGCTGTAGGTGACTACTTAAAATACTGGACAAAGTGAACTTAAAACCACTCCCTGCTGATCTAGCAGCACTATCATTCGCTACAGAAAACAAGTATTTAAACAACAAGATAATGGAAATATGTTATTTTTATTTAAACTCATCAATCTGAACTGTTTACTATCACTTGATTAAATTAATTCAGTGGTATTCTTCATGACACAACTTCCTGTCAAACAGCTTACTGCTAGAAAAATATGTTTGAATATGTAAGTGGTGGGAAAATGTAATGGAGGAGCTTTTTTGTTTTGTTTCATTATTAACTGAGATGGTGGCATAGTTGTTTTGACTTCAAGTGGGGCTGACAAAGCCCCATTTCATGTTGAATCATCTGAATCAGAAAGGATATGTAATACTAGTTGCAGAAGGGAGAGAGTAAAAGTTTCCCAAGCCCAGGGCAAACAGAGATAGCACATAAATTTCTGATGTGTAGCATTTCTTACATTGGTGCTTTGTTAAATCCCAGTAATTTGCTGCCTTTCTAAATGTGAAAAAGAAGAAACCACGTGGCTATGTTCCACTGGAATAGCAGCTCTTACTACAGTTGTAGAAAACCTACGTATATTAGACCCTAACCTCATTTTTCAAACCTTTTTGGACTTGGGTTTCAGAGTATTATGAAGTTGTCAGTTTTGGAGTAACTCATTAATGCTTATTTTCAGAAGCAGTCATTCAGGGCTTCAGTCTTGCAGTGAAAGTACTAACTGGTATTTTAATATGTTCTGAAGAAAAAAAGTGAAAAGCAAAAAGGCTTTTATGTTAAAGAACATTTGCACTTGAGATTTTATTATTATAATGCCCTGAGTTTAGCTGTGGCTGTTGGAGAATGATTTGATATAAAGGCAATAACGATTGCAAGATAATCCTTTTAAACATACAGAATTCTGTCCTCAGACACCAGGGGGTGCAATAAAACCTTCCTGTCGGCGCTTCTATGACTCCAAAACTTGCCATTAGTTCGTTTGAGGGTCTGGTTATAGATAGACGAATTTCCTCAATGTCGCTGTCGTAAGAAAGTGCCGTTGCTGAAATATACCCCTCTTAATGAAAGTGATCTCTAGGATACTAGCTCCTGATTTACCATACAGTATGACGCTTGAATTCTATTCTTAAAACAACAACAGAGAGATAGAAAAATATGTAATATTTTGCATAATGCCCAGGACCCCTCCTGTACTGGAATAATCCATTACATGTAATTTATTGTATATTTTTCTGCACTAAGTAGCTTTGACGTAGTCGTATTTAATAATGGATAAAGTGGTGATGAAGATGGTATTTGAAATTCTGCTTTCCCCATGTATTTACAAACTGTATGTTTGCTAGCAAGTGTTTACCTGTATCTGAAACGTGGGGTTTCAGTTAACATTGATGAATGCCATACTGAGTAGGCGTTTGTTACCTTTCACAGACTTTGCCAATCTGATTTCCAGTTGGGCCTTATCCCTCCTGATTTTTTCCCTGCACAATCTCACTTCCCTCCTGTAGTCCAGGGCAAAGATCTTTTATTTTGTTGCAGTAACAATTCAGTTCTCAAATACCCATCCAATGGCATTAGGAGGTAGCCACATTACAAAATAGCTATGTATCCTTTGATGTCTGATTTTTTTTGAATAATTTCAGTTCTCAAAGTGTACATCTTTCCAGGGGTTAGTCCTATACTGGCCAGTTCTGTCCTCTGTAATTTGACCAACAAAGCACAAAATTATGATGATGACTCAATGATCTTAGAGACTTTTTCCAACCTAAATGATGCTATGGTTCTGTGATTCTAAAATGGAAAGCCATTCCATGAAAGAATGATTATGACTTGATTTTTCATTTTGGTGATGGAGAAATTTCAAAAGAAAAATTAATTTCAACTATCATTCGAACACTTAATATCTTTTTTTCCATTTAAAATTTCAGTTTACCATTCATAACAATTTAGATTTTCAGTTCTTCTGCTGAGCCCACTGTCTTTCTAATTTTCTTCTTTTTCCCCACCAGAAAAAAAAAATTGCAGAGGCTTAAAAGGAAAGACATGGGAGAAAGCTTACAGTTGTCAGTAAATTTTCAGTGGCTTCAGGATGAAATCAAACAATTTTTGTGTTTCAACTGGGAAAAAGTCTGAAGAACTTAGTTAATCAAACTGGAAGAATTTGAAAAAAGAATTTTTGAACGGGACCAAAAAAGTAAAAAAAGGAATTGTATTGGTAAAATTATAATCTTTCTTTAACTAAAACTTAGCTCTGTCTTTTCTTATAAACAAGTAATGACAACATTTTTAAGAAATTACCATTTTGTCCAAGCTATTCTCATGTGGAAGACAAGTTCTACATTTGGATAAAGAAGCAGGGCCAAATTCTCATTTTAGGCCTATATCTTGCGTGTTTTGCTATGACTTTTTAATACAGTTAGAAGAGTGGAAAAAATGTGACAAGTAAATACTCATGCTTGCTGTAGTTTTCACTAAAATCAGACACTGAAAATAAGACAGGTTATTTATTTAAACTGTAGAAACAAGTCTGTTTTAACATTTACTTTGCTTTCTTATGTTAATGAATATTAGAAGTTGGAACAATTCCTATTAAACTGGGAAATGGTAATGGCAGTTTAACTACTCAAAATATAGCTAATAAGACACAATCAATTGGTGTGTGTTGACTGACCCTTTGCAAGGCTGCTTATGCTGTCAGAAGTGAGGAGTCAGCAGTTCACCAGGCTTTGCGGCTGGGAGCTCAGTCTTTGCTTTTGGGAAGAGTTTCTGCTCTTAACTGAAGCAGCACCAGGCTGTGAGCCCTCTGTCTCACCCCAGGTGTCACACCCCAGGTGTTGATGTGAGTGTTAGACCACCACCTAATCTATCTGTTTTTCCAGATGCAGTTGTATGTTGCTACCACCTCCTGCCAACCATTCCCTTTTGCAAAAATAAGCACTCCTTTGCAAGGTCACTATGAGTTTGCTGTCCACAGGAACTGGCAAGTCTGTTATACCACAATAGCCCATGCAGGAACAGCTCTTTCCAGAAGAGACGTAAGCAGAGAGAAGGTCTCAAAGTCATCTCTGTGTTTATCCTCCCCACTCTGTTCTGTTCCACCTGACTCAGGTTCCACCTGACATGCAGGTATAGCAGGTGGGCAGGTAGCAAAACACATTTTTTCTTTGTAAATTGAGTTTTTCCAATCTGGGCATCTTGGGTGTAGTAAATCCCAATACTACTCTAGAAAGAATTGTGCTTTGGAAATGAAAGCTTTTCTCTCAAAGAGGTATGCCAGAGTTATTAAGCCACATTATATTATCCAGCACAAAAGGTGGTGACCAAAACAAATCAGTAGTGAAAGATTTATACCTACCTTTGTGTTTCTCCATTGCTTTACTCCTCAATTCAAGAGGAGTTGAAGGAAAGTGGTTGTTACTTCGTAGCCTATTTTTAAAACCACTGAAGAATAGTTTTTAATTTGCTTGGAAAACTACAACAAAAGACCAAGCTTTAAAAAAATGTTTCTTCAACTTGAAGTGTGGTATGTCTATAAAAGCTTCTTCATTGTTTTGATGACAGTTCTAGGTCATTCGTGACCCTTTCAAGGTCTTGCAGATACATTTTGCTGGAGCTTCAAGTGCAATTAGAAATAGATAAACACTTATTAAATGTAACTATTATCTGTTAATAGCACTCATCTGAAGACCCAGACCACAGGAATATGTACTGTGATTTTCTGTATGCGTCACTGTAACCACACTGCAGACATCTCAGACACCACTAGTATCTGTGCTAATAACTACTTTGACATCTGGCAATAGTGACAAATAAAACTTTCAAAATACTGATATCTGATATTCTTAACAGCTGCATCAATTAGTATGATTGGTCTAGAATATTTCTCCTGGTTATTACTGTGTGTGCTGACTGAGCAGTACTTTGATGTTTCTCTTGAGTGGCTGGATGAGAAAACAAACCTTTTCCTGCTTCCCCAAGTACAAAATGCCTTATAGGCTTTTACACGTAGAGTAGGCGTGACTGCTGTGCAACAGCATAAGCAACAGGCAAGCATACTGCAGTTATACTGGGATAGTACCTTTTGTGTCAGATAGAATAGAGTAAACTGTTGAGATCTGCATCTGAATGTGAAAAAAAAAAAGTGTTGTAGCCTGGCTACCTTTGTTTTGCTGGAGCAATTGATTATGTGGATGAGATGTTCTTACAGCCAAGGATTGTTCAGCATGGACATGTTCTTTTGAAGGACATTGCTAATTCAGGTTTTGTTGAGGAAACTCAGCAGGAGGAACTCCTCCATCTGGTGGGCCATGGGCCTGCAGCACGCCCCCCTGCCCAGCTGAAGCTGGGGTAATGGCAGCTCCTTATGTTCTCAGTCATCACAGGCACTCGACTCACATGGTGCTGTTTCATAGAGAAGACTCTGTGGCTCTAGCAAAGTGGTATTTTACGAAACTGTGTAGTCTGGGATGCTTCACAGGTTTGGACTGTAGGAACTTAAATCTCCACTTGCTGCATAGACAAAGCTTGATATATAAAAGACTCCTCTTTACTCACTCTTTCTTCTTTGGTTCATCTCTGTACTTCTTTGGTCTGATCTTTAACTGTTATCTTCAAATGTTTCAAAAGATTTTCATATAGATTTTCAGAAGGTTTCTCATGACCTAGTAAAAACTTGCTACTGACATATTTTGCCCATGTTGTGAGCTACTATATGTAAGAAGAATTATTTCCAAGAAATCGTGTCTGCTAACCCTCTTCCTATGTCTTTTGCAAGAATTTACTTTCTGTCTGGGACACAGACATAGGAATTATCTCACCAAGAGGCAGAGTAAACCATGAGAAGAGGCTATTCTTTGTAGGAAAGAAATCCATAATTGATCTTGATTATAATATCCAATGGTGGAAGCCACCCAAGAAGAAAGACACATGGCTGCCAGCTTTGAGTGGACACTTGGGCATCAAGAATAAAAAAACCCTCTTGGATGCTTAGTTACAGAGTGTACTAGTATGGGAGAAACAAAAGCACTTAGATAAACTACTTTGACATCATTTCCTCTACCACTAGAGAGTGTATGGGAACAAATATTCTGACAGTTTATTTTAATACCTGCTTTGTTGCAAGCACCTTATCCTATAGCTGTTCATTCAGGATGGACATGTGCTAGGTTACTTTGAGATGGGGCAAGAGAAATTTGGGCAGATCTCACAGGGTATTTCCATCCCAAGTTCTTTACAAACAAGCAGCACAAATATGCGTTGCATCATGTATGGCTTCTCTCACCACCTGCAGTCCCAGGAGGCCAGTGCACACCTTTATGCCCTATGCTAGGGCAGGAAGACCACATAATTAGTGTGATATTTCAGTAATCACACAGTGGCAGGGTGTGCACACTATGTCTTTCAGATTTGTGCATAATTTGCCACCAAAAAATAGTAACTGTACTTGGTATGGTGCGTGAGTATGGTGCAGAGCAGGCTCAGGTCAACAGCCATGGAATATGGGCTCAGCTGTGCTGTTCTGGAGGCTGCTGGCCCTGTGCAGGCTGGATAAAAGCCAGTCATCACCTGGCTGACCTCCAAAGTGTGGTTCTTTCCCTGAAGCAGGTGCCAGGGACTTGCAGACACGAGCTCTGCTATGGCAGAAGTCTTACAAAGTTTTGCCTGCTATAGGTCTCATGTAGCTCTGCCTTGGTCTGACCTAGAGCAGGAGCATTGGTAAAAGCCCATATTTTTAATATCTTTAAAAAGTATCGTAGGATCATCAGACAGGTAGGAGACTTAGACAAGATGGGTCCCAGTTAATGAATATATTTTATAATTTCTGTGGTATGGGACTTAAGTTTTCTCAGCTGTATGGTTAAATAATAGAGCAATTTATTAGCCTGACTTTTGACTGGGGACTTGGGAACTTATTTAAATTAAGAAGTTCCAAGACAGTGGTCTAGAGATACTGTCAATAACTGGGAGGAGATTGAGAGGAGATTGGGAGGAGTTGACCAGTAGGTGAAATTGGCAGGTAATTTTTGGGGTGATGACCACCAAGCATCCCTAAAGACTGCCCAAGAGCATAGTCAGAAGGTGCAAAGAATGACTTGGCATTTATTATATTCACAAGTAAATATGTGATTACATGCTTGATGACTAATGTATGGCTTTGTGTAATTTTTTTGTTTAAATGAATGCGACAAATCCCTTGTTATGTGCTTTCATTTGAGGAAAACCTCTAAGCACCCAAGATTTGTGCAAACCTGAATAAAACAATCTTTCTCTCAGAGATGTAGATTTATTGCACGCTGGGTAATGGACAACAGGAGAATGGGGTAACATCCTTGATCAGTCTCTGGCCTGCCACAGAAAACAACGTTCCTATTTTTATACCATAATTGTTAGGTCTGTAGCTGAATCTTCCTTCTCTTTGTTCTCTTAACTTTTTAGCTGGAGAAGAAAAATAAGCCTTTTGCTTTTGCTCCCAAGCCATACTTCGTGCCAAAAGAATTCACCAATTTCACCTAATATTGCAATGCTATTTTAGTTGCTGCTTGGACACTTCCCTCCTTTTCCTGTGCAGCTGTATTTAAATTACAAAGGAACAGATAATTCATATCCTCTGATAAAAGGTTAATGCCTAAAAATACATCACATCCAAAAAAATGGTCAAAGACAGAAAACAAGGGTTACCTGGTGTTCTTAGCATACAAATAAAAGGTTACTTAGTTAAACAGGAGAAGTCTCTGGAACAGTGCAAAATCTTACCCGACCCCTACTTGATGGTGCTTACAAGTCACCTGTGGAATATAGGGAGACTAAAGGTTTGAACAATAAATTGAAGAAAAATGAACTTTCTTAAATTTTTTGTTGGTATTACTGTTAAGGAAAGAAAAAAATCACAAATCTGGATGCCCTTTCACTTAATATTAACCATCTGTCTGATTTGGTCTACTTCTTTTCTGGCGTGACTTCTAGTTTTGTGGTTCTTTTCTTTCTGATTATGAGGCAATCCCCTGTGGCATGTTAGAAATCACCACTATAAATGCTGACATTTGTTCTGGGGTTAGATTCAAAGGTCTGTAAAACCCACAACATTAGATCTGTGTCTGAAGCTAGCATAGTCACTGGCTCCAAATGACTAGTTTGTGTGCAAATTGCTGTCAGTTGTGAACACCCTGTGAATTCTTTTGACACGGAAATGCTTGTCAATTACAAATCAAAACTTAGTCTTCTGGATGCTGCTCCTAAGGAGGGAGGGGAGTTTGCAAAGGACACAGTTGAGTACACTGGAGTGGCTGGAGATCCACAATCAAAACTGGGGAAGGTGGAGGAAGGCAGAGTTTCTTTGTAAGAATAAATGGTTTCCCTGAAGACGAGTAGTGTACAAACTGATATGAAGGCAAAGGTAAAAATGTGCAAGGCTATTTTGTGGGGGAATTAGTGCTTCTGCCTAAAAGACTTTTTTACATGTTATTCCGCCTGCTTTGATTTCATGGGGGTTTGCTATCATTTGTATCTGGTTAGATTAGACTAGAAGTTGACCCATTGCCTTTTGTGTGCACCTTTCAGTCACAAAGAAAACTTAAACAGTGTGTATAGGAACAAGAACTGGGTTTAAGTTTATATCATGGTAAACTGGCAGCTGTTTAGCCTACACCTGAAGGGATACTCTAAATGTGAATCTGTATACTGTTAAAAGAGAAAGGACGAGAATTTTTAATCTAGTGCTACAGGCGGGGGTGGTGGCAGTGGCTAGGGTATATTAGAAAATTTGAATTTCAAACGTATTTAGGAAAAAATGTACACTGAGGTAAAGAAAATGACCTGTTCACACAATAATTAATTTTAAAAATACTAGTTTATTTCTGTTCTGAAACTAGAAATCTTTGTCCTCTGTTGTGATGTTAAGTATGAGCTGAGATAAGATGCCTTTCATGACCTGTGTGGATTTATTCCCTGTTTCTCCTTTGAATCTTTCTTGGACACAATTCCCAACCACACTGCTCACAGCATGATTTTTAAGCACTGATTTGTCTGTCTTAGGATGTCTGGTGTGTTTTTTTGCTGCCTTTTCAGTATCACCTCTGCTAGATGCCAGAGGAAAAAAAAATATTAATAAGCATATTTACTACTATGTTTGAATGTTCTAGTGTCTGACTGAAGCAAATAGAATGAAATGTAATGTTCTCTTTGTTTCCTAGTAGTCTTCAAGCATACACGTATTTTTAGTTTGCAGCATCTACAGGTGACTGTTTTGTATTGTTTGGGTTTTTTTTACTTTTTCCTCCTTATGTCTATTATAGAAATCAACCAACTATTGATATTGTATTATTCTCTGGCCTTATGCTACATTCATTTGTTATTTACAACTTTCAGTGTGTTGTTTTGGCACACTATGTTTGGAAAGACTTAGTAATATTCAGAGAATGTTGCAAACAAAATCAGGGAAATACATCACTATGGAATAGACTGAAGTAGGGTGACTACTTAATATTGCCAGTGCCAACATCTTCAGAACTATGTTTATTGCAACAGTTATGTTTTTCTCATCTATTTTCATCTTCAATGATCTGTATGCAGTGAAACATGAACAGCTTATTCTTTGTAAAAAAGCAGGAGATTGTGTAAAATGTTAGTATCGGACACAATATGTGGCCCTAACAAAGTCAAACTTGACTGACTCTCTAGTGCTTGACATGGTGCAACAGGGTTTCTATTGTTTATGCATGTCAAAATTTAGTGTCCAGTACTAACAGACTCATGTAGTTTAACTTCTACTTTGAATTAGCAAAAATCAGAGCCTTCCATTCTACTCTCATTTGGTAATAACACTGGCAATCAAGGAATAAAACACCAGCCACAAAGGAGCAGTTCCTGCTTTAATGAGTTTGTGGTCACCAGCATTGTACTTGTATTTTCTTCTTAAATTGAATTCCCTTATGGAATGTATTTCTCAGTAGAAATACACTTACTTTGCATACACAATGTAGCTTTTCATAAATAGTTTGCTTTCTTGCTGCCAGATTAATGCCAAGTACTAAACTGCCCATAATCTTTTCAGCCTAGCTTAGACTTGTCAGCTTCTTTGCGTGTCACAATATGTGATTCACTTTTATTTCAACTCACTGTTTACTTTGGGATACTGGACATTTTATCTCTAATTCTACAGATTCTGCAGTTATTATGACCAAAGCCTGTAAGAATTTACAGTGTCTGCTACTATAGTGAATAACTACCATGGTGTCTCCTTTAATATGCTTACACATAACCTAACAGGAAATCACAATGCAGAGTCAGTCCATGACTAGAAAATGTCTCCTTTTAGGAAAGAAAATGCAGTGTCTTCAGAGACTGATACAAATGCAGGTTCCATGTAACATTTTTTAAACCCTGTATTCACAGCAGGATTGTGCTGTATGATACCTGTCAGGTTGAGCAGATAACCTTTACCAGGGAAATAATGTTAGGTGGAAGTACCCTGACATATGGGAGCATAGGTAGTTAATCTAAGTCTTTTAAAAGGAAAATTGTTCTTTTGGGGTTTCTGTTACATGGAAACCATTCTCTTGTATTCATTTGTGTTCTCACTTGGACCCCTGCTCTGTGCTTTCTGGAGGCTTCATATTGAACAAGAACCTTTGAGGACTGCTCTTCAATGCCAGCATCTCATGCCTTTGAGCCTTCTGCCACCCTGCGCTATCAGGGCCCCACAACTGGTATTAGAAAATACGTGATTTTTTAATTTTTATGAGTCAGCTGTAGTCCTTGATTCGTGTTTTTCTTTTTCAGTTGGGTGGCTGTTTGTCTGGCTAGGGTGAGCAAGATTAAATGAAGTCCTAGTGTGTTTATTAAAGAAACATGGCCAGTGGCTTGCCCCAAATCCATAGTGTCATTTGTGTGTAAGTTAGTATCCATGAAGAATTAGGCCTTCCTAAATCTGTAATCTTGTTTTTCTCAGTTGAATGAAAAGAGTTGTTCATAAAGATGAACTCAATTTGAAAGTATTTATTTGAACATAATAAATAAATAAATAATTTGACTTTTTGAAAAGTAACTGAAATACAAAGAAGTTATTGATACAATCCTCTAAATGGATATACATAACATAAAGAAGAAAGGATATAGCAAGTATCACGTCACTTTCTCTAGCAATGGGTAACTACTATCCTAGGGATGATAATGCAGAGATAACTGGATACAGAGGTTTCAAACACCCTAAGGAGTTTGAAAATCAAATATAGTCGCATGCCAAAGTAACAGAGTGTTAAGTATTTTCTGTGTCACAGATACACCCGTGATAATAAGAATGCTATGCCCCTATGTGAAATTACTTTGAGATAAGTGATATCTTTTCCAGATCACAAGAATTTTGTGGTGCTTAACCTCATGAAGTTCATTAAGAAGTGCACAGCCCTGTACCTGACAAGGCACAACCCCATGCACCGGTACATGGCTGCCCAGATAGAAAGCAGCTTAGCAGAAAAGGACATCAGGGTCTTGGCGGTTACCAAGTCGACTGTAAACTGGCAAGAAAAAAAGCTAACAGTATCCTGGGCTGCATTTTGAGGAGTGTTGCCAGCAGGTGGAGGGAGGTGACTCTTCTCCTTTAGGCAGCACTGATGGCACCACACCTGAAGTACCATATACAGTTCTGGGCTCCTCAGTACAAGACGTGGACACTGGACAGAGTCCAGCAATGGGTCACTGAGATGATGAAGGGACTAGAGCATCTCTCCTATGAGGAAAGACTCTGAGAAGTGGAAGTGTTCAGCCTGTAGCAGAGAAGGCCCAGCAGGGATCTTATTACTCTATATAAATACCAAGAGGGAGACTGTAAAGAAGATGGAGCCAAACTCTTTCCAGTGGTATCCAGTGACAGGACAAGAAGCAATGGGCACAACCTGAAACACAGGAGGTTCCCTCTGAATATCAGGAAACACTTTTTCACTGTGAAGTTGACTGAGCACTGGTACAGGTTGACCAGAGAGGTTGTGGAGTCTCCATCCATGGAGATATTAAAAAGCTGTCTAGACAGAGCCCTGGGCAGCTCACTGTAGGTGTCTTCAGTTGAGCAGGTGGTTGTATCAGATAGTCTCCAGAAGTCCCTTTCAAACTCAACTAGTCTGCGATTCTGTGCATACCTCTTTCCTAGGACCTTCAGTGTGAGCTTCAGTCGCTCACATTTTATTTTATAGACTGATTTTTACATTATAGAGATGTCTGTAACTGCCATTTAGAAATTTCACATGGTATCATAATATAGTATGAAATATGTAAGACAAGTTTTCAAGTAGAAGGCATAGAGATATGAAATCTAAAATTAACACAGTAGCAGAAAAGGGAACAGTGCAGCACAATAGCAGATATCCTGAACTGGCAGGTGAAGTTGATTGCAAAAAAAAAAAAAAAAGAATTAAGTACCTGTAAACACGAAGTTATTGAATTACAGAAATAATCAATGTCTGTTGATTCGTAAAACTTGGCATTGTTAAATGGTCCCTGTGGTTGCCCAAGATAGTTTAACTTCTATTGATTTTATGTAGGAAACTTGCCAATCGTGGTTATCCTCCATCTGCTTTTCTTCACAGTTGCTACTGTTGTGGCACAAGTTTCTCTTGCAAGCTACATCTTTTCCATCAGGCAGAAATACCTTAATTTTCATATTTGTTCAAAAGCCAACCTTTTTCTTTGCAAACATCAGAGTGTGCCAATCAATATAACAAGGGAAAATGATGCTGCTACCTGTGATTCTATCTCATGAAAAACAGCTGCAGTATGTTTGGATTTCTTTGCTCCTGCAGCCAGTCTCATTTTCCTCTTCTGTCCTGTAGAGGCTAGGCCTCCTTGCGCATCCTAGTACTTCACATTCCTCCCCGTTTCTAACTGTTTTTCTTCAGTCTAGCTGTCCCTTGCAGTCTTATGACATCATTGACCCATATATGGTAAAACCACACAGGTGTTCAAAATGCGTTATGAATATGCCTGATGAACACAAATGTGTTCTGTTTCTTCCACCTCCCAAGAGCAATGCAGCTCCTTCACCCAAAGTGACTAACAGTCTGCTCTGCATAGGAAAGGGTGTGGGAAAATCCATGCCTACTCTCACTCTCCCTGCCATGATCCTGTGTCACGTCTGCATGTCCCATCCCTTTGGGAGACCTCAGCCTGCAGTGTTGGCATAGGTTGTCAAGGCACTACAATTCTGCCTGGGCTTACAGCTGTCTGACAAGCAAGAATTGAGTTTCCTTTCTCCCTACCATTTTCTGACTGTCACCAGAATGAAAGTTGGGCATGATAGATTATTTTAATGTAACTTAAACTTAAAATGTAGCGATTTTTCTAAAAGGAGTTATTAGACAAAATTAAGGAAATAATTTGCTGTAGTGCTCAATTACTTTCTTAGCACTTCCACAGGTCTTTCGATTAAGCTGGAAGAAAAAGCATGGCTATGATCATTGGTTGCGGTACTTTTATTCCTAAAGGTTTGTAAATAAAAAGGATTAAATGAGGCTAAAATAAGATTTTTTTTCATCCTTTTTTTTTTTGATTTAATAATTTAAGCTTCAAGCTCACTTTAGCATTTAATTATCCATTGCAGCATGAGAAACAAACAGGAGAAATTAGAGGTCTGTGTGCACCTGCAGGGCTATGGTCTCACTGCAGTCACAGAGATGTACTGGGATAGCTCACATGACTGGAGTGCTGTGATGGATGGATGGATACAGGCTCATCAGGAAGGACAGGCTGGGAAAGTGAGGAGATGGAATTGCTTGTTGAATGAGAGTGCATGGAGCTCTGCCTTAGGATGGCAGATGCACATGGGTGATGTTTTGGCAGGCATCTGCTACAGAACGCACGCTAAGGAAAAAGAAGTAGATAGGGTCTTCTTCAGATAACTAGAAGAAACTTTATTTTCACGTGCCCTGTCCCTCATAGTGGACTGCAGCCACCCTGACTCAAGCTGGAGGGTTAATGCAGCAGAGTACAAGCTCTGAAATTTTCTGGACTGCACTGATGAAAATTTCCTGGCACAGGTAACTGAGGAGCCAAAGAGGGTAGAATGTCTGTTGCTACTGATACTTCCACAAAAAAAAACTGGTTGGGAAGGTGAAGGCTGGGAGCAGCCACAGCTGCACTGACAATGAGTTGATGGGGCTCTGTGTGTGCAAATACCTGATGGGAAGAATAAAGCAGACAGACCCAGGCCCTTCTAGTGGTGCCCAGTGACAGGAAAAGAGGCAGAAGGTGCAAACTGAAACATGGGAAATTCCAACTAAACAGAAGAAAAAAGCTTTTTATTGTTCAGATGATTAAACATTGGTGCAAGTCGCTCAGGCAGGTGGTGGAGTCTTCATTCTTAGATATATTCCCAACCCAACTGGACAACAGTCCTGGTAAACTTGCTGTAGCCAACACTATCTGAGTAGAAGTTTGGATTACATGATATCCAGAGATGCCTGCCAACCTCTGTGATACTGTGATCTGAATCTGATCAAAAATATATTCCGAAACAGACTTCACGGTAAGATTTAGAAAAGCTTACTCATAAAGAAATTACAAGGAGTATTCCCAGCTGATGAATCAATTCTAAGGAGTGCTTTATTTAAGATTATAGCAGCATCAGTTGCAAGATACCCTTGTTTAGCACAGTTGTTTCAAGAATGGTTCTTTGTAATAATTTGATTAAAAGATATTTCAGGAAATTCATGCTTTATTACATGATACTTCCTGACTAATTTGGCAGGAACTTTAGCAGAGCATGATCCAATTAGTCCACTGTTCAATGAAAAGCTCCAAGTTATACAGCGTAAATATTCATTTTGAGCATTAAGCAGGCACAAGATAGATATGGGAGAAAAGTGGAAGCTGCTTTCCAAGCACACAGCTAGATGTAGTTCAGGCTGTCTTGCAGATAGCTACCAAAGATAAAGAAAATGGGAGGAGAAACAGAGCTTGAAGGGTGACAGTATTTAGTTTCGCTATAATTTCCTGAGAATCAGGAGTGAATTTTAGAGATCTTGTGAAGTCTCACAGTTTCTGGTTGCTACTTCGCAAGTTCTCCAGTCACCAAAGCCTTTTCCACAGAGCTGACAAATAACGATTTCCAAGGGATTACTTTTTAATGATTAACACCCCACCCCCACACCCCCCAAAAAAACCAAACCCACAGGATAACTTGTTTTCTATTGATATAAAAACTATTTTTAAGAAAATTGAATGACACTACTGATTAAAATGCAATATATTTGGTTTGGGATGTTTTTATACAAGCACAGGAAAAGCAAAAAGCTGGATTAGGAGTACAAAGCAGGAGGAAGTGTCCACACCCTTTCTGTGTGCAATAACCCAGTGGTGACAGACTGAAGTTCAAATCCTCACTTTTTGAACCCAACCCACAGTCTTGAACAGAGACCTTCCCTCAAATCAATCTTCCTAGTCACTGGAAGTGAGGAGAGATCCTATCTCCCAGGGTACAATGTCCCTTTACTCAGCGTTGGTTTCAGCCATGGCCAGAGCACTCTGTCTAGCTCTGGTTCTCCTCAGTACAGGACAGACTTCAATAAAATGGAGCAACTTCAGCAGAGATGGATGAAGACAGCTAGGGGCTGGAGTTCTTGCCTTGTGAGAAGAAACTGTGGGACTGGAGCTGGTTTAGCCATGGGAAGGGATGGCTCTGGGGGCACTCAACAGCAGCCCTGGCACCCACAAAGAGGCTACTGAGTAAGAGAAAATGGTCATAAATTGAAATAGATTTATTAATAAACTGGATGTTAAGTCCCTTTAAAAGGTCCTAAAAGGTTTGGAAATTCCAATCGGTTCAAGATAGGGTGATCCAGGGATCCTTTTCAACAATTGATTTTATTTAACATTTATATTGTCTTAGGCTATGACTGTGGCTATTCAAAAATAAGCATTACTTTGTAGGAGAAAAGGGGCAAAAAGAGAGAGAAAGAGAAAAGAAAAGAGGAAGAGAGAGATAGTTTTCACCACCCTTGGATCCAGTGGCAATCCTCTGGATTGTCCTTCTGTCACCAAGATTTTCAGGTGGTGGGTGTGCATGACAGGTTGCCCAGGGAGATACCTTTTATGCGGCACTGCTCCAAGGACCTTCCACCTCATTAGCACTGGGGATGAGAAGAGGTGTCTCCTCATTAGCATCAGAGGCAAGAGGAGGCCCAGTCTCTCTCTGTACGTGTCGGGCAGGTGTCTCTTAAGATCCATAAGGGTGGTTTGTATTAGTTACCCTCAAAATGCTAAGCAAAGTGTTCACTTATTGGTTAAGTGCAGCTTATCCTCTGCTCTGATTGGCTGGTTTTGAGGGACTCCGTTCCCGGAACAAAGCCCAGCTTTTGTCATGCTTTGTTTTCAGGTGCAGTTCCCGTTGTCACAGCATCCAAACCACAGAACATAATGTTTAGAACACTCCAACTGATGAAAGCTGAAAATATTTGACATATTCTAAGTGAAACATTGTGTCACATTGAGCATGACAAAAAAAATTCACCCAAGAGGACAGTGTAGCAATGTCACTGGGGTGCATCATCTCCACCCTTGGAGGTTTTTATGCCCTGACTATACAAAGCTCTGAGCAACCCAGTCTGAGCTCATAGCTGTTTGTACTGAGTCAGGGGTTTGGACCAGAGACCTCCTTTAGTTCCTGCCAGCCTGAGAGATTCTGTGATCCTATGATTTGCATTTATCACCTTCCCATTAAAAACATGATGTTTTCTCTACACAAAGTGGAAACCCTCCAGGACATACTGAGAGATACTCAGGCCCAAAATACCTTATGTCTCAGTGGCAAAGACACTCTTCCAGAAGATAGAAGATCCAGGTTCAAATCAAACAGAAAGAGTGCTGAGCTGAGATACTGCATTTTCCAGGACAGCACTGTAAACCTAGTTTGGCAATCACCTGACTAGGAACTTCAGTGGTGTCCACCCTGACTTGTTTTGCAATGACACCAACTGCTTAACCTGTAAATTCATATTCATTGTAAGAACAATAGTTGCCAGAAAAGATTCCCCTTGTCCTCATAGAAGTTATTATCTGTGTAACGACTAACTTACCAGGCTATGTTCATTTTCCTTGGTGAGCTTTCCTAGTGCATGCTCCTCTCATTCTGCTTGGTAGAGCTTCTTAGTCTCTGCTGGAACTGTCAGAGATGCCTGATCTAAAGTGCTCCACCATGCGCTACTTCTACCTGTGGCTGATCAGCCATAGCAACAAAAGACATAGAGAGGACACGAAGAACAAGAGCAAAAGGATTTTACAGAGTGAGAGGAGGCCCCATATGTGACGGGAATGTAATGCTGATGATCAACAAGGTGGCTTTCCTTTCTTTTGGCTGTTAGGCATACTACAATACAAATAGTGGCAGTAAGTGGTCCTATTTGCTCTCCCATTTAGTGTGTCAAATCCAACCTGCGGGGAATGCTTCCATGGCCCTTTCAGCCCATGGTTTTGCTGCTCCGTAGAGGGTGACTTGACTGACACCATAAACTGCTATATAACTTGGACTGATGAGCACCATCAATTCATAGTATCATTAGCAAGTTATTTGCCAGTTGGTGTGATGATTTCCAGACCCTCATCCAATTTCACATCAGTATAAAGGACAGCAATAGAAAGTTAATCAGGAGATGAAAGGTGCTGTGCTGACAGAGCTCAGCACTCCCATTTCATACCACTAGGTCTGGACAAAGAAGTAAGTGCCCCAGTGCTTGGAAATCATGGAGCACTGATGAGCAGGAGATAGGTCAGGGTCAGTCTGATGAAAGTGATTAAATTGTTCCTGTGTCATGGTGACAGCTGTCAAATCTGGGTGGGAACCCTGCTCTGGAGCTCTGCAAAAGACCAGTTGACCCACCTCTAACTGAGTACTTCATCCCTTACTCTAGTTTGTTCCTTAGCTGGCTACAGAAATTTACACATCATAGCGATAAATCTGTCTATGAGCTTTAGCTTTGGGGATGACAGTGAGCAAACAATAGAAAGAGACTGTTACGGTACTACTGTGCTTGCCAGATGAGACAAAAAGTTTAGTGAAACTCATAGCTTGTCTCAGAAGAAAATCAAGTAAAAAGTGATGACTAGAACCTGATGGAAACAGGGGATCTAGCAGCTTGCTTGGTACTGAACCCATCTTGTCATGATGTTGCAGCTAAAAAATTGAATACTCCTAACCAGATGAGAACACAGCTTAAAGAGATATACCCATATTTTGTAAGCCAGTCATAGGACTCAGTCCATGACAATACATTGTTGTTGCAACTTCATACACAGTGTATTATTAGCCATTTTCCCCCTTGGACCTTGCCATTTACTGTAATGTTTACTCACTGCTTTTGTCTCTACATGGTTGCAAGGAACCCACAGATCTGTCATTTTGTTAGCAACTGAAATTTGTTTTATATACCATGAAGTGCAACGTTTGGTGCAAAGACCACTACTTGCACATAAGATTATTTTGGCCTAGAGTGAGATGCCCAGTACGCATACACAGATTGTTTGCAGACATTGATCAAACCAGCTGACAGTGCAAACCACAGCCACAAGAAGAGATGTGAAAAACTTTAGAAGAAATAGCCTCATCTGTTTGCTAGCCTTAAAAACAGGAAGAGGCTCTAAAATTTTTAAATTTATAGGGTTTTTTGGCTTTTGTCGTTTAGAGTTGATCAGTGTGACTCAGTCACTCCCTCTGCCAATCTGGGAGAAGTAATAATGCCTGATAATTGCCCCTAATAATTTCTAAGGAACAAATATTCTAACCTGAGGAATACCTTTTTCATCCTTGCAGATTTTCAAATTAGCAAGGCTTTTTCATTGGAAGGTGAATAACAAATAACAAAGCAATGCTGTATTTTTAATGAAAATTAGCTTTTAAAGACTAGAACATACAGGGATTTTTCTGTCTCTCCAAGGTTTCAGACATTTATGTTCATTATTTGGATTTGGATGTCCATTTCATGTCCCTTAATCTAAGCTTAATCTGTCCCTTAATCTGAGATTGGGGAGCTCCGTTCTCCTCACACTAACTGCAGGGAAAATCAGGAATCTCTAGACCTAAGTATAAGATCTGGATATGAAATCCTAATTGCCTCTTAAATGTTTGACCAACATTGAAAATACAAGTATCTGAGTTCATTAGCATACATTTGTCTTGCTGGGGAATGAAATGGATGATTCTAAACTTTTATTCCTCTGATTCCTCCTTCCAACTATTTCCTTTCTTGTACCATTGCAATAACTGCCACCCTAAAGATTTTCAGCACTGCTTGAGTATAACAAAATTCAAAGATCTGAACAAATTGGTGTAACAGGAAAACAAAAAGCCAGTTATGCCTGTGAAACAAGGCAAATGTCAAGATGAATTGGATATACAGGAACACCCTGAAGATGCCATTCACGTTTTTCATCAGGTAAGTAACAAGTTCAGACCTGTAATCAAAGTGAGTGATACATTACAGACATCTTTCTTTGTATATGCAATCTGTTGAAATGCTGGCATTTAACGTGAACAGGCTAGGGGGGAACCCTGTGGCAATACCTGCCTGTACAGCTTTACATATGTATTTATCTTGTGTTTTGTACGTTGGTGGTATGTGGAAAACTGAAAAATGAGGAGCAGCTGCAGCTGCCTCATGTGTTGGATTGTAAAAGTGAAGCTGTACTTTTTGTGTTAAGCAGCAATCTCCAGCCTGAGTGGGTATTGTGATTTCCTTTGCAGCTGCAGATAATTAATTTTCTTCACTTTGTTATGAATTTGTAAATCTTCATCTATAGCCCCTTCAGGCAAAAGTGCCATATGTAATCTCTCTTGGGTTTGTGTTTGTTTGTTTTTTTTTTGTTGGTGTTGTTTGTTGGGTTTGGGTTTTTTTTTTTAATGTCATAAGCATACTATTTGATGTTGCAACTGGAACTGCTGTTGCTGTGAACATCTTTCCTTTTTTTATATACCCCCTTGCTCCATTCAGCATAAGGAAGAGATGGTGTCAATGCTAGCAGAGAAAAAGCTCTGACAAAGGCAGGAGGAGATACCCAGCTGAGAGGTGGATTCCTGCACGACTTTGAGCCACAAAAAATCCTAGCCCAGCAGCCAAGTAAGAGCAGTCACTTCCAACTATAGGATTACAAAGATTAAGAATATGATACTGACCTGGTATCTGCCAGTTCTTTGCTGACTCAGGAGACAGAAAAGCTCCTGACATAGCTGAACTAGTCCTGAAGGCCTCTCTTAAACAGGGCAACCCTCCTCTTCAGAATTTCTGCACTGTTTTGGGGAGTTATTTTGCCCCTGCCAGGAAGATTCATTACTGTAGTACCAGTCTTATGAAGAAGTCCCTGAAAAACTACTTCACAGTGAGAATTGGAACATGAAGATCCACCTGACACAGGCGTAAAAAACATGGGCTAATGGTTTTAAACAGAGCTGAAGAAATCTTCCTTTTCTTCTGTCTCACTTCCTTTTTTTTTTTTTTCTCCATTTTCCATCTCTGCACATCTCCTATTTGGCTTTCTGCTCTGTTTTCTTCAGAGTTCTGCAAAAGTACTGTCATCTCAGGAGGAAACTGACCGCAGGGCATTTATTTGTACACAAATAATATTTTGCCATAGCAACCCTGGTATTTTTTCTGGACAATGAAGTTGCTTTTGAGCAGCTGGGCATTCCCCTGCTTCTTCTGCAGCTGGTATCTCAAACAAACCTTAAAAACAGATTGCTGTAGTCACAAAACTAGTAAGGAAAACTGACATCATCCACAGAAAAGGTTTTCTGCAATTGTCAATGGCTTTTTGGTTTGTTCATGCCTACAAATAAGAGTAAGTTAGTTATTTATAAACAATCAGTTATTTTGTTAATAGGCTTAATTATGTTTGCTTTTATACCTGGTAAAAATAGCAAGGAATACTGCCCAGAATGTTTTGTTCTTTCTGGATTGTTACAAATTTTTTACAAAATTTTCTCATACCTGATTCATTCTGTAATATCCAAACATGATAATGGTATTTGAATATTATTTAAACAAAAGAATACTTATCTATTTTCAGAATTAAAATGTACAGCAGAATACAGTTAGGCTATATTGGAAAGAACAGTTTAGTACTGTCACATTGCTCCGAGGACTGTATGGCAGCACTCAGCTAACTATCCTAGACTCTACAAGTCAGCTTTCCTTGCAGGAGATAAGACCAGCTCCTATTCCAGATGCACACTGACTTACAGCCCTGTACCGAGCCCAGCTGCCATCCCAGGTTTCTGGGGTGAGCCAGAAGTTGCTGGCATTTCAGCTCTGAGGACTTTGGTTACTCTAGCCCTAAACCCTAACCATATCCTTCTGCAAAGTAAGATGATAAACTTTCCCAGTTCCAAATGTATGATGACCTACCACTTCTTCCAGAGACCATCTTCATTTAGCTCTCTGCCAAGAACAGGATTTCTATGTTTCTCAAGCCCTGAAGATCCTTGCTTCCCAAACCCTAACCCTAATGCTGTGCTTCACTATTGTTGATTTCAAACCCACTCAGCTGGAAATGGATGATGAAACCATTGTTGTCCTAATCCTCTGCCCTAAGCCAAATTCCCATCCTAGCTTCAGACTGAGCAGGAGTTTCCTGGAATTTTGTCTTTATGGGAAATTTGCCATTTACTAGTTACACTTACACTATCATTCATAAATAAACGCCTACTCCACCATGTCTTGTTTCAGTGTACTTCAAATCCCACTTTAAATGAAAAAGGTACTTGTGTTGAAATTCAGACTGCATTATTACAAGTAGTCCCCATCCTAAATTTGTATACATTTAAACTCATGTCTTCATGTACAGCAGCAAGGCTTGTTTATTTAGTACAGCTATAAGTAATCTTCAGTAATTAGACATTTATACTACTGCTTTAATTGATGCACTTATTATTGGTCTCACACAAGTAGCTGAAATTTAGTATTAAGGTAATTAAAGTAATTTTGTGGGTTTGTCCAGGAACAAAAACCTCTTTGAATACTGAGTACAATGGACCAAAATAAGGAATATTAGTATTTTCTTCTTTTTCTCTCCAAGTTAATTTCATAACTACTCATCTTTAGTAGAACATCTGGGGAGTTCCACCACAAAAGGCCTCTGTGTTGGCTTGTGAAGTCAGGTCTTCTCTTGTGATGGTTTCTGTTCCTTACTGGCAAAGCACAGGTGATTTACCTTGGATTTATGGAAGGGAACGCCTTTATGTGTACGCATGGGGGAAGCCTACTTTTTAGCAAGGTTATCTACAGTTGTGAAGACCATGAAGTTGCCCATCTCACTTTGGGCTCCAGCTGTCCTGCTCTGCAAGGGATCATACTGCTGCCACCTGGCTTCCTTTTCTCCACAAACGGTGGCCAGCCTGTGGTGTGAGCATAGTGAAGGGAAACTGAGAAAGCTGCATTTTCTGACATGGATCAAAGCATGGGTATTCTTTTCAGACCCTTTCACCTGATAATCGACACCGACTGTGAAATTACAGTGGTTGACACTCTTTCTGTTGACTGAAAAGGACAGTATCAGCCATTGAAAGCAATATTCAGTGGCCTTCAGAGGCCACCATCTGGCTAGCAGGTCATTAACCAGGCTTGTAGCCAATGCTGTCTTTCAGTACAATCATCTGATAACTGTCTGGTTTAAAAAGAAAACAAAACAAACATGGAAGTCTGATCTGATAGCTGATATAAAACATTAATTAGCTGCAAACTAATTTAATCCTAGCCATTTCCCCAGCACCTGAGTGTTTCTTTTCCAAAGAGGAAGTTGCAGTTTGCCAGTGTTCTTAAAAACCAAGAAACAAATCACTGGGATTCAACTCGGCTAGTAACTTCATATGCAGGTATCATTTTTGACTGTTTCTTTTCCTCCTTGTCATGAAATCATGGTGATACGCAGCAAAAGCCTTTTTCTTTCAAGAAGCTGGCTTTCCTTTACAGGGAAGTCTGAAAGACCTCCTATCTAATAAAAAAAATGCAGGCTGATAGTCCTCTAAGAGAGGAATCATGAAGGCTTTTTGTTATCACTTACAAAGAGTCAGCTTTACAGAGCTGTGACTTCATGCCCAAGTCTACCTTTTCTGCGGTCTTTTCCCTAATTTTAAAGACTGCTCAGCTCAGCCACTAACTAAATTTTTATCTGGCAGTACAACAGTACTGACTTTACACATATACAGAAAATGCTGACTCCACACATAAAACAGATTAAACCCCCTCCCATCTGTTATTACGGTTCTGTATGACCACCCTAAGTACCAGCCAGTCTTGCTTAGCTCTGCCACAGTGTGGCTCCTTCACTGAGTCCCAGCATATGGACCTGACTACAGTTTCCTTTATTAAACTTTTAAGATCAGTCAGCAGTCCTCAGCAAACCAGAAGTACTGGAGAGCTCCATGGTCTCCACATGAGGTTTTCGGAGTATCAACAACCAGAAGCAACCACAGTGCATGCAAGAGTAAATACACTGAATCAAGACACAGTATCTAGGGACAACATGCCAAACACGTGTACTTTGTTAGCGCTAAATCATACGGGTCTGTTCAGAGCAGAGCCTTCCAAAACTTTATACAACATCAGTTCAACAGAATGGGAAAAATTTCCTCTCTGAGCCATCCTAGAAAAGCACACAGGCGTACCTGCTATGCTGATATGCATGTGCGGCTTATGCCACAGATGGCAGTGGTAGAACCTTTCCTCACTTCTTCAGCTAGTAGTTGCAGTTTGCATCTAATAGTGCAATGTGATAGCAATCAAAAAAAATAAAATAAAACTGTCAGTACCTTTCCCTGCTTATCCCATGCATTGGGCCTCCAAATGGCACATAACCCACACGGGAGCAGAAACAGCCAGCATAGTTACTGGCTACTAGTACCTTCTACCCATCCTCTCTTTGGTTTTCTCTTAGGAATCAAATTCCTCAGAAAATCTCAAAAAAAAAAGAAATGAGTATTTATATTCCTTTTACTCATTCTCACTGTTACATGTCACCTCTTGGCTAACACAAAAGGAGAATCCTCATTCGCTTTACTGCATTTTGTAGTGCGGTACCTTCATAGAGAAGCAAAATGTTAAGCATTTTCTGCTTGATTTTAACAGAGTTCAGCCCAGTGTGTAAACTAGGACTAAGTCCTTGGGGACAATAGATGCATTGTAAGCAAAAGCTGCAAGAAAGTCAGATATCAAAACTGAACTGAATATGACTACATCACTTTGTTAACGGCACTCTGTGATGTAATGTAGTCATGTCCTTAGAAAGACAGATCTAGTCTCTTATGTGGACTCATACTTTTCTCTGTGAGAAACCCAGTGAAAGCCACTGGTAGTATTCCTACAGCATTCCATAATTCCAGAAAATGGATGAGACAGCAGCTGCAGAAATGGGCTCATAATCAAGATCAGAATCAGTTGGTATTGTGAAGCATTGGAGACAATGGGCAAAAGAAATAAAAACTATGGATGCATCAAAATCAAGTTAATCTGACTGTATTTTTTTATATTGGAGCTAAATATAGAATAAAAGAGATGCCAAGATTTCTGCCTAATTAAGACTTGTAAAGTGTCGTGCATGATTATAGTACCACTAAAGCATATAATGCTTAAAATAACATTAGCACATGTGTATTAGGAGAGTGAAATATGAACAGTAAACTATGCCACAAGACCTCATTTCTTTGTCCAGTCCTGATGTCCTTTTCCAACTGAGAACAGCACCAGTGTCCAATGTCTGAGAATAAGTGGAAAGTTTGGATGTGCCTGGCACACAATGAGATCTTTTTACAAAGTGTATTTTCCAGGATTTCGAAATAAACACTGTAGACGACAGTGTCTGTAGCTAGGAGTGTAGAGAATTTGTTAAGCTCAGACTTTAATCACTACTCCGCTTCTCTGGTGTTGCAGTTAATTTGGAAATATGAAAGGAGTCAAATTAATGTAAGGCACATTGTGGCCTGCAGATGAACTTTGTCCATAAGGAAAGCACACTTAGTAATAGGATTTAACAAGAGATGTAGTTGGCCGGCTGCCTTATCCTGGATCTCAGCATTCCCTGTCTTAAAAGGCAACAAGCACAAACGTGGCTTACCCATTTCCTGACTGGTTAGGAACGGGCTAGGGAAGTGCCTACAGAATTAAACTCTGCCATTTGTAAAAGGCTTTTGTACTTCTCTAGAACTCGTATGTAATGATCAATGATGCTTCTGGCATTTTTTTTCAGTAGTGAGGTGGTCTGGTTAACATATGCATGATATGTTACTCCCTGACATGAAGAAGACAACTTAGCAGCAGGAATTGACAAGGTGGGATTTCAGGAAATGTGAGTAAATAAGGTGCAAACTACTTTTACAAATTCCTTATTAAGGAAAATGTTCTGTCCTGTTCTACATATTTCTTGGAAGTTTTATATCAGTTTCAGGAATTTTTAATGTAATTTTACTATTTACTGTTTCAATACCCCTGCCTGGATTTTGATTCCTTTTTTTTTTTTGTCTGTCACAATTTGGCTTACCTAGGCTTTCAGAAATTCTGTATCATCCTCCTCCAATTCCTCTAAATTGATCTGTAAATCTAAATAACAGTTCAAAAAGCATCTGCCCTTAGCATTGGTCTCAATATTTTAAATATTTTTTCAAATCTCTCTGCAAACTCTGCGTCTATTAAATTTCCCTTTACTTCCAAATATTAAGCCCTATTTAAATTTCTGCTTGCCTTCTCCCTTTGCTCTTCAGAACATTCCATTCACACACATCTCTGCCATTACACAACCCCTGTTACTTTCCTGGCTCCTGAAAGGTTACAGCAACCCGGACTTGCCAGTATAATAACCAGTTTAGCACATGGAGCTGTAAACTTTGGTACCTGAGGAGCTGCTGCAGATGCAGCCTAGCTGCCCCTGCTAAGAGCTGCAACATCTTGAAGACCAGTCAGGAAAACAACTGAGGGCAATAGCCACTTCACCTGTTCTTAGCAAGTGCTTATATTGGTAAGTCACCAGTATCAGTTGGGTATTTGGGCCATCAAGTCTTCAAAAATGGTATTAATGTATAATAAACCATACTCAGTTCTGTGTATATACTGTGCAAAAAAAGGCATTTTCCAAAGCTGCTGGAGACATTTAGCTAATCAGCTGTCTTCTTACTGAAATTAATTCATGTAAGGTGTACGTATCTGTTTTCAGAAAGGATGGCTAAAAGACATGCCAAGACTCTGTTGCCCTTTGAAACAAAAAAAAGTCACTTTATTCCAGTACCTGAAGGGGGCCTACAAGAAAGCTGAGGAGAGGCTTTTTACAAAGGCATGTAGTGATAGGACTAGGGGGAATGGTTATGAATTGGAGAGGGGAAGATTTAGACTAGACATAAGGAGGAATGTCTTCACAATGAGGATGGTGAGGCACTGGCACAGGCTGCCCAGGGAAGACATGGATGCCCCATCCCTGGAGGTGTTCAAGGCCAGGTTGGATGGAGCCTTGAGCAGCTGATGGAGCTTGAGTGGGAGGTGTCCCTGCCCATGGCAGTGGGGCTGGAATTAGATGATCTTTAAGGCCCCTTCCAACTCAAACCATTCTATGATTCTATGATTCATTCCGTTCTAAAAGATTAAGTAGAGGTATTAGTCAGCCAGATATCAAAAACGCTTCACAGCAGATATGTTCTGAAATAAGAATATTCAGATCTCTGAGGATTTTAGCTATGAGAATTTGGAGTGGGAGAGAAATTTAAATCCTAAATGTGTATGGCTTTGGCTAGATAAATCCTAGGTAAAGTCTTCTTACTGGGGAGACAATAGAATGCTGTTAAAGTCTGTATTTTACAGGTTTTTGTATGCTACAAGTTGGAACTGGCAAGTATGCTGTGCCTACAGCCTGGACAGAAAAATAATTCAGGACTTCAGTATTGGCAATGTAACAAATGAAGTGATCCTGATTTCTTTGTTATTTCTTATTGTTTGTGTTACCATAGCAATTAGGGCCCAAAGTACTGCTATTAAACTGGGCCCTGTATAAAAACAGAAATGAAAGTAATCCTTGCCTCTAACAAAAGTTTTCTGGGAGAGAGAAAAGAAAAAGATCAGGGGACAAAAAGATCCAGTCAGACAGTCAACATAATGAAACAATCCTGCATCACTTACGTTGAACACAGCACGTCAGTTTCCATGTTGTTGTCAACCTTTTACAAGTCTCACAGGGAAAAAAAACACAAAGAAACCATATCTTAACAATGAACCTGAAGTAGAACAAGGAAGAAACCAATGTGGATGATCATGGAGAGCTTTTCATATATGCACGGATCAAAGGGGATAGAAGCTATGAGTACGGAGGAAAAGCCAGGTAGGGAGTTGGATGTCATTAAAGCCTGAAAGTGAAAGCAAGCAGCTTATGTTTAACAAGACGGAAGATGATAGCAAATTGAGCGATAGGAAGAGAGATGTATGGTGGTCAAAGTCAGGGAACTGGTCTTCTCCAAAGCATTTAGAAAGGGTATGACTGAGAGAAGATTTAGTTAGTCTTAATTGAAAATTGACCAATTAGTATTAAAGGAAACTTGCAGCAACAATACTAGAACAAAGGAAGAATTAAGTAATCAAAACTGTTTTAAGAGAAAGCAAAGTATTTCCTTTTGATTCTCTTACTTCAAGTCTGGAGTTTCATTGTATGTCACTCAAAGAGTATTTTGAATCTGTCAACTGCATCACAATGAACCATAACAGCATGCAGTGTGTCAGGTTTCCCTTGTTTCTTTTTCAGCAATAGGAATCTGTTTTGTTCATCCCAAGTGAAACATGATCATTATGCAAGTGGCAGCCATACCAGAGAGCAAAAAACTAAAAAACCTAAAGCAACATGATGCTTCTGTCTTTAGCCAATATTTAGATTTGTCGTATGTCAGAGAAAGCAACCAAGTGACTTGATTCTGATAAGAACCCACCTAGTTTTGCTAGCTATCTGGAAAAAAAAAAAGAAAGTAATGTGGTTTATTTGATTTCATTTTTTAAAAATCTGTCAACTCCTTGACTTTGTGTATTTCTGTGGGATTTGCTCACAGTGCAACAGACGTGGGAAGGCAAGACAAAAAAAGAGACAGCTGAACAATTGAGCACAGACACCATTTCAAGCTTTGAGGAGGTAACACTGCAAAAGCTGGCAGCTTCAGGCCTATCTCCATCTGGACACCTTTAGCAGACAATCTAATTTACAGAAGGCTGAAGGCCATAACGATTTTTTTGCGCCCTACCATGATCCTTTGTCTAGAGTGTCAGAAATAAATTAAATGAAGGAGTAGAGATGGGACCAGGCAGAAGCTACAGGAAAGAGGCTATTTGCTGAAAACACAGACAAAGGTGCTTAATTGTACATGCATGAGAAACAGAGCCCTGCAAAAAAAAAAGGAAAGCTGACCTTATTTCTGAAGAAGATTGTTCTAAAGCACTTAATGTCTCTAACAAGTTGTGATACTCTGCACACTGTAAAAAAAAAAATTAAAGGAATGCTCTGTTTTTAAATGGAGAATGCAAAGGAAGATAAAAGACCCATGGAGTTTATGATCAGCCTGTGACTGGGGAGCTACTTTTGCATTTTGAGATTAGTTGAATCCCTGAGAAGAGACTAGCTCATGACTGGAGTCTGATACAGACCACTCTACAAGAAACTACCCAAGCAGTGTGTGGTGTATAAAAACAAAGCTGAAGATATCAAACTTGTAGTAAAAGTAGGGCATAAATTGAGCTAAAAATGAGCTGAGTTCTGGATTCCATCAGAACAGCACATTCCTTGAAGTAGGAGGTAGAATAGAGCACCCTGGTAGTAAAGGGATAGAATATTCTGAGGACTTTTTCAAGTAGATAATGGAGCTTTTGACAGAGTTCAGATCAGAGGTGAGGGAGCCCCCTCTTCTGGGATGCTTACACTCTTCCACTTTCTCTGGAGGAGAAACTGGAAGAAAGACTGGCAGGCTTCTTGCTCTCGAAATCAAAGGTCAAGATCAAAACAGAAAAAAAACCAACCCAAAAATAAGGTTATCTGTGCTGGTCAAGACCACTAGATCCAATAAAAACCTACATGAACTGAGGTAATTTCTAAAACAGGGAAGATTTTCCACTACTCAAGAAGAAATATTCTGTAAGAAGCCTCTGCCAGGTAGTTTCACCACCTGTTTTCCTTGCCTGATGTATCCAGAGAGGTCTGGCTGGTGTTCTTAGGAAAAACAGAGGATATTTTGTGGACATTTAGAAATTGTTCAAGTTCCACAGGCTGCATGCAGGAAGTGATTCACTGGAAAATAAAATAACTTCCTGATTTTTTGTGGACGCTAAGATCTGTGTACATGCTGTTTTGATCTAGGATGCTAGTAGAGTAGTATGAGTGAAGGTTTAGAAAGTTTAGACTGATTTTTTTTTGGCTCTGAAGTAAAAAGCTAAACAGCTGTAAGTTCTGTACTACAAAAGTGTTTGGAATACACCAAAGAGTACAGGTGAACGACAGAGCAGAGTTAGGGCACTGCCCGTAATATTAGCCCCTCTGGGAAAGGAAAGGGGACAAGGAATTTTTGGAAGCTGAACAATGCAGCAAACTTTGTGTAATCTACCTATCCAGGCAAGCAACCTGAGAATGTTACTGTGCAAAACCATGAATAAGAGATGCAAATATTATTATGGTTTTGGGGAAGCTGAAGGAATCACACCAGCAAATTAAAAATTAAATTGTCAGCAAGTATCTCCGAAGTAGGTGCTGCTCTAGCCCTCCTACAAAGGACTAGCCAAAAGTAAGGGCCTGTTGTTAATGCATGAGGAACACAAAATAAGCCAGATAACTTTGTGCAGGTTACAAGACTTCCCATTAACTATTCACTGCTAGCAAGCATGTCCTCCCCATGTGAATAAAGAGTCTGTACTGGAGACAAAACTAATGCCTTTCAAATCAAATGTATTTTTACATGATTATTAAAGAGGTAGATTATGTACATGGCTAATTTGATATTACAAATCCCCTGCTCCCCCTAAACCCTCCCCCCCACCCCAATAAAGTCTGTGAGCCAGGAATCTTCATGGATTGTGAATTGTGTGAGGGCTGGAGCAAAGATTCAAGATATCACCAGGGCTCTTGGCACACACTGTACACAGTGCCTATTTAAAGGGAAAAGTTGTAGACACTACATGGGATTCAGGAATGCTGATGTATTAAGTATATTCTGAAGTTACATGACAGTTACTTGGGAATATAAAAACTCAAGGAATGTAAGAGTGCTTTCACTGGCTTCAAGTGACTTTGCTAGAAACCTGTTGAGTTTTGCTGCATACCAAAATTTGCCAACATTATGAAAAATAAAGGTTAAATAAGCAAAACCAGCCTATGTAGGCAGTCATGCAAACCACACATTTGCTCACAATTGCTGAAGAAAGACCTTATGTGCCTGTTCTGGACTATTTCTAGTACTTGTCTGGCATGGCCTTACCAAATTACCTAGTATCAAAGCCAGTGATTGTATTTAGAAAACCAGTTTCCGTGAGTCGCAAATTTGAATACAGACAGTGAGAAAATTAATAAGTATGACTGACTACATGTTAAAACTAAGAAAAGTAGTTAGTATGAGCAAAAGCAGGTTTTGTTGAAAGGTATGTCTCTATGGACTGATGCTCATACTGGTTTCCCTGGAGCTCATGGAATGGTGGACAGTGCTATCAGAGTAGTTCAGCAAAATGTTTCTGACATCCTGTATCCTCTTGGTGACTTTTGTAATTTGGAAGGATGTTTTCAGGAACTCAGTTGTTCAAATTTCGACCTGTACCTGATTAGTTCAGTTGGTGACCCAAAGTGAAGTGTCCAGTCAACTAAGTTTTCCCAGACATTTCAATAAATTTTCAAATGTTGTGTGTTACACAACAACTGCTGAAGCAAGCAAGACAAGTACAAAACCACTGAACAAGGAGGCAGTGGCTTTAGTCTGTGTTACACGCACTTAGCTGCAAGATCTGAACCAGAGGAGGAAACAGAAGGCAAGTTTTCAGACAACACCAGACTGGGGAATCAGTGGATATACTATAAGCAGTACTGCTACTGGAGTAGACCTAAAAAGAGGCTGACAAGGAACCCAAGAAATTCAACAAAGGCACATGTTTAACCCAGCAGCTGGAAAGCAGAGCCCTGCAGAGATGCACAATGCAGCCGGCAGCACTAGGAAGCAGGTCCAGGGGACATCCCTGGGCACTGGTGGGCACTCAGTTGAGTTGGGACTACTTTTGTGCCTGGGCAGCCACGAGGGCCAGCAGTGCTGTGATGGTGTGAGCAGGACACGTCCTCAAGAGCCAGGGAAGGGCAGGGACAGGCCTCTCTGCTTGGATCCCATCAGATCCCATTTGGCTACTGCCTCTAGTTTGGGTCCAGTACAGGAGCAACACTGAGGCGAAGGGAGGCCACTGAGATGGTGGGGCTGGAGACCTTGCCCTGCCAGGGCAGGCTACAAAACTGGAACTGATTCAACCAGGTAGAGGGACAGCTTTGGGGCACTCAGCAGCAACCCTAGTATTGATGGGATTGATGGAAAGGATACAGTTGGGCTTTCTGTAGTGATGCACGGCAGAAAGCAGCAGTGCAAGTTGAAACAGGGGAAGTTTGGACAGTGCATAAGAACGAAACTTTTTACCCACAAGAACAGCCCGGCAGTGGAGGCGGAGTCCAGACAGGCTGTACCATCTCCAGCCTTGGAGGTTATCAGGACCTGCAGAAGGCCCTGAACAGTCTGGTGTGAGATCATAGAATAGTTTGGGTTGGAAGGGACCGTAAAGATAATCTAGTTCCAATCCCCCTGCCAAGGACAGGGACATGTCCCACTAGATCAGGCTGCTCAAGGCCCCATCCAACCTGGCCTTGAACACCTCCAGGGATGGGGCAGCCACAGCTTCTCTGGGAAACCTGTTCCAGTGCCTCACCACTTTCATGGTGAAGAGATTCTTCCTTTTCTCTAGTCTAAATCTGCCCCTCTCCCATTTATTGCCATTGCCCCTAGTCCTATCACTACAAGCCTCTGTAAACAGTCCCTCTCCAGCTTTCTTGTAGGCCCCTTTCAGGTACTGTAAGGTCACAATAAGGTCTCCTCGGAGCCTTCTCTTCTCCAGGCTGCATAGCATCATAGAATCATAGAATAGTTTGGGTTAGAAGGTCTCTTAAAGATCATCTAGCTCCAAACCCCCTGCCATGGGCAGGGACATCCCACTAGATTAGGCTGCCCAAGGCCCCATCCAACCTGGCCTTCAAAACCTCCAGGGGTGGGGCATCCACAGCTTCCCTGGGCAACCTGTTCCAGTGCCTCACCACTCTCATGGTGAAGAAATTCTTCCTCATATCAAGCCTAAATCTGCCCTTCTCCAGTTTATACCCATTCCCTCTCCTCCTATCACTACAAGCCTTTATGAACAGTCCCTCTCCAGCTTTCCTGTAGGCTACTTTCAGGTACTGGGAGGTCCCTACAAGACCTCCTTGGAGCCTTCTCTTCTCTGGGCTGAACAAGCCAAAATCTCTCAATCTGTCCTCATACGGGAGGTACTCCAGCCGTCTGATCATCCTTGTAGTCCTCTTCTGGAACACTTCCTACAGTTCCATATCTTTCTTATGCTGAGGATTCCAGAACTGGACACAGTAATCCAGGTGAAGTCTCACAAGAGAGGAATAGAGGAGCAGAATCCCCTCCGGCGACCTGCTGGCCACACTTCTTTTGATGCAGCCCAGGATACGGTTGGCCTTCTGGGCTGTGAGCACACACTGCTGTCTCATGTTGAGCTTCTCATCTACCAGCGCCCCCAAGTCCTTCTCTGTGGGGCAGCTCTCAATCATATCATCCCCCGTCATGTACTGAAATTGGGGAGTCCCCCAACCCAGGTGCAGGACCTTGCACTTGGCCCTGTTGAGCCTCATGAGGCTCTCACAGTCCCACTTCTCCAGCCTGTCCAGGTCCCTCTGGATGACATCCTGTCCTCCCAGTGTGGCAACTGCACCACTCAGCTTGGTGCCATCTGCAACTTTGCTGAGGGTGCACTTAAATCTCGCTGTTGATATCATTGATGAAGATATTAAACAGCACTGGTCCCAGTACAGACCCCTGAGGGACACCACTAGTCATGGATCTCCATCTGGACTTTGAGCCATTGACCACTACTCTCTGAATACAACCATCCAACCAGTTTCTTATGTACCAGACTGTCCACCCATCAAATCCAAATCTCTCCAATTTAGGGAGAAGGATGTTGTGGGGGACTCTGTGAAAGGCTTTAGAGAAGTCCAGACGGATCATATCTGTCGGTTTCCCATGTCCACTGCTGAGGTTACCCCATCATAGAGACCCACTAGGTTGGTCAGACAGGACTTGCCCTTGGGATCAGAGCTGGCTGCCTTCTGGGAAGGGCTTGGAGGGGCGATCCCTCCCGAGCTGTCCTGCAGTCCTACCAGCGGCAGCTCTCGGATCACGCCGGCAACTCCTGCCTCCCTCTCGCCCCCAGGAGCGCGGGTTCCCGGTGCGGGTAGCCGCTGCCGGGGGTGGGCCGGCCCGGGCCGCCCCGCTGCCCGCAGCCACCGCCCCCCGGGGCGCCGCGCTCGGCGCCGCCGCCGCCCCGCCAGCCCCGGCCGGCCCGCCGCGATGTTGCGGCTCTGCCTGCTCGCCGCGCACGGTAAGCCGGCCGCCGGCCCCGTCCCGCAGCCCCCGGGGGCGGCCGGGCGGTGACCTGGGCTCGCTTTTGTCCTTGCAGCCCTGCGCCTCGCCGCCGCGCTCGCCCCCGGCTCCTGCGCCTTCGAGGACAGCGTCTGCGGCTACGAGTGGGACTACGCGCATCTGCCCTGGGCGCTGCACGGCGAAGGTAGGAGCCGCTCCGCCCGCGCCGAGCCCCGCGCGGGGCCGCCGCTCTCCCTCCCCACGCGGGTTTTTGCAGGGTGTCCTCGTGCCCTCCTCCTCCTCCTCTCGGTTGCTCTAGGGAAAAGGTGTCTGTTGTCAAATCTATTATCCTTTTCCTAGAAAAAAAACCACCCACATCTGCCGAATTCCTATTAAGCTGCATTATTGTGTTCTCTAAATAGATTTTGAGTTCATCTCTAGAACCGGTTGCGTTTTCGTCACGGGAGACAATCCTCGCAATCCGACCTGCCTTTACATCGTGTTCACTTAAGACTTTTCCACTTGTGGTACCTGCAGCTCGGTAGGAAAAACATAACCATTAGCCTTTCTGTAGCTTGTATCAGGCTTTACTAAGACTGACTGCCCTTGCAAGACAGAACAAAATCCAGTCACTCTACAGAATTTCCATGCAACTCTTACTTGGTAAGTTCTTTGGTGTGCGCTGCAGTTTTTTACAGAATCAATATGAACAAACCGACTAAACGTAAATAAATACAACGTGGTTGTAACTGCACAATAAAATAGTTTAGGTTTTCTTACGTTCTGGCCACAATGTCATTCATAAAGTGAAAATTGTGCTCACACAGTAAAAGGGACTGTGTTTCCAAAGTTTTTAAGATCCAAAACAGGCTCCAAGGATAATGAGGAGGTGAGTGCAGGTACAAAGAGATAGACACCCCTCATCGCCCCTCAACAGTACTAAATTCAAAACTGGACAGTTCAGTTTTATCATTCCACTTGTTTCTTGGTTGATGATGAAACTTTTTTTTTTACCTGATTTGTACCCAGTTCTCACATATACAGAGTAAGTCACCTTAGTTGTTAATTTTCAGATTAATCATTAGGGTTTGAGAACACATGAAGAGTGCTAACTTAGAAAAGTCTGTGAGTATGTCATGAGTAAAATAATTGTTTGTTGTGTTTTTTATTGAAATATACTGAGATTTTACTCCATTTTTGATGATAACAGTGGAAATTTAGTAACCATCTTTGCTTTCCCAGCTATGCCTCTCAGCATTATGCCCTCTTAAGCCGCCTGTCCTGGCAGTTGCAGTTCCTCCTTATGACTAATGGGGAACCACATGGTAGTCGTACTGATTCAGCCTCTAGGGACTGTGAGATGCTGGGAGCAATACCTGCAGAAATGGATGTAAATCATGTTCTGCATATCCATGCTGTGGTGCTTCAAGAAATGGGGAAGTTTGATCAGAAATTTGGATCGGCAGCAGCCTACTTTTTTTGGCCCACGGAACGCTTTTGGTTGTCATAGTTTGATTTTGATGTGTCACGATAAGCATACTCTTGGCTACACAGCTTCTGTTACTTTAGATTTTGTTTTCCAAAGACATGCAACTGAACTGTTATATTCTGGGAGGACATATGGTATACGAGCTCTCTTAATAGCCATAGCTTTCTCAGCATTTCCATTATAAACCTTTTCTTTTTTTCTGCAGTCTGTTATTTAATCATAGTAAGTTGTTCCATGCAAACATTTGGCACACAGTATATTAAGCTCTTCAGAAATACATAGAATCATAACTGTATCTAGTTGAAAACAGATCATCCCAATCTATGTAGCAGGTGTGCAAAACCAGTCATTTTTAGATGCTCTTTTACTCTTTCATATGGTTTAACCATGTTGCTTTTGGCAGCACTGGGCCCTGGTATTTGCAGGTCAGTGTATGTCCATGTGGTAATTTACTGGGACAACAGGGGAAATTAAGGATGGGAGTGGCAGCTTAGCTTTGAATTGTTCCACTTCTCTTTGCATTACTTCAGAATTGTTTTAGTATTTTAAAATATGATTTGTAATATAAAATTGTATACAACAAATCTTTTATAGGCATTATCTGACTTGCAGTGCAAGTTCTTTCATCTTATAAATCTCTAAGTTTTGTGGTCCTGTGCCAGACTGTCAAGATTATGTAAGTATAACTAAAATCCTGCCCAGAAATTTCCACTCCATACTTGAAAGTTTTCTGCCGGGTTGCCAAGGAAGCCAATCTCTTCTGAAGGGCCAGGCAAAGAAAAGAAGTGTCAGGCTAAATCTTGCTTTTGTTTACAGCTAAGCATTGACACTTAAACCGTTAGGTTTCCAAGGTTCAGCTGCTTTTTAAAATATCTCTGGCTTTACTCAAGTATTCTGGTATACAAGATTTTTTGTGTGCTTAATTTTATCATTTGTATAATTTTAAAGATTTTTTTTTTAGCTGAAGTTTTGGTACCTGTAATTGACTGACATTTTACAGTCCATTTTAGTCAAATATAAAAGAAAAAATTAAAACAAAATAGTCAGTGCTGAAATGGATAGCTGTTTCAGTCTTTACTGCTTTACTCAAGATTGGCAAATCAGGCCCTAATGAACTGGATGCTTGTAGAATACCAACTGCACAAGAAACAGTGGATGTTTTACTATAATATCTGTCCACTGGACCTTAACTCCCATAAACTTCTGCTTCACTGAAACTCTCTGTGAGCCACAAGCTCTCTCACATGGCTATAAATTCAAGAATAGGACTTTGAAGTCTCTAAACAAGGTGCTCTTTTTAACCGTTGTCTTTTTGAGTCAGTTCTCTGCTAACTTGGTGTTTGCATTTTAGAATTATAATGATATTTAGCACACAGTTACCATGCAAAGGAGTATGTAAAATAGGGAAACAGCTGAGGATATTAATTTATTGGGAGCTTACTACCTGTGACTGAGAAGCATGCCCAGCTGAGGTCATGGTCCAGGCTGAGTAAATATAGCATCATGCTTCCTAATGTGCCATTTCTGTTTTCAGTGTAAGCAGGGAAATCCCTTGCAACTGTGTTGTGCTTCATTAAGTGGGTGTTCATAGGGTACTAGCTACACAAGGAACACAGAAATGTTGTTGCTCAGGAGAAGGCCATCATCATGTAATCCTGGTTCTGAAATCTGATGAACTTGATTGTGATCAGTAGAGAAGTGGTAAGATCTGCAAGCATTAAGCAATTTGCTAGTACACATAAGCCCAGGTGTCAATGGTCCATTTTAATGCTTGAGGTTTAGGCATGCTCCCATAAATATTCTTGCATCCTTGATGCCTCTGAACAGATAATTTATTTTAAAAAATCCAGGTATGGAACGTAAGACAAAGATCAGGCTTCTTGGACAGAAGTAATGGATGAGAAATTTAGAAAGTAGATCTATATTCATCACCACTCTGGCATTTAGACATAGCTGAGGAGCTGGAATACCATGTTGCTCACCATTAAAACCTACAGGTATATTTAGCATGAGTTCATGACCAGTTATGGTGAAGCATAAAGCTTTGCAGGTGCGTAGTGGCCAGGTTCCGCAGGAATTTACTTCTGTGTTTGCAGCGTATGTGTTGCAAGGGAAAGACCTGGTTAATTCTAAAAGTACTGTCCAACTTTGTATGATAGGATTTAATAAAATATATTGAGATTTTGTTTAACCAAATTGAGCATTTATTTCAGGGGACGTGTGCTTTTTAAATGCTGTGATCTTCTTCAGCAAGTGGAAGATTACTTTCTTTCTTCATGCCTTAAAACAAGGGAAGGTTCTGTATGTAATAGGCAGTAATACTGAGTAGAGTAATAAATAAATGCATGTGGACCCACCTGAAACGTGAGTAGGAAACACAGCCCTAAGTCAGTTGCAGCCATTCTGCAGGGTTGGATTTTGGCCTTTTTTCTTTCCTGCCAGCCCCATCCAGCACAGAGTCAGCATAATCTGACTGTAAGGACATTCTGCTCACAGCATTATTATCGATTAAGTTTTATTGGACACAATAACTATGGCACATCTTTTCTGTGATTCTGGGCCATGTTTACATTTTTTTCCAAGAGTGCTGTACAGCATTGCGTGTGCCTGTGTGTATACGTATGTTTTGCTCTCAATCTTCCTCGATTTTATCAGATACCATTTTAATAGAGCTAGAAGTAGTGTTTAGGCTGTTGGCTCAAATTGCAGTAATGGAGTTTGCTGTGCTGCACGTATTTGTCTGGATTTAAGCATGAGATAAGAAATTTGTCTATTACCACTGCAAGCTATAGGTAAGAGAGATTGCTTTTATTAGCAATGTGTTACAAAAATCAAGTGACCATTGTTAAATGTGCCCATGCACTGCCAATTACACCGGGCTTGGAGCTATTTTAGTAGTAGCAGCAATGGGGTTTGTACCTATTGCCTTTGTACCCATCACCTTTGCTCCTCTGTGGAGTGTCATCAAGCAACTTGCCATGTCAGTGAGCTTTGTGGCACTAGACTGCACAAGCTATAACTGGTTGTTGACACAGCCATATACATCTGGCTTTCATATGATCATTAGCAGCTTTAAATGCATATTTTGTGTATTGCTTTACTTCTAAAATTATTTGTATTAATTCAAATCTCATGTCTTCAAGTATTTATTTTAATAGCCTGCATTTCAGAGATTTTTTGAAATAATTTTTTCACTTTAGTATTCCAAAGGACATTCTTCATTAAAAAGAAAAAGATTTCATTCAGGACTAATAAATTGTAATGAATTTACAAAACAGCCTGATTTTCTTCTTCATAAAACATACCTACTTTTTGCTGCGTTACTCCTTGACTCTGTTTCTGTGATACACTCAAAATGGGCATCCTTCAGGTAACAGTTTATGGTAGGCAAGTAAGCAAGCAACATTACTAACAGTGTGAAAAACCTGAGGTTTGCCTTTTGGGACATGCTTATCTTAGAGTTGCACTTTAAAATGGTTTTAAGATGGAAAATAATGTCAAGGGGCAGGACAACCGTCCCAGGGCATCAGATAAGTCAGGCATGAGAGCAGCAGCATTAAGGAATCTAAAATCTAAACATGGCCTGCATACCAGTTAAATAGTGTGTATTTAACAGCTATGCCATATGACTTAAAACTAACCTTTTTTGACCTAAGCTTGCTCATCTTGGATGCCAGGTCATTTGGTTGTAATATGTAGAATAATGAAACAGCTCATCATTGGTTATCCTAGATTTTTTTGCACAGAAAACACAGTTCTTAACCTGGCAGATAGATGGGCATGTCTGTAGCCTGTTTTCTTTCCATCTGTCTGCAACACAGGAAAATAAGCAACTTTAAAATGTAAGAAGGATGTAACATCACTGGCTTTCTACAACTCCAGGATGAGACAGGTGGTCTCACATGTTCGTGATAACTGTATAATTGGGAACAAAGCAGAGGGCAGTTCACCAGCTTGTACCAATCTGCAGCAAAAACAGAGTGGCATGCCACATGCATGCTCAACGGCAACGTTTTCAGCTTATAAATACAGCCTGCCATGGGATCTTATTGGTTTGGGTCTCCCAAACTTGTAGCCTCGGCATGTCAACCCCGAACGCCATTTGATGTCTTCCTGGCCAAAATAATTCTGTTTGGAGTGATAACTGTCCTTCCTAGTCACTCCCAAGGCTGGGGGGTGGGGGGGTGGGAAGGCTGACTTTCAGATACTTCTGGTACATTTCAACCCTCCTGTTCCTATTTCTCCTTCACCTCTGGAGCCATTTGTCCTACATGCTCCACTTTGACTGCTCAGCTGCTACTGTTGTGTTAGCAACTGATTTCTTCTTGCTGTTTGTTTTTCAGTTTGTCAACAGCAGTTAAACAGTACCATGTGTGAGTAGCATCCAGCCTTGCTCCAGCCTATCCTTTGTCTTGCTGATACCAGTAGGAAGTCTGGTATTTTTCTTGCCCAGGTTTAACTTCTGTCCTATCCCTCAGGGTGATAGCATTTTTATTGAACTATGCTCAAATTATGGTTATTACAATATTTTTCCTCATTTGCAGAGGCAATTTTTGTGCAAAAAAAAGATGGCCAAGAGCATGTTATATTCATGGAGGTCTTCATAAGCAGCTGCCTATGTGTGACACTTGTGATGGCTTTCCATTTGCAGCAGGAGAACAAAAGAATCCTAAATTGTTATCAGTGAGTCACTGTGTGAGAGATGAGTTTCAAAGCATTTCTCTTTCTCCACAGGACAGTAACATTCTCAGAAGTGTATTTTCACATCTGTTAGTTATTCAGTGAAAGTCAACAAGCTATTTTAGTGTGTTCTACATTAGTGTGGAGGCTAGCCACAAGAGAGGGGGGACAGCTATTATAAAATTAATGTTTACTTAATATACCTGCACCTCCTGATAATAGCCTGGTCTTTGTTTTGCATGAAAACAACTGAAATAGATAATTTCCTACTTGAAACTGAAAAAAAACCCCCCACAACTGTAGGAGGGCAAATGAGTGCTTGTGAGTGGTGATGAAGGCCAAATCACCTCAAACAAGTAACTTGCACATAACCCTAGAGAAAAACTAATTTCCTCCAGGTAACAAAGTATGTAACTCGTTAGTAGGGTGGAGCACAGTAAACCACAGTAAACTGATACAGCACAGTAAACCACACTTAGTAAAAATTATATTGCAGCTTCACAGGTCAAAATGCTGCATGTTTACATGAAAAGTTATCTGTGCATTTGTGTAGCAGCCACTTATATAGAGCCTTCAGCTCATTTGAACATAACCTGGGGTAGCTTTAATAAATAATGCAACCATGCATCTTGATTGCACAACCTACCCATGTGATCATGGTCACATCACTGCAGCTTGTACATGTAGGCAAGATGACTATACCCAGAGTTTGCCTGCAAGGCTGCAGGGGTCTGGGCTTGTCTCAGCTGAACAGTGGAGGTTGGGGTACAGTTCTATGGAATCATAGAATCATTTAGATGAGAAAAATCATTTAAGATCATTGAGTCCAACCCTTAACCATGTCCCTAAGCATCACATATACATGACTTTGAAATACCCCCAGGGGTGGTGACTCAACCACTTCCCTGGGCAGCCCAATGCTTGACAACCCTTCTGGTGAAGAAATTTTCCCTAATATCTAGTCTAATCTGCCTCAGTGCAACTTAAGGCTGTTTTCTCTTGACCTGTCACTTGTTACCTGGGAGAAGAGACCAATATCCACCTTGCTACAATCTCCTTCCAGGTAGTTGTAGAGAGCAATATGCTTCTTAAATTGTGGACAGAAATAAGTGATCTAGCTGGCCATCTAAAATCACAGCTGCTGTGGTTGGCTCTGATGGAGATAGATAGGGCCAGGATTAGGAAATCAGTCTAGCTTTGTACTGTTATGTTCTCCATTAATAGGAAGTTAAATAATTTATTTTCAGCTTCTATTATAAACAGGGTGGATACATACTGTTCAAATATTGTTGAAGTCTGCTGCAAATTTCCCTGCTGAAAAGAGCTAGAAATGTTTTTGGTTTCTGCAAAAAAATGACAGACTTTTAAATTAATCAAACTAAAATATCTTTTTAAGATTTTCAGGGTGCCTGCACGGCATGACTTCTTATATCAGTAAAACTGCTGACAGGCAGTATAAAATACTTTGTGGTCATTGATCTTGTTTTACTATATACATAATCATCTTGAAAATTAAGAGGAGATCCAGTCATTTGCCAGTTCAATTTTTGAAGGGAAAGGAAGTTATTCTCAGCACTTTTAATTTTCAGTATAAAATTTGGAGTGAGGACGGGTCAAGTATTGTAGTGAGGAAAAATAAGTTTACACTTGTCCTGTTGTGACAATAGACATTTCAGAAATGTTTCTTCTTTTAAGTTTTTGTTGAGCTTACTTGTTCACCTTGCATATGGTACACACTGTTCAGAGTTGTAATAAAATCAGACTGAAAATGCCTTAATAGTCATCTTATATAGGATGCTATCACGTGGAAAACTTTGAAAGCTGAATGGAAAAATAAGCCAAACTCAGTTACAAATGGTTGTCTAAGGAGTTTTTTCATCACCAGCCACCTTGTGCAACAGCAGCACAGGCAATGCTATAATGGGTTGACTGATTAAATTTGTCAAATGGGTGAAGCCTAGTACTGTTACCTCTGAAAAAAAGGGTAAAAAAAAAAAGAATAATTTTCCTTGAACCCTTAATTTTTTAGTCTCTTAATATTACTTTGTAACAGTAATGCAACAGAAGATCACATAAAACACCAACATCGTCAGCCACGTAACTTCATATAATTCTTTGGTAGTTTAGAAGCTGCTACATCATTTGAGCATGTTTTGTTATTGCTATCTAAAAGAGTAAACATCTTTTGCCCTGTCCTTCTCTGGGGTTCTAGGCAGCCAAAGACTCATGTCTGGTTATTATAATCCTTGATTGTATGATAAGCAAGTGAAAGATGCCTACAATTTTGCCTAACAGTATAATGCCTGCCACTTTAAAAAGGCTCTTTGATTAACAGTGTTTCTTGTATGGTATATGGCAATTCCTCCAACACAATTTCTTTTGGCAAACATGGTACAAGACTAGTATCTTATACAGCTCAAGTAGGCTGAATAATTAAGTGGTTGTAATTTGAATGTTGTTTTAGGTAGATGTATTTTCTGATAAAGTAGGAGCTGCATGGTACACATTGCTCTGTTCCGACGACCTTGCGAGTCCTAGTATATTGATGAATCACAGTAATAAGATTTCCATTTGAAATATCAGCAAAAGTCTTTTAGGAAACAGTGTCTTCATGGTTTTTAGTTAGTGAATCATTAAAATCCTTAAGGAGGCTCTGTTGTGACTTGATGATTTTTTTTCAAATTTGCCAGGCCACAAACCATATTGCATATTAAAAATGCAGGAAGAACTACAGAAATTGAAGGGGAGATTGGAGCTATTGTACCTAAAACCATAGTAACATGCACAGTTATCAAAGGAAGTCATTCTCCATCTTTCAGATTCTTGAATTTTTTGGCATTACATCATAACAATTAACCAATACTGTAAGACTGTTGCCTTGTCTAGCACTCAGGTTGAACAAAGGTCAAAGCAAGTTCTGTGTGTCTAGGGAAATTATCTTGTGTTCAGCTTGGGAGCAAAAAACTGTGCCTGGAAGGTAAGGAAGCTAGGCAATCCTGCCTGCTCTGTGAATAATAAAGATCACATTTTAATGCACTGTATCTAGGAGCAAAGTTTGGATTAACTATGTAAACGTTTCTTCAGTAAAACTTGAACTTTTTACTTGTGGTAGAAACCCTCAGCTAATGTAAGTAAGGTGAATTGTTCAGTGTTACTACCTGATTCATTTGTAGATCTTGCAATCAGAACATGTCTCCTTTCATAGGCCCATTTCATATTTGCTGAGCCATGTTTCTCCCATCCTGGAACATAATTTTTTGTCTTTCAGTAACTACACGAACATGTCCATTGAAGAAGGCTAGCATTAGCAGGTAGGATGAGAACTCTGTCAGGAATAAGGAATGGTGAAATATAGAAAGGATGCAAACTTCCTTTTAGTCACTTGTATTTTATGGCTGTCTGTTCACTCAAGTTAGATGATGAGATTGGTGCCTGGCTATGAGAATCCAGGCTAGCCCCATATTCATGTAAGTAGCTGTAAGGCGGAGTTACTTCTGAGGTAAAGTCTTCATGTGTACTACAAGACTTGTGAATGCTGGAGGGCCCTTTGGCAGCACATTCCATATTTTTGGGGGGCTGTGGTAAACTGAAGTGGTCCAAGTACTTTCTGTTATGTTGCAGAAAAGTCATCCATTCTTCTTGGCGTATGTTGGGAGTAGCAGGGTAGAAAGGAGCTGTAAGTCTGTGTGCTTTCTATTACAGGGTAAACACAGACTATTCATTGTATGGAGTATAGGAAAGATATGTTTGAGAAATAGTGTGGGAAGGCTGAGTGGGCAATAAATATTTTTATGTGTCTGTGTGGCTATTGAGACGTTCCACTAAATCCCCCAGGAGTTGGTAGTCCTGCCTTCATGAGGGTGTACATGTCTGAGCCTTTCATAGGTAAAACCCATGAGTTCTGCCTTAATTTTTCTTCCATGTATTTTTTTTGCAAAATGATGATAATTTGGTTTGTGGCATATTTTCTTTGGAAATAAGTAATGCTGACTTTCTTGGGGAGATACAAATAGCAATCTTGAATTTTCCCTGGCTTTATACTTACTGTTTCAGATGTTGTCATATCTTGGATGGCACAGCTTTATTGCTATGACTGGGTATAATAGCATCTCAGCCAGAAAATTTTGGATGGCATCTGGATTTTTTGAGCTGCCTCTGTGCTGAGAAATCTATTGGTTTGCTTAGGTTCGTACATATATTGGGGATCTTACATAAATAAATTTGAATATGTGAAGGGACAATGTAAAGAAGACGGAGCTAAGCTCTCTTCAGTGGTGCCCAGTGACAGAACACTGTGGCACAGGCAGTGGGCACAACCTGAAACACAGGATGTTTCCTCTGAACATCGGGAAACACTTTTCTTACTGTGAGAGTGGCTGGAAGGTGCCTGAGTCTTCGTCCTTGGAGATACGCAGAAGTCTTCCAGACATGAGCAGGGGTATTTGGACCAGATGACCTCTAGAGGTCCCTTCCTACCTCAACATTCTATGATTCTATAGTATCTTCATGGTTTTGACTGAAAACTAAGAAAAGTCCTGCTACAGTGGTCTTTTAGAGAGGTCTCCACCCACAATGAAGAAGATAATTTCTGGTACTTTTTAAGGTAAGAATTAAACAGATTAGTCACATGTATTTGCATATGCTGGAGTCCTTTTTATGTGTATGTGTATATGAAATCTTTGCACCCTCATTCAAAAGAAGAAGTGAGATTTTGTTGTAGGGCCCCTGTTGCATAACGGATCTCTTAATTGTTGTTCACAAGATATGGAGACCTTGTTCTTCACTGATATTTTTGGGGCTTGATTATGGTGTTGCTAAGGTCTTCAAATGCTCATGGCTGCAAGATTTCATAGGAAACAGATAAGCTAAGGCATAGTGCACCTGATGCATTTTGCAGAAGCATCTGTTCTTCCTAATTTCATACCTTCTTAGTAATTTCCATTTGGAGGCTCCTTTTCTTTGTTGTGTGCTGTTTTGCAGTTTTTACACTTTAGCAAACTAGTTCTGCTCCATATAATCACTCTTAGCAGATCATTCTGCAGATGAACTTCCTTGACCAAAAGTCCCATTTCACAGCTGTTTGCCAAAGTGAGTTGAGTTCATTTATGGCCATATGACAGAGTCGACAATAATTGTTTAGGAGAGTCAGCAGGAGGCAGGTGAATGAATGGATATAGGCTCTGGGTTGTTCTCAGCTTATCAGAATAGGTTCAGGCAATTGACAAAGCAGATGTAGATGTCTGTGCTGTCTGTCTTGCGTCTGTTAGATAAATAGAGAGCTTAGGTTTCCCATACCATGCATCCCCAAGCTGACTTGTAATTCATTATCAGTATTTATTATTTATTTATCATTTATTACTGTCTGCTCATTGCAAATCCCTTCTTGTCTCCTTCCCTCATGCGCTAGGTGCCTAATGTACAGAGAAGTGTATTCCCTGCCTTAAACAGGTACACACTTGCAGCAGGTACACAGCTTGAAACTTGAAGCTTTAAGTAGGGGTTGGAGCCAGATGAGAGGGGACTTAAAGACACTCTTCCATGTGTCAAGCCATGCTACACAATCTTCCTGTGCAAAAGATTGAGACCTACTTATCTCATCCTAGGAAAATCATATCTCTGTACCCAAGTGTCAGGTGATAGACAATTTTATCCAATATGGTTGTGGCAGAACAACAGTGGGAATCAGTAGAAGAGTTGGGATAATACCGCTGGTTTTATATCTTGCCTCTACTCTGCACTGAGTAATTTTCTATTTTAAAGCTGCATAGTTTGGTACCATCCTTAAGATTTCAGTAGAAAAATTATTTAATACAGGCAGCAACATAATGGGGAGCTTTTAGTACTGCTCAGGCTTTGAGCCATAGCTTGAGCAGTCATATACTCCTGTAGCTGTGAATAAATTTGAAACCCTCATAGTAACTGGAAGATGAATGGTTATGGTTTTCCTAAGTGTAAACTAGTTCATGTTTGTTTAAATTCGTAAGTCCTTGTAAAGGGAGGTAAAGGCTGCCTGGAGTGCTGGAGTACATATGCATATGCAGATGAAAACTGGTACTTGGATTTTTAAAGTGTACCCAATGTAGCAATAATAAATATCTTCAAGAAAAGCAGATTTACTTAATTTTTTTTCCCTGTAGAGATGTGCTTTGGGGACATGGTAAAGCCTAGGGCACAAACAAATTATAAAGGCTGTCTGTGTGAGGAATAAAATATGTTTACAAGTCTGTGCCATGGATTTCTTTCATAGCCATGTCTATTCTTGTATGCTTAAGTAGAAACAGGAAAGGATTTATACCAATACCAGATTGTTTTCTAAAGATAGCTGCTTCTACTGCTTATTTTAAACTGTCAAACTGGTGAGTAATAGTAAGGCAGTAACTGTAGTTTGTTTGAAAAAGAAGAGACAACTTTGTACAGTGAAGTTGTCATATATGGAAGTAATATTAGTGGTATGTGAGGCTTGTACCATCACATGTAGGTGAAAAATAAAATTCTGTAATTGGTGGGTTTTTTATATGAAAACACACTTGTGAATTTGGAGTAGACTTCACAGCTGGTGTTAAAGTTAAAAATAGAGTTACCTGATCAATTGTTCCTTACTGAGGACTCAAGAGTCTTTTCCCGTGCCGGGTCAGATAGATCTTTTTCTGTTAGTTAGGTTTTCCAGAGTTGCCTAGCTTTTGTGCTGTTTCTTTTTGATAGACCACCTTGCATTTTCTGTTAGTTATGCATTTAGAAGGGAATTTCACTGCTATGTGTATAGTCAACCTGCATGTTAGTCCAGTATTGCTAAGAGAAGTTACCTGGCCATTTACTGCAAGGTTGCATGTGGCACCTGCTTGTCAGCTTGAGTGTCTCTGCTACTCAAGAGAGAGAGGAAGGAAGACTTCCAGCTGAAGCCTAGAGCACTGGAAGTTTCTGTGTAAGTTCACGGTTTGAAAATATTCAAGTGATTTTGTGGAAAGAGAAGAAAACCTGAATTTTTGAAAGTTACTGGAAAATGGAATTGCCTGGTGGACATCTGCACTAGCTAAGCCTCCCTCTTGAGGCTAATTTAGTTATTGTGCCATCCTAGTTTGTGTAGCGCCAGTGTTGTATGTGTATGACCAGTCCTGTATAGCAGGTAAGTCCCTGAGAGGGAAAGGAGGCAATCTGTAGGGTCCTTATAATAATGCATTGCTGTAAGTTAATGGAAGAAGGCAGCCTATAAGATCATTTTGAGAGAGAGGTGTTTGCAGGCTCTACCTGCACAGCTGGCCTGTACATTTTGCTGGTGACTCTGCTGACACATTGCTGAGGAGGCTGCATGAAGTGCATGAGAAATTTGCTGCAGGGTTTCCATTAGCGCTCCTGTAGTCATTGTTCTCCACTGACCTACCTAAAAGCTACAAGAAATAAAGACGTGCAAGGATATGGATGAGAGTCTAGAGCAACAGAGATTGTCTTGACTTCATGAAGGCACTAGATAGTCAGACCACAGTAAATCTGTTGAGAGAAGGGTGCTGAAAAAGGAGTTCAGGTCAAATAGGAATCGATACGCACCAATCTTCTGTACTTAACCTCGAGTCGGGGCTCTGCTTCTCAACCAATTTAGCTCTTCCAGTGTTTTATGTAGGTGAATTGCCAAACAACAAACCTTAAAATTTTCCAAGAAAGTAAGAATTATGAAAATCATTAAATACTGAATCCTTATGCCAAATGCTTCTGCTTCCCATCATATGTAGCTGATAGTGCAGCCTGGTGTTAGCAAAGTGTCTGCAAGTACACATATGCAAAGAGCAGTAGCCTGTGAGGGAGGATGGACCTGCTCTGTGACAACTTCAGTAAGTGTCAGAAATGAGCGTGAGATACACTGTTCAGCTCCAGACTCTTGTTCTGGAGATGAGGGCATAATTTATTCCCTGGTCAGGTTCAAATAAAACTGATTACACAGGTATAACTCCAAATAATTGACTGCTGTTTTCTTCACTGATGACACATTTTAATTTTCAACTAACTAGGGCTACAAAGATGATCAGAGGGCTGAAGCACCTCCCATACGAGGACAGGCAGAGAGAGTTCGGCTTGTTCAGCATGGAGAACAGAAGGCTCTAAGGAGATCTTATAGGGACCTTCCAGTACCTGAAGGGGGCTACAAGAAAGCTGGAGAGGGACTGTTCTTAAAGGCTTGTGGTGATAGGACTAGGGGCAATGTTTATAAACTGGAGAGGGGCAGATTTAGATTAGACATAAGGAGAAGTTTCTTCACTCTTGAGTGTGGTGAGGCACTGGCACAGGTTGCCCAAGGAAGCTGTGTCTGCCCCATCCCTGGAGGTGTTGAAGGCCAGGTTGGATGGGGCCTTGAGCAGCCTGGTCTGGTGGGATGTCCCTGTCCATGGCAGGGGGTGGAACTAGATGATCTTTACGGTCCCTTCCAACCCAAACTATTTTATGATTCTGATTCTATGGTTCTATGATTCTGAGATTCAAACATTAAATAAATAAATTGGGTTTGAAATGGTAAATGCAATTAAGTACTCTATACTAATTGTTGTTTTCTCCTATCCCAGGAACTTATTCCATGATTACGTTCATACTTAATATTATAGAATCAGAGAATTACAGAACAGTTTGGGTTGTAAGGGTCCTTTAAAGGTCACCTAGTCTAACTCACCTGCCATGGGCAGGGATATTCTACACAAGTTGAGTTCCAGCCTGGCCTTGAACACTTCCAGGAATGGGGGCATTCACAGCTTCTTTGGGCAACCTGTTCCAGTGCCTTGCCACACTCATAATAAAAATTTTCTTCTTTATGTCCAAGCTAAACCTACTCCCTTCCAGTTTAAAATTATTTTCCTTTGTCCTGTCACTACAGAGTCTGGTAAAAGATCCATCTCTTATCTTTCTTAGAAGCCCCCTTTAAATATCTTTAGGCCACAGTAAAGTCTCACCAGAGCTTGCTGTTCTTCAGGCAGAGCGACACCAACACCTGAGGTGTTCAAGCCCTCGGATCATTTTTGTGGCCCTGCTCTGGACCCGCTCTCAAGAGTCCATGTCTTTCTTGTACTGGAGACCCCAGAGCTGCATGCAGTATTCTAAGTGGGGTTTTATAAGAGTGGAGTTGAGGGGCTTTCTCAGCTGCAAGTGTATGTTGCTGGCTCATATCCAGTTTTACACCCACCAGTATGCTGACATTGTTCTCAATGGGGCTGCTCTCAATCCACTTATTCCACAGTCTGTATCAATACTAGGGGTTGCCTAAGTGCTAGTGTAGGACCTTGCACTTGGCCCTGTTGAACTTAATGAGGTTTGCATGGGCTCTCTTTTCAAGCTGTTAGAGGTTCCTGCATGACATACCCTCCCTCTAGAAAATCAGTTACACTGCTGAGCTTGGTGTCGGCTGCAAAATTGCTGAAGGTGTACTTGATCTCACTGTCTGTGTCACTGACAAAGATACTAAAGAAATTAAACAGTCTTGGTCTCTGTTCAGACCCCTGAGGGACACCACTTAGTTCTGGTTTTTTGGACATTGAACTGTTTGTTGACTGTAACTCTTTGGATGCAGACGTCCAACCAGTTCCTTATCCATTAAATCCATCTTTCCATAGCAAAGATTGTTCTCAATATCTGAGAATCTTCTGAGGTTACCAAATCACTGCTGGTTTTAAACGTCATAATTAACATTTGAGTAATTTTGAACAGGATCTGAATTTCATTGAACCTCATTGTTGTAGTCATAGAATCATAGATTGGTTTGCATTTGAAGGAACCTTAAAGATCATCCAGTTCCAACCCCTCTGTCATAGGCAGGGACACCTCCCACCAGATCAGGTTGTTCAACGTCCCATCCAACCTGGCCTTGAACACTTCCAGGGATGGGGCATCCACAGCTTCCCTGGGCAACATATGCCAGTGCCTCACCACCTTCATTGTGAAGAATTCTTCCTAATGCCTAATCTAAATCTTCCCCTCTCCAATTAAAAGCCAGTTCCCTTCATCCTATCGCTACACGCGCTTGTAAAAACTCCCTCCACAGCTTTCTTGTAGGCTGCCTTCAGGTACTGGATGGCCACAGTAAGGTCTCCCCAGAGACTTCTCCAGGCTGAACACCCCCCCACTCTCAGTCTGTCCTTGTAGCAGAGGTGCTTCAGCCCTCTGATCATCTTTGTGGTATATTCAGCTATGGCAGCAAGTTTCTTTCATAGCTGGCACAGAAATACACTACAATAGGTCTGTCTGATGAATGCAGTTTGGTTGCAGTGGAATTTGCTTTCTGTTTGTCTACATACTTCTTAGGATTATTGTCTATTTTCATGATCTGTTGCCCAGGTTTCTATATGTTATAATTCTTTGGCAACACTATACACAATATGATCGTACACAAACTAAAAGCAAAGTATTAGCTGTCCTGAAGCAGAAAGTATACTTCTTCCTTTCAATTACTTGTTATTAAAAGGCCTTTATGAGGCTCAATTTTAGCATCTAACTCTGACTGAGATGTTTGGAAGAGCATGCAAAAAGGTGAGGTGTGATTTTATCTGAAATTTCAAGCTACATTACTGCAATAGGAATCTCTTTAATCATTGCTTCTTCAGGAGATGTAAATTACAAAGTCAACCAGACACTCTCAAACCATACCTTGTTTGCTTTGTCTTAGATTTGTTTTGATATAAGGAGGAACTCACTGTTGTACTTCTAGAAGAAGGGTAAATATCTTTAAAAAGTGACCTACAGTTCCTCTTGAATAAAAAAGACTTACTAAACTGTTCCATTGTCCCAACAAATGTCTATGTGGCCTTTTTCCATGAAAAGGGAAGATGTCAGTTTCAGAGCTAAAATGGGCCTAGAAGAAAAATGAGATGTTGGTGCTGGGAATGTCAGATCTGCTGGAGATTCTGAGAGGAGAGATTGCATTTATGCAGTGTGCAGGTCACATCAGCAATAGCAAAGCTTGTGCACAATGTTCTGTAGGTGAGTGCTTGATGGGCAGTACCTTCATCACTTTTAACCATGAAAATTAGTCAGTAGGGAATGTGTATGCCTGCCTCAGATCCTGCACCAGAGGACACCTTTCCTGTCTGAATAAGATTGACGGCTGACACATTTCCTTTATACCTAGGAACAGATGTTAAATGCCGAGAAAGCCACTCTAAGGTGCAGTGGGTTTTGGGCCTTCTGCCTGTCACTCACCTGCACATTTGCAGACCTCTTTGTCAGATAGTTATTGTCTGGTAGGAGCTACAGCTTTTGCTTAATAGGAGAGAGAATTTAGCATATGTTCATAGTTTTTATCCAGTGGTCTGTTGTCAGTCCCTCAGGCTATGACTAAACACACTATTCATTTCATAGTTTCCTTTCTATGTTTTATATCTGACACGGAATTTAAGGGAGATACAAAGAAGTAACTACAGGTTTATTCTCTTATGAGATAGCTGAGCAGAGGTTAGATATCCAGTTAGATCTGTCTTCAGAAAGGCTCTGTGGGTTTTATTTGCTTCTAAATGGGCTTCATGTGGCACAGAAACGAGAAATGCAGGTTTAAAATTCATGATGTGATTCCCCTGCTGGAATCAGTCTATATTCTTGTGAAACAGTTTGGTTCATGGGAAACAACTGGGGAGCAGAGCCATTTTCCTCACAGAGGTTGTGAGGATAACCATGGACATTTCTTGAGGCTGATTTCCTGACTGTTAACACTCCTATACTTTATCTTGAGAGTCTGAAGCATAACAAAGAAACTATCTATTTGCAAATTGTGAACCTATTGCAGACTTTGATTATTATTTTTTTTAAAGCAGATTTTTAAATAGCCAGCATGGGGAAAAAAATCCTGTGGTTGAGAAAAGAAAATAGAACACTTCTAAAAGCAGGAAAATAACTTAATTATATGAATATCCCTGCTTGGTTACTTTCTTTGTGATGCAGGCTGTATCCCTTGCTCTCTAAAGCTATGTGTGCTTTTCTGTGTGTTAAAAATTTATATAAAATGTAGTCAACTATTTGCATGAAGTATGTTACTGATTTTTCCCCCTTCTTTAAGGATTTCTCTTTTTTTTTTTAAAAGAAAAGTCTATATAGCAAAGATCTGGTTTGCAGTAATCTTGTGAAATTATGTTTTCCTCAATTCTGCATGTCAAAATTCTTGTCTTGGATCCGCTCCTCTGTGGTGTTTGAGAGCACACTTTTGAATATTGGTGTGTGAGCCCTTGTGTTTTCCTCCCTCAGAGCACCATAGTTATAAGAATACTGGCTCAGTACTTAGGATTATTTTCAGTATCACACAGTGAAAAGTTGTCTTTTTTTTTCCCTAGTTCCCAACGGTCATAAATATTTCCGTTGTTTTCCAAGATAAAACTTGGCAAGCAGCTGTTCTTGTGGCCTAATTTGCTCTCAGCTTTTGAGGGGTGGAGGAGGAGCAGCAGATCTGGGAGTTTCACCCTCTCTGTGCTGTGGAAATGAGTCTTTCTCTGGCTCCACAGTAAAGAGAGAGGCGGGGGACCATGTGAGGCGACTGCACTGATAGCATGTTTAATGGCAAATATCTCTTGTATGTGCATTGCGGAGCAGCTGTCAATGCTGTTAGGAATGGAGTCTGGAAAAGACAGTCCTACACCTCCAATTTTAAGAGACAGGCTGCAGCAGGATCTTGTATATGTGAAAGCTGAACCCAAAATGAAGATTGTGTGGCTAGTCTAATTGCTTGTGAGCATTTAATAAGGAGCTAATTGCCTCTGTAATCCCAGTGATATCCACTGATACTTCTGGGGCAAGTACCACTGTAAACTTCTTCAGTAAGTTAAGTTTCTCTGCAGGCAGCACAAGTTTCTGACTCTGCAGGGTTACACGTGAAACTGGGACAATTTCAGTCTTGAAAATCTGTTTCTTGACACCAGAGAGAAAGTGGTGAGTGACTGACAGTGACCAGCCAGGCGTGCTGGGTCTTTACGCAGTGCTGGCAAGGGCAGAGAGCCCCACATGGAAGCATTGGCCTGTGCCAGCTCTTAGCTCTAATTTCCCACAAAGGCTGCATGTTTGCAGAAAATACTTTTCCAGCAGAGAATTCAAGGTTCTAGGAAAACTGTAAGCACACAGAAAATGTGTTGGGACCAGCACTGGAAGTGTTTGTTGACACTATGTAACAACCTTCAAGTATTCCAGCATTTGCCTTGTCTCAAATAGCTTCTGAACAATTCTTTATGGCAGAACCCAACACTAACAGCCTTTCTTAGCAAAAATGGACTAAGGACTGTTTTTAGAAAGACCACACGAAGCTTGGCAGAGAGAGCAAAGTTATTTCTGCAGGGTTTATTTTCTGTGTGGTTTATTTTTATTTAAAACAAGTACAAAGCACATGCTGCTCAGTTGGACTCATCTGTTGATACAGCTGATACCACAACCAACACAAGCAGTTCTCCACACTGAGAAGTGGCAGCAGGGACTGAGAGGGCACAGGGAAGTATCTCAATGTGCTTGATCTGCACTCAGTTCTTCCCTGGACATCAATACCTGACCACTGTCAGGTATGAACAGCTGGCTGTGAAGATGCAGGGTTGGATCTGCTGGGACCTTTTCTGGTCCTTTGCTTACATTCTGAGCAATAAATCAGGGTGCACATTCGTCAGGAAGCTGCTTGCTGTGGGTACTGTTAGGTGTCTGGTGAGATTTGGTGGCCCAAGGTCACTAAGGCAAGTTAGTCTAAATGGTGTTTTATGGATTTACCTAAATTTCATTAAAATTTAGGGTATGATCACCCTAGGATATTTAGGATATTTGTAAAGTAAGAAGAATGAGGCCCAAGAGTCTTAATGATCCATTAGGAGAAATAATAATAATAACAACTTCTAAAAATCTAATAAGGGCTCATAAACTCTAATACTTCGGAAAGTTTTAAGAAGGTTGTCTTTACTTTGGCAGTGAGATGGGAATAAGTGAGGATATCCTGAAGGAGACAGTGTGATGAACTAGCAAGGTCAGATTGATAGATTTTTTTTCAAATGACCAGTTTATATCTCAAATGCTATTTCTGTCTTGATAAATGTCTGTTACAAGTTGACTGGGGTATGCTGAATGCCCTTGCAAGCAAATGCCTGAGGATAATACTGGATATTCACTGGAATGAAGTTGCATTAAGTGCTTAAATTTGCCAAAAGTTTCAGTAGCTTTTCGCTTCCGAAGTTATCTAGGAAAAAAAAAAAGGAAATATTTGGGGCCTATGTTAAGAATAAAGTCTGAGCATCTGCCATGACAAGTGTCCCTGGGCAGCTGGGAAATATGTGGAGGGGGTGCCTGAGGAATTCATTTGTTGACCGTTGCCTAGCAAGGGGAAGCAGAGAGGCCACCATGGTGTGACAGACATGTGAGGAGTAGATGGGGCCAGACATATGTTAGAGCCCTGTGCATATTCTAGATGACATCTGATGCCTTGAGATGAATTGAGATTTATAAGGTGGTTCACTGACTTGGAATCAGTTACCAAGAAGAATTTGACTGGCTGTTTTAATTAAAATACAAATCCCAGGGAAGCTAAAATGTATCAAGTCTGTTGATTATGGTCAGCAATTAAATAGCTTGTGGAAAACAAAATACTGGTTCCTAAACCTACTTGCATAAACATTTGTTGGCAGACATTTCTACTTGTTCCCTCAGGCTGGACTTTGCACAAGAAGGTGTCTTTTCATTTCATATACCTTACCAGTGTAATTCTGGGTATCCCAAATGTCTCACTGGGAGCCGAAGCCCCATAACTGAATCCCCTGCAAGTAGTACTAGAGATGCAACTATTGAGGCTGAGCGGAGAGAGTCATAGGGCACCAGCCCCTCCCTACAGTAAAATACTTTTGGAGCTTCTGATGTACTTTGAGACCATGAGCAATTTTCTATGTTCCCTGTAAAAACTGGAAAGTCATCCCAGGGATAATATATACATACAAATTTCTGGGAAAAACCAGCAAGCTTTCATTCCTGCCTTTTGGTTTGTAGCATTTCATATTATTAAAATTATCCACTCAACAAATGAAGGAGAGATTAATAACTGAAGAAGAAAAAAAAGAAAACAAAAATCAGAGCAACCTTGATAGGTTGAATTCTAGGCTGTGAAATCCCCCTTTCATTTAATTTTGCCTGTTTTAACGGTTTCTGCGTAAGGGTACTCAGCCAGTAAATTATCATTCATGTCTGCGGAAGGGAGCTTCTTTGCAGGAGCAGGGTTATGACCAGAGCTTCTGTGTTCATCTTGCGGCAGATGTCTTCTGCCATGGAGTATGGGTATTTTTCATTTGAAGGGTACTTTCTGCTTGCTGTATTATACTCGAATGAAAAATTTTTTGTCAAACAGCTCAAGGCTGGATTCAGTAACTAATGAATGCAATGGTGCAACAGGTTATACTTAAAGCTCAAATGGCAAGTGTAGACATCAGGATTCATTGTACAACTACTTTCCATTCCCCTAAAATGTGGATGAGGTGTTTTAGAGATTACAGTTATCTAACCTGGGGTTATTTTGATAAACCTTAGGAAAACCTGGTTCTCCAGTTTTGTTGGTTTTGACTCAGTCTGTCTCTACACACTCACACATACCCAGAGTTGTTACCAGCCACCTTCCAGGCAGGAATGATACACAGTAATGCAAGCCTAGAAGCAACCCTGGTAAACTGAGGCTGCCAGCTTTGATCTTTGTAGTGTCTAACTGCCAGATGCAGTTTTGCAGAGCTCCAGGAAGTATCAGCTGTGGTCCTGGTGGCTGTGACGTTCAACATCAATAGATGTGTTCCTTGGCTGTAGGTTTTGTGGTTACAGATGCTGAATCTTCACCATTGCATGTTCCTGGTCCAGGATGAAGCTTGCTCGGGCAGAAGATGAGTCACTGTAGCTGCTTTCTTGCTTACAGTGGATTAGTCAAGAATCAACATTGAGTAAACGTAGCTGCAGCTGTGTGGCTGCTACAGCAGCAGCTCATGATAAGTTATGAAGCAGCATCTCCCAATGGCTTTTGGAAACTGATGGTGTGGCTAGGCTGATTCCCTCAGGTCACCTTCTTCAGGTTACTGCTAATACCTGTAAAGATCTGATTAACTCGCTCCTAAGCATTTCTGTAGCTACCTATTTCAGGACATGCATATATATACACATGTGTACCTATTAGCAATTTTGTTTGTACTTTGTGACATGAGATCACAGGTGAGCTCACCATGAGTCTGCTAGTCATCCTAATGATCCTGGTATAAAAAAAAAAGAGTGTGAAACCACCAATCTTATGGAAAGCAGGAAACTGAATTCACAGGAGTTCAACTTCTGAAGCCAGTGAAACCAAATAAATACTTCAAATATTTTGAAACCAAATAATATTTCAGTCAATGTAGGATGTAGGGCCCAGGTGAGTATTAAGAGTGAATGTAATTTATAAAGGCCAAGGAAATCTATAATTTTCCTTGGAGGGATAAAGGTTGTGGGCAAAGGTCAAATTTTCTTTGTTGATCTGGTGTAATTGGGAGACACAGACAAGCATTCAGGCAGATGGGCTGGTTTTCAAGGTAATGCAGTACACCAAGTGATTTAGCAGATGCAGAGAGGGCAGATACATGCAGTAGGGAAGTTTTGCTTTTATAATCTTTCACTGAGAGAGTCCCTGTGGCTTATAGGTGCATTCCAGAACGTTACTGGTCAAGTTCTTTTTTTCCTTCCCCAACGGCAGTGTTGCAGCTTGGCCCAGGTCTGCCTTGCATGGTCTGACTGTGCTTCCTCTTGCACCTAAGCCAAGTCATGCTGGGCAGACTTTTGTTCCTGCTCACCCTTGAGCCCTGGCTCCAAAGCTGGCTTCTCCTCTCCATCCCATGCCCACTGTTTGCTGTGACCAGAGTCTTCAGACTTCCCTGGCCGAGTACAGGTTTGCTTCAGAGTTTTGCTTAGACAATGAGCGCCATAGGCTTTTAGTTCAACCCCTTAGGAGCAAGTTGGAAGTTTGTCATCCAAGAAGTCTTTTGAAGCAAAAAAAGCATGATCTTCCAGATTAATGGAAATCCTGACATCTAGCAACCAAATCGGGGTTGATTGGATTGGAGTATCTCTTCTTTCTCTCCAACTCTTAGTCTCTGTGGCTGTGCTTGTCACTCTGATCTGAGGAGCGTGGCCCCAGAAGTCCCCTCTCTTAAAACACTATGAGAAGTCCCCTGTGTCATGGCTCTGGCTCACCAGCTTCTTCACATTGCTTCTGCTCTGGGGTCCAGGCCAGCAGTTTGGTCTGGGTTGCAAATCTGAAGGATTTTTCTTCAAAAAGGTCCCAAGGCTGTGTGGACTGAATAGGTAGGTTTGCCTTGGGCATGCTGAGATGTGCTCAGCACGTCAGAGCTTGTAATGTGTTGCAGGCATACTGCACCACATTGCACCATGTCCATCTGCATAAATAAATGACAAGATCAATGAACAAAGTAAACAGACAACATAATGCAAGGGAATACTATGGCAGTGAAGTTTCATATTCTTTTGCTGAAGGAAGGCTGTCCTGTCATGCGCTCTGCCAGGACAGGCAGCTGTGCTGGAAAAGCTACTTTCCCTGAGTGCTTGATCCTGGTAGAAACATTATATAGCAAAGGCATGGAGCTAGTAATGAAAAATTTGAGCACTGTGAACAAATAGATCCCTGATGGTTTCTACTTTGTCTTGGTTTTCATCTTTAATATTCCCTGTGGAGTGGGAACAATGGAAACTGATTTGGGATGCCAAAAAATAAAGGAAATGCTTTCTGAATTATTTCTGATTCAGAAATTAAGGCAGAAGATCTTACCTATGTCCTGGTCAAGTATGCCAGCTAACAGAAATCACAGAGATGGCTCTTTGTAAGAGCTGTTGTAAGGAAAACCAGAGATATTGCAGAATAACATGGCAGCCTCTGTGTTAGCAGATAAAAAGTTGTCAAAATTATGTAATGAACAGTGTGAAAAGGAGAACTGAGTGGTCTGAACAACAGCTCACTGGGTCTGATGGGTTGGCTGGAACAAGCAGAAAGAAAATTCAAAAATTGTATAAAAATCTATGAGGTCATTGTGAAAGAAAACAAACCCACATGTTTGTGTCTGGTGTAATTGATGCACGATGGAAGGATCTTAGGACTTCAAGAAGCAAAGCAAGGAGAGGACCTGGCTGTTGCCAAGGAGCTCTTACAAGTTCAAGCGTCCTCAGTGCAGTGGATCAACTCCTCTAAATTGGAAACAGAAGACGGCAGCACAGGCTGGGTCCTTGCCAGACTTTCACAGGCATGCTGACGGATCAAGGCTGGAAGGCATTGCCGATGTGGTAGTAGCTGTGACCAGATGCTACAGTTACAGAGTGTTTCAGGGCTAATTGTGCTACTTTTACGGGTTTTGACAGGCTTACTAACAGCTGTATTTCAGAACTTTCTGGGGAAGCGAAGGACAGGGCAGGAGGGTGGGTCTGGTAGTTAATCCAAGCCGTCCACTGGAAAAGGAGCCTTTGAAGATTCATCCCTCCGGGCTGGGAAACATGAGCTGTCTGGCCTATTCTGGTGGCCGATTCAAACAAAAAAGGTCAAACAGTAAATGTCCGTTCCTGGAGGGAAACTGTTTATCAAGTAAGGTAGGCTGGAGAGAAAGCATATGAGGGAGCTCCTGTTGTCTGGGCTGTCCCTCCAGCAGGAGTAAAGTATGTGACTGCCTGGGTGAACTGCCTGTGTGTTCATCGTTCAGAGCTGTGCTTTTCTACAAATACTACTCACCTTTGTGAAAGTTGCCTGGAAACACCATTGTTTCCCCTGAAGAAGCTGTGTTGCACAGGGGAAGATGTAGTGGGTCCTCAGGTGCCCTCCCTGCCTGGGCAGTGACTGGGGTCAGGCAGCTGCCAGGCAGGACCACTGGCTTTTGCTACAGAAAGGTCACAACTTTCAGCCAGAGTTACCCCTGTTGACACAAGAGGGAAAAAAGCCTCCAGCAGTAGCAGTGCATGTCAGTCATTGCAGGCAACAAAACCAGACCACCTCCTGTTTCTCCATCCGTCAGCTATTTCACAGGGCTGCTTTTAGGAAACCACAGAGGAGACTAAGAGTTTTAAAAACCAGAAAGTTTTTTCCAGTGATGACAATGCTAATTGGCCCCAGTGTGTACCATGCAGTTCTTCTGGTGTGAAACTAACGGCTTACTAAAAATAATGATCTGTGGCTTGATGGGTGTGAAAATATCAGTTATGCCCTGTGGGTCAGGTACCTTTAATCAGGGCACCGCTCTGGATGTGGCTAAATATTGACTCTTGCAAGGGAGGACCACTGTTGCTGCACTCTGTCTGCCAGATCAGGCTGAGTAGGGAGTGTAGGGCAGACCTCCACAGGGGCCTGAGCAGTGGATAGACCTTCTCCATGGGTCCAGCAGTGGTGGTGAGAGGTGATGCTTTCTCCATCTGCCTGGGATGCACTGCTGCTTCCAAGAGACATTGCTCACACGAGAGGTATTGGTGGCTCTTGATGCAAATCAGTTTTGGTGACTTTGTGGCCAAGGCTGCCTGGAGGGAAGCTGCACCATTGCAGGCAGATGAAGGCAGCAAGGGGAAGCCTGCAGCCAGCGGCAAGGGCTAAGCCTCGCTAGCCTGATGCTGCCTAGCTTTTAAGGCTGCATGGACCAAAACTTTCTGCAAAGATCTCTTGCTCTAATAACAACCCTTTACTTGTAGGCTGAAATGTATTAAAGCATTCCAGAGTGCGTGTGTTTGACTTCTCACTAAAAATCACCCCTATAGTTGTAGTTCAAGCTGCTTTTGTAGTCCCAATGCAAAATGTGGGCTCAGCTGAAATATTTGTGTAGGCTTTTTTTGTGTTTGATTGGTTTGGGGATTTCTTTCACTTTACTTTCTTCATGGGCTTGTAGGGAAAATTTATCACTCCAATTTAAAAGTCACTTGCTCATGCAATTTTTCGCTTTTCCAAGGCACTGCCTAGAACATCTGGAAAAAAAATGCTTTCCCCTCCAATTTCTCCTTTTCCATCCAAAAAGTCTTATGAAAATTCATGGTGACTGTTCCTGATTAGAAGAATTTTTTCCAGAAAATCAGAGTTTTTCATATATAGGGCAAATTTAATATTGATCCACACAGTTCTGTTTTTTCCCGATAAATGGTCAGCATAAAATGTCCGCTTTAGCTGAAAAGTTTGCCTTTTACTGAAAACAAATTGAATGAAAAGTGTTGAGTCTAAAGCTTTGCAATCCGGTCCCACAAGCCTTTTCTGAAGTTCACCCAAAATCTCATATGAAGTATGATCTGGTAGAATTTCTGTGTTCTTAGTTCAAACTCTGAACCTTCATCTAAACCTCATCTGTATGCAGGGGTAACCTCCATGTGCAAACTTCTTTTGCAGAATATGTCTCTCTGGCTGTATCATTAATACTTTTAACTAAGTTTTCCTGAAGATGCAAGAAGACTTAATAGGTCCTAAAATATGTACTCCTTTGTCATGCGTAAAGCCATGGCCCAAAATGCAGACACTGTGATTCTAGAGGAAATATCAGTAAATCAGTTTTTGTCCTAAGAGGCCCTGGTAATATTCCTTCCTGTTCCTGTATGCGAAGCACAGAGAAAATCCAAATGTGACTGGCAACTTTAAGACATTTACTGTAAGTTTTTCTTTATAAATGAGTGCTTAATCGAGTATAAATTCCCAAATGTTTTCTGCTTCATATATCCTTAGTACTGCTTAACTCAGGGCTCACTGCTTATAGGCATTTTTTTCCTTGTAGAATTGCACTGTTGCTGAACTAAGCAAACAGCTGTGTCAGTTATAAATCCCACAAAGGGTCTAACATGTCTGTGGTTACCCTTCCAACTTTTTACACAAGAAATATATAATTTAAAAGCTAACTGGTGATTTTAGATATCTCAGTTGTTGGGTTCTTTTTTTATTTTGTCAAAAGAATTCAGTTTAGTTTATTAGCCATTGTCTAGTAGTTTGTCATGTTTGTGTGATTTACAAAGGAAGCAATCAGTGTTGTTTCTGTACTTGGGAAAATAGTATTTATCGTCTCAACACCCCCTTCCTCTAAACCATTGATATAATCACTGCTGACTGATGTATTGTTGTGCATTAGGTAAGTAAATATAGATTTGGAAAATTTGGGTGAATGACTCATAGAGTTAAGGTCTCACCAACTGTAATTGAGAGACTGTGTGGAACTGCTTATTAGAACAGCAAGATGAGAGACTTGCATACAAAAGGATTTTAAAGGTTTTGTTTTGTGAGTCTTCCTAATGCAATGCATAGTTGCCTGGAGGAGGGGTATGTTTGAAACACTGGATCCTAATCCCCCCTAGGCTTAGTATTCTGCTTAGATGTGGAGGAGTGAAAAATGAACACATGCTTGGTCCTGTACAGTTTGATTCAGCTGTAAAGGAGAAGAGAGTGAAGTTACATAGGAGGTAAAAAGTCATCATAGGAATGTGGGTTAATAAGTGCATTACTTCCCAGCCTAAGTAGTAAGTGAGTGGTGAGGAATATACATCGGAGAATCCCCTTCCATCTCTTCTCCTGGCTATCCGTGTTTGACTTCAGCAGTGAACTGTTAGCTGTTAGCAGCCAAAGGCAGTTAGCAGCCTGGCTTTTGTCATCTCTGAAGAAGCTTGTATGGCGTCTCCCCCAGAATGTCAAAACCCTATGCCATTCCCTAAAAGTGAGAAGAAAGTGCAGCTTTCCTGTATTTGCACAGCCCCTTATACAGCTTAGGGCTGCATCTACTCCCCTGAACATGTAATAGACAGAAATTGTATGCTGGTGTTTCTGTGTCATCAGGCTTGTCCTAGCATTTTGTGACTGCTGCTCTTTTGCTTACCTGTGAAGAATATCCCTCTCGATAACTGTTGAATGACTGCTATAAATTAAGTGGCCTTTTTACTAAGACTGTATGTCAGTAATAGCAACGACATGTGCCACTGCTGCAGAAAGGTCTCACAATGCGAGACTTCAAGGACTGACACACAGCAATTGTGAGAGCAGATGGATGCAAAGAGAGGGTTCCTTGGAGTAAAAGAAGTGTGGAAAGTTGTCTGCTTCTTTACTCCAAGGAACCCTCTCTTTGCATCCATCTGCTCTCACAATTGCTGTGTGTCAGTCCTTGAAGTCTGCATTGTGAGACCTTTCTGCAGCAGTGGCACATGTCGTTGCTATTACTGACATACAGTTTAGTAAAAAGGCCATTTAGTCAATGCCAGCATTCATTTGGAAGAAGTTTAGCCTTAGCATTTTCTGTGCATGATACTGCAAAGTGCCAGGTGCCCTGATCCTTATTAGCAAAGCGTTTGAACTGACACAGAAATCTCTCCATCAGTGCTCCCATTCATTTCAGTGGAGTCAGTCACACATTTAAATTTCCAGAAGATACTGAAGCATATAGCAGGTTGGGGGTGAGACCACTCCATTTCTAGAGAGTTAATGAATAGGTCAAATTATTTTTGCTTAAAAAAGGAACTGTCATCATCAAAAAAATTAAAAAGAGAGTTCATGTTCTTTGCTTTCCAACCAGTGGGGAATCAGACCAAGCCAGAGCAAGTGTACAGCAAACAGAGAATGCAGAGTCAAGTTTACAGTAATACAATCATCCCAGAGAGAAGTTCTAAGAGGTTTTCTTTCTCTTTTAAATCACTATTTACATAGGAGAACCTTAGTTTACTTATAATTAAGTCTTAAAGCCAGGCAGCCATTTAAGCCTCATAGCTGGTAATTTGAGGTCTTCATGTGAATGTGTTTTCCTATATCAACAGTAATTTATTTATGGAAAAAAAAAGATGAATATTATAAGAAGGGTCTGTTTCCTATGGGGTTTCTCATGAAGTACATATAAAAATAGGGCTGAAATCTAAACTGAAATTGCCAGGCATGGATTGTGAATTGCAGGTTTATTTGTAAGCAAAATGATTCAAATTCAGACTAGCCTAAAACCACAGATTATTAATCTGAACTGGATATTGCCACTTATATCAGTTAAAAACAAATGTGTGAGAAGCGTTCAACTTCTGATAAGGCATTGATGTTTCCCCTGTGTCCTCCATGCATGTGAAAAAGACACGCAAACCTTGGCATGGCACATGCTAGCAGATAAATTCTGTGCTTTCTAACTCTTGTGAGATAACTGGACATGTGTAGGCAAGTGGATGTTTTATGCACTCACATTTTATTTCGTGGCGGATTTAAGTATTTGGCAGGCACATTACCTGTTTTTAAATATTTATTCCTGTGTATATTTTTCTTTCATATGCTGCTGCAGTTACAAGTTACTCATGCTTAACGAATGATTTTGTATATTCCTCCAGGAGACTAAAACCAGACACAGTAGATATAAAGAGAAATTATGGTTAGAGGGAAAAAAATTCCATTCCCTAAAAAGGGAAAGAAAATTCAGCTTTTCTGTATTTACGCAGCCCCTTATACTACCTAGGGCTGCATCAACCCCCTAAGTAAGTTGCAGTCATTTATATCTGTTAAACAAAAATGTACAATACGTATGGGTTGCTATACACAGTGTCTGCAGGTGAGAGAGGGAGAAGTTGCAGGGGGGTGCTGTAACATGCATTGCCTAAGGACTCACATGTTGCCAGAGCTACTGGTTGCTTCTGTCATCTTCCTGGGGTGTATGGGAGAAGACTTCGGAAGCCTTGTAGACCAAATCTGTTACCTGCCATTTGCCTTGGAGAGGTGGTAACTGTCCATGTGGATGATTTTTTTTCACATCCAAGAGAATGCTTTTGAAATAATAGAGTATCTCCTGGGAAGCACTCTGAGGGATGCTTGGTGGAGTTAGAGGATTCAGGCAGGATTTCGGAGGGGATGGTGTCCCTCAAAGGCAAGCAGGGTATTTAGCTTCAGACCAGTTGTCAATGTGTCCAAGTTAAGCAAATGCTTACATATGTGTGGAAACAGGGATGAGCTCTGTGGTCAAGTAAAATGAGGTTGAAGAAGAAGAAATTTATGCTCTGGGGAGTTTAAAGAGGATAGGTGTGATGTGCGGCTGGGTGGAGGCCTGACTAAACACAGCCCCTGACAGTTCTGGCAACTCTTGCTTGAAGCCTGGCTGCTGATAATTGATATTTATCTGCTACTAGTTTGGAAGGATATTTTTCCAGATAGTCTGTGGGATAGTGTTTCAGACATGGATGTCGTAGCCTGTTTTGTTATTTTGTTGTGTTTTTAAACGAATTTCTTTCTCTGTTTCATTTGTTTCCAGTAATGCATTCCAGGGTTCTGTGACTCCTGTATCCCATTTTACTCTCCGGATTTTGATTTATAAGTAAAGTCTCCAGGACCAATATTCTGTTTCACTTTTTTTTTTTGGCCTGCTTTTTCTGCTTCTTGTTTCTTTGGCTTTTTTTTTTGTTTTGTTTTTGGTTTTTTTGCCTCCTTGTGCATTTTTAGCTTTTTTTTTTTAATAGAGAAGTTTATGCTCCTAAAATAATAATCGGGAGAGTAATTTTGAAATAATCCCATTGAGTCTGCTGGTATGTTTAAATGTAGCTTTACATTTAGCACATTTTGAATCAGCTGAGTTGATCAAGTTAGTTTTAGTCTCTAAGACTGACTGCTAGTTTCCTTCTTTGAAACCAGAAATGCTGTAGAAGTTTTGGTCGGCAGTGTGTGTTTTGGTATTGCTTTAAAAACTAAATTATAAAAAGGAAATTAAAAAGTTTTGATCTGTAAAATAACTAAGTAAACCTGCAGTATACTGCTGTCTGTGCAAATTATCTTGTAAATCAAATTTTCTTTCTACAGCTGTCAGTTCTGGAAGGCAATACTTAATGATCTGCTCTACAATGATATAACATCTTTCTCCAAAGTTTCCACTAGTTTTAAAATTGTAATTAAAATTGCTGTGAGACACACGAAGCGATGTTTGTGTGAGTACAGTGAGATATCAAAAGGTTAAATGACTTGTTTAATGAATGAATGGTGGTCTCAATGTCCTGACCTAGCCCCAGAACAACCATTGCTTTATAAATAAGTACCATTTTCCAGGGATGCAAAAGCAAAGCTTCTGACATTTATCATTCTGATGTGTGTTTCTTCCCAGGACATTACATTTCTGTGGATACATCTTATGAGGGTGAGAAAGCAGTGCTGTTGAGCCCTGAGCTGTACTCTGAGGAGTGGAGCTGTATCAGACTGATTTATCAGATAGCTACTTCGGAGACTCTACCTGATCCTGCCAGGCTCAACCTGTACCTGAGGCAGGAAGGAGAGAGTTTTGATCGTTTGCTGTGGTCAGCCAAGGAGCCTTCAGATAGCTGGCTCATAGTGAGCTTAGATTTAAAAAACAGCACAAAGAAGTACAAGGTAAGCCTAATTTTAGAAGATGCCATAGGCTTTCTGGTGCATGTGTTGGGGTGTACAGATCGCTTTTTGAATGTTTCCACTTCAGGCCCTCTTCTTGGCTTTCACCTTTGGGGCTGGCAGTATGTGACTCAGCTGACTCCTCTCTCCCTAAAATCAGTGAGCAGAGGTGGCTTCAGTCAGGCAATCGGTGCTCTTCCCAGTGAACATGTGGTGCAGCTCATGAGAAAGCATGAGCAGATGAGCCGTGCAGTGAGGATGCCTCACCTCGTGGCAGATCTGCAGAGCTGCTGGTGTCCTGTAGCAGAGACAGGACTTTCCAGGTCTGCATCAGCACATGCTTGTTCTTGTCCTCTGCACCTTTCTGGGAGGAGTCAGGAGCTGGGAGGAGAGTATTTCTACCCAAAACCCATTATATGGCATCATTCACAATAACATCCTGTATAGCCACAGCTGGGGAACCTGGAGTCCCATGGGCTTATTTGTAATGTGGGGGTTTCTGTCTTTGTCTCATTGTCAGCATGCTTTCTGTCCTCAAAGAAGGGCAATGACTCTGTCTTTAATACACTCTGCCAAGCTTTTACAGAAAAATCACCTCTCCAGACTGAAAGGATGATGACAACCACTCCACCCAAGCCCCCATCTCCCCCCACCCTGCCTCACCCCGGCATATTTAATCTGTTCTCCTGTTTATCCTGTTTAAATGTCCAGGGTGATAATGGAAATACCAAAACCCTAAAATTTACAGTTTGGTTTATATTGTACAGATTGTATTGGAAGGTGAAATGGGGCAAGAGAAATCTGCCAGTATAGCAGTTTTTGAAATTAAAATAACTCCTGGATATTGTATTGGTAAGTACTGTCTGCTCAGCTCCCATATTTTCTGCATAGGAAAAATGCCTTATTGGCAATCTTTAAACTGGATTAAAGGTCTAGGTTTGGAAAGAAGACAATGGCTTTTTCCTTATTGAAAAGTAGGCTGCCATATCCAATATAGATACTTTTCAAGATAAGGCTGCACACACTAAGATGTGATTTTGTTCACCCAGCTCTGTGATGTATGTATCTATATATCTCTATATATAGACGTTTCACATACAACTATTTATTCTAAAGTTGTTTATTGTTCAAGCAGGAACAAGTGTCATATTTTCACAAAATTAGACTGCTGCATATATTAGACAAAACAGCTGTGACATTATTTCTGCTGTCTGCTTGTGCCCGGCTTTTTACAGTGACATCTTGCAGGTGTCAGATTCAAAACTCAGTTGTTATTTACACTTACTGCTATTTCCTCGTGATATTTGTCAAAAACTGCCAATGATGTTCAGAAATTTAAGTGGCCAGGAGGCTGAGAGACCTTTGCGTTTCTGGGGACTCTGGTGGAGTCCAACTGAATTATCACAATTTGTTGGCCCTGTAAAGGAAACAAAGCAGTCTCATTACTGCTGTGATATACTAGTGATTTGCAAGTGGAATTTCTGCTCTGTCTCTTGAATACTTTGAAGTGGTATATTTTAAATCTGTTTTATGTGGTTCTAAATTAAAGTAGTCCTATATTGCCAAAAATTGAAAAGATAGCTTGGACTAAACAGGATGGAAGTGAGAATTTTATCAAAAAGTGATCAAAAAATGTGGCTAGGTTTGCTTCCATTTCTTATAAGCTGTTAAATGCTGTGTCCAGTTTTGTAAATAAAGCATTAATCTCTACTGCCATATGAAAAATGAGGCCAGTGCTTAGCAATAGCCTCTCTTCCACTTCCTGTAACAAAAACATGCACTGAGCTGGTGATATCTGCAATTGCAGAATGTGACTTTGAAGAAAATCATCTTTGTGGCTTCGTGAACCGCTGGAACCCCAATGTAAACTGGTTTGTTGGTGGAGGGAACATTCGCAATTCTCAGTCTATCCTGCCTAAAGACCACACACTTAACAGCGAACTGGGTAAGCAACAAATGTAAAACAGAAGTGTACTGGAAAATGTGAGTCTATATCCCACAAATGACTCTTATAACTACACTTTATCATATGAGTTCTTCGTTTTCTCCATGAAAAAGAGGATTAGAAAAAGATGGGGGAGTTTGCAGAAGTTCACATAAAATTTCCCATAACCTTCATAATAAAGTTGTTATGCTCTTTGCTAAACTTCAGAATTGCTGAAAATAAGAATGAAATTTTGGATGGAGAGGGGGGAAATTCATCTTTCTGTGGATTCTGAAAGTATAGGCCACAATGAGTTTTAAAATCTTGCACTGCTTCTCTATACATCTGGCAGGGTTTTTTCTTTCCAGTGGCTATAGGGAATGTTGAGTAGGAAAGTTAAGGTACTGAAACATATTTGGGGAATCTTGGGTTAAATTACACAGTTTTGGAGCGTTATTTCTTTCAGTCAAGTATGGTGTGGTTAAAATAGTCTGTTTGAGGCAGAGTAGTGTAAAGACTTAAAGGATTTTTAGCACTTGACCTGTTACAAAATACTTGTCCTGGCCACGAGAGAACATTTTACATAGTCATAGAGAAGGGGCGCACGGTATCTTAGCCTTTGATGTAGTACTGCATGATGTGCCGCAGCAGGGGGTAGTCAGGAGATCTGGCTGCTGCAGCACACTGTGAGTCTCAGCAAATGTGATGCTTGTGACAGTGCAAGGAATCACTTCATGAAAAACAGGGTTGATCCTCTTTCCTTAACTCATGCCGCTGTGCCTTTTTATTTAATTCACAATTGTATGAGTTGAGTACAGAGTGTCATTCCAGTCCTTCATTGCCCTACAGCACCTAAATACTGTTGAAGTTTTGATGAACGTTTAACTCGCCACAACTTCAACAGCAGACAGAGGCTCTACCTAGTAAAAAAAGTATTGTGATAGGAAACACTGCCAGCTGGCAGGTGTTCTTGTGTTCTTGTAGCCACAGTATTTTTTTGTTCACACCAAACCCTCACTGCTAACCAACAACTGAGAAGACCTCAAGAAGCCAAAAGTCACAGAAGAGCCTTCATTTTGCAAGAATTGTGCTATGAAGGTACATCACCTGGGGAGGTTGTAATTAAGTTATGAAACATGGTAAAACTGTAGAGCAAAACGCAGCCCAGAACTTCTCAGGCAAGTACTGCTGAAGTATCAGCAGTCCCCTGGCACTGGGAAGGCTGGAGGAAGCCCACTACCAAGCAAGCCCCTTCATCTCCTTCCACTGGAGAGAAGCAACAAGTGACATCTCCAGGTCTGAGAACACTATTAGCTAGGTAATGTCATAGTGTAGATACAAAACTAACAACATGCTCAAGTACCCTGCCAGTTTGACACTTCGTTCACCTCAAAGTTTTCTGTGAAGAACCTTTTTTATGTTTATCAGCTGGTACTGGTTGTCGCTGTCTTTCCAGGAGTGTAGAAGAATTAAAACTACAGGTACACAGCATATTCCTGGATATATTCTGCTTAAATTGGGATAGCTCTCCCAAAATCTAAGTCTAAGAAGTGGTACCCTTTGAAAACCCCACAGATCATACTTGCTATTGAGGGGGAGGGAGTCTACTCATATGTAATGCATTTTATTATTTTATTATTTATTGTGTTTATTAACATCTCCCAAAAGTCTTTTTAAGGATTTTACAAAAAATAACCCCAGTCTATTCAGTAAAGATAAGACATTTAGAAACCACATAGATTGAGGAAATTATACAAGTAGTGAAATGTGCAGAATAAAGGTGATTTGGCAGTCCATTTGGTAAATCTTATGAACTGCTGAGTAAAACGTAAGGAAACACATGGCTTATAGTTCATTTATTTGGGTTGCCTCAGTAAAAGTTGCACTTGGAAAAAGACTAAGCGCTACACTGATCTGTTGGGAGGTAGGGTACTTACTCAGTTGTAACACATCTTTCCATTTATGAATGGCTCACAAAATTCAGAGTTTATTACTTTCTTCAGTATAAAGGTCTTGAATAAAGACTTGAGAAAGAGATGAGACTGACTGGTTTTGCCAGTGGTATTTTAGCCAAACCATTCTGGATTGTATGTAGGAGGAAAATAAAAAAGATCTTAGAATTACAAAGATGTCCTAGGAATCAATTGTCGTTGTCCACATCATAGAAATACATGTCTAGTCCCTGCCCATCTGATATGTCTTGCAACTGGTGTCCTTTAAGCAGTGTCCTAATACCAAGTTTCTTTTATGCTTCTAGGTCACTACATGTATGTGGACTCAGTTTACGTCAAACATTTTCAGGAAGTGGCCCAGCTAATTTCACCGAAGACCATGGCCCCAATGTCTGGCTGCTTATCTTTTTATTATCAACTTAAGCAGGAGAGTAGCATTGTCTTTACTGTTTACTTGAGAGACATGAGTGGCTTTTATGAAGAGATCTGGAAAACAGACAGTGCAGTGAGTGCAGACTGGGCACTAGCAGAAGTTGATTTCCATGCGCCATACCCCATGGAGGTAAAGAAATTGTAAAGAGACTGCTCAGGATTCTTTCACAGCTCCCCTCGTTTGGCTCACATCCCTAGACAAAACTTCACAGGCATTGCTTTCACTGAATAGGATCTCACTCTGGAAACATTTGTCTTTATGTCCTTGTTTTGTCCCTGGGGTTTCCTTGTGAGTCATGCCTTTGATGAATCAGAGCTTTGATACTTAAAAGAAACTTTAAGACACTTCCTCAAGAGCTATGGACTGTCCTCCACTTACTTGAGGAAATTATGTCTCTTGGGAATGGCTAAGTACAAACATTGTTTGATTTCTGTGATAAACAAAACACAGCAATAGCTTTTCTGGGTTTGTTCTTAACTATTTTTATTAAAGGAAGTCTTCCCTGCCAGCTTATGCCAAGGCATGGGTTTCAGTGTCTGAGGATGTTTAGAGAAAACGGTAAAACTTAGTATTGTGACAGCAGAGTAATCCACCTAGTTTGCTTTTAGTACTGGCTTTGTATGGTATCGTGACAGTAGCCTTACTGCATCTTTAAAACTGATGTATGGTAGGACGTCAGGAGAGTGTTCACCTTGATTTTTCCTTGACCTTAACTGGGCAAGATCTGGTGCCAGGGTTAGGCTCTAATTTATGTCCCTAATAAGTAATATAATGTAATTTATATTTAATTTATACCTTCAGTACTGTCTGAGGAATCCTGTAGTCTGGCTGGGACATCCAGTCAGAATTCTGCAATATGAAGATGTGTACTGAAATTATTGTTGTGTATATTGTAGATGAATAACAAGTGATTATCATTTCCAGGTAATATTTGAAGTTGCTTTCAATAGTGCCAAGGGAGGTTATGTTGCTCTCGATGACATTTCTTTCTCTCCAGTTTATTGCAGCAATCAAACAGGTATGAGTTCTCATTACTACTTGCCTTCCTTGTTTTCCCCCTTTGCTTTGCCACTTTGAACTGTCAATACTTGCAATATTTGGTAGTGATGTGCAGATGCAGCCTTGTCAACTGACCAGCACCGTTTGGCTCCTCTTCCTCCTGGCAACAAAACAGTAGATAAATACTAATGCCATTTATTTGATCCAGAAACTGATCTTTGATGCTTCCTCTCCAAAGACCTTCCCTCAGGGATCTGCAGCTGGAGCACTGGACTGAATGCTGGTTTTGCATCACTCTGCTCTTCAACAGCGTACCACTTGCATGCCTGCTGCAGAAAGAAAGGGGGATTTCCCCAGGTGTGGTTGTATGAGGAAGAAAATGTCCTGGGCTTTTCATTATTGCCAGTGTAGGCAATCTCTTCTTCCATGCTACTTGCCCTGAGGTGTTCTTCAGAACCAAAATGTAAGCCTTGCCTTCCTGTCTTCATTTGTCTGCAAGGTATTATTTATCACAGAGGTTGGCGTGTCTCACAGGATTTTATTAGATTTACACAGCAGCAGTAGTCAGCTGAATCCACATGACCTCTGCTGTAGAGGCACTTGGGATGAAAGACTTTGTCATTTGTGAATGCAGCCTCTTAAGTAGCTGCATACTGGTTGCTTGGGCTTTATTGTAGCACTAAGCAATAGTCAAAAGTAGGTAAGTGGTTTTCCACTGAGCCCATCCATTCTTGCAGTGCCAAGTCTGAATTTTTAGTTGATGTTTTTAAATGATCAAGAAAAAAGAGATTTTATGTCCTTTTTTATCTACTTGGAGTCTCTGCTAGCTTTACCTGCATTCTCAAGTATCAACAGGAGGTAAATTCCAGATGTGCTATTAATCAATGACTCTTGGCTGATTAAATCTAGTTGTTTCATTAACTCCTTGATGCCTGCTTTGCTGTTGCTTTGTTCTGCAGCAAAAATCCTCAGTTATGCTTGCAATATGCCATGGATTGGAGTTGTATGCTAATTTGTGGTTTCCATTTTAATTTCAGGTAGCTTATGTATGTTGAGATGTAGAATAAATTTTATAGTATTTTCTGCCCCAACCCTGACTTAGTCATGCTGTCATGGCCCGAGTTCAGATCTACTCTGACCAGTAAATTTGGTAGATTCAGCTAGAATTTTGTTGACTAACTCCAGTTTTGCAATCTTGGTGGTTTTTTTCTGTTAGAGAAATGAATGCCAGTAGTTTGGTTTATATTTTATTGAACTACAACAAAGCTGGTTGATCCTTCAGATTTACCTCCTGTTTCCATCTTCAGTTGTTTCAAGTGGAGGTGTTAAAAAGCAAGAGATCTTCATTCTCCTTGTAATCAGCCATAGCAGCATACGTAACACCATAAAATTTTTTACTTATTTTTCTGGATGTTATGGTCAACAAATGTCTCAATGTTAGTTAAACAGAGGGAAAAGGTAGCGGAATATTAAACTTGCTCACCAAAGGATGAATCTTGAATGCTGCACAGAGCTGATAATGCTCCAACTGCATTTTCTTTAGCTAGGAAAGCAGCAGAGGGGAGGCCAGAGCTGCCCCCTTTTTCTTGGTAGGCAGACACAGACACATGGGCAGTACTTAGATCCAGATTATTTGAGACTGAGAAGATCACAGGCGCCTCTCCAGTGCCAGAATTTTGCTTTTCCTGAACCTAATTGCCAGTGTCCCTGCCCCTGCTGGGAAGCCCCTTTTAGCCTCCCTGCAGAATGGTTGTCTGTACTGCTGTAGAGAGATGCTCGCAGGGTTCTGACTCCTCACATAGCCAAAAATTGCATGGTGACTTTGAGCTGGGCCTCTCCTTCCCCTAGCAACTGTTACATGTGACTGATGATGCTTTTAAAGAAGTAGAAATGTTTTATGTAAAAGCACCTTTCACCAAAGGGATTTTTTCAGACTAAAGCAAATCCTGACCCTTGAAGTTCACATGATAGGTCAAGAGAGAGCCATCAGCAAGGCTGAAGACCTTGGCTTAGCTTTTAATCAGCCTCACTATAAATGGTGCAGCCTTCTTTGCTGTAGCACTGAAATGAGTGAGGCATAGGCCCAAAGGTCAGTAACTGTGAAGTGGTACGTACACAAACCAAAAGCTATTTGACTTACAGTACACATATGCATGCACATTATACATGACTATGAAAGGGTTTTTAAAACACTGCTCTTTCAAAGAATACTAAATATTGATGCTGGAAATTGAAATGAAAATATGACACCCATACACCCAGACACGTACACTCTCACAGTGATTTTGTCCGAGTATCTTTTGAATGAAGGAGGAAGATGGAAACAAATGGTCTGAATGTCCTTGTACATTATCTCCTGAAGGAGGAGTATTTTTTAAATTATATTTGTAATTATTTATACTTGACAGGGGCTGTGTAGGAGGTTTCCTCCTGGCTGGAGCAGAAATATACGAAAATAACACCTTCTTGTGACAGAAAATTGATAGTTTGATACCATTGTGACTTTGCACTATATATTTGTAACATCTTTGCATGTGCTCATCTTCCATAATGCAAAGAAAAATGCGGGAATATAGTTTTGCATACTTTTGCTTCAAATAGCTATGCTTATAGTACTGTGCTCTTCCTAACAGAATGTATGCGTCTATCTTTTAGGAACTCCTTTCAATCCTTCTGAGGCAGGCTGCAATTTTGAGGAAGATCTGTGTAATTTTTACCAGGATCACAAAGATGGGCCAGGATGGAGCAGAGTGAAAGTGAAGCGTAACGTGTATAGAACAGGAGATCACACTACTGGGTTTGGTAAATTGAACTCCTTTTCACTAGAAGAGTCAAACTGGATATGAAAGTTAACCTCTTGCATCATTGTTCATTCTATTAAATAATATCAGCACACTGGTTAGATTACATCACTGAAACTCCCTGCCATTAAGAATCAGTATACGCCACTCTGTCCTAGCTGGGACTCCAGCTGTGCCTCCCCACATGTAAAGGGAGAAGCTCACCTATCAAATAGTCAATCAGGGCTGTAATTGAGAGTATCGTTACTGATCTGTAGTCACTGAAGGGATGATTCCACAAAAATAAGCAAGCAAATATAATAGTAGATTAATGGATTGCATGTAATCTAGAGGAATGGTGGGCTTTTAACTCTTCTAGGCTTAGCATAGCTGGCATTTTTAAGAGAAAACTGTGAAATGCTGTGTGGTGAGACCACATAGTGAAAGGCCTGCTAATAAGTTCTGAAACTTGCACATCTCTGTGTAGAGTATTCATGGTTCTTAATTATATGTGCTAATGTCTCATCTCTTTATACTTGGAATAATAGTCCTTGTTGCCCAATCCTTCATTCTTTCGTCTTGGAGCACTATCCATGAAACAGCCAAGTAAACCAGTGAGGCCAGCAGGCCAGAGAATTTTTCATTGTAAATTTGAAAAGTACGTATTTCTGGTAACCCAGTCACGTGCCAGTTTAGTCTGAAGTAACTAGGATGCTTTTAGGAAAAATCTTATTTCCCTTCAAACAGTGTGATAATCTGTCTCCTGCCAGTAGAAACTGCATTTAATACCAAAGTCTTATGCAATAACAGAAGCTCCTTTAATAGCAGATCAGCTGTGCTAATTGTCTACTAGAAATGCTCAATAATTGCACTGTCTTGCAGGTTATTACTTGTTGGCGAACACAAAGTTTACATCACAGCCTGGGTATATTGGACGTCTGTATGGCCCAACCTTGCCAGGAAACTTGCAATTTTGTCTGCGTTTTTATTATGCCTTATATGGTTTTTTCAAAATGAGTGGTACTCTTGCTGTTTATCTCTTTGAGGAGAATCATGTTGTTCAAGAGAAAATCTGGTCTGTCTTGGACTCTCCAAAAGGAGTTTGGACTCAAGCTGAAATCTCCTTCAAAAAGCCTATGCCTTGTAAGGTAAGACCCAACTTTTCAAATCTGGCAAATCCTGGATGGAGATTTTCCTTGCCTTTTTCTCCTAGGATTACTCCTAAGTGAGCTATACCTGCGAAGTGAAATAAAGTTCCTCAGGAAGTACAGTGACAAATAGAGTATTTCTTCACAGCCTGGCTCCTATGGGAGCCCCAGTAAAGGGGCTTCATACCACAAACAGGGCAGCATTGCACTAATGTTCTCAAATCTAGTCACAGTATCTGTGGAGATTTCACTTGATGAGCTATATTAAGAGCTGTTTGTGTCTTGCTTTCTCAGCTGGCTCTGTGTTCACTCGTTTTTGTTTGTTTCCTGTATGAGTTGCATCACCATACTCTGGCACAGATTTTAATTAATCTGAAAAGTCAGTACTGGTAAACTCGGGTCAAAATGAGGAGCTGATTCTACTTCCCTAAACTCAGCTACTGGGTTTAAATATGAAACTAGAAGTCAGTGTAATTTAGAGCAATGGAGCTAAAATATTTGTAGTGTCTGACTGGAGAGGTCACTTTGTTATCTCATCAAGTTAATAAGAATAACATAATATTGCACATCGTCTCCTGAGTAAGTCCTAAAGCTGCTGTTACTCTTTATCTCCGTTCTTTTTACAAAGACTGACTTTTACGCTAGTTTGTGTAGGCTCTAATTCTGTGGTTATTCTGATTTCTGTAAAAGGTTTCTACTACCTTTGAGTCATCTGAGGAGGACCAGATAGATTGCTACTTCATGATACCGAGATAAATCCAGCTTTTTCTTTTTTAGAGTGTGATAGTACCATGAACATCTGTATGGGAGTTTATCTTGTAACTCAGGTATTTCTAAATTATAGACAGACATCTTGAGCATTTTCTCCACTACAGAGGATTTTTTGAAATTTCAGTAGTTATTAGCTTTTCTTGGAAAAAAATCCCCAAGTGTTTTTTTTCCTCAAAGTAAGTATAGTGTAAGAAAAATTTCCCCCTCCAAAAAGTAAATAACTCTATTAAAAGTGAAATTTATGCTGAAAATTTTGGTCCTAACTGTCAGCTCGTGTTTTCTATCAGGTATCTGATACCTTAAAGTATCTGTGGGATTTTTGTGTACATATTTTTTATGCACAGAACCTAGTAGAATTTCTAATTCTGATACAGAAAAAAGGTAATTTTATTACTGCCCAACAAGTGCATGATAGAAAAGTCTCTCAGTATCGTTTCAAAATATTTGCAGAGAAGTATTTTACTCTTTTTTTTAAATCATGAAGGATATTGGTTAACAAGTCAAGCCTATAACATTTTCCTGCCATCTCTTGTTTATGTATTTCTTTATTACTTCTAAAAAGGTTCAGTAGCTTGTGTAGCGCAATACACTGTATTAGTAGTGATGACAGCTTAGCATGACTGTTAAAAATTGTTTATGGCCTTGGAAGTGGCAACTTTTTTAGCATCTGACATTTACATGGAAAATTTTTCCAATATGAATTTATGAGGAACAAGTTTATATTTTCCTAGAAATTAGTGTATCTAAAACACTTGTGAAGAAGTTTCCTGGGGATGGAAAAATTTTAGTGAAATGCAGCTTTTGTGTCTGTAGTTACTAATTTGTCTGTAGGCAATAACAGATGGGGACAACAGGGCAGAGGAGAATAAGGAAGTCAGGGCAATATTCGTGCTGCTGCTGAGCCTGAAAGTCTGCAGGAGGGAAGAAGCTGTGCTTTGTTGGCCTCTGGCAATTCTCAAAAACTTTCAGTGGTTCCTTCAGATCTTGTGATGGGAAAGCCTTCTTCCCAAAGGAAGCAAGTTGCAAAATGTTTCTGTTGAGAAGGTATTCCTTAAATATCAGAAAAAGTAAGATTTAGTGGACTTCAGAGAACGCAGCATATGTTCAATGCATCGTAATTCAGACATCCCTTAGCCAGATAACTCTGTCTGGGGAGAAGGGGAGATGTCAAGTTCTGCCTTAGCTTTGGTTTAAACTTACTTTCTACATTCTCTTTTTTCTTGGATTGGAAGATTAAGTGAGGTTTAGAACAGGGATTTTGTTGCAGTATTGCATATGTAGTAGATGCCACTGGCACATAATAAACCATGCACAAGCTATGATGTGCTGAACTTTGCTTAACGGTTTTATGGTTTTTATGATGGCTGTGTATGTACATACACCATCAGTATGAAGTTTTCCTTAGACAAATAGTACATGGGAAACAGTGGGTGAAGTTCTGAAGCATGTCAATATGGAAAAGTATATCAAGATATGTTTTGTTTAAGTGTGTGTCTGCTTGCCACAAGCCATGGGTTAAAGCCTGGTGTAGTTACTGGATGTCTGCTTGTAATATTCACAAGTGGGCTCGAATGAAGTGGCACAGTGAACCTGATTCTGGCTTTTCCTTGCAATCTTGTGCCTACCTTTTCAACCTTAATACTTTAAAAAGTCCTTTCATGCTTTGTTTTCTTGCTTTCTTTTCTAAGCCAACAGAAGGAATTGAAGGAGCACTGTGTGGCACTGTATAAGCACTTAGGTTAGTTACCTGTAAAGATATGTCTGCCTAAGACCTAGTGAAATAGCTGACAAGGAACCCTCATTTCAGTGGCCTTATTCAAGCTTGACCTCTCTTGTCCTGTCTCCTCCAGCCCGTCCTTGTGTCTCTTGCCTCCTCACTGATGCATCTTTGTCTTATCTGTCCTGCCCTATAGGTAGCAAACCTGCAATTCCCCATCTTACTCCTGGCTCTGGACAGTTGAATTTTTTTCCCCTCTAATCCAGCCCATGTCATAGTCTGCTTGCACTGCTTGTCCTACAAATTTTAGTTTTAAAAATACTAATGGCTTGACAGGAAGCACAGTTCTGGCACAAAGACCAAACCCTGACACATTTCATGCTTCTACTCCAAAGCCTAGGAGTACCCAAGCCTTTCAAATAATTTTTTAAATGGGCAAAATAAAAACTTTTTTCTTAGCCTTGTTCTCAGAAATGATGGAACTGTTTTGACATGAATCTTCCAAAACAAGCTTAAAGCAAGGACCCAGCATGGAAAATCTGAGCTGAAATCATTGCATCTTGGCGATGTTATAAGCAAGTGAAAAACAGTCTTTTAAGGGAGTGATGGGCCTCAAAGTAAGATAGGACTACCACCTTTCCTCTAATACAAATGTGGTGGTTGATGTGCTTATCAAATTATTTTCTGACGTAACATCATGTTCTAGACTTGGATGCTAAGAACTTGTAGGCACGCACAGTAGTTTGGCTGATGAATTTCTTCGTTACTGGGTGTGACTTGTAGATTGGGTCAATGCCTGTGGCAACAGTAAACAGTCGCCTGGCAGTTCCTTAATGGCCAGCAAAGTCAGTGAGGCAGTTGTTACGCTGTTTTGTCCAGGGAGTCCTGAAGGTCGTAAGGATTTTGCAGCCAGAAAGCAATCATTCTAAAATACCTGGTTACATATAGCCTTATTTTTATTTCTGCTATGAATACTACTCCCAAGCCTTTGAAAAGAATATAAAATCCATCTGATTTGTTTTAATTTTTACAACATATTTGCTTGCATCAGGACAATAAAAAGGCTCAGATTTTCATCTCTTGGTTTGTGTAGTGTTTTTCGCAAGTTCTTTTTGAATTAGCTAACTGCAGTCTGGCACAGATTGTTGGCCTGAGTTCTGTGAGGAGGAAATGATGTGAACCTAGCCATCAGGCTTTAATATGACATTTTGAAACTACCAGATTTAAAAGGTTAGGTGGGTATGATCCAGCTAAGCAAGTAATAAATGTTTATACATATACATATACATATACATATATGTATGCATACTACAAATATATATGCTATATAATGCTAGTGAGAAGGCAGGAAATTTGAAATAGTGATTTCTCAATTTGTACTTGAGATGCTCTCTTTTAGCTAATATAAGTACTGATTATCCTATACACATACAGTATTGCTTTTATACTCTGTAGTGCTCAGGGAATAAATGTGAGAAGGAAGAAATTAAAAAAAAAATCCTAACATCCATGCTTTGTTATATAAGCCTCACAAAGGGCTTCATAAAAATCTGAGTCTGAAATACATAGATTTTTTTTGGTCTGATTGAATGTACTGAAACTAATTTTCCAGGCCAATACATGGCAGTTAAATGTCAGAGCTAACTGGAAGAAAAATTCACATATGGTGTATGTGCTTGAATACCTCCCACAGAGATCAAAACCAAATCCTCAGAAAGGTAGGTGGCATCATAACAATCCACCCTACTTCCATCAGAGTAGTTGTGGCAGCATTTCTTGTGTTTTCATTCTTTCAATCTGTCCTTCATCTCTGATAGGTTTTTTTTAGCTCTCTTGCTTTCCTTGAGTTCATCTGTTTGTTTTCACCCATCCTTTGTAACGAATTTGAGTTGTGGTTATGAGAAAGCAAAATCAAGTGGCTGAGTGTTTCTCTTCAATATGTACATGTTTTAAAACAAATAAAAGGGAAGACTTTTTTGAGAATGACTAAACACGGAAATTTTTTGCTGCGGGAAGCTGTGGAGGCCATTAGAGTACATGTATTTAAAAAGGGATTAGGCAAATACACAGAAAATAGGCCTCACGGTGACCATAAACATTGGTGTGACATCCAGTTCAGCAAGTTCTTCAACTTTCTTGTGTCTGAATGTAATATAATGGTACAACTCGCTTTATGGTTGATTTTGTTTCTTGTTCTGTTTTCCTTGCACATCCATTATTACCCAGATGCCTTCCTGAGGTGTGATATGAGGGTCTTTGGACCTTTGTTCTCACATCATCACTGTGATGATGGTCAATGTTAAAATATTACAGCATTTCTCTTTGCTCCGGAGAAATCTGTGTCTCCCAGTTGTCCACCAAAGTCAAAGGTAAATGTCTAAAGCAATCCTGTCTATATGATGAAGTCCTAGATCTCTGTAGCCACCGATCACTAGTATAAATGACAAAATTCTCTGGTCAGGTATCAAGTGGAAGAGGGCGGACATCATAGTCCTCATCTCCTCTTCCTTCTCTTCCTCCTCTCAAAAACCCTCACTGTGTTAAATAAGTGAGCTTTTTGGTACTGTTCTGACACAACCTTTGATCAGTCTTCCTGTGATAATGTGTGCATCCTACAGAGGTTGGAATGAGCTGCAGTTTTATAATATGGCCTTTCTAGCCTTCCTTCTCTCACCTCTAAACCAAGAAATTTCTTAAAGAACAATCACTGGAAATGCCTAATTAAAATAAGAACATTAGGGCCTGTAAGTACTGTTTGCAAAATCTGTACTCTGCTGTCTGTGGTGTTTGGCATATGGTTATGGAAATGCCATATTGGAAACTGTAAAATTTATTCAGGTTAGAAAGTGCCACCTAAGTGGTCTGCATCTTCACCAAAGCTAAGCAAGGGGATGTGTTGCAGGAAGTATTACATACCTCCTCTTGGTATCTGTGATACTTAAATGACATTGCTCAATTTTTGTTCTGGGTATTTAGTATTGTTACGATACCTCATTATGTGACAAGACTCCTCGGTCTACAGGCATGAAAAGAGAATGGAGCCATAATAGTAGATTTCAGGAAGGCTGTTGCTGTGGGACAGCTGAGGGTATTGGTGTCCTGTATACACTTTTGTGCAGGCAGTGTTCTCTACTGGACAGTGTAATGTAGTGAATATAGGTGTAGTATTAACAGCCTGTAGCCCTACATACTTCTGTTAGGTTTATGGTTCTCTTTGTTTCTGCAACCCATTTGCCCTTGGACGGGAAAGATTTTCAAAAATTTCTTCAAATGTCACAAGCTTATTACCAATGTTATCCAGTTATTTATGCAGAACCTTTTACAATCCATTATTTTCCTGCAGAAACTCACTGTAACATTTACATGGCAAGAAACTGAATTTGCCTTATGAGTGCCATTTCAAATTAATTTATTTTATGTGACAGAAGCTTGTAGACGTTATAATTTTGATTTAATAGCTTACTTGCACTCTTGATAAATGAGTTTCTGACTGTTTAAGCCAAAGAAAAACAAGTTATTTAAAATCGCATTTAATTAAACTAGTTACAAGTAATTCAGGCTACTCTCATAACATTATTATCAAACAGCCCTCAGAGGAACAGACTGGCTTTGCTATTCTATATGCCAGTGATTGCTTCCTGGCTTACACTCTTACTAGAGTAACTGACTGAAAAGTCAGACTCCCTGTTTTGTGAAAGTATCTTGATTGCTTCTTTGTGTCATGTCACACTTTTGTTTCTGGTGCTCACAGTATTTTTGAGTTTTGTGTCACTGTATGGAAATGATAACAGTTGCTTCTCACAAAATCCCACCTCAAACTCCACCATAACTGCCTTTCTCCTTTAAGAAACTGAACCTAAATGTGTGTCCAAGTAATAGACTCAGTTTTGTGTCTACACTGATATTCAATATGTAGTTTAAACCTAGGCATATTCACTAGGATGTAATTAGGTACATTAATTTGCTGCAGAGGCATACCTTGATTTTAACTCACAAGATTTGGCTGCTGTTACAGTTTTTCTTATGTTGGCTGGTCTGGCTCTCTAATTGAGCAAAAGCTATGTTTTCTGGGATAAGCAAGGAGGAAAGCAAATAACACAGAAGCTGTAGGGATCCAGGAGGCATCTTCTCTTCTGTTGTTCTCAGAGCTGGACGCTCTCTCCAAACCTCCTTTTACAAGCTTCTCCATTAGTCCTTCCTTACTCTTCTTGATAGAGGTACCCAACTGCAAGGCTTACTCTTTCTTCTCCTCCAAAATCAGGTAAACTTCGTATGCATACCTTTTGACCCACAGCTACCTGTAGAGATGCACAGGGCTAAGGACAAGAAGTCCCTTCTACCTCATTCTTGTCCACAGCACAACCCAACAACATGCCATGGGAGAAGAGAAAACCTGCTTGCACTACCAGCTGTTCTCATCTGGCATTGGTTATTACTGGTACAATCCAGGATAAATGCTAAGAACTGATTATTGATACTCTGAGGCTACAAGTCAGAAACATCAATTAAGCACTGGAAAATAAACAAGCCAGCTTACAGAAATTGGAACAGTGACTTGGAAGGAAACTAATGCCCTGGCTGTGTCTAATTATTGGAACAAAAAGAGACATGAGAGGAAAATGCTTTTTATTTTTCAGTAACACAGGCAACAGCTGTTTGCATCTGATAATGTTTATAATTCAGCTTCCAAGATAGCATGCAAGTCCAGCAAGATTTGTTACTAGTTTGAAACAATTAGTATATTGTTCATCTGTGTTGTTTTATGAAGAAAGTGTGAGTTGAGAACAAAGATCCGCCTATTCTTTTCTCCAATGCATGAGATAACTTCATAAGCATTTCTTTTTGAAGAACTGACCTAGGAAATATTTTCATTAAAACAAGAACAAATGTAAAGCATCATGAGATTAGCCCTTTCTGAGAGTGTAGAAAGGATCCAGAGTTCTGATTTAGGGTGAAGAGGAGTAACTGAGTAAATCCAAACTGACACAATTTTGGTAGGTAAAGTTCAATAGTCAAAAATGTCCCTATATAATACAAAAAAAAGGGCATTTAGGACAAAAGAGCAGTGAATAAATTTGACCTGTGAATGAAAATATGTTCTTCCCCATTGCTTAAAACCACATCAAGAATATAATAAAATAAGCCGAGAGGAGAATTAACAATTTCAGTACATTTGCTATAGTTAATACTGGAAACTCCTCATTCCCAAGCACAAGCTCTCCGACTCATCCCTGTGTAGTTTTAAAGTCTTCTCATGGCAGCATGTTACTCAACACCAAAAAAGCAAGTGGAGAATTAGTAATGCTAAATGTACAGAACAGGTTTACAAGTGACACTGAAACAGATCAATCCTTTCATTGTACAAAGGCTGCTGGGTCAATGGCCTTTGACAGACCAACATTTATTGTTGTGATGCTTTTGAAATAGTGGGCTTTCTGCAGGATCCAATGGGTAATTACATACCTTGGGTGGAAGAAGTTACTGCAATTTAATTGTAAGGACCTTGATCCTGCTCCCAGTGATGTCAATAGGAAAACATCACTTAGAACATGATTTCAGAGTATGGAAATGTTGTTTCAGAAATGAGAACTGACCTCACCCTCTCATGTGTGGTTTCTGAAGATTCTTGTGTTTAGGACTATAATATGTCTTTGGTTTATTACAAATGTTCACCAGAATGCATTTATTAAATCTGGTGAATGATATCCACCTAACATCAATATTAATTGTATTCTTTATTCCAAGAGATGCTAACATTTTTTAATAGATTTTGCATGTTTCTTGACAATGAGCTTAGAAAGTAAGAAACATTTTTTTTCCTGTTAAATCTTAGGGTTAGGAGAGAAGCTCTACAGGCTTAAAAAAACCCAAAAAAGTCATTTTTAGGCCACTATACACTGAGTAGTTGTGCATGCTATGCAGGGGCACTTCTCAAGTCCACCCCTGTGACGGTGTACAGGACAGATTATTACTGTTACCAGGTCTGGTACTACTAAATGGAAAGTGTTTTTGAAAATGGCTCCATCCTGGGCAGAATAAACCAACATGCTTCAAAGGTTAGTGTAGTTATGTCCCAGCCTGTTCTATAAGCAGAAGGATAAATGAACACTACATAGCAAAGCAATCCAGCAAAATCCAATATAATGACTATTGGAATCATTACTGAGCCTGTTAAAAAAGGACATATTAAATAATGTATGGACAACTTTTAACAACCCTTTTGTACCCACATGGACCTGTTAGTTGGCATTTAACTTCAAATATGTAACTAACGTGTTTAGTTGTTCCAGAATATTAAACTATAAGAAGTGACACTCATTTGTCTCCAGTCACTAGTTCAGACCTCATCACAAAGGAATTGTTTTGAAATGCTCCTTCCAAATAATGATCATAACCCCAATGGTCAAACAGATGGTGTGCAGTAGCTAGGCAAATAAAACCGCCAACAGTATTTTCTCAGAATAATGCTAATTCTGTCTTCTGTAATTCAAACAGATCTGTGTCAACCTTGGGAGAAGGGCAGCTGGGAATCTTACTTGGTTTCTCTACATTTTTTGTCATCTTATGAGCAACTTGTATTTTCCGTGGCAGAATTAATGCGTAGCCAAATAAAACATCTTGGACACTAGACTTAATCTTAGAAACCCAAATCAACACAGTGAATGATGCTTAGCTTTTCCAGTCTCTTGCTCTACGATATCGTAACGTTGTGTAATTTCTGAATAACTTAATTTTATGCAGTAGTTTCATCTCATCTCTGTTTTTCCATGTTTTTTACCGTGGTCATTTCTCTTGCCCATCACTGTTTCAAATTCATTTTTCCATGGATGACACCTTCTGGTTGTAAGGATAAGATAGCTGAGGACATTTGAGCTGTTCGTGTTAGTTTTGGAGTGGGGGAAAACTGCAAGAGCCTCAGTGAGTCATGTTTTCTTATACAATTAAAAATACATACTCTTCTAATGAAATGGAAACCACATATAGAGATAGATAATTTGCCTTTAAAAGTGAGAAAACATTTTCTGTTGAATGAAAACATGTGTCTAAACCCCACTGGCTTTGATATTTCAGTCATTGGCAGTATTGGTATGTGCCAAAACAATCTGGATTCATCATTTATGTTCTGCAGATATCAAAATCATTAGTGCATTTGGAAAACTGTAAAATTTCAGACTCTTAACGGTGCCAGCTTCTGTTAGATACCTGAAACCTACTTCATGTATTGCAGGTTGTCTTTGTCAGCTGGTGTAAAAGCTTCTGGGACTGTGGACTTGTGGCACTGGATGATATATCATTGAGCTTGGGAAGTTGTCAGGCTGCTGGTAAGACCATGAATATTTGTCATCCAACAGCTGTTTCCCTTTTTAGTAAGAGTTTGTTGCATATCTTCATTTTCCAAGCCTAGCCTACAGCTGCCTTCATGCCACTGTGGTTTCTTTTCCTCTTCTAGTTAAGTATTGTGTAAATCCTATTTTTGCAGTAGTATACATGCAGCAAGGACCAGGTTTTTTTTCCAGGGGTACCAGCTAAGTCCTAATTAATTTCACTGCCTGCAGTGCAGTTGCAGGTGATCATTCCTTTTGAGGCATTACAACTTCTAAAAAACCAACAGTCTAATGGAAGGGAAAGTAGTTTTCAAATGGCTTTTAGAAAACCAGGGATGACCCCAAAAGCAATATTTTGAAAACTCAACATTCTTTTTAGTGCAGAAGTACAGTTGTGCAAGGCCAGGACACAGCCCCTTATCTGAGCTGCAGTTCTCTGATGAAGAAAGATGAGTTTAACTCTCTCCCCTGTAGTGGGAAGAACTGGATGTTTTTGAACAAGATGTTACCCTCTGACATGCATAGGCTAACCTCTCTGAATTCACCCAAACTCCCTCATCTGGGGCTTTTTGAGGTTTGACAGGGCAATGATTTTATCCTAATCTGGAAACCATTCTCCTGGGACAGACATAACCTCTAATCCCATTCCTCTTCAGAATAAAGTCATGCCTTTGAAATGGTGATGAGGCTGATCTACCATGCCATTTATATTCACATGCAGTAAGACCTTTTTAATGACTTTATTTGATTACATGCATTCAGGCAGCTAACCATTATAGAACAGAGAGAAGTCAAGTGAATAAAATGAGATGCCATTTTTCTGAAGTATTTCCAACATTTGTCTGTTTTGCCATTCTGTATTTCCTAAATAATTTGAAAAGGAAACAAACATGCAGAACCAATACCTGGGTGTACAGTTATATGGGGATTGTCACTGATGGCAGCAAAAAAAAATGCCCTAAAAATGCCCCAGAGTATGTGAGGTGTCAAGGCTCTCTCCTTTCCAAAAGGTGAAAACAGCTCAGTATGTCTACTCTTAAACTACAAACTTGTGTAATAAGTTTGTAGAAGACCTGACAGAAACTTCCTGGCAAGCACTTGAATTGTCGACTTTCTCTCTTCTGCATCATCTAATAGAACTGAAATAATGAAAATAGCCTAGTAGTTGCAGCTTTGTGGTCTGTTGTATGTGGTATTAGAATCTGTTGTCAAGGGAACATAAGAGAGCTAAATGTGGTGTTTGATTTCAGATCACAGAAACTCCAGTATTTGGCACAATTCATTTAATATGCACATATGACATTCTGGGTCTTGTTAAACTGCTTGGGGTGCCACAGTGGTGAAGAAAATTACACTGATGAAGTCCATTGCAGAGTAAGAGCTATGATGGTAATAAACTGTATGAGCTGTTTTAAATAATATTGGTACATGTTAGTGAGACAGTCTAGGGCACAGATTTCCTCAAAGCTGTGAAGAAAACAAGATTAAATCTCATACATCAGTTTGAAGCCAGCTTTTATAAGCTTTATAAGTTTTTATAAGCCTGTGACTACTCTAAGTACTGCTAGGTAGACTTAAATGCTCTTGGCAGGTGAATGAATGCAATGCACTGCTTTTATAATCTCTCCATATTAACATGTTTGCAGTTTTAAAAAATGTCATGTCCTTGTAGAAGTACTGCTGCCCAATCCTGGAGAGTGTACTTTTGAAAAAGATGAGTGTGTGTTTACCCAGAAGAAGAGAGGTCGTGGGAGCTGGCACAGGAGGAGGGGTCCAACTCCCACTTCTTATACTGGACCAAAAGGAGACCACACCACTGGGGTAGGTGAGTTAAGCTCAACATTGAACTTCCAAAACAGAAATGAATAGTTAGTAAAAAATAATTTGAAATTACAACCTGGACCACAGAGAAAGTTTTTACTGTTCTGTTCAGAATAGCTATTAATCAAATGAAGTAAATGCGTTTCTTAAGGGGATGGTTTTGAGAGTGCAACGCATATTCTGAATAATCTGCTGACAAACAGGGAAATTTGGTCTTCATGTCCTAAAGTTCTTTGGGGAGAAGTAAAGGACAGGATGATTCTCCAGACTCAGCAGAAAGGCCACCTTCCAAACCCCTAGTTTATGTGAATATTCCCTGAAACTAAAAGGCAAACAAGTGGGTGGGGGCTTTTCTGCATCAACACCTTCCTGCTCAAACTTAGAAGAAAGCATGAATAATAGAAGAGGTCCCACAGACCTTTTGTCTGGAAAATCTGCTCCATAACACCACTTGTTCAATTTCAAGTATTTAGGTAAGTGGGGTCCCATTAGTATAAGCAAACATACAGAAAACTGGATCAGAATTGTCCCCATGCCAGGGTCAGTATTTGGTGACTTTTGGAAATGAAGAAGTGTGTCACCATTTTGGATCCTTGTGTTTCTGCAGAAGAGGACCTCAGTAGCAACTCCACTGACTTCAGTATAATGGATGAAATTTCCCTAAGGCTTGTGAACCTGAAATGTTTACAGGGTTTTCAAAAGCCTTTTTGGGCCTTTAGATTTGCCATCTTTCAAAGTGGTTAGCATTTGTTCAACAGGTTATAAAACCAGCTGCAGATGAGCTGGTTTATTCACAGTAGCCATCTATCCAGTCTGTTAAAAATTGTAGTTGGATAACAAAAGCAGCTGGCCTATTCAAAAAGCTTACCAAAAGCTATTATTATTCTGTCAACTGTGACTGAGTGTAAACCATGTTAAGTATTATGAAGCGTAGTTATTTCAGCTGTGCATATGAAATCTTGCTCTGTGCAAGTTTATTTCAAGTTACTTTGGAAAGCTGTTTTGTTTCTTGTTAACAAAATAACAAATGCTTCTAGTTAATAAGATAGCATTATTTATTTTGTTGTTTCTGATCTCTTTATCTAAAAAGATGGCTTCTTTCAAGTTCAGCACATTGCTCCTTGCTTGCTTCCTGGTGAAATTTTTGTAAGAGCTGCATCCTGAGGAGGGTATGGAAACTGACAAGAAATTCATGGTGTAGGACTGTTTGGCCAAAATCCTGCACGTTGAATTGAGAATCCAGATGTGAATGCTTCTCTTTGCCTTAAAATTTCAGATCACCAAGAAATTATGTTCTTCCATTGCTAATTCTGAACAGTACTGATTCTGGGTAGAAACATAAACAGCCTTCCCAACATTTTTAAATCTTAAAACTCCTCCTACATGTTCTGAGGTAAAAACAAGATGCATTACTTATAAATCTGAGTATATTCTGGCCAGATCTATTGGCTAAGTTATCTAAGCGGAAAATGTAAGCTATGTACAAATCAAGACCATTTTCCCAATAATGATGCCTTTGTACTGTGGAGTGACTTTCAAAAGGGAATGTTGAAATTCTTTTTCCTTTTGTGTTAAAAATTAAATGAGATTAAACTGGATCAGATTACATACTGTCTGTAAGTCTGTGTTACCTGTGCTGTCCAGTTCTTCTGCACCAGCTAGAAATGTCATCACCAGCTTTAAAATAAGAGATAATTTTTCCTAATGGAGAAGTTTTTTTAAAAAAGTTTAGAAGAGTTTTTTAAAGTTCATTTTAGAATTTTTGTATTGAAATGTGGGTGACATTTCCAGAGTGGTATGTGTTGACCGTTTCTGTGTTGTCTGGCAGACCCTTCTTTTTCTACAAATGTAATCCAAAAGGACTACATCACACTAAAGTTGCTAGTTGTTTTGCTGGGTAACCAAACTGAGCTCCGTAAATGGATTCAACATTCAGATTTGATACATTTTTTCCCCCCAGTTGTTCCCTAGATAACGTATTTCATTTTTCCTCTTTCATATACTCTGTATCCCAGATCGTGTGTTTCCAAGGATAACAAGTAGGAGCAACAGTGAGGAGTTTCTTGCTTAAGAAAAATTGTTTGCACCTTTTTTGTAATTTATAAGGCAGAAACTGACTTTAGACCTAATTTCAGTTTATGTAGATCACTAAGTATTCAGAGATCTGAGACTGATGCTAAGTATTTAATCAGAAAGAAACAGGTCTTTAAGTGTTCTTATATTAGCACTCCCAAATATTACCTTTACTACACTACACAATGATTCCAATATCACAAATATTACAGTTCACAAATATAATAGTCTATAGCTGTCATGGTTTAGCCCCAGCTCAGCCAATTTCAGCAACTAAAACAGAGCAGCTGGACTCCCAGTTCCCTCATCCCCCACCCTCAGGGAAGGGAAGCGACAGGAAAAAGACTTGTGGGTTGGAAACTAAAACTAAAGCTTTAATGAAATAATAATTATAATAACTATGATAATAATAAGAGTAATAATAATAACAAGAAGCAGGAAGTAATAATATATATACAAATATATTAAATCACACTGCCAGCCCTCAATTGCTATTTGTCACCATAAATGCTGCAGAGCAGACATGAAGGTCTGAGGCTAGGAGGGAGCTGGGCTCAGGAACTGGATTCAGGAATGCACAGTTCCGGGGTGAGGGGCAAACGGACGGACAAGATCTTCACTGGATGTAAGCCATAAAAGGAGAGAAAGTGACCCTCATAATCTCTCAGTTTTATACCAAGTATGACGTGTATGGGATGGAATACTCTGTTGGTCAGTTTTGGATCACCTGTCCTGTCTGCCCCTTTTTTGCCTCTTTGTCTTTCCACCAGCTCACGGATTGCCTTGGTTTCTATAGGAATAAATATAAGCAATAGCCGCTCTGCATACCAGTGCCCCATGTTGTCACTTGTAGAGAGAAACACTGTCTGAAAAACATGCAGTTAGCTTTCAGAAAATTGTTACCTAAATGTGACTTAGCTGAAGTCAGAAAAGTGATTCTGCTTTAGCTTAAATCACAACAGCAGCATAAAAATCTTTATCAAAATAGTTTCAGACATAGTTTTTTATATAATCAGCATGTTGAGCATAATTAATATGCTGAGAATATGTATTCTACTTAGCTAACATTTGATTGCAAATGTTTTTTAGGATACTACATGTATATAGAAGCATCCAACATGGTCTACGGACAGAGAGCATATTTGGTTTCAAGATCACTAAGAGGAACCTCTGGAAAACAGTGCTTGACATTTTTCTATCACATGTATGGAGCTGGGACTGGATTGTTAAGTGTTTATCTGAAAAAGGAAGGTGATGATGAAGAGATTCCTTTGTGGAGGAGGACAGGGGAACAAAGTATCTCATGGCTAAGGGGAGTGATAGAATATGAAAGTGACAGAAGCTACCAGGTAAGAAAAAAGAAACAAAAAGCAGTCAAATGGGAATGCTGAACTGAACTATGTGCTAGAATCCAAGTTTCGGGTTGTATAAAAGAATTAAAATGTTAAAATTTAAGTAGAATTGGACGGACACCTGAACAAGCTGAAGTAACGCATGATTTCTTACAAATGAAGGCAGGGAAGGAATCATTAAACAGATAATAGGTTGCAGGTAAGAAAACAGTTCATTAATTCTTACTATTTTGAAGTATTGAAGTGCTGTTCTGTCATCATTTCTTGTCAGTAGTGGCATTTTTTATTTAGATCCTTTGTGCAATTTCTTTTTCTTCAGCTGTCTATAGTCCTGCCTAGATTTGACGTAACCACTAAGCTGTGATAAAATGACTGCTTCTTGAAGGTGGCACCAAAGGCAAAGGATGATTTGGTCAACAACCAGCTGAATATAAGCCAGCATTGTGCCCAGATGTCCCATAAGGCCAATGGCATCCTAGCTTGTGCAGCCAGAGGACTAGGGAAGGGATCATCCCCCTGTACTTGGTGTTGGTGAGGCAACACCTCAAATACTATTTTCAGTTTTGGACAACGAAGGTTGTAAAGGGTCTGGAGCACAAGTCCTGTGAGGACTATTTGAGGGAACTGGAGTTGTTTAGGCTGGGGAAATGGAGGCTGAGGGGAGACTTTATTACTTTCTATACCTACTTGAAAGAAGGTTGTAGTGAGGCAAGTAACAAGTGACAGGAGAAGAGAAAATGGTCTCGAGCTGCACCACAGGAGGTTCAGATCGGATATTAGGAAAATTATCTTCACCAGAAGGCTTGTCAGGTGTTGGAACAGGCTGCCCAGGGAAGTGGTTGAGTCACCATCCCAGGAGGTATTTTAAGATGTGCAGATGTGGTCCTTAGGGACTTGGCAGTGTTAGGTTTGCAGTTGGACTTGATGATCTTAAAGGTTCTTTCCAACTTAAATGATTCTATGATGCAAAGCCAGAGCTCTGCCTTTGGTTCCAACAGTCCCATCATGCAGTATTGCTGGAGACAAAGCCTCTATCAAAGAGAAAGCTGAAATTGCTATTGACTGAAACAGCACTGGGCACAAAACTGCACCAATCACTAACCAGAGGTGGTGAAGGTTTATCACTTTGCCTTAAGAGCCTGGAAATAAATTAGAGAAAAAACAACCAAGTTTTACTGAAAAGCAAGTTTAGCTTCATCAGTAAGATCACAACACAATATTGTAAAGCTGTTTTGTCCCCTCAGTCTTGCTTGCATATGGGCAATACACAGCAACACATTTGGGCTGAAAAGCGAGATAGAAATGCTATATCTCTAGAGGAGATTTATCAGTGGTCTGTAACACACACAGTAATTTCTTAACAAATAGCGAGAAAAAACTGGCTTCCTTTGGCACAGCACAAACCTAAAATCTCTGACAAGGTCCATCAATCCACTGATGGAACAAAGGAGTTTCTGTCCCAGAAGCAAGCTTTCAGAACAGGCCAGATCCTTGAATGGACTGCACAGGTATTATTTCTTTTCAGTTCTTCCTCCTATGGGATGCATGAAAAACTATGTTTTATGTTTACAGATTATTTTTGAGGCGATTCGCGGTGTATCAATGAGAAGTGACACTGCTATCGATGATATTCTTTTCCAGGCTGGACCCTGTTTAGGTAAGTTTAAACATACTTTGTTTCTCTCAGAAGACACTTAGTAATTCACAGTGCTTTTTAATTAGGCAGGTGATATTTCTTCCCCTGAATCTCCACTGAATGGATCTAAATTTAGTGTCATGCTGCTGGGCTAGTGGAGAATTCTTGTTTTTTAATAAGGTGCAAGACCATCCTCAGAACATCACCTAGTGAAGTTGTGTAACACTTTAAAGCTGTATGGCAGTCTCATTTAAATCCAGCATGTTAATTAGACTGTCATGCACATTCTTAGGAATGATGAAAATACAAATAATTACAGTATTTCTCCCTTTTTATATTCTAGAAATGGAAGATATTCAATTCTCATCAGGCTATCCTGACAGTTTAAATGAAATTGAATATTAAATGCAGTTTGCTGAAAGGAATAAAGCATATACAAGAATGGTATGTGAGAAACTGCACAAACCGCCTATTTTAAAATACGTTTTAAGTAAATACTGGACTGATTTGAATATGCGCCATGTATAGGAAGAACTCAGAGCACTCATGTTCCTTGCCTTTGCCATGAAACTATTGACTCAGGGCTTCTTAGACTGTTCTGGTTTATATTTTTTCTCTTTTGCATGAGGTATCAGCACAGATCATTCAGTTTCAAGCGCTTTTTTTTTTTTTCTAACCTTTCTGGTATATAGGTAAAAAAGGAAAGTAAAGGTGCACAGTTAAAATACAGTATTGTGTTGCCTTAAATCTGCATTCAGTGAATGTTTTGTGTTGGGTATAGAATGGATTTTTGTTAAGGAAACAATGAATACTTCGCAATGATAAAGGAAATACTATTAGCTGCTAGTAATAGCCTACAGGTTAAGTGCAATTATTCACAATGACAAATCTCTCTGGGAAACATAACACTCTGCTGGCAATTTTTGTGGGTTTGTACTCTTTTACTAAAACAAATACATTTGTTGTTCTTACCAATAACAAACTCACTTTTAGTGTTTAGAATTTATGTGAAATTAAACTCTTTCAAGCTATGTGTTTCCTGGCATACAAGTTTGGGGATTTTTAATAAATCAGTTTGTACACTCACAGAGAATGTACTTACCATTTATACAACCACAGATGCCTTGAGTTTATATTAATAAGAAACTGAACTTGCATAGATTGTTAATTTTTTAAGATTTTATGTGTTTGTGTACAAGGTTTTGTTTTGAAATTATTATAACTTCCTAATAAAATGTAACTTGGAAAATTATCTTATTGTTCTGCTCTTTACTTCGCATTTGTTGGTGTAATGAGAAAAAGTTGAACCTCACATAATAGCCTGAAATCAGTGTTTGTAATACAGAGAAAATTAAACGCATAAGACAGCTGACAGAAAGCAATCTCATCTGCTGCAGGAGGTTCCTGTACTGAGCCATAGAAATTATTCTTACAAGACAGCACATTCAAGCTGTTGCTGCAATATGCAACCCCTGAAATGTGACATAGCCCTCGCTCCTCTCAGAACAAAGTACGTATTTTTCCTAGTGGCCTATAAGGAACAACACCACCAGGGACAACCTAACACTGCGTCTCTAGTAAGTTTTCATTTTGGTAACAAACAATTAAAGTTTGTTCAATTAAGTACATTCAGTACTAATACGTTTATTTGACTACAGTTTACTATTTCCTACAGACTGAGGAAAAGTCAAAACTTCTTAACTGCCTATTCTGGCTACCTACATTCCCCATTGGCAGCTGATTATGAACGCATCACTTGTGCTGAAAATGAAAGCAACCAGAAACAATAGATTGTTTCCTTAGAGTCAATGCAGTTTTACAGTTGTTCTGTAAAAACTTATTCTTTGGTATCAACATTCAGATCAAGTTATTTAGGTAGAAGACAAGTGAAAACAAAGTGGTTAAAATCACCAGGCTTGCTGGTTCTCCGTATTTCTAATAGGACTTTTCTGTAAACGAAATTAAGCATCGAGTATAGCTATTAAATTCCTTTCTTTAATGATTTATGCAACTCTGCTTCACTCCATCAAAGTAATCAGATTTAGGCTGATCTGAATAAGAACATAAGTAAAGTATGCTCAGTGAAGAGCAGAATAGAATTCTCTAGAGACCTCACTGGTACAATGACAACGTTGGCATCACTGAGGGTAACACTTATCTGTAGGGTGGAAAGCACTATCCTGACTGAAAAAAAAAGTATGATAAGTTCTTTACAGCCGACTGAACATGAGCCAGCAGTGTGCCCAGGTGGCCAAGAAGGCCAATGGCATCTTGGCTTGTATCAGAAATGGTGTGACCAGCAGGTCCAGGGAGGTTATTCTCCCTCTGTACTCAGCACTGGTGAGACTGCTCCTTGAATAGTGTGTTCAGTTCTGGGCCCCTCACCACAAGAAGGATGTTGAGGCTCTGGAACGAGTCCAGAGAAGAGCAACAAAGCTGGTGAAGGGGCTGGAGAGCAGGTCTTACGAGGAGCGGCTGAGAGACCTGGGGTTGTTTAGCTTGGAGAAAAGGAGGCTGAGAGGAGACCTCATTGCTCTCTACAACTACCTAAAAGGAGGTTGTGGAGAGGAGGGAGCTGGCCTCATCTCCCAGGTGACAGGGGACAGGTTGGGAGGGAATGGCCTCAAGCTGAGCCGGAGGAGATTCAGGCTTAACATTAGGAAAAAATTCTTCACAGAAAGGGTCATTGGGCACTGGAACAGGCTGCCCCGGGAGGTGGTTGATTCACCTTCCCTGGAGGTGTTTAAGGCACGGGTGGACGAGGTGCTAAGGGGCATGGTGTTTGATAGGAATGGTTGGACTCGATGATCCGGTGGGTCTCTTCCAACCTGGTTATTCTATGATTCTATGATTCTTCGTTTATTAGGGAACAACAGCACCTTTCCACCCATTTCTGCTGCAAGAAATGAACAGAAGGAGACTTGAAACTTGGCTTTAAATTACCTTACTGCCTCCTGAATTACTGAAAGAATGGCTACAAAACATCTGAAAACTAGGTTAGATACATTAAGATTTCTACATTGGCAAACTTCAGTTTTATGATGAGATAAAAAAGCTCCCATCAGCTCTGAAACTCCCTCTTCGACTGCTTTCTGCTCTGGATCCATTTTTTATTTACTATTTGTTCCTTTGTCGCTGCTGCAGTAGCTGTACAGGGCAAAGAACAGTTCTGAGACTTGATATAATAGGCCTGCGTACTGTCTGAAAATGTCTTCAAAAGCTACTGAAGAACATACAACTAATTGCTTTGATCCCAGTTACGGCACAGTTCATAAAAATGGAAATGAAAAAGAAACTTTACAAAGCAGCCATTACATCCCGAACACTAGCAGGCTTGTATATACTTAAAATGTTGCTTTGTGCTGGAGTGGAACTGAACTTGTCCTGACACCAGAGGACAAGCCCTTTTATTGCCTTCTATATAATGCTCCTTTTAGTCTTTAAATATTTTCCATTAGTTGACATTTTGTCATTACCCTTATTCGTTTCAAAAAAGAGGGACAAATTCAGACTTCAGTTACACCAGTGAAAAAACAGAATAACAACATAAGATATTATTGTTATTATAGCTTTACTTTAACATAAAGGAAATTCTATTGTTGCTGTCTACTGTGACATAGCAAAATAAATCAAGCTCTACAGTTAAGAAGCTTCAGTGAGACAGCTCAAGCTGAGCACTAAGAGACCTGGCATTTTATCTACCCAGATCTGAACACAGGCTCATAAGAGTGACTGCCCACACTCAGGAGACCCACTGCTCTGAAAAAACCCACTGCGTAAAGTAAGACAGCACACTTCTCCTGCAACATGCCATGCTGAGTCAAAAGGTTCTATGCCTTTGAAAATGAGAAAACATCAGTCTTGTTCTACCTCAAACAAAATACTAAGTGTCAGATGTGAAAGCTACTTAATTTTAACACGTCTTTGAAAAAAAAAAAAATTAAAAATTGTGATTTCAAGTTTCTTATTTGCTTTTGTATGAATGAATAAACCTTCAATACTCCTTTACGTTAATTTGGTCTATGTTCATCTTCATGCTGTTTTCTTCCCACCCTTCCTCTGTTGTTCTGCTGTCCACCTCCTGCGTGTGTTTTTCCCACGTGAATAGTTTTTCCAAACATCAGCATTTGGGTCTCTTTCTTATCCAGCTGCATGTTCTGCTATGTTCCTTTGCTCACTGCTAAGTACTGTGTTGCTGCTCTTCATGTTCTCTAACTTTTACATTCTCTTCCTCTCTTCTTTGAAGAACTCCCCTTGGTCCAAGCACTGCCTACTTTGCAGCTTTCACCATATTCCTCTTCCTGGCTTTTACCAGCATCCATAATCAACAGATCCTGGAAAATACTCCCTGACAAATCCTGAAGAAAACGGGTCTTTTCAGCATTCCCTAGGGGAATATGTTGAAATTCTTCCATAATCTACTGCCCCCTTCTCTTTTGGCTGGAAGTCACTGTTACTTAACGAGTGCAACTCTACTCATTTGGTCTGCAAGCTTGAGATGTAATTGACTTGGAAGACTACAACTTGTATTGATTAAGCAAAACATTACCAACTAATAAATCAACTAATACTCTAATTTACTAATTGACACACCAGTGTTACTATATTACAGGAATATAATTTTGCACTCTATTACACAGCTGTTACAAAACGCATCACAAATCTTATGAATGATGTACTTTAAATTTTACTATCCTTTCTCATCCATACCACATAGTACTAGGGTACATTTCTATGCTTCTTGGTTTAGAAAAATAAAGTCTTCTGGACATGGACCTGATAGAGAGTCCAATGAGTTATCAAAAGTAGCTGTCTGATGACCTGTTGGGGTTGGACATGCAGGTCAGCTTCATTACTATCTGAAGGCATCTGCACCCATAATGTTGAAGCACAAGTTGCCTACACTCTCTAACAGATCTTAATCTTTCTTCCTCCAGTTTTATCCTGTATCTACAACCTCTTCCCTGCCCTTGCACCTCCCTTTATCTACCTCATTCCCCTCAAAGAAGCAACATGCCTCAAGCTACTTTTTCCTCTTTGGTCCCAATTCTGCTAGGTCTGTACTCAAAGATGCTGTTCTGATGTCTTTACCACGGCAGCTGCCATCTTCACAGGGTACTACAGATATATTTGCTAGGTACAGGTGGCCTGGCAAGCCTCCACATGCTGAGTATCTTGTTCATATCAGAAAAACATTGTAAACCTTCCTTCTAGGTCAAATCACTCCAGTTAAGTGTCAATTCTTTTACCTTGTTCCACGTTAGCACAAGCATTTTCTTATCTCTATCTCTCAGTAATCAGCTCCCAGCCCCCTCATGGAAGTTTTGGGTAGTTATTAGGACTTCCACTAGCAGGAACTCTTGCTCTGAAGGGAAAAATAAAGCATGTGGGAGAAGTGAGGCATCTGCAGGAGCCCCAGTGACTGTTGGTTGCCCTGCAGTCAAGCAACCAAAATCTCACACATGCATTCCTATAGAATCATAAGGTTGGAAAAGATCTTTGACATCGAGGAGGCCAGCCGTACCTGTCAACTACTCAATCATGTCCCCAAGCACCTCATCAACCCATCAACTCATCATCACGGTGATTCAGCCACCTCCCTGGGGCAGCCTCTTCCAGTGCCCAATAACCCTTTCAGTGAAGAAATTTTTCCTGATGTCTAATCTGAACCTCCTCTGGTACCACTTGAAGCCATTTAATAGACTCACAGAATAATTTGGGTTGGAAGAGACTTTAAAGATCATCCAGGTACAACCTTCCACCTCTCCTTCTGTCACCTGTCACTCGGGAGACCATTACCCACATGGAACCGCTTTTACAGGACGCCTCTCCCTCCTACAAACTTTCTAGTCTAGCAAGCCACACACGAAAAAACCGCGTGGAGGGGGGAGTTTATATATTTTGTTAAAAACTAAGAAAAAGCAAACAAACCCAGCCGGGCGCTGTAATAAGAACACAGGGCGACTACTCCCGCCCAGCACCCGAGTCCCCGCGCCGGGCTGGGGACCTTCAGGCTGTGCTTAGCAAGTTTGCGGACGACACTAAGCTGGGTGGAAGTGTTGATCTGCTGGAGGGTCGGGAGGCTCTGCAAAGGGATCTGAACAGGCTGGACCGCTGGGCAGAGTCCAATGGCATGAGGTTTAACAAGACCAAATGCCGGGTCCTGCACTTGGGGCACAACAACCCTGTGCAGTGCTACAGACTAGGAGAAGTCTGTCTAGAAAGCTGCCTGGAGGAGAGGGACCTGGGGGTGTTGGTTGACAGCCGACTGATTATGAGCCAGCAGTGTGCCCAGGTGGCCAAGAAGGCCAATGGCATCTTGGCTTGTATCAGAAATGGCATGACCAGCAGGTCCAGGGAGGTTATCCTCCCCCTGTACTCGGCACTGGTGAGACCGCTCCTCGAGTACTGTGTTCACTTCTGGGCCCCTCACCACAAGAAGGATGTTGAGGCTCTGGAATGAGTCCAGAGAAGAGCAACAAAGCTGGTGAAAGGGCTGGAGAACAGGCCTTATGAGGAGCGGCTGAGAGAGCTGGGGTTGTTTAGCCTGGAGAAGAGGAGGCTGAGGGGTGACCTCATTGCTCTCTACAACTACCTGAAAGGACGTTGTAGAGAGGAGGGTGCTGGCCTCTTCTCCCAAGTGCCAGGGGACAGGACAAGAGGGAATGGCCTCAAGCTCCGCCAGGGGAGGTTTAGGCTGGACGTTAGGAAAAAATTTTTCACAGAAAGGGTCATTGGGCACTGGACCAGGCTGCCCAGGGAGGTGGTTGAGTCACCTTCCCTGGAGGTGTTTAAGGCACGGGTGGACGAGGTGCTGAGGGATATGGTTTAGTGTTTGGTAGGAACGGTTGGGCTCGGTGATCCGGTGGGTCTCTTCCAACCTGGTTATTCTGTGATTCTGTGATTCTGTGATTCTGTGCTCGCGGCCCGTGGCAAAACCGCCCGCACCCTCAGACCCACAGCAATGCCACAAGCGCCCGCCCCGTTCCTCCCAGCCAATGGCCGGCAGCGCCGCACGTTGCGAGCCAATCACAAGCCTCGCTGCGCGTTAGTCGTGCCGCGCCGTCCAATGAGCGCGCTTCTCCCCCGCCCGCCGTCCTTCCGCCCTGCCCCGTCCCACCACCCCCCCAGCCAATGGGCGGCAGCGCGGTACACTGCGAGCCAATGGCAGACCTCGCTAAGCCTTAGTCCCGCCCACTGGCCAATGAGCGCGCTACTCCCGTGCCCTCGCCCGGACAATGGGTGGAAGCTCGGCACACTGCGAGCCAATCGCAGAGCTCGCCGCGTCTTAGTCCCGCCTCGCCGACCAATAAGCGGGCTCGTCCGCCGCCCGCTGTTTCCCTCCCGCCAATGGGAGCGCGGCGGGCGGCCCGTCCTGGCGGGCGGCGCTCGGCGGGCTGCGCGGGTAAGATGGCGGCGGCGCCGCCGGGAAAGAGGAGCCGGGGCAGTCGCGGTAGCCGGCCGGCCGCGAGGGGCGCCGAGGCGCGTTCCCGCTTCGTCGAGGGCTCCATCGTCAGGATCTTGATGGAGAACTTCCTGTGAGTAACGCGCAGCGAAGCGGCCGCCGTGGGCCGAGGCGGCCTCGCCTTCCCCTGCCTCACCCCGGGCCGGGGCTGGGCAGCTGGCGGGTGAGGCGGGAGAGGCGACGCTGCCGCTCTCGGTTAGCCCGGGGTCGGGTGCTGGAGGAGAGAGGCAATACTTTGCGGGGGGGGGGGCGGCGCTTCCCGGCGAGGCATTTCGCTGGGGCAGTCGTGTCGGCACTTGTCCCCCTCTCGCGGTGGTTCTAGTTATCTACGAGAGCTTCTGCCTGCTTTTTCCTTCCCGATCATGTGATGCTCAAGTAGTGGAGGCGGGGAATACAGTAGATGCTCATGGGTCAGCCAGTGGGCCTTGGGAACCGTTAGGAAAAATAAGTATCTGTAGTGTTATCCTCTGCACGTGTTTTCTCTGGCTTTTGTGTATTGTCAATAGCATTCTATTTGGAGCTGTTACAGTTAGTAGTAGAAGTTTTCATGCCATTTTCTTATGGTTGGTATGCTGATAGCTCAACGTCAGCCTTGAAAAGAGTTACACATGGGTCACACCACAGGTGTCAAAAAAAGCTTCAAGCATAATAGTTTGAGGCTTAGCATTAAGGGTTTCCAGAAATATGTGTGTTATTGTTATAAATGACTACACTGCCAGGCCAATTCCGCAGCAAAGTGTTTTATTATCTGGGGATGGGGAGCTTGGTAATACAGTGCTCGGTGTGCAGAGAGCTACTGCTCTACCAACTTGCACACTAAACCATGCTTGCCACGCATTTTTATACATTTGTTCTCATGCATATTCTAATCATCTTCGAGAATGTTCCTTCATGCATCTTCATTTAGTTTCACGACTATTACAATCATCTTTGAGAATGTTCCTTCCCGTTAGTGCACCCAGACCGCCCAGGGACTCTCAAGAGCTCCTCCCCCAGGCTCTGCGAACGCAGACTCCCCCCCATCCCCACAAAACACCAGTCTGCACAATCCAATACAGCTAAACCCTGCACAAATGTTAAACTGCAAATTTCATCAAATGCTTAAAATTGAAGATGAACATCCACAACTTCCCAATTGCCGCCATTTCTTGTCATGCTGACATGAATCTCCTTAATATCTATTCTCACATTATGTTATTGTCCTATCATTAACTGCTTTCAGTTTCTTTTCTGGTGTTAGATTCTCAATTCCTCTCTACATGATTAGTGCAGTGCAGAAATGGAGCATTGAATGATGGAGTTCATGATAAATTTGGGGCATTACCGATCATGCCAACATTCATATTTTTTCTTGAATTTGCATGCCGGGGCTTGGTCTCTTCCTGTAGCTGCTGTTGCAGTAGGCATGCTGGATGCACACAATGGAAGATGTCTGGGGCAGTTTAAAAAAAAATTACTGATTACAGACTAATGTTTTAAGCTCTTGTAACTCTATGTATCAATATAGAATTCCACAGGCTTCCTCTGGAGCTTAAGACCTAAATCCGTTGGGAGGGGGGCGAATCTCGTGATCGTAGTGCAACAGGCAGCTGGAATTAAATGGAACAGAGTTGAATGAATTCACTCAATTTTATTTCTTTCTTTATTTAGATATGTAAAATAATATGATGTCCTAGTAAAGAAAACAGGAATTGTCTTTGTGTGTCTGGATTTTGTTCCTTGTAATTATTTGTTTTCTAGAAAGCCGTAAGGCTCTAGCTGGTGAGAATGTATTCCACAGTGTTTCATTGTAGTATTTTCACTCTGAGGTTTTCTTACAAAACTGTTTAAGTCTATATTTGATAAAATTATCTGTCATATATAACGTAAACATAAATGTTTTAAGGAAGGAATTTTTTTTTAATGTAATGCTTATAAAGTTCAAAAAATTGTTGTGCTTTCCAGAACGTATGACATGTGTGAGGTACGTCCAGGACCCAATCTGAACATGATTGTAGGTGCTAATGGAACAGGAAAGTCAAGCATTGTTTGTGCCATCTGCCTGGGACTGGCTGGAAAACCTTCTTTCATAGGGCGAGCTGATAAGGTAACTATGAATTCTGTAATTTTCATGTTTAGTCTGAATTTCATTTAGAGCCCTGTCCAACAGCGAAGGGAGGTGGAAAAAAAGATTGTCGTTCTTGATTTGCTTTATTTTTATAAAAAGTAAGGTGTCCAGACTGTAGAATAATCTGGTCCAGAGACAGAGGCTTTTACCCAAGGATTTTGTCTTAGTTAACAACTTGTTGTCTTGACTGAATTATGAAATGGAAACATCTGAGCTGTACTGGCATCTGAGTAGACTAGAGGTTGTATTTGAAGATGTCTAAAGCTCCACAGTGGGCTAGGGAAATGTGACCTAATGCATAAAAACACTTTGTCAAAAATACTAACTAAAGGAGAAATAAAAAAAAGTCTAACTTAAATTTACAAGTGTATGGGGCCTGTGGAAATAATGTCCTTCGTGTACCTGAGAATTTATCTAGAAGCATAGGGCTACTGACCTTCTATTTAAGTGGAAGTTGAATTGTTTTGGGTTGCTCTACTGTATCTTCAGTTTTTGCTCCAAAGAGATCATGTGTTGACATTGGAGTAGGAAGTTTGTATTGTCAAGTTTTTAAGGTTTGCTTGTGCTTTTTTGTATATTCTGGTTGGATGGAACATATTTCAGTGGATCTTTGAAGCACTAAATCTGGGTACCGAATTGATTGTACATATTCTGTGGTTGCAGCTCAGTCTTGAGCAAATGTAAATATGGAAACTGAGTGCATGGCAGCACTATGCATTGATATTTCTATTGACTTTTCATGTTTATATATTTTTATGGTATTAGAATTGGCAGCTCTGTTAGCACAGCTGTGTGGCAATGTCTTTTATTTTTATTCCCTTTGCTGTCTGAATTCATGAGATTTTTCCTCTCTCAGTAGATCTACTGATGGTAATTTTTTCAGTTTTGGAGGTTGAAATTCATCAGAAATTTTTAACCTGTGGAAGAAATTCTAATGCTGCTAGTTGATGAGGAGGATAATGGTGTTTTGCATTATTTTCAGTTAGTAGAGAAAATAAATTTTGGTTTTTAATCTTAAGTTTTCAATAAAAAGACATTACACTGACTGTTTTAGGCAAATAATTCTTTTTGTGTAAGTGAATACATTTTAATGTGTTGTTACTTTTGAATAATAATTTCTTTAATTATTTTTGTAGATTGGTCTCTTTGTAAAGCAGGGGTGCTTGAAGGGTGTAGTAGAAGTTGAACTGTAAGTAGTAAAATTGTATTTTCTCATGCATTTTAATTATTTCCTCACACAGTCATTTACAAAGTTGTGAAAAAAATAAAAAAAGATCTGGTGAACAGAGTTCTGTCTTAAAGCTGGTGATTTACTTTTTTCTTTTTTTTTTTTTTTTTACCCAAATGTCAAAATTTTAATTATCACACAGAAAGTAAGCAGTGATAACTGGTCATTATTTCACTTTCTAAAGATTTTGCCTTGTATTGATGTGCAAAGAATGCATAGGAAAAGGTTGAAGTTTTGATGGCACTTAAGGTTCATATGGTTCAGTTACAATCTCTGCTGCCGTTGTGATGTTATGGTGGGACTTTATTTTTAAAGAAGAAAAAACTCCCCCAAAGTCTAAATTTCAAATCAAATGTTGTGCTTTCACTTTATTATACTGGTACTGCTGACATGAGGGGCTTCTGTACATTCTTACTGAAAACATTGCATACTGAAAGAAAATAGAAGGAAAAAAAAAGTAGATCTGACTAATCTGCCTAATGGAGGTTTCTAGGTAAGCTTTTGCACAACAGAACAACTGAAAATCATTTGGACTTACTGTGTAAAATTCCGTCAGTAAGTTGTGGTTACAGGGCAGTATTACATGCTTTCTGTAAATTTTTTGTTTTCTTGTTTGACACCTAAGAAGAGACAATCCCAATGAAGTTCCTTAAATGGGTGCTTTTTTCTGAAGATCTTTACATGAAGCTGCAGTAGCACAGGTGGCTTCAATAAAAATTAATCTGATCTGTTTGCCTGAACTAAATAGAATGTAAAGCTAATCAGTTGATTCAGAGCTTGAGTTAATTTGTCCAATTGGCCCACCCTGATCAAATGTTATAAAAAGAAAATTTTGTAAAGGTAAAAAGATATACTGGAATGTATCTTTGGAAAAATCCTATACACCTCTGCTCTTGTGACAGTGATCAATTTAAGACATTCTTGGAGACTGGCCAAGCAATGGGTTGGAAGGTAGGATGTCTTTCAGGTAGAGGATGGGATTGTTTCAGCATAGATACATCCAGATGAACCTTGAAAGTCTGGAGAGAGACTTGCAGTATGTGAAGACTTAGCAACCACTACAGTAATAATGTTGTGTAATTCAGGTATTTATTCCAAACACTGGAAGCTGTTGAATAACTCACTTCTACTTTGTCCTCTATTCTTAAATCTAAGATACATGGCTGCCAAACTGTTATGAGCCCTTCCATCTTTAACAGTATGTTTACTGAACAGGCATTAGACATTGTCGAAATCAAAATGGTAACCAAAAATCCAGGAGTTTTTGGCCATCTCATTGCTTATTTGGTCTTGATGCATCTTGCCCAGACTAGATTTTTTATGATAAATGTTGAGCCTGAGAATGAAGCAGACAACTGATGCATCTTTGCTGTAATTCAAAAGCAGAAAATGAAAACAAGTTAGTATTTTTCATACTGTATGATCATATTTTTATTCCCAATTGCAACATGTATACCCAGCTTATTGGTGTAGTTCTGTACACTAGTACTTTAAAGCATAACATTAGTGTGCATCTCCTGCATACCAATTTCAAAACTTCCTAGATGTCATAGGAAAATCTACTTTCCAATAACTGTTCAGATCTGTAAAAATTTTAAGCGGTTCATACATTCAGTTGTCATTTACATTACTCTCTTTCTCTGAGTTAAGATTTGCAGATATTCTTGATGTTTTCTATGAGAGATTAATTCATTACGAGGTGTTTTCTGAAGCATAAAATGTGAATCTGCTGCTGCCGTCCAGAAATATTTAAATACTTCTAAGTTTTTATACCATAACTCTAACATACTTTGACACTTATTAACCTTTATATATTTTTAAAAGCATAAACACTTCTTTTTAATTAATCAGGTCGAAGACACCTGACAATATCGTTATCACACGTGAGATTCAAGTGGTGAACAACACATCGACGTGGTATATCAACAGAAAGCCAGCAACCCTGAAGATGGTAGAAGAGCAGGTTGCAGCCTTAAACATCCAGGTGGACAATTTGTGCCAGTTTCTTCCTCAGGTATGAATGAATTTTGAAAGGTAGTGGGTGCAGATGAAGTGTTGTGTTTTGAGAGGGTTTTGTTTCTTCTTAGCTTTTGTAGTTCTTCATCCATTTAATGGGGGAGTGCAAAGTATGAGAGGGGCGAGGTAGCCAGAGTGGTGTGGCGGTGAAAGAAAATGGGAACTGTGTGACTTTTAAGGTTCACTAATTGGAAAGTTTTGTACTTAGTCGGTTGAGACTGAAAGGAAAGCTGCTGATATTCCCCATGGTGGTGTTTGAGTAGCAACACTAACAATGATATCTCTCTGTCCTGTCTGTGCTACTCTAGCAATGTTCCTAAACAACAAATCTGCAGGAAAATTCTTTGGGTCTGGCACAGTCTCTGTACCCTTACCTGCATGGTTCCTGTGGTTCTGCATCCCTGACTTTCCCAGTCAAGCATTGCATGCACTTTTTTCTTATTATATCCAGTCAGTTCCTCAGGATTGCGTCCTTTAGTTGGTAAGTGAAGGGGAAGAATTTTCTGGATTTCTTTCCCAAAAATACCAAAAGCAGTCCTCCTAAATAACTACAGTTGCAATGTACACTTGCAGCTAGAGCCTTTTTGGTAAGCTGTGTGTCTCAACAGATTCTTGAGCATATAGTAGGGCTTAAAGATATTGAGGATCAAATTATGTGAGAGGTGAGGCAAAAAAATCTTCTAAACGAGAGGGAAGATTAAAGGGTACTACAAGCAGTTTCCATATCTGAAGTCATGCTTGGGCAGATCAGGATTTCTATGCAGATAACTAAGTTGCTTCACAATTGCACCTTAAAAAAAGTGATGCAGGGTTTGTTGGTAAGACCTTCCCAGTTCATGTGTATTGTTGTGGATGGTAGTAAAAGGAAACCTCTCGCAGCTTAGCCAGCCATGGGTTTATAGTTCTGCTCAAAGAGAATCACATTCAAGAAGACATGCCTGAAAATGACATGCTGAAAAATATTAAAATCTAGAAAGCTAACATTTCAGCAATAAGTATTCTGGTGGTGTGTTTGTTTCTTTTTTTTTTCATTTACATACTTGCAATACCTGGTTTTGTTTTTTGTCAATTACATACTCACGATGTTTGTTTAGAGTAGAACTTTTTGCATACTTTGCCAACATAACTTCTGTATTTTAAACTGCTTTTTTTCTTTACTATATAAAATCCAGTTGAGTGGATATTACTGAGTTGAAAGTTTTGAGTGTTTTGCTCTTTGCCACTGTTGCAATGGCAAGCATGTTTTTCACTCCAGTCGTGGTTTTGAGCTTTTCCTTTGTGCTGGACAGCAGCAGTGTTTCCTGTTACCCTTGGCTGCCAACCTTAGTATTAACTTCTACGTTGCTTAACTTTTCAGTTAATCATAACGTTTAAACTGGGAAGGCATGAGAACTGGTATGAAATACACAGTTGAATAAAAGTTGTAATTGTCGGTACTAAACTTTCTTGTTCAGAAGAATAATAGCCAATTGAAAAATAATGAACAAACTCTTTTCTTCAGCAGCTACCCTCAAAAGCTGCCAAAGAGGTTTAATCTTAAATCATTCCAGAACAAGTGCAAAAAACCCCCCATGTATGAAATCTTAAAAATATTTAGGAGGGTTTCTTTGTTACTCTGAGGCGGTCATCCTCTGCTTACCTTAAATATGCCAAAGCTATCTGGTATAGACCTGTAAGTCTGGTGATCTTCATGAGAAGTTGCAGAGTTGAAATCCAGTGTTACTGTATTGCATTTTTTAGCTGATACTGATTTCGTAACCTTTTTTTTATTGTGTAGGACAAAGTTGGAGAATTTGCAAGACTAAGTAAGATTGAGTTGCTTGAAGCCACTGAAAAATCCATCGGTCCTCCAGAAATGTACCAATTTCACTGTGAACTGAAAAACTTCAGAGAAAAGGAAAGAGAACTGGAGGTAAACATACACATTATAGAGATAGAGAGTAGTGACTGTAGGGAAATAAGCATGATAAAATATAATGAGAGTTCTTGCAGAACTAGGTATGGTGTTTATTTACGGAGCCTGTGGTAAGGTGATTTGACTAACTGACACCCGTCTTCTCTCTGATTTCATTCACTCTGACGCTTACCTGCTTATAAGCATGAAGATGTGTGTGCAAGTGGTCCGGACAAAGAAGACAAGGAACATTTGTTGTCAAGTATTTATTGCTTCCCTAGGATTCTTGACTGGCAGTAACTTTTCTGGACACATCCTTTGTGCCTTTTACAAGTTACCTGCTGTTACAGGATGCTCCTTTGCTGATTTCAGCTGCCATACATTATGGACAATATTGTTGCCTGCTACCTGTTACTCCTGGTTTGGAATATTGACAGAGAGGAAAAGGGAGAGTGTATGCAATAAGCTTTAACTTTGTTGTCATTGTGGTGTTAGGGCACAAGGTGTTTTCCTGTCAGTTACTTGTACTGCAGTCTTAACAAAGTGCAGGCCTAGTAGGTTTCGCAGAAGTAATTTGCTCCTTGCTGTTACTGCTGGAAATGGTGTCTTGGGAACAGAGTTCTGGGAACAGTGTTGCTAGCCATACAGGCCATTCTTTTAATTCTTGGTTCTGCTGTTTCTTCTTGTGCTTGTGCATGCACATGCTTTTCTGCTTATAGACAGCATTCACGTACTAACCATAATATTTCTGTTACAAATCTCTACAAGATCTTTCACAAGCATTTTTGATAATTAATTTATCAAAACCAGTTATGGTGGATATTAACATCTAGATTCATGGAAGCTTGAGCTGTAGAGTGTAACTTCCTGAGAAAATAAAATAAAAAAATATTTTCTTTGGATTAAGATTTCTGTTTAAATTGGACTTGTTTCACAAAGATACTTTAAAAAGCTGGACAACTATTCATAATTTGGTTGTTGCCCTCTAATTACTGCTATACTAAAACATCTTCTCTAGTAGTAGGTTTCTGTTTTAATGTACAGGTGAAGTGCGGACTGTTTCTGAAAAGTGTTTTCACGAAGTAGATGCTGTAACATAGAAAAACGTATATTCTTACAGAACTTATGCAGAGACAAAACTAACTCTTTGGAGAAAATGAAGCAGAGGATTGAACAATGCCAACAAGATGTTGAGAGATACCATGAGCGCAAGCGCCACTTAGACTTAATTGAGATGCTTGAGAGGAAAAGGCCATGGGTGGTAAGTTTTTTTTCTTTTCCTAGTAGTGCAGTATTAGAAATACGTCAAAAGTTTCTTTAAAAAAAGCTAAGCATCATTACAATTGCTTGTTGCAACTAGGCTAGATCTTGAAATACTGTTCTAGGCCTAACTTTGATCAGAGGTTTGCTTGCACATGTAGCTGAACTGAAGAAGTTTCTTAAGAAGTAACTTGAGTAGTTGCTGCCCATTTAGGAAAACAGTTGCTCTTGGTCCAGGAGCAGTACTCCTTTTATTCCTTGCAGACAACTGGCTTGACTGAAGCTGTGGCTCGCCAATTCCAACCACTGCTTCTGGCTGTAGTGGATGTGGATTTGTGGGTTTTTTTTTTTTTTATCAACTTGCCTTCCCCCTTTGCTAATCTTAATTTATTAATTCAGATTTGGTGTGCCTGGCATAGATCATAATTGCCAGTCTCTAATGCTGGCGTTTGGAGAGTTGGAAATTTCTGACAATTTAAGAGCGTAGAATCAAGGACGGGTCATTTATACATAGCAGAATAAGTCTTTCTGAACAGCACTTTGCTAGTTTAATGTTGAATGGTCAGTCAGATTAAATTATTGTAAACAGTTTAGGGTGATGTGGATTTTATAATATTGAAGCAAAATGTCATTTGCCTTGTTTACCAGTTTTATGTAATTCACGAAATACAGAAATTATCAAAACTTACACATAATATTTGTGGAGGATTTCGAAAACTTTTGTAAGGTATTTTATTGCAGTTTTGCAGAAAAACTTCATTTCCCTTGTATCTTGAAGAGCAGCTGGTTTCAGGGGGATATATGAGAGATATAGGAGCAGCAATTGAAATTGATCTCTGGTGGCAGGTGTTAAGGATGTGGCCTGAGTGGTCAGTGCCATTAGGACTGGACTTATGCACTCATGGAAAGATGCAGGTTTTTTTGTACTACACATGCATTATAGCCTTGCTTAGTTAACAAGGAGAGAGTTATTAGAAGAGCAGTAGTCTTGCATAGTTAATGTAGACTGATACTCATTATTCTCTACAGCAAGATATCTGTTGATACAGAACTCTGAAGACTGGTCAGAAGCTGGTGGTAGGAAAATTAAGAGTCTTACAGCCTGTCAGTTAAATTACCTTCCATAATTTTGAGAGAGCTGCTATTAATGTTTGCTAAGCAAATTTAGACAGACTACTTGACATGTTACTCTTTCACTGCGGTGTTCTAGACAGTTTGCATTGAGTATATTAAATACTTCTGATGGGTGCAAAAGCAGGAAAAAAATTAACTTTTTTGCCACTGAATCCATAGAAACATCAATGCGTTTTGACACTTGATTGAAGTTCAGATTTGCAGTGTAGGATCAATACTGTGTGGCTAATTGTTTACTAGAAAGCACTTCCATGTGATAATAATGTACAGTTGAAATCAGGTCATCAACATAGTTGTTTTACTACCTGGAAGATTTCACTTATAGGCTGCAACAAAATTTCACATTCCATTGTGATCTTCAGTGTAGAAGATTTTCTGTTTTGTGGTTTGTAAAATCCATCTAAAGGATCTCTTGGCGTTCTCCTATATTGCAAAATCAATCTTTCTAAAAGAAGAAATGCATTCTCTTACAAGGGCATATTTCTTTGTCATCTAACCTAGTACTGTTTAAACCTGAGAATGAACATTTTTGATGTTTTAAAATTGAGTTCACCAAAGCTGAGGGTAGCATGGGAATTCATTCTTTCTGTGGATCTTCTGCCTCCTAGCTCCCCAAAAGGTAAGTTTCTACATGTAAACCAGACATACCTAGCTATTTGCCTCTGCAACAAAGAAGAATAGCTAAGTGAGCCTGCAAATCAGTCAGGAGGCAGATGCATGGACAATGAGAAACATTATGAAATGGAGAAGATGGATAGCCTGGAAACAGGTCAGCTGAACTGTGACACTGAATTGACTCGTCATCTTGAGTGAAGAAGAGGAATTCTAGTGCTGAACTTGTTTTGCTGTTTCACCACTGTAGAACTATGTTTTTATTCTGAACACTTCACTGCTCTTCACCTGAGGAACACTTTTCTAACTGAGTGTTTTTTATAGTCTGTGCCAGCTGGACTAGAGGAGCTACATTTTTTTGGACTTAGATATCCCTTATTTTGTAGGCTTTTTAAGTATAGGAGTTTCTTGCCCCTCCGAGCTTAAGTTTGAGGTAGAATGGTATACCATAAGGTATACTTCCAGCTGAGGGAAAGTATAAATGCTTTAACTCTAACTTTGCAATGGTGACTGCTGATTGTACTCCACATTATAGGATTACAGCAGCTTTCTTCAGATACTCTTTGGCTTTATGAAAAAGATGTTATAAAGGAAGAATTTGGACTTATTTTTAAATTAGTCTATTTGTGATTAATAGTAGTTGTTTACTAGCAAGTTTATTAAATAACTAACTAGGAAAAAGTGGTAGCAAATAAAGCAGAGTTAGGTGTTACAAATAGAGCTTTCAGACTACCCTTGGTTTTGGTTTTTTTTGGTACTCCAAAACTTGGAATAATCTAGGCATATGCTCTAAACCAGGAGCTTTCTTTAGTGCCTGCCAGCTCCAACAGCTTTCCCTTCCTCTACACCCTCACATACTCGTATCTAGCCTCTTCCCACTAGTCCTCTTGAATGTCTTTTCTTCTTGTGAACCCTTAGAAATCATTGAATGTCATGTTTTTGTCATTGTTGTTTTGTTTTTTCTTCTTCCCTCTCCCATATCCAGACAGCATTACACAAAAATAATCACTAGTAATGACTCCTTCAACTACTTCCTCCGCAAAATTCTTCCCTACTTGAAGTGGAAGTTCTTGGTCACTGCAGTCTTTCTTCTCAGGAATGCATCTCCAATTAAGCTCCCTACATAGTGGCTTGCCTGGTATTTGTACTATATGGTAGAGGTTTTGTTTGCTTTCCCAAGTTCTGTTCCAGTCTATCTCACTCAGTTTATTTCAGAATTATGGCTGTTATTGACTATGATTTGTCCAGCTCGTTCCTTTAGAAGTGTTCTGTGGTTATTTGCTTCTCAGCTTGAGGACTTCTTCTCAGACTATAGGCACAGGGGTTTAAAGAATTACTTTCTCCACACCAATCTCAGATGGACTTAGAGGCAAGGTGGTAGCACACAAATGGATTGTTTCTTCTGCTACTTTAATTGCGTATTATTTAACCATTAAATGTGTGTGCCTTTCATGGAGGACTGGATGATCCATACCTCTCCTAGCCTTACTGACCAGTGATGGGAAGATCACTTAAGTAGTTTCTCTAATCTTAGCTTCTGAATGAGATTCTTCTCCTAAAACTCATGTACAGTTACATAAAATATTAGAACAGTAAAACAAAAGTGGAATAGAAGACAACAATCTTTCATTATTTTACTTTCAACTCCTTCAAGGAATATGAAAACATTCGTCAGCAGCATGAGGAAGTGAAACAAATGCGAGACCAAGCCAAGGAAGCCCTGAAGAATCAGAAAAAAATGCAGTCCCCAGTAACAAAAAAAATCCAGGAAATTGAAGAACATCTTAAGAGTCTGGATTTGAAAATCAGAGATAAGGTTGGTATCTTAAGTTCTCGGTTCACATATGGAGCATGTGTTCTATGTTCAACTTTGTAAAGTATAAAGCAATAATCTTTCTTCCTAGTGTTCCAGTAGAAATGATGTGTTTCAGCAGAAATTTTTCTGAAGTACTCTAGTACTCATGCCCTTGGTTCTCACTGCCTTCTTCATGTCTCTGTTCCATTAAAAGCAGTAAAACACAAGAAATGCATTTCCTGGGAAACCTTCAGGAGTAACTCTGATAGTCCCCTCACTTTTTATTATAAAAGGAGAGAAATTTTATATTTCTCTTCGTAGAACATTCAAAATCTTCAGGCCTGTAACATTACAGTTTCATTAAGTTAGATACTTACTTCAAATTACTTACCTGTTTTCGCCTGTTCCGTAGTCTGGGTTTGTGGATGCTTTTTTTTATCTTCTTAAAAAGCAGTCAGTTTGCGTGGTTAATTTAAGCTATATTACAACTTTTCTGCCTTAAAAATATTCCTCTAACTTAATTTCATTAGTAGGGTGTATTTTTTTCATTAGACAGTAATCCTCCATCAGTTGTGCATACCACTATGCATAAGAGAATTATGAAATCACTGGTTTGCCACTATTAAATCTACCTATGCCTTATAGCTTGCTATCTGTTTTTTTGAATGGCTGCTCTCTCTGGGGGTACAGAAAATTACTGTTGCTGTATGACAAATAGGAAACTACTGTAATTTTCTGCAGGATTTTTAACTATTGTATTATCCAGGCTGCAGATGTCATCATATGCATAGGCTGCCCAAATTTTTAATAGGTAGCCAAAGCTAGATTATAACACGAGAATGTTTGCTGCAGTGACTTCTGTTTGAAGATAACTGATCAGATCAAAGGACTTGGTGTTGAAACACATTTGACACCTGTAGAGGACTGCTGTAATGAAACGTGTTGTAGAATCAGGGTCTGGATCTTCAATGGCATTTAGGGCACTGAGCTAATACACTCTCCATGTGCTTTCTTTAAGAATGCAAACAAATACCTTCCTCCCCAACAACTGAAAAAAAAAAAACCCGAACCACAAAAGTAATAAAAAATCAAACCCAAAAATAAACAAAGACCAAAAAAACCAAAATAAACCAAAAATAAACAAACAAAGACCAAACAAACAAAACCCACAGATTGTTAACACTTCTGGTTTTGTTGTGCGGCAGCTGTACGAGGCAATACTACTTTGCCAAGTATATTATTATTAGTAGGAAAGCCTTTTGCTAAACTTGTCCTTTGAATTTTGTTTCACAATACTGCAAGACATTATAATAAATGTGATTCAGAATACCTAAACCTTTAAGACATGGCAGTTTTATTTAAGTGGGCTATTTTGGCTGTGGTTGGGGTTTTTAATTTTTTTTTGTGGGTGTTCGTTGCTGTTTAAGAGTGTTTCCTTCAAGGAAAGTTAATAGCTAGAACCTTGTAATTAATTCTCGTAGCACAGTAAGGACCTTCATGCATATGAAGTGCTAGGCTTTGTTTTCACCACTTGGTATATACTGCTAGGTTTTACTCATATCTTCGTTTTTAATTAACGTTATGCACTTTTTTTTAAACAGTAAAGAATTCTACTGAACCATTGCTACCATAATTCTTAGAATTATTGGGCTTTGTTACTTTAAAATGAACCTCTATTGGTATGAGTTATCTTGTTTCTATGAGAAGCAGGACAGAAAGTGACCATTTTAGTTTTAACTTGCAGGGAGCATGCTCAGCATAGACTATTTTTACCATTATTTTGATTGTAATGTGTAGCTGGTACTGTATTGTATATACTATTATTATAAGACATTTTCAATCATTATATTTATTCTGCTATTAAATGATATATCCAAGTCTAATTTGAATTATTCATACCTCATCTTGAAGAAGCCCCCACATAATCCAGAATCATTGAAAAATGAATATTGTATACCTTGATATGTCACAAACAATTTTTATGACATTACACAAGTTAACAAGATGTTTGAGGTGCATTGCTACTTCTTGAACTTTTGTGACAGTAGCTCTTTTTTTTGGGTACTGAAATCCATTTCCCACTGACCTTCTTAGCTGGGCTGTGAAAAATTCTTTTAAAGGAGAATGAGTGCTGCTTGCACTGTCAGAGGATAGTTTTGACCCAAGGCAAAACCTCAAGGCTTTTAAGCCGTACCTTATAATCCTTAAATTGCTTTTATAGTTCTTCACTTTTTCATAGATGCTGCTTGTATTTATTGTAACTTAGAATTTTACTTGTAGGTGCAAGCATTGATAAGCATTTCATAGATAATTGTGCTGTGAGTCAGCAGGAGTTGATCAATGAATGATTTTGTTATAAAAAAGATGCAAATATTTTTTTCTGCAAAAGTTTTTGGGTTTTTTTTCAGGGCAGATTTTATTTTGGCATTAAGAGAAAACAGTTTAGAATTTTAAATCCTGTCTGTTTCAGACACACAGACCTGCAGGGAGTGTAATTTGTCTTCAGACCCTTTGGTCCAGGCTTATATCCATTATCAAACAACTGTAATCCTGACTTCTTGAGATACTGCTCTTGGCTTGAGGTTATGTATGTGAGAGCAGAGATAAATCACCTCTTCATTGCATCTTGTTTGCACTTTGTAACACCATGCCTGGCTTTTTTCCAACAGACTTTGTCTGGAAGGACCTGAACTTAAAAGTAAAGGCAGAGCTAAATGTGGGAAGAAATTAATGTATCAAGACATTGCATGACTGTTTCTCTTGTCTCTCTGTGCTAAAACCATTTAGGTTTTAACCTAGAGCTTAAAAGAGTTGATAAAATTGTGTGAGAGAAGCCTAGAGTAGTTTCCACTTTAGGCTCTTTAAATGCATTCGAACAGAGTGGACTATGCATTGCAACTTTTCTAGCAACATTTGACACTATAAAACAGCGTGTCATGGTTGTACTGTGAAAATCATAAAGACAATTATAGCTGTTAATCTGTATGGCTCACTTTGCAGGAAGACATTTCTTACAGCGAGAGTGCTGTGTGTGTTTCCATTCGGCTCTGGAATTTACTCACAATCTTTTCATCCTCTGCAGTGTTGTGCTTGCATTGTTTTCAGCCTTGAGGGTTCAGGGAAGGAAGCATTGTACGCTTTGACTGTGTACAAGACTCAGCTGTACATGTACCAGGGCAACCTGACCTAGTAAGACCTGCTTTGAACAACAGATTGAACTGTGTCATGCCCCAGAAGTCCCTTACAATCTATATTATTCTACAACTCTATAGATGCTGAGAAAGACAACAGAAGAGACATGGATGCCTGTACATGATCAATAAGTTGTCAGGCTCAGCTGTGTAAGATGCAGTTTTAGCACAATGTGCTTTGGAGGTAGGATGACTTTGACAAATTCTCTTTTGGCTGACCCATGCCTAAGAACTTACGCCTTTCTTGCTGTAAGCGTAAGATTTCTATGGTACAATTGGTTTGGAAAAAAGAGACAAGATAGTTCTGTTGTAAGGATCTGATTGTGGTATTTTTATTGAATTTGAGAAAGGAGATATTTTAATTTCAGATTAGGTTAGGAGGCTTCTCTTGTCATGCCTGAATTTGCAGATCTATAGCTCTTCAAAAAGAGGAGGAATGTCTATGAACTTTGGAAGAAGGGAGGGACATCTTGGGTAGACTACAGGGAGGAAGTGAGATCATGCAGAGGAAAAACCAGGAGGGCTAAAGCCCAACTAGAGCTCAGATTGGCCATGTTGGTGAAAGATAATAAAAAGTCTTTCTATAAACACATCAATAACAAAAGGAGGACCAGGGACAATATCTAGTGTTTTTTGGATGCAAGGGGAACAACTGTGACAAAGGATGAGGACAAGGCTGAGGTACTTAATGCCATCTTTGCCTCAGTCTTCGTTAGTAAGGCAAGTTGTTCCCTGTGTGTACATCCCCAGGAGTTAGAGGAGCAGAAGAAAGCTCCCATGATCCAAGAGGAAGTGGTTAGAGACTTGCTTGTCCTACTAGACACCCACAAGTCTACGGGGATGGATAAGATCCACCTGACGATATTGGGGTAGCTGGTGGATGTGCTTGCCAAAGCCCTTTCCATCATCTTCCAACAGTCCTGGCTGACTGGAGAAGTTCCACTTGACTGGAGGTTGGCTGACGTTCCCATCTACAAGGAGGGTTGGAGGGAGGACCCAGGAAACTACAGGCCTGTCAGTCTGACCTCAGTGCCAGGGAAAGTCATGGAACAGGTGATCTTGGGTGCTGTCATGAAGCACATGCAAGAGAACTGGGTGATCAGGCCCAGTCAACATGGGTTCACAAAAGGCAGGTCTTGCCAAACTAACCTGATTGCCTTCTATGACAAAGTGACTCGGCTGCTGGATGAGGGAAAGGCTGTGGATGTGGTCTTCCTGGACTTCAGTAAAGCCTTTGACAGAGTGTCTCACAGCATTCTGCTTCGGAAACTGACAGCCTCTGGCCTGGACAGGTGCATGCTCTCCTGGGTGGAAAACTAGTTGGCTGGCCAGGCCCAAGGAGTGGTGGTAAATGGAGGTAACTGCAGGTGGAGGCCAGTTACAAGTGGTGTCCCCAGGGCTCAATGCTGGGTCCAGTCCTGTCCAGTATCTTTATCAGTGTCCTAGATGAAGGCACTGAGGGCACGCTTAGTAAGTGTGAAGACAGCGCTGAGCTGGGAGGTGGTGTTGATCTGCTAGAGGGACCCTCTCCAAAGGGATCTGAACAGGCTGGACCACGGGGCTGGGCTCAATGTCATTAAGGTCAGCAAGGCCAAATGCTGGGTCCTACGCTTGGGCCACAAGAACCCTGTGCAGTGCTACAGACAAGGGGAAGAGTGGCTAGAAAGCTGCTTGGAGAAGGAGCTGGGGATGTTGGTTGACAGCCGACTGAACATGAGTCAGCAGTGTGCCCAGGTGGCGAAGAAGGCCTATGGCATCTTGGCTTGGATCGGAAATGGCATGGCCAGCAGGTCTAGGGAGGTTATTCTCCTTCTGTACTCGGCACTGGTGAGCCTATACCTCAAATACTGTGTTCAGTTCTGGGCCCCTCACCACAAGAAGGATGTTGAGGCTCTGGAGTGAGTCCAGAGAGGAGCAACAGAGTTGGTGAGGGCCTGGAGAACAAGTCTTATGAGGTGCAGCTGAGGGAACTGGGGTTGTTTAGTCCTGAGAAGATGAGGCTGAGGGGTGTCCTTACTGCTCTCTACAACTACCTGAAGGGTGGCTGTAGAGAGGAGGGAGCTGGCCTCTTCTCCCAGGTGTCAGGGGCTGGGACAAGCAGCAGTGGCCTCAAGCTGCACCAGGGGAGGTTCAGACTAGATACCAGAAAGAAATTTTTCACAGAAGGGGTCATTGGGCACTGGAACAGGCTGCCCAGGGAGGTGGTTGAGTCACCTTTCCTGGAGGTGTTTAAAAGACAGGTAGACGAGGTGCTCAGGGACATGGTTTAGGGGCAGAGAGGAATGGTTGGATTTGATTATCCAATAGCTATTTTCCAGCCTGGTGATTCTGTTATTCTATGAATGCTTGTCAATAGTTTATATGGCATTATTCAGTTGTTCACAAATTGCTGAAAACGTACATGTTAGAGGTACAAACAAGAATAGTAAGAAATTGGTACAAATGACTTTGTCAGTAATGAAATGTGGAATAAATGCTTAGTTATGCATATACACAATGTTCTTTAAATATTACTGTTTTTCACAAATATATCTATAACTGAATTTATGACTCTATCATTATACAGACTGCTGAAATCAAAGATGCTTCTCAAAGGTATAAACAGAAGCAAGATGCTTTGGAGATGAAAGATAAACAAGTAAGATTCTTGATATTTGTGACTTTTTTGGCTTTGCTGGTGTAATTATTTAGTACTAGTACTAACTATAGCCTATGCTGTGTTCAGGCAGAATGCTGCTTCTTAAATTTTTCTGTAAACCACGGATACAGGGGCTTTTTGGCTGCTCTTCTGTTAGCACAGAGAGAAATTTCTCCAAAGAGGATTCAGATGTTTGCACACTTCATTCTCTGAAGTCTATTAGTCAAACAGGTATTACTGAGAGACAGGTGTTTACTACATAAAATTGGTTACCTTAATGCAACAAAATTAGGAATAGCCAGTGTGTATATTAGAGGCTCTTCTTGAAAAGTTACAGCCTTTATAGTATAGTAATGCTGTCAGCATTGATCATGCTTTCAAGTATTCTATGCTTCTGTTGAGTGTATACGTCCAGCATTTTCTAAAATGAAAATGCCAAGATATGTTGTAAAATAGTTACGGAACTTCATCTAAGCATGGTCCAGAAGTGTATAAGTAAATGTGTAAGCATGTGGAGTCAATGTTGCACATTGCGATTGTGTTACAGGTTTTATGCAATCCTATACTAGCTTTGAGATGTCTTAAAGGAGATCTTAAGCTTTAAGCTTCTGCTTTTGTAGAAATAAAGGAACTTCAAAAATTGGCTAGATTGTATTTTTGCTTAAATGTTCCTAAATCTTAACAAAATCTTCTCAGTTCTTCAACTGTCTTTTTGGAACTGTAACAGACTTACAGTTTTAGTGCATGGATACATTAGCATTTAATACCAATTGCACACCTGTCCTAGTTATTTATCGTAGGTTTCATGTGCTAAACTCCTCTAATGTTGGAAATACTCAAAATTCCTAGATTGGAGAAATTAATCAAGCTTTGAGAATGAAAAAAGATGAAGAAATGGACCGACGGAAGAAAATACACAACACTCACAAGATGATAGAGGAGTGGAAGGAAGAGCTCAATGCAATGACAGTCTGTGAGAATCTTCAGGCACCAATTGATGCTGTTAATGATGAGCTAAAAAAATTACAAGAAGAAAAGGCAAATATTGATAGTGATATCTCTGATCTATTAGTAGAAAAATTGAACCAAGAGAAAGAAAAGAAAAGTAAGTTACTTGATGTTTGTTGTTGTTTGATTTTGTCTCCTTTTTTATGACAGTTCTTACAGAATCTACTTGTCCTGCCGTATTGAATAATTTGAGACATTTACCTCAGGACTCATAGTTGTATCTGACGTGTGTAGCAGTCCTCTTGCCTGTTATCAATTTTATTAGAAGCAGCAGAAACCATTTTCAAAATAGAAAGAACAAGAAGATTCAAAAGTGGCAATTGACCTTAAAACTTCTTTCAAAAAAAGTAGTTTCCTCTGATCTCTGGGTAAGGAGACTGATTTGCCAGTTGAAAGTTGTACTGTTAGCAGGATACAAAATCCCAGACCTGAAGCAGAAGTGGTTTGCTTTGAAGATGCAGTGTTTAAAATTATTATTTTGGTAGTATATAAACTGCTGATGTTGATCTTGTCCTTTCTAGGTGAATTTGAACTAGTCTTAATTGCAATGAGTTTCTTCATATTAGCCTAGGTTTTAGAATTAGTTCTTTCTAAGGAACAAAAAATTATAGCTTGGCAAGTAGGGGAGTGTTTTATATCTTCCTCAGTGACTGTAGTACATTTCACTGTACCTGTCTATCTGGCACTTGTCATAGAATCCAAGAAGAAACTGAGGTATAAAGAGACCAAGTGACCTAGGTAAGGAGACACTGTATGTTTTATGTTGAGAAGCACAAAAAGCATTGAATCTGTTTCTCCTGGATAGCAAAGCCTTTAGCACGTGGTCTGTTGTTTTTTTGCTATTGTGGAGTAGCACTCAGACTTACTGTTGATAGTCCTACTACCTCTTTCTTCTTGAGGCATTTTTGGCTTTATATACAAAGGTAGAACAAGTTTGGAAGAGAGATATTTTTTGGACTAAATTCCTGATATACTACCACATTTTGTTATATTTTTGTTAAGTCTTTGTTTTATTTTAGATTTTAAGTTCTAGTAGTTCTTAAGATTTCTTTGAAATCAGCAACATCTGTATTGTAAAAGAGAAACTCCTAATTCTTATAATCTTTTAACAGCCTTATTGCATTGGAAAATTCTATAATTTATATTTGCTATGGAGTCTGTTAAAGAAACTGCCTTAAATTACAGGAGTACTTGATTGCATTGAACAACTTAATAATTTAATGAATATGAAGGAAGAGAATCTTAAAGTGAGATTCCGAGACACACACTCTGCTCTTATGTGGCTAAGAAGGAACAAAGAGAAGTTCAAAAAAAAAGTTTGTGAACCCATGATGCTTGAAGTAAGAAAATTTACTTGCATGTCACTCTAACCAGTTAACATTTTGTTTATTTGTGCGTTGGAAGACTTCGAGAATGAATCCAAGAGTTTCAAGACATCCTAAATTTTATTTTATGTTTTGGTTCAATGGATGCTGTATTGACTAGGAATAGCAGGACTAAATTTCAGAGACTACTGCTTTTCTAGTGCATTGTTCCATATTATCCTATCCTCTTATCCTATCCTTTTATAAAATGTGCTCCACATTATGTGAACAGGATTAACTCCAGTGCACTCCTCCTGCTCTTCAGAATTGCAAGCTTATTTTGAAAGTACTACAGCTTAAATTAGTTGAGTTTTGAATATTTGTATACCAATTCTTATGTGTTAGAACTATTCAAAATCACATTTGTTTAGTATGAAATGCCAAGTATTTCCTGTCCTGTTTACTATCTAGCTAATTTTACAAATGCCGTGATAGGATGCCTTTGCTTTTACTCAAAGGCCTCATTAACCTCTGTAATGTCCACTAATGTCTGAATTTGGTTTTTTTGATATAATGTTAGTGTTATGTACTTCTAAGTTCTAGCTTTCAAATTGCTAGTAAGTGTACCCAGCCTTTGGCTAACTTAAGGTTATTGAATTGTGTGGTTGTCTGTAATTTTGCCCTTGTATGTGACATATAATGATGTGATGTCTAGTTACTGGGGAGAGTTACTGAAGAATTCTAACAGAACACTTGATTCAGATGTGAAAAGCTTCATCCATCTTTAAGGTGGATTTTTTTGAGAATTGTAAGATAATTTGATCCGCAAATCTCTGTCTTTCTAGGACTTCATAGTTTGGTACTTGCAGTTCCTTTGATTTGGGTACAGTGAACATCATATTAATAATCAGTGGAATGTGGTGTTCTCTGTTTCTTGATTCCTTAGGTTGTTGTTTCTAAAGGGTGATTCTCAGGAATGCTGAGAAGAAAAATGAATGGCTAAAAACTAAACACAGTGATGTGTGAGTTATTATAATTTTCTTCCCAAGAGCATTTGTTGCAAAAAGAGAGGGAGTATGTTTTTAAACGCACTTAAACATTTTCTTTATTTTCATTAAATGTAGGCTTGGATTATCCTCTGATTGCTTAAAATGTTTTTTGGGGTGGGGTTAGGTCCAATTGTATTATATCACTTTCTCATTACCTTTATCAGATCAATATGAAAGACAACAGACATGCTAAATATATTGAAAATCACATTTCAGCCAATGACATGAGGGCATTTGTTTTTGAGAGTCAAGAGGATATGGAAACATTTCTTAGGGAGGTAAGTAGGAACCAATTTAAAAAATAGATTAAATACTGACTTAGGAGCCCTAAACTTTGGGATCTACCAAGTAAGTCTGTATTGATTAAGTTTTTAATTGGCAGAATCAGCGCGATAGCTAATACAAAGTATTCAAAGGTTTTCTTCAGTTTTAAGGTTTTCTTCTGGAATAAGATTTTTTTTTTTAAAAGCCTAGGCCAACTGTTAATGTGGAGAAAAATATCTCCTTTTAGAAATAACCTGTGTCTTCTTTGATGAGGCAAGAGGCAATAATCACTGAGCCAAAAATACTGTGTCCAAGAAAATGACAAGAGCAGGAAGCTACCAGTTTAGTACAAAGCATTTTCAAGGCTTCATGACTAAAGAGGCGCGAGAGCATCTTTGTGAGAAGACAATTTTCCAAGCAGCTTCCAGCAGAATAAGGAGATTTTTCCTTTAGCCAAATTGATGACACAGAAGGAAAAAAAACACAGGATATGGCATTAACTGTCAATGCTTCCCAACTACTGACTACAGAATAATGTGATTAATGACAAACTGTCCTGAAACTTTTGACGACCTATCTGCCCTTCAGAGAAACTAGGTGATTTATATATGTGAACTGTAATGGTGATATCTGAGGTTCTGGAAACTTGTCTTGCCTCCATGGTTGTGGAACCCAGTGCAAGAATGCTTTAAGTAGCTAATCTGATCTTTCATTTGTATCCTTAATTTCTGCCCTGTTACAATCAGGCTTTTCAGAGCCTCTGTAGCTAGTGGTCTACCATTATCTGTGCAAAATGGCCATACAGCCTGAAAGAGGGGGCTTCCTTGTTATAACCAGCTTGCCTATATAGATTGAGCACCTGGCTCTGTAGTTCTTCGATGGCTTATGTTTTCTCTAATGTATGATAACTTCATGGAGAGCTATTACCTGAGCTTGACTTCTAGAGAACTCGATCGTGCCTGTGCCGGAGTGGACTTCTGTGAGTTCATCCAGAGGTTGTCAGTTTAAAATAATTCTGATTCTGTTAATCAAGTATGAATACTTTACTTTCACATAGTGATTTTCTTCTGCTTTTTTTTACTAAATAATCTATTGTAATCTATATTTAGATGCGTGATCATCAGAAACTAAAAGTGAATGCTGTATGTGCACCTGCTGAGTCACGTGCAGAAAATGCACCTTCGAGACCTATTGAAGAATTTCAGTATGTATCAGATTGTATCAGTGGGGAATGGCTTTAAATGCAATCTTTTGGGGTTGTTGCTATATGTTAGAATTTTCTATGCAAATCAAATTTTCACCAATTCAGCTCTGGGTTAGCAGAACTTCTTTCTTGACTCTTCAGTGATTTACAGCTTGCTTGCCTGATGGATTTTGTCTCTCATGCATGCTTTTTTTTCTCCTCTCCAGTCGATATGGATTTTTCTCATATTTACGAGAGTTATTTGATGCTCCTCATCCAGTGATGAGTTATCTGTGCTCCCAGTATCGTATTCATGATGTCCCTGTTGGAACAGAGAAGACCAGAAACATGATCGAAAGGGTGAGATATCCTAAATAGCGCAAACACACCTGTGGTCTAGAGATTTATTTTGAATATTGTTTGTGAAGTTCATGTGGAAAAGGCAAAAAATTGCTTTAGCCTTTTATTTATCCTTTAGACTTGAGAATAGTTCATTATACACAAACACATTGCAAGACATTTTCCCAAATCTAGTCAATCTAATGCAATATTTCACAGAAGGTTCAATCTTTCACCTGCATATACCATTCCAAGTCAGTTATATGAAGTTGTTTTATTATTGTAACTTCTACTTTTAAGGGGCTGAGATATTCTGGGCAAAATTTTGGTCAAATCGTTATTAGTACTTTACACAAGGTACTAATTTTTAGAACACTATAATGCTTAAAGGGACAATTAGAAGCTGCCTTTTTTTTTTTTAAATATGTTAAGATGTTCAGGTTTTGTCAATTGTAGTTGTATCACTTCAGTCAGAATTGATGTGATAAATAGTATATAAGTCTTTTGGATCCTTGGAAATTAGCAAAGAGCTTCCTGTAGGAGTCATCTCCCTGCCTTACTCACTCACGTTCTTGCAAGCTCAGCGTTGCTGGTTTGTAATGGGTAACATTAACTTAAATCCTTGTTCAGTTCTCTATCTGTATTGGATGTCTATTGTCTGTCTTGTACAGAAAGTGAACTTCTCAAATTCAGAAGGCTACTTTGGGCTCTGTGAGAGCAATGAGTTGTTTTTTTTGAGGAACTTGGGAACAGGGTCTATGAATAGAGAACAGTTCTTGGTTTATTGGGATAGCTGTTACTCCTTCCTGTCTTTATTGCTAGACGCTAAGAATGAGGAAGAGGAAAGTAAAAGCGGGGGGAGTTGTACATGAAAAGCTCTTCTCTGAATGTTGTTTTCTAAGCATTTTCATCTTTAAACTGCAATTCTGCCACGGCTTTGTGTTTATCACCTATTACCTTTGTAATAGGTCTTTGCCAATCAGATTTGCTTCTTAGTTACTTCCTCCTTTCCAGAGTTCTGTGGGCAGTGAGTGAAAAACCACTGTTCCGGGGACAAGGATGAGCTACTGTTCTGAATGTGTTGCACATCGTACTTCCTCAGTTCAGTTATGTAAAGTTTTTTCTCTGTTTTTATTATTTCTGATGGAGAACTGCATTATTTGCAGCACTTTGTTTCACACGTGCCTGAGAGAGCTTCATTTTAAAAGGAGACCTGCTTCACAGAGCTGACCGTGTGGAAAAAGGACTAGGACGGTAGTGCCGTCAAACGCAGTCAGAGCTGTAACACAAAGTAAACACAGTTTTCAGTGTCAAGGAACGAGATGACCGCAATGCTGCTGGTGTTGTGTATATACTCTGATAAAATCTTTAGTCAAATATACATTTTTCTATGGACACTTTTTGCTGTTGCTGGCTTGCTAGGCACTTTATATGCTTTTGAGTAGTATACTACCTTGTGTTTTGGTAAATCTTTGGTTATTTGTAATATCCTTTTCAACAAGAGTCATGTAAAAATAGTAAGCCTAATATTTTTATACCTTTTTTTTGTACTGATAACATTTGTTTCAGTGATGTTCATGGTTTACAAATCACCTTATGGTTTTGTCTATTAATTTCTGAAGTACTTATGGTTCTTTGGTACACAGGCACGTTACACTTACACAGTGAGTACAATCCATACTTATGATGCAGTATAAATAATAAGGTTTTTTCACTGTCCATCTGTAGTATCAGAACAATCAGAACCTGTTTGATTTGTTTTGGTAACATACTCTGTTTGGCAGTATCTTAACAGTTCTTTGCAGACTGGTTTGAATTAAAAGTATAATGATGCATTAAACTTAGCATCATCTTTTTACAAAGGCTTATCAACAAGTCAGAGCCTTGCATTATACAAAGTTCTTTACTGTGTATTTTTGCTAGTTTGTTCCTGGTTCTGATAGGCATTGACTTATTGTCAGGTTGATGGTTTTGAATGTTTTTCAGGTCATACAGGAAACGAAATTTAAGCAGATATACACAGCAGAAGAAAGATATGTTGTTAAAGTATCTGCTTATACAAACCTAACCCTCTCTACTAACACATCACTGAGGGACGCACAGTTTCTCACTAGTTCAGTAGATACAGATGAAAGAAGACAGTTGGAAAACCAGCAACAGGTAGGAATTTCTGTGCTGTATATGATGTGAACTACTGGCTGTTTTGTCATGCAAAAAGCATGGCCTGTTTGCATGTGTCAGTATGATATGTTTGTGGTAAGAATGCTAGTGGTGTGTGTTCTTTTATTTCAGGACATCAGCAACGTGCTGAAGTCATTGGATATGCGTTTGACTACATTGGTAGAGAGACAGAAACATTTGGAACACAGGGACAATGAACTCAGGCAACAGAAGAAGGAGCTTTTAGAGAGAGGAAACAGGAGGAGACAGTTGGAATCAAAAATTGGTGTGAAGTATGATAGGTAGGAAACCATATATCTATGAAACATGAATGATTGTAGTAAACAAAGATATTTTGGCTTCATCTTGCTGTTGTGTGTGCGCTTTTACCCTTACAAATTAACTAGTAGTTGAGTACCAGGTATGGGTGATAGCCAAGACAAAAAAGGTGTTTAGAAATTGAGTTTAAGACAGTATTAGAGAATCAATACAACAATGTTCCAAATGCTTTCCTGTAATAAAGTCATAGGATTCCAGTGAGAGATCATTTCACCCACTTACTCAAATATTACTGTAGTCTTATGTCTTGGCTGCACATATCTAAGTAACACCATAATGTACATAAGCATGTACTAGTAAGCATGTCAGGGGTGAAGTTGGATCCCATTGTCCACCGTATTTGTCTCTACATATTTTCTGATTTTGTGGGCCTCTGCAGTTAGTTCTTCTGTTACTGTGTCTTCCATAAGGGGGAACCTGACCATGATTCAAGAGATGTTTCACTTAAGAAAGGCAGTCTAGAGGAGGTTGCCCCAGGATTCACTCCCTCCGCTAACTACAGCAGACCTTGTACCCTCAAATACTGCTATATATTCTTGTGCCATGTTGGTTTGATTTTTTTCAAAGTTGGTGCTGGTGCTTGTCTGAACAGCTTTTGTGTTACTTACGGTGCATTAAACTGAAAAGAGAGTGTTGAGGAGAAGAAAGACAAGAAAAAAAGGGCTGCAAGGCTGTTAGATCAGAATCAACCACTTTACAGACACAAGTGCCCAAGTTGCTGTGAAAAGAAACAGCTTTAAATAGTGTGAATGTGAGCTTAACCTCAAAGTCAAGTATTGCTCTTGGGTTTCTTATTAGGGATGCATGTATTGTCATGGTGTTCTACTAGAATAGAGAAGACAGTTTGAAAGCAGAAGGTGGACCCTTTACCTAAACGGATGTTAATTAAATCCTTTCCTTTAAAAAATGATTGCACTCTTAATTTTGAATAGGTGTAAGAATCCTGACACAATTACAGAGGAGACTGGTAAAAAAATTTCTTGTACATGGATCTCTTTCTGTAGAGACAGAAATTATTTAAATAATCCTTCCTGTTAGTATAATTATTTCTAAGTATTCACGTTTTTAATTTATGTGAGTATATGATATTATTTAATTGATATTAGTATAAAGCTGAATATAATTTTGGAAGTAATATACAACAGGATCAGTTAGGTTAGAAGAGACTTCATCTAGTCTATAGTCCATCTCTGTTCCCAAAGCAAGATGAACACTGAATTCAGACCATGTTTCCTGGCTGTATCCCAATGCACCTCCGTGGAGATTGCATGGCATGTTTGGACATCCTGTTGTACTGCTTGACTGTTCTTATGGGGAAAGAGTTCCTACTGACATCCAGTCTGGACCTTTCTTGTTTCAGCTTATGTCCGCTATCTGTTATCCTTCTACTATGCACCTCTTAATGAGAGTCTGGTTCCATCCTGTCAGTGGCCTCCTTGTGGGAAAGGATAGTAAGGGGTTGCTGTTAGATGCTTTGGAGCTGTCTCTTGTCTAGAGTGAACACCCACTGTCTTTGCAGGGCTTGTGCTGTAGCCCCAGACCATCTTGATTGCTTTCCAAGTTTGTTCCAGTTTGTTGGTGTTTGGGGCAGGGGTCAGAAATGGTTGCAGTGCTGAACATGGGCTCCTCATGTCTGTGCTTCCATTCATACACCCAAGGATGCTGGGAAACCTTGTTGCTGCCAGGATGCACTAGTGGCTTATGCTGAGCTTATTTTCTACCAATACCTTGGGTCCTTCCCTGCAGAGATTCTACCCGACCAGTCCCAAGCTTGTATAACTTCCAAACCCACTTTCTTTGCAGGGGCAGGACTCTATATTTGTCCTTGCTGAATCTCACCAGCCTTCTGTTGACCCCTTCCTCCAGTCTCACCAGTGCCCTCTGAACAGCAGGCCTATTACTCTTCTCAGTTTAGTGTCATCTGAGAACTTGGAGAGAGAGCCCTCTCTCTGCTTTTTTTATGTCACTGGTAGGGATGTTAAATAGGACATATTGCAGAGCTTTAATCCTGTGGTACCCCATTTGATACTGGCCTCCAGGCAGAACACAGCAGAGTAACTATGACCATCTGAGCCTGACCATCGCACCACATTTTTTTACCTATCTAGTCTTCCCGCCACCTAGACTGTAGTTTTCCAACTTAGGTACAACAGTATTGCGGGAGATAGAATTGGAAAAGTTGGAGGAATAGGTCTGGATCCAGCAGCTTGGGAGGAGCTTAATGCTCCCAGGTGCAACCAGTAGTAAGGCTGAGCCTGTCTTCCCAGTAGGCACATTCACATAGACCACATCTGAACAGCATGTATGTACACACAGACAGCCATGCAGCAAAGATGGACACAACAGAGAAATAGGACAAGTTCTGCACTCACAGTCTTATAATGTTTCTTATCCATTGGAGCAGGATGGGGCTCTTCTGGTGAGACTCAGGCATACATATGGATGCCATACATTACCAGCCAAGTCCAGACACTCAGAGCCTGGCCCTGGACACCAGTCTCCTCAGTTGCTGGGACTTAGTCATGCAAACCCCTTAGGCTGCAGCACTGCTTCCGTTGCCTGTACAGACTGTCTCACTCACCCACCCACATATGCATGCAAAACTCACTGGGACTCCCGGGTTTCCTGGTAGCCAACTCCATGGTCTTACCCTCAGGGATACACGGGCATACAAACATGCAGAGTATCAATGACTCCCTTAGTACCACCCCCAACAGCCAATATCACTGTCATCTTACCCTTAAATACACACACATGCTAGCAGGTCTCACCCTTAGAGACGGCAGACCTCATGGTCTCTGGCAGCCAGGCTGCACTTTCCTAGTCCCTCCAATAGCTGTAGATGGAGGGATATAGATAGACCAGCCTCTTCCGTGGTCTCATCCTTGGTGACACACATACTGTCTTGGCTCCCAGGCCACTTCACCTACTTGCCACTTCGTCTGGCTTGATTTTTGCTAGTGGTCACATACTTGCACGCTTACCCTTGTACCTGGTGCTGGCACCATGGACACGTGGGCCTCTGACCTGTGATCTTGCTCCAGTGGCTGTTGCTTAAGTTTAGTCACTCTGGCCTCTCCAGTTTCTGGCACAACAGACAGGCAGGCTCTTTCCTCTGACTTGTGATCTGATTGTAGTTCTTTGGACTTAGACTCTCAAACACATGTAAATGCTGAATAGAGAGTCCCTCACTCAGGCAAACAGTGAAAAATTGAATCGAATAAGAGTGTGCAAGTTGGGAATTACTAGGCAAGTGTATTGATCAGCCAAGTATTTATAAAGTGCCTCCTTTTATCCCCATATCCCTCTCTTTTCCCACACTTGTTCCTCTCCAAGTCATCTAGATCTCTCCCTTTCCCTGCATTTGGGTTCTCCCCTGAATATCCAATAGTGAGTCCTGCACAATCGCAAAGTGATTTTCTGCTGGATCCCATAATGCCTCTTATACCCCAAAGAAATAACACCCCTCAGTCCAGAGGGTGCTGTGGTCTTATTGTGTCCAGGTGTAAAACCCAACAGTTGTGCTGATGTTGTCTTGGGACAGGGTATCTTTTCCTCTGAGCCCTGAATTTGAGTTCCCACCTGCTAGACTGCCCGTGTGCTCCTCTCAGCTTGCAGAGATGGGCGTTTCATGGGCTGATGGCTCCTCTGATATGCCTGAGGATAGCCAGGGTGAGGTATTATTTGGGTTTCCCCCACCTGCTATTGTCTCTCCTTTTTTGAACATGTAGGTGAGCTTTTATCAGGTAACCCAGCAGAAAGCATTGGTAATATTGAGGTAAATATGGCAACCACTTGATCTCGTGTCATCCAGTTGTTTTACAATTGTGTTCATCAGGTATGATGTATTCGTGGTATACACTTGCTGCTTGCTGAGTCTTCGTGATCATGTTCTCCCTTATGCCCCTGCAATTGTTTTCCATGGGGACTTGCTCCACAATTTTCCTGGGGATCAATGTAAGAACAATTGGTTTGTCTTCTGGATCATCCTTCTGGCCTCTTTGGCCGGTTTTTAAGATCTCTAGACTCTTTGCAGCTCACTAAATACTGCGGTTATTTCATATGTAGTTCTTCATAATTACGTGGTTTTGAGATTTAAGATGAATGAAAATTCTGGTTTTGTGCAGTAAGTTGAGGGGATAAGTATTTTTTTTTTTTTACCAGTAAGTATAACAAGAATTAAACAAACCTGAACTCTGCTGTGTTGTATTGTTGAAAGGAACTAGCAGCAGAAGAAAAAGGTCATCTCTACGCTGACCTTCTGTGACTTTCAGATTAAAGAAAGTAAGGGAGTGTGTTTGCTGAGAGATGTACTAAGTAGCCAAAATCAGGTCTTTAATTATCACATATTTGTCTTGAAATTCTTAGGTTTAGAGTGCATAGATTGGGAATGCTTCTAATGTGTTTGAAATGTTTAGGTATGCAAACTCCTATTATTACTGATTCTTGGTTCATCACCAAGATTAAGAGTTTTTGAGGTTTTGTTCAATTGATTATTAACCAGGAATAATCAAATATTGATTATTAACCAGGAATAATCAAATATTGATTCCTTTCATAGTTTGAAGCAGCTGGAACAAGACGCTATAAACCTAGAGAAGGAATCTCAACAAGCAAATGTAAAGATCAAAGAAATAAATATCCAAAAAGCAAGACTTGTTAGTGAATTAATGCATGTTGTAAAGGTATGTATTTTTAACTTGGCATGTGTTTGGGTATTGTGAAAAGTCCAATTCTTGTAACTTAAGTAGGAGGTACGTAACACTATTACGTGTTACTGTAAACATTTACAAGCTAACTTGCTTCAAGGTAAGCATCTTTTGATGTCTTTATGAACTTGAACTTGTTCATCTATTGTTCATCCTATTTGTACATTATTTACATAAGTTTATTTAGTTTCTTGGTGAGTGAAGTCTAACAGTCCATAATGTGATTCAGGAAGTATAGGAATGAACCAGGCATGAACTGTGTAACCATTTCAGCCTGTACATTTTCAGAATACTGCATGATTCTGTGAACTATTCCTTCCACCCTAGTTCATTATCTCCTTTTTATTATTTTTATTGAAAAGAGTAGTTACTAGTCATGTGAAAAATTGGCCTGAAGCTGAAGCAAGAACACATTTCAGTGTTAATCACTGAAAAGAGCATATATGCTTACCTTTGAAGTGAGTTTGATTTCAATACATTCCAGTTGCTGGTGTTTATATAATAAATAAAGAAATAAATATTCCAAATGGATGGGCTGTTTCTGTTTGTTTTAGTAGTTGTGGATGGCAACAATTGGAGTTTTCAGAGATCATCTTTCCATCATTTAGCCAAAATAGTTTTGAAAATGCCAAAGAATGGCAGAAGACATCTGCCATATTAAAAAGGTTGCTTAGGCTGTAGATTTGTTAACAGAGCTTAGAGAACTTGTGCAGATAATACCAGTACCAAAAAGTAACTCTTTTTGAAACTTACCCAAATATTTTGTATTTAAAACAGGAATTTCTAGAATATTATTTTTGGTTTTGTATTTGAAGCCCATTTCCTAGTATGTAAGTGTGTTGCTGCTGTAAAGTGCAGCTGAACTTGTTTACTGAGTGCTGTATGACCTGTCTGAGGGAGTGTCTTAGTATTTCTTTCACGCACTGCCAAATACACATACTGTGTATTTCCTGGTATATCAGGAGTGCAGAGGAGGTAGGGTGATATTTGTCTGAAATAGTTACTGATTACAAAAGGGATTTATTTCAGCTTAATTTTCACTTCGTGTGCTGTAGGAAATATATGCTGTTACATACTGAAGAGAAGAAAAATGTTCTGATACAAGAAAGATGTTTCATTATCTGTTTTCTCAAAATTCTTGAAATCCATACATTTATATTCATCCCCAAACCAAACTTTATGAATGCTTCTAAGTTTATTAGAGCCTTTGTACTCTCTCTCTTTATATATGTACATATATATAAGTATATATATATTTATGTATATGTATATATATTTATGTATATGCATATATAAAAATATATGAAAATATGCACCTATGTTTATATATTTTCATATGTTTACATTTATATATAACAAATGACTATATTATTTTTATCTATTTAAATTTATATATACATGTATATATAAATATATAAATGTGTGTGTTTTCATATGTATCTGTATATATGTTTATATATATTTATATGTATGTGTATTTTCATGTATATATTTATGTATATGTGTATATGAAAATACATGCACATATACTAGCTGTAGGCTATTAAAGTGATAAAAAGTTAGGTAGTCACAGGTATCAGGCATACTTACTTCTGCCAATGAAGGAAATGTAAAACGTGTGGGGTTTTTGTGTCTTTGCATCATGACAATATATTTTACCTTTTTAAGAGTTCTGTGGCTTGTGTACAACAGTCAACTAGAGTGACAGGCTGCAGGTACGTTTACACAAATACACAAGGCAGAATGTACCTGGCACTTACCTAATCCATGTCAGTACTTTACAACCAGTTGACAGAAACAGCTTTGTTGCACTGTTCCAGATTCTGGCGCTGCATTTGTTTGTAGTTCTTTTTACTGTTGTCTTTGAATAATCTTAACTTTTTCCATTTTTCATTTCCTTTACCTGTGACTTATTTTTCAGGTTCCTTCTCTGTTAATTTATCTTAAACTGTTTAAGTGGATTGGAAACAAATAAACTTATTCCTATGTCCAAGTTACATTTAGGCATTTTGTGTTGAAATGACAAATAGGGAAGATCTCAGACCCTGGCCCGCTCTTGTAGTCAGAAGCTAAGACTCTCAAAACTTCATCCTGCAGGTCCCCTAAGTCTGCAGTTCGAACCTTGTCTGCCCTTTAATTAAGACAGGGGATTCCTTCGTACTTACATGCTGATCGCAAAAAAAAAAAAAATTTATAAACCAGTGTTCTCGGTGCCCCAGAATTCAAGATTTGGAGCTACCCTTCACACAGTCAAGAATATATTGCTGATGATGAAGCCTCTAGACTATTCCTGAGGCTTAATCATTTAAAGAAGGAACCATTTTAATGTCAAAGATGTCAAACCAGGCCTGTTATGAAACTTCCAATGTACGGTCTCCTTCTGTTGTCATATACAGTTCCAGTTAAGACATGAGACATTAGAGTCACTTTGTATAGGGTCAGTCATCTGGTATGGTCAGTGAGAGAGGTATACATCTTATGTGCTTATTTTTTGACCTTTTTCATTTCTCCATGTGACTTGTGAAATCCGTCAAAATCCACCTGTTGTATTCTGTCTCTGACAAAGAATTGAGATAGCTTTGTCTTTTGTCACATTTCACATGTGAGTATGTGGTATAAGGAAAGAGAATATGTTCGGTGTAAAATAGTTTTGTTACAAGTGATAGATATGTGCTTAAAGATTAAAAGAACATAGGGGCCACATATCTTGAAGAACTTGGGTCACCAGTAAGTTACCTTTCTTTTTCATTGAATTTGGCAGACAGCCATGTTGAAGAGCTGAACACTGTGGGATTGTATGATTGTATGCTATGCCTAAAAAATGGTTTCTGAAGTGTGACAGTGATTTTAAGTTTTGAGTCTCTTGTGGTGAAAAAAACACAACCATTTTCTGCTTTCCTATTTAGAATTGCATTTCACTGAACATCCACAAAGCAGATCTGGTTCTTCAGAGCACTTACATGGCTGCTGATAAGAAGAAACTAGAATTGGAGTATAAAGAAACAACTGCACAGCTGAAGGCTGCAGAGGTAACCATTTCTATGAATACTGGGATATCTGCTATGAAAACATTTGTGGAAGCCTTATGGTGTAGAAAACGATGTTTCTGTGTCTTTGTTTATAAATTATTATTAGTGCTGGTAAACATTTAGCCTTGATTTCTGTAGTTTGAGTGTAGTCTCTTCATTTAAGGCTGAATTGGAGCTTTGCCTTCCTCAGAACTAGGCTTCTGTGAAAATGTGCTGAACATGCATCATGTCCTGTGTCTTTTTATTATAATGCATAGCGTGTATAAAAAGGCTAGCTGTTATTTGGAAGTGGGTTTTATTCCAAATAGCTCCAACCTACATGGAAGATGCAAGCTCAAGATGAACCAGGAAGTACTGTATCAGGGTAAAGCAGAGCTGGTTTACCTTTCGTAGCTGATTTTCTTATAGTGTAATTAAATGTCTTTTTTGGGGGACAGAAAGGAGCATAAGTCCTAGTACTGATTATATTAGGAAGCTACTCTGTACACAGGTAAAAAGACAGTTTCTGAGGAATTAGTTCTGCAAACAAGTACTCATAAGAGCAGAGAATGCTGTGGTATCTCATGGATTGATGCATAGAGGGCAGTTTTTGTATTTGTGTAGTGTTACAATCTTTCGGTGTACTGGGGGAAAAAAACCTGCCAAAGTACAGGATAGTAAGTTTTTTCTTCATCTTGCGAGGGTCAAGTTAACTATAAACCTATGCTAATTCAATTTGATCCACAAAAAAAATGGATGTTAAATTGGAAAGCAATTCAACACATAAGTGGTAAGTGGTTTTTGGATGCACATGCACTTGCAAAGGGATGACCTTGGCATATATTTAGAAAAACACATGAGTTTATGTAGGTATTATCACTTGCAGGAAAAGTAGGAAGAGGAAAAAATCCTAAGAGCAAGAAGTAACTTGAAGTTAGAGACAAGTCCAGCATCTTACTTGCATTCCACTGTTGCATCAGTTCTCTCATGTGACGCAGCTGTTTTAAAAAACTTTATAAAAACTATACATTTCCAAACTTGAAATAATTAAATGCTGTCACCAAATATGTGGTTAAGCAAATTCATGAGAAAACATTGGTCGCTGGTAGTTTTCTTTAACCAGCTTCTTATTTTGCAGAAGACTAGTTGCTGTACTGATGAGCACAACTGAATACAAATTACTTGTGCATACAGAACGTTAATTTTCTTCTGCTGTTTGATAGCTACCTTTCAGGAGGCTTTGATTGCACCCCACACTAGTACAGAACTTCCCTGAAGCACCCAGACAAAGCTGTTTCTATGTTGGTTCTCATGCTGTTGGCTGAAACAAATGTAAAGCTCTGTCTAGCCTATGATTTTTCATGGTAGCATCTCCATTCAAAACAGTAATTCTTCTAAATCAAGTTACCTTTTATGCAGATGGTTTTATTGATCTGCCTTCAGGAAATCAACAGGAACCTCCACATTGCCATGCACTTCTGAACACATAGGAAGGAGAAGGAATCAAAGCTTGTATATTTAGCATGTGGCAATGATAATCAGCTGGCAAAGCTAAATGAAAATTGAGACTTTGTTGGTAAACTGTCAGCCCATCTATTCAAGTACATGTTTCATAACCACATCAAATGTCTATTGCTTCCCAGACGTTCTTTTGGATGCTGAGGTTTTCCTCTGCCTAAACATTTGTTTTCTTTTTCACACTATGAAGAATTTTTCTTGTTTCAGAGTTTGGTCAGGTGTATTCAATGTTGAATGTATTCCAGATTCTCAGTGACTAGAGATCAGCTCAAAATGTCGTTACATGCAGCTCTGCAGGGTCTCAGCTGGCAGCTTTATATACCATTGAGAGCTGAGGTTCCCCACTTCACATAATTCAGAATTAACTTTGGCTCTGGAAATGGTCAAACACATAAGTATAAAATTGATGTTTCTTATATATAAAAAAGAGTGAATGTGTTGCCTTTCACTGGATCTCTTTGCCTTCATTATCATAAGGTCAAGCACATTTCAGATTAAGCCATCTGGCTATTAGATTTCTGGGATCCAAGATATGTCTGGTTTTAATTTAGAACGTTCTGAAATATTCCTAAAAAATGTTTATTGAAGGTACTACAGGGCATATGCAGATATATAATGGAACATAAGTGTTGTGACATACAATTTTAGTTGTGCTAATTCAGTATGACATAAGTTCTTGGCTATAACCAAAAGGAGGGACATTTTCTGTTTATTGCTTTTTTTATCAGTATAGCTCCAATGCCAGTCCTTGCCTGCATGTAACTTCTCCTTTGGTCTCTTGCAGTAGATTTTATGAAGCGGGGGGAATCTAAAAATGGTCTCTTTTTTAGCTTTCTGAAAACATCAGCTCACAGAGTATGGAAAAATGTCTTTGCAGTGTGTTTGTAAAGATTGTGAAATGCTTACTTCTAATGCCAAACCTATTTCTTAGTGCTTGATGGAGGGAAGGAAAACCAGGATTCTTGAGTCGGTATATGCTGTAGAGAACAGCAGCCCTAATTCTTTAGTGAGTGTGGGGGCTCCTGATGATTACTTATGATTGTTATCTCTTATTGCTGTGTCTGTTGTATTTAGTAAACAAAGATTAATATAATTGCCAGAAAGTAATTAGAATTAATAATTACGGTGTTTCAAAGATGTGGAATAAACTTTTATCTAACTATATAATATTCAAGTGAACACTTAGAAATTTTTATGCCACTAGAGTCCTACACTTAACTAAAGTACACAACAATACAAATGGGGCAGATAGTTATCCAAAGTGTAAAAGTGTAACTTACTCAGCTGTCAGAAGAATGTTCTGAAGCAAGATATTGTGCATATGGATGCCTTTGAAAAAATAACTTGGATTAAAAGTTCCAATTTCTTGTTCTGTACTCCTTTTCACTTCTAAGGAGATGGTAGGTCCTAGCTACCAGCAGTTGAGCACTCACCTGAGCTGAGAGACTGTAGAAAGCAGTTATTCCCACGTACTGCCAGCTCAGCATTTGGAAGACCCAGGCCTGTGGTACTGACGATGTGCACAGAGATAAGTGAATAAGATTGCTAGGGACAGGGGGAAGAGTTACAGAAGGCTCTCCGTTTTTTTTTTCCCTTAATACTGCTTGTTTGAGGTAATCTTTAGCTTGGTGTTTATGAAGGTGTCGTATTAATGTATCAGGAGTGAGCCTGGAAGTTGAACTCCAGTACCTGAGAGATGGTGTGCTGGCAAGGACCACCAGTATGTTACCACAGAGCGAGTGGGGGTGAGTACTTCTGGTGATGGAAAGGATGAAACTGGCACTGGAGGATTAGCTATTCCAAGGACCTGTTAATTGGGAATGAACACTATTCCCTTTATGAGGGCTGAAGGTTTGCCAGTCCAGCTGAAATGCATTTACACTAATGCATGCAGCATGGGCAATAAGCAGGAGGAGTTGGAAGCTGAGACTACAATGTCATTGCCATCATGGAAATGGGATGGGATGACTCCTATAACTGGAGTGCAGCTATGTTGGGGTATAAAATCTTTAGGGGGGACAGGAAGGGTAGGAGAGGAGGTGGGGTAGCCCTCTGTTGAGTGCCTGTGGGTAAAAATCAGAGGACTTTAGTTACCAAATGTCAGCTGGAAGTACAATACAGCAGAAAGGAAGCAGTCTAGGAAGTTCATGGAGTGTGTGGAAGACAACTTCCTTATACAACTGGTGAGTGAGCTGACAAGGGAAGGTGCCCTCCTGGACCTGCTGTTTGAGAAGGCCTTGTGGGGGATGTGAGGGTTGGAGGATGCCTGGGGCAAAGCGATCATGGAATGATAGAGTTTTCAAATCTATGTGAGGTGAGGATGGGGTTAGCAGAACAGTCACATTAAACTTCCAGAGGGCAGACTTTGGACTGTTCAGAAGGCTGGATGATAAAGTCCCATGGGAGACAGTCCTTAAGGGCAAGGGAGCTCAAGAGGGCTGGGTGCTCTTTGAGAAGGAAATCCTAGCAGCTCAGGAGCAAGCTGTCCCCATGTTCTGGAAAAGGAGCCAATGGGGGAAAAAAACAGCTTGCTTGAGTAGGGAGATCTTGAGAGACATCAAAAAGAAGAGGAATGTCTATGAACTTTGGAAGAAGGGACAGGTGTCTTGGATGGACTACAGGGAGGAAGTGAGATGGTGCAGAGGAAAAATCAGGAGGGCTAAGGCCCAACGAGAACTCAGACTGGCCAAATTGATGAAAGATAAGAAAAAATCTTTCTATAAATACATTAACAATAAAAGGAGGACTAGAGAGAATATTCAGTCCTTATTGGATGCAGATGGAACAACTGTGACAAAGGATGAGGACAAGGCTGAGGTACTTAATGCCATCTTTGCCTCAGTCTTTAAAGTAAGGGAAGTTGTTCCGTCTGTGTACACACCCAGGAGTTAGAGGAGCAGAACGAGGCTACCATGATCCAAGAGGAAGCGGTTAGAGACTTGCTTGCCCAGCTAGACACCCACAAGTCTATGGGGCTGGATGGGATCCACCCAAGAGTACTGATGGAGCTGGCCGATGTGCTTGCCAAAGCCCTTTCCATCAACTTCCAACAGTCCTGGCTGACTGGAGAAGTTCCACTTGACTGGAGGTTGGCTGACGTGGTTCCCATCTACAGGGAGGGTCGGAGGGAGGACCCAGGAAACTGCAGGCCTGTCAGTCTGACCTCAGTGCCAGGGAAAGTCATGGAACAGGTGATCTTGGGTGCTGTCATGAAGCACATGCAAGAGAACTGGGTGATCAGGCCCAGTCAACATGGGTTCACAAAAGGCAGGTCTTGCCAAACTAACCTTATTACCTTCTATGACAGAGTGGCTCGACTGCTGGATGAGGGAAAGGCTGTGGATGTATCTTCTTGGACTTCAGTAAAGCCTTTGACAGAGTGTCTCACAGCATTCTGCTTCGGAAACTGTCAGCCTCTGGCCTGGACAGGCGCACACTCTCCTGGGTGGAAAACTAGTTGGCTGGCCAGGCCCAAGGAGTGGTGGTAAATGGAGGTAGCTGCAGGTGGAGGCCAGTTACAAGTGGTGTCCCCAGGGCTCAATGCTGGGTCCAGCCCTGTTCAATGTCTTTATCAATGTCTTGGATGAGGGGATCGAATGCACCCTAAGTAAGTTTGCGGATGGCACTAAGCTGAGTGGAAGTGTAGATCTGCTGGAGGGTAGGGAGGGGCTTCAGAGGGATCTGAACAGGCTGGACTACTGAGCCGAGACCAATGGCATGAGATTTAAGAAGGCCTAATGCCGAGTCTTGCACTTGGGGCACAAGAACCCCGTGCAGTGCCACAGACTAGGAGAAGAGTGGCTAGAAAGCTACCTGGAGAAGGACCTGTGGGTGTTGGTTGACAGCCGACTGAACATGAGCCAGCAGTGTGCCCAGGTGGCCAAGGAGGCCTATGGCATCTTGGCTTGGATCAGAAATGGCATGGCCAGCAGTTCAGGGAGGTTATTCTCCTTCTGTACTCGGCACTGGTGAGACCATTCCTCGAATACTGTGTTCAGTTCTGGGCCCCTCACCACAAAAAGATGTTGAGGCTCTAGAGTGTGCCCAGAGAAGAGCAACGAAACTGGTGAACGGTCTGGAGAACAGGCCTTACGAGGAGCAGCTGAGGGAATTGAGGTTGTTTAGACTTGAGAAGAGGAGGCTGAGGGGTGTTCTTATTGCTCTCTACAACTGCCTGAAAGGGGGTTGTGGAGAGGATGGTGGTAGCCTCTTCTTCCAAATGACAGGGGACAGGACAAGCGGCGGTGGCCTCAAGCTGCACCAGAGGAGGTTCAGGCTTGACATCAGGAAAATCTTTTTCGTGGAAAGGGTCATTTGGCACTGGAACAGGCTGCCCAGGGAGGTATTTGATTCACCTTCCCTGGAAGTGTTTAAAAGGCGGATGCATGAGGTGCTGAAGGGCATGGCTTAGTGATTGATGGGAATGGTTGGACTCGATGATCCAGGGGGTCTTTTCCAACCTAGTGATTCTGTGTTTTGTGTATTGTATTTTATTTAATTGCTGTTGTGGTAACATTGCATTATAAAATTCACAGGGCTGGGTTGGCCGCTTACCTAGTAAGTTCCAAAGAGTTTAACCTTAAGACCACTCTTCAAAACCAGAAATTGTACTTGCTTTTCACTTTTCAGTACTGGTATGTTTCCTTTTTGTATGTTGGTGGTTGTATTACTAAGGTAAAATACGAAAGCATCAAAGGAAATACTTGTGTGATTATGGTGTTTGCTTTGTAAAATTTCAGGGAAAATACAATTCTGTGTATATCATGTCCACCATGTTCTACTAAGCAGGTAAGTGCGGTTAAATGGGAAGTAATGAAAAATAACGCTCATAGTAATTGAGGTTGGGCTTACAAGGGAATTTACTGTAAAATAGTATGTTTTGATGCGTATATTGAATCTGCGTGTACCCTTGTCTAGTTGAGAGAAAATAAGTTTAACTATATTGCACGAACATCCTTTTAATCAGTTTATCTTGGCATTTATTGACTTTGAGCAGAGACAGAGAATGAACCCTGTGTGTTGAAACACGGATTTTTTTATCTTTAAGCAGTGTGATTTCAGCTACATTCTTTGATTCAGATGTTGTTTGTATGCCATTGTGCTAGTATCGCCTTTGGAAAATTACAGTAACATTTTAAAAATGTGTATTTTGGTATTTTTAATGTATTTTCTAACAGCAATTGTTCCACGATCTGGACGATAGGAAGCGAGTTCTTACAGAGAACTGCAAGGAATTGCTGAACAAAGCTCGACAGGTCTGCAATCTGAGTCCAGATGAACATATCCCAAAAGAATTTCAAACTGTATGTACAAAAAAACTCTGTGTATCTCTTAACTGCTGAATCATGTTCACCATTCTAACTTGTCCAGCAAAATATATTATATATTTTTTATTAGAAGGCTACTAGTTAAGGATCATGTGTACTTGTTAGTGTTAACTCCTGTGTTGTCACTTACTCATTTAAAGCACCTGTAAATAGTGCTGGCATATCCTCTGACTTCATTATGTGAAGGGGACAGAAAATTTGATCTGAAATTTCAATTAAAATCCATAGTCTTTTGGCTCTAGAAGTAATTAGAGGACATATGTTTCTAGTTTCTCGCTCTAATGGAGCAACAGAAAAGAACTGAAATCTGGGCCTGCCTACTTACCTAGAGGTTTCCCCAGCCTCTGGAAGTATTTGCATGGCTTAACTAACATAGCCTCTGGCTTATAACAAGTCTGTGAGCATCTGTAGCTGCACAAGGTAGGCAACTAAGGAGCAATTAATTGTGTGTTGTTGTTATGTAGTAGTACTTCTAGCATTCTTTCTCTGTCCATAATAATTTGTGAGGGAATTTTACTGTATTGAGTTTTGAATGTGTAATGTACCCATTAAGAGTAATAGAATATTCTAGGGCTTATTCTGTTTCTTTTTAGCAAACTTGAGTCCTTCATTAGCATTGCTGTGTAGCACATGCATCCTTTCTCTCACAGGCTTTTCAGGCTCTTCCGAACACATTGGAGGAGATTGATGCTTTTCTGAATGAAGAGAAAAGCAAAGCCTCCTGTCTCACAGGTCTGACTGCTTCGGTATGTTCACTGCTTTCCCTCCACTCTCCCATCCTCCCCCTCCACCCGTTTTGGACTTACTTCCCACTCTGTACTAGATCTCTTGGTATAACAAACTAGACAGCCGGAACAATGTGCTGTAAATGCCAGATTCAGCATCTATTAGAATTTTGAGTAGGTTCTTCCAAAAGAACAGTGTGTTCTGTGCCTTTTTAAAAAGAAAAAAAAAGTTGCAGTAACATGAAATAAGGAATGCTTTACAGTTTCTTTGCTTTAAAGCTAAAAGTGTCTTGTTCAGTATGCAGTGCAATAATCTGTATAATTGTGTTTGAACAGAGTCAGTGCAGTGTGATATTTTTACAGTCAAGGCTAGAACTGGCAAGCATTTTGTTGACTGCTTCTGTTTTATTCTGGTAGGTTGTTGAAGAATACAATAAGCAGTCACAAGAAATACAGCAGTTGACGGAATATCTCGAGGAAAAGAAAAATGAATTGGAAAACTATAAGCAAAACATTTCACAGGTAATAGCTGAAATTGTCACTTCTGTATCAGTATGTCCTTATTTGAATAGAGTGTATGTACAGAAAAAAGGGTAACTTTCCAAGTTGTTTTGAGTGTAAGCTGAAATGTTAGTTTCTGTAATTCGGTGTCTTTTAAATTAAGAATCAGTTATTAAAATTATTTTACACAGATATGCTTATTTCTAGGTCAAAGACAAGTGGCTAAATCCCTTGAAAGAGATGATTGAGAAAATTAATGAGAAGTTCAGTAACTTCTTTAGTTCTATGCAGTGTGTTGGTGAAGTTGATCTTCATGTGGAGAATGAGGTATGATTTATTTTTCATATGGAAGAATAACATATTTTGGAAAATATGGAAAAATGTCAAGTGTTCATTTGGATTATAGGAAGGGTGTTCTTTAAAAAAAAACCAAACTTTTACGGATGAACACACTCTTTTCTTGCTAGAACTGACTTTCCAATCTGATGAAGGGAAAATTAGTCTTTGTCTAGGTCTTCAATTCACTGGCTTTTGGAAGCTTCTTGCAACTCACAGGGCTCAGTTGGAAGCATTGTATTTACTTTAGCTGTTACTTGGATGTATTAAGTTAGAAATATAATTGTACGCTTTTAGCTAATTTGTCATATTGGTAGTTGTTAAATCTTCTGTTATCAAGAGTTGCGTTAATTTGGTTATACATGTAGTTTCTACTCAAGTCTGCTGGCATTTTATCTATTACAGAAGTGGCAATCATTTGGCCCAGCCTGTTATGCCCTCAGTAGCGTTTATAGGCAGGGTTTAAATCTTGAGAGTTTAAAGCATCAGTAACAGTACCTTGGGGAGAAATAGTCAGTGCAGTGGGCTGTAAAGTAATTGGGTATTTTGTTTTAAGTTAATATCTGTAATGTTTTTTAAACTTATATGTAATGCCTGGACTCCACAATAGTGAAAGTTGCCTTTTTTTCTGTTGTAAATTACTTGGGCGGCTTTTCTTAAAATATTTGTAGACGTAATTATGTTGGGGGCAGAATAGTGACTGACAGGGCTCTTTATATGAACTGCATCAAAATATTTACACAGGAACTAGTATTATGAAACAGTAGTACATTAAGACATGGACTTTTCAGTTCTTTTGATAGTTACCTACGGAGTCAGATCTATATTACATAGACGCTATCTTTTATCCAAGAGTGCATTGGGAGAGAGTACACAAAAGAACAGTAATGCAGTTTAAAAGCAAAGTGAGTCTGAATTGTTTTTTCACTATCTTTGGAAGGCCTTGCTTGTCTCTTGCAAAGATGTCACAAATAGTTTAAGAGATCAGCTAGTGGGACTGTGCCATGACTAAAACGTTTTCCTCAGGGGATCAACACCTATAATGCAGAGAGGTGGATAATCTGTTCTAGAGCTTGGATTCCTTGCCCTTTTCTGCAGAGGACTCTTTTGCCCTCAGCTGTAAATACAAGAAAGATGCTTGAGGCAGAATTATTTTTGTTACAAATATTCCTGTGACACTGAAGTTCAAACCTCTGTTAGCCTACCAAGCAGGAACCTTGAAAACTGATTATGTCCTTAGTGATACTACCCACTGTGTGAAATACTTCACTAGGTTCTTCCTGGACATCCTAGCCGAAACCTTAGTGAATGAATTTCCTTAATAGCACTTGCTCAGTTCTGCACAGGGAGTGTTGACCACCATTCTTGACGAGTCCTGGAATATCTGTTAGTTATGTGAACTCACGTTCCCAGTAGTCTGTCAAAAGAGGCCTGACTTTACAGTGCCATTGTGGCCTGTGCTGAAGGGTGGATCTTTTTTTACTGGAGATTTTGCCAACCTGTGCCTTGTAGACTGGTCTGAGCCTAGTTTCAGTGTGTGCCAATGCATCTGAAATACTGTGGGCCTAGGAGCCTTAGGTCCTGTTTTTTATTTCTCTTTACATGAAGTCATCTAACAGGGAAAATATTGAGAGTGAGAAAGGTGACCTGTCTTCAAAATTGGGAAAAAGTGGACACCTTGCAACCATGAATTTGTAACTGTCAGGTCACATTTATTCTCTCCATATGCATTTGCCTCAGCCGTAAGAGTACACAGTTCCATGTTTCTGTAATACTGGTACACCAGAAGCACCAGAGGTTTGCGATTTTATGAAGTAACTATTGGTATAAGACCTTACACTTAGCAGTCCTGAGGGTGTTTGTCTGCCTGCAGATGTGGTAAAACACCAGGAGAAACACCAAAGTTGTTCTGATTTAACAGATCAGCTGATCTCAGAGGATCTAATAGATCCTCTCCAGTGTTAGTTGATGTCTGATATGTATGTTTTACTCATCCCAAAGCAAGACCTGAAGGGTGCGAAGAAGCTGAAATTTGTTCCTATAGACTTGAAGTTCCTTAAGGCAGTTTTAAGACTTTGAGATGGTATGGCTTATTTACTGGCTTCTAGACCTTGTTCTTCATAAACGCTAACCCTACAATGGAACTCTGTTCTGCCAGGTGACTTGGATTTATACACCTTTTGACTGTGGCATGTGGCAACCTAAACCAAACTGGGATGCGACATTTTCTATGGAATGGGCTCCTCATTGTCCCTTTGCTGCAGATATCTTTTCTGAAACCAGAAATATTCTGCAATTAACCATCTGGTTATTGGCTTTTATAGGATGAGTATGACAAGTATGGGATTCGCATTAGAGTCAAATTCCACAGTACAAGTAAACTCCATGAACTGACTCCGTATCATCAGAGTGGAGGTGAGAAAAGTGTTTCCACTATGTTGTACCTGATGGCTCTCCAGGAACTCAACAGATGTCCTTTCAGAGTTGTAGATGAAATAAATCAGGTGAGGGTCAGGTGCAGTATATAACCTCTTACTGTACAGATGCTTATGACACAGTGCATGGAACAGACTTCGGTTTTGGAGATTGTTGGGTTTTTTGGGTTTTTTTAGGGCATGGATCCAATGAATGAGAGAAGAGTTTTTGAACTGGTTGTGAAAACTGCATGTAATCAAAGCACATCGCAGTACTTCTTCGTTACACCAAAGGTGCGTAGCAGAAAATGAAATTAAAGGTTTAATGTGTCAGATAGCTGAGTTTTGTGTAACATTCCTATAAACACTGTATAAATTATGTCTCTTTCATGTAAGAACTTTACATTAAAGGATAACTGTGAGAGAGTTTATCCATTTTAAGGACAGTCCTGGCAGGAAATCAGTCAACTTATACCAAGGCACGTCTCATCATAAACACATTCTGGAATTGTGCCCTCTGTGGAAGTATCACAAGTTATCTACCAATGGATTAGAGATACCATATAACAAGGCTGTCAAACATAATGCCACTAGCTCACACAGAGTTGCCATATAGCAGAGACCAACTTCCAAACATTTCAGATAATTATGTTGGAACAGGCTAGTGCTGCTGACATTGGAAGAACTAGAGGAGTCCCAGATTAATGGAGGAAAACTATTCAAGTAGTAATCTGAGATTTATAAGCTCAGAGGTCAGTGCCATGCTCCATGGAGAATGGCTTGAAGAGAATTTTTGCAGTCGGAAATAACAAATGCTTGATTGTGTTCTTCTGATAAAATAAAAATAAATAACTGACTTAATAGGTAATGCAGTGATGTGATGCTGTGGCTTGAAAGAACTAGTAAGTAGGGTGGCTGTTCACCTGCACCTTGAAAAGGGGCTAGTGTTATGTTCAACTTGATACACGACTGATTCAGCCAGCAAAAGTTCCTATACACTGGGGAGGGAAGCAGTCAGTAATGGACTGTATGCTTTTAATTAAGATGTCAGTTCTCCTGCATCCTGTACTTCGCTGTATTTTAGAAGATTTGTCTGGTGTGTGCTACTCTTTTTCTATAGATAGGAGTTGAAGGACTTGAGAAAAGCCACAATGTGAAAGGTAATGAAAACTGACTGAAAGTAGGAGGGAGGTGATGCTTTTTCTTTCTTCTGATCTTGCAGTATTCTTACCTCTGCACAGTCTGGTTGTTTCCTGTCCACATACTTCTTTCTTGTTCTGTGTGTTATTTATCAACTTTTGTCATCTTGCAGTTTTGCTCCTTACTTGATCTGCTTTTCTGTGCCCTCTCCTGCTTTGAGAAATGAGAGAGGTTTGGATGTTGAAAGGATAGAGATAGATCTACTAATCCTAATGCTTCCCATGTGGAAGGAACTATAGAAAACTACTGTCTAGGGTTCAGAGTCTGTTTTAAAAGTTATACTCGTTGTCAGATTACTAAGTATATAGAAGGGGGAAAACTGAACGTACCAACGTAACCAGAAAGATCAGACTGAGAGCAAGAAAACTGAAGCAAGACGTGTGAGAGACTTAGAAGAAAAGAAAAAGTCGATTAACATGGTAAGAGGAAGATCAAGGGATGCGATGCACCAGTATTTAGTAAGAGATGTGTTATGAAGAGATGGCTGCAGGGATTTCTTCTTTTATTTCTTCCTTCCTCTCTCTTGATCAGCTGCAAACAGGTGTTCACCACAGTTAACGTGAATTTGTAATGGCACACTGCGAGTAACATTATTGTGATAGCACTTCATGTAAAGATTTTAGCCTGTGAGATATTTTTGAGTGAGCTGTGTCAGAGCAATTAAAAGGCTGTACAGAGTAGGCTGAGGAGAAAGCTGGACTCACTTTTCAAGTGGATTACCTGCAGTTCCTGAGCCTGTACTGTATGTTGTCATTTAGTAGAAAGGAAGTATGCAAACACATACTGGGAAGTATGATAGGTTTTCATACTAAGCTAAGTTCCTCATATTTATTGAGTGGGTACAGTAAAACCTGTTATTGTCTTTTTTCAGTATGTTGATGCTTTGCCTAGCTAAGCAAGAGCCCAGCTAAGCAAGCTACAGAGGGAGAATGGTATAGATTAATGCATAGTAGCATTGATTAGGGAGATGTATTTTGAATAGTAGATAAACTGTTGAAATGAGTAGATAAACTGAATATTTTCCTTAGGAGTGAGTCTTGTGTTTGAAATCAGTATTTTTAATATCAGTCTATGCAGAAACAGACTACATTTATTAAATATGCAAATAATTGTCTTGTTGAGAGTGAATGTTTCTTTGCCCTAGATCAAGATTAGAATTCAAAACAATCTTAGATTAGATAATTTCATTTGAAAACAGGATGCATTTCAGCATGGACAAGCATAGGATTTAGTATTTAGGTGCCATAAGTCATCATCAGCATCTGATCCAAGGTATAAATACCTAAATGACTGGAGAGAGGGAAGTTACTGTGGGTGACAAGTTGAGCATCAGTTTCAAATGAATTTCTAGCAATCACCTTGAGCGCTGCAGCTTGCATGACATCTTTCATTCTGCTGTGGTTGTGCCTGATAAGATCTGGACTACAGTAAGTGTCTGACTTTGGCTGTTACACTTCAGAAAAATAGTACAGTGGCTGGAGTTATGCCAGAAGACAGCAGTGCAACTTTTAAGAAGTTTAGGAAGTTTTGAGTTTCCATTGAAATGGAAACTTAGCTCAGAGGAACACAGGGCTGAAGAGACACATAATGATTGTGCCGAAGTTACTCTACCTCCTGCCCTACCTTGGCAAGAAAGAAAAACAGCCGGTATTTTCTGCCTGTTGTATATACTGGGAAGAAGTAATGACCTCATTTGCAGCAAAAAGGTACAGATTAGATAAGAAGGTTGTCTTACTGTAAGAATAGTGAAGCGTGGATCTACGTCATCTGTCAGAAAAGCTGTAGTCCTGCTATATAGACCTTTTGAGATCTAAGGCTTTATAGCCTCCTTTGCCTTTTTTAGACAAGAGGTAACATTTCTTCTAGCTATTTTGACATTGACATTGGGGTTTTGTGTTTTTCACCAGCTCCTGCAGAATCTCACTTACCATGACAAGATGACAGTGTTGTTTGTCTACAATGGACCTTTCATGTTAGATGCATGCAGATGGGACTTAAAGGCTTTCTGTAGGCGACGGCGGCAACTTGGAAGGATGGATGAACAGTGATACATGAGAATCTGCAAAAAATTGCTGATTAAGAACTTCAGTTCTTAAATTCAAAGTGCATAAGATTTTTTTCAGATCTTTCATAATGGCCTCTTTCTCCAAAGAACCTACTTTTTCTCAATAGTAGTTTTGAATAAAAAGGAAGTTTATTTTGATATTGTATCAGTAATGTAGCATCAGAAGTAGAGCTAATTTTGCTAGCTTATACTGGACTAAATCTGTAGGGGAGGAGTGGAGTTCCAAAAATTGGAATTCACTTTTGGTGAATACTGTTCCCATAACACAGTTAAGGATGTTCTTTAAACTTACAAGAGTAATATACCATATTATTGTTATTTATTAATTTTGAGCTAATTTTCTATTTTGTATTCCTGGAAGGATAAGTTCTTTATTTTTTTTTGGCAAATTTCTCTTTCAGCAAAGAGACTGACAAAGAGCCAGGTGTTTTTGAAAATATGAGCTATTTAGCTTGCAGAAGTAAAACTAAGCAATACATAAGATTTTGTTATGTTCTTTAAGTAAAACTTGATATGTTTTTGGTGGTGAATGGAGAAGATAGTCCTGCTGGTTTCACATGTAAGTTAAGACCAGGAGGCTTTTTACAAAGCATCAGCTACACTGGAGTGATCGTACACACAATAGCTTTTCAGTAGATAGCCATAAAATTAATTAGTGGAGGTTTGTCCATAGCTCTTAAGCATTTGAAAGCAGATGTTATCAACTGAATGCTGAATACCTAGTTATTTAGTTAACTATTTAAAAAGAACTTGATACTGAGTTGTGAAGAGCGTGATTTGTGAAGAAATTGAACCTACAGTTGTTATGTGAAATGTACATTAAAATGATTGAGTCCCAGGACGCCATCTGAAAATATGCAGTATTCTTGTTTTCATGGGGGGAGCAGCCTTCAGAAGAATTTTATAGAAAACGTCGTCCACTTGATTTTGAGTGAGAGTTTTTCTTCACAGTGTACTGTCAATTAACTTTGTCAATGGAATTGACAGTGGAACTTGTCAGACTTTTTACATCAAAACATTAGAAATAAAATGACCCACTGCAAAATAAAATAACCCACTGCAAAATAAAAGCTAGGATCTGAACATTTTCAGGTATTAAACTTTAAGTACTTTAATTCTTGTTTTTAATAGAGGAGCCTTTAAGGGAATACAGAACTATACATTCTTATATCAACGGGCACTGTTGATCAATGGAGCTCTGTCTGACTGTGAAATGAATTCCTGGAATAAGTTCCATGAGGATTAGCGTCCATACACAAATATTTGATGGAAGAACTAAAAGGCTTCGGAAACTTGGGCTATAGTCCAGGGACTGAGTGGGCCAGCAGGGTATCTTTGACTTAATTGGGGCTGCAGGCGTATCTGTCCACTATGTGGCAAGATCCACATTTTAAATGTGTTCTTTGATGTTCAAAATCCTTGGCTTCTTGTAACCCTGAATTTTTAAGGTTAATTTATTTATTTAATGGTAACATACTTTCCGCTTGATCTCTGAGGATCACTATGTGACAACTGCTATTTGTTTTTAGTGTCTAAGTAAGTGAAACTGTTTAACACAAATGTGTGTAAGGACTCAGTTCTTCTGTGGTTAGACAGCACTGACTGTCTATTCTTAATGCTATCATCTTAGAGATTTGTGGAATTTCCTCCTAGAGTTCTCTTCCCTTCTCATGTTTCAAGCTGAGGCATGAGACATAGATCTCACGTATTTCAAGAGGATAGCCCTCCAGATCCTGTCTCAAAAAATTTCTTCTGTATATGTGCCTGCCATACCGCACACGTGAGGAAGATGATGGGCTGGTGGGTGTTTGCTTTTTCCTTGGAGGTCTGTCAGCTATTGACCAGAGGTTCCGATTTCAGTGTCTGGCTACAATCTTAATATGATGCTGTCATTCATATTAACTCAACCCAGACAGTGTAATCAGCTGCAAAACCATACCAGTGTCACGTTACTGACCAGTGGAGCTTCACTCTCCAGCAGCTCTGCTATCTAAAGCCTTTTTAAAAGAACTGGCAACCCAACTTTGTACGTCCGCTGTATAACGTGACTTTGTGCCTCCCATACACTAGTTCCTGTTAGTAACATGCTAATTTGCCTGACAAGTACATCCCATCCACACACAGAGACCTGGCTTAAGAGGAAATCTTTTGAACTGGGTAGAGTATTCAGCCATGAAAATATACACTGAAGCTACAGCATTCCTTACCCACATGCTGGCCCTTCTGTGCTGCCAGCTTTCTTGCCATTCCTTGTGCTTTACTACTCCGTCTTCTCTTGCTCTAAAAACTTGTGGAATTTGTTTCAGTGTAACTTTGAGGAGGAGGGAATGAGTGGGAGTTAAGGTTAAATATACCTGTAATGTCCAGCTTTTCATGCTAACTAGACAGGACATCTCAAAAATCTAGAAGTGGGAAGACCCCAAATAGTTCTGACAGCTGAAATGTAAATTGAGCTTTCTCCAAAAATAGGTACTTTTCCCTGTTGTTTAGACCAGCTGAAGACAACAGCAAAGATCGTCTTCCATTGCCATTTGCAGTTCTGACAAACATCTGTGTTTGCTTGTGTATTGAGACAGAGAGAGGCAGCATGGAAATTCTTACTTACTGTAAGAAATAAAAAGAGCTCAACAAACCAAATATGGGAAAATTACAAATCACCTTTGACTGTAAATGGCACTTACACATTTACATTATTGTTAACTATGAGAGATTGCTTAGTCAGATGAAGCAGCAAGTAGAATGAGGAAGGACCCTTGCACAACTGCGGTGCTTTTAACATGCTAATGTGAAATGCGGGGTTTTAGTGGAAGAAAAGTGAAGCCTGTTAAGGCTGGTGCTCACTGGGAGTATCTATTCTCTAGGTTTTGGAGTTAGTGAGAGGTGGTGAGGCAGGCGAAGCTGGTCTGAGCTGCAGGATGCTTACTGAATAGTACTGTAGATGCTCTTTAGAGGCCACAATAGGCACCTGCTCCAGTAAAATGGCAAATTTTACTTGGAGTTTAAGCTACTGGAGGCTCTTGTGTATGGTTCATGCCATGATGTGCCCTTTTTTCTTGCTAAGTTCTCTGGCTAATGCTTCCTTTCTGGAAGCTTCTGGACTGTCTAAAAACACCACTTCTGATGGATTGTGGAAACTGACTTTGTTTTCTCCACGACCTTGCAGTTACCCTTAGCAAGGACGCTTAAAGTCTCTTAGTAATAGTCCTTAATTGTTACCTTCTGTGCCCAATTCTCATGCCATGCCACAGTATATTAGAGCAAACAGTTATGTATGATGTGAAGTTTGTCATTCTCTGTCACAAACTCGTGCATAATGTTAACATCCATTCTCATATTCTATGGTATTGATGCTTAGGTATCAGGTAGTGGGGTTTACCTGGGGGAGAGAAGAAAAAGTGAAAGTGAGATCAGCAAGTCCATGTGCTGACTGTGAAACTGAGCGGGGTCCCAGGGCTGTCCCTGGGATTTGCTAAGGGATCATCCCCCACCACAGTGCATGATTCTTTCTCTTGTCCCTGCACCCCACAACCTGCAAACCACTTGTGCTTGGAAGGGAGCAAGGTGCTGAGATGACAGGCTATATTAGCTCAGCAATACCTTGTAACTCTACATCAAAATGACTTGTAATGTTTTTGAGTTACAGTGTTGCATGTGCATAGTGACCTTCCAGTGCCTGAAGGGGTTACAAGAAAGCTGAGGAGAGACTATTTATACAAAGGCTTGTAGTAATAGGACTAGGGGCAAGGGCTATAAACGGAGAGGGGCAGATTTAAGCTAGACATAAGGAGAAATTTCTTCATTATGATAGTGCTGAGGCACTGGCACAGGTTGCCTAGGGAAGCTGTGGCTGCCCCATCCCTCAAGGTGTTCCAGGCCAGGTTGGATGGGGCCTCGGGCAGCCTGGTCTGGTGGGAGGTGTCTCTGCCCATGGCAGGGGAGGTTGGAACTGGATGATCTCTAAGGTCCCCTCCAACCCAAACTATTTTATGATTCTGTACTTTCTGTGTCCTCTTCTCTGTATTTGGCCTGCTTTTTGAAAGGTGCATTGTAGTTTCTGAGGGGAGGTGTTTGAGATACATCACAGGAACTGGGGGGAACCTTGGCGCTCTAGCTTCACTGTAAATAACTCTGAGCCAAAATTACTCTCTTCTGTTCTGACTCACTGAAACATAATGTCCAAAATAAATTTTCCTAGAACTTTTTGTTATAGAAGCATTTTTTTCCCCAGTGCCTTGCTAATTCAGAATAAAACCAACATTTGGTACATCGTAACAGGGAGAGGGAAAAGATGGGGAAGAGAACTAAGTCCGCCTCTTCTCCAAGAAAAATCCTCTCCCTATCCCAGCCTAAACATCAGAAAATTGCAGGAATGTTTTTCTGCTGTTGCACTTTCTCCTTGCTAAGAGCCATGCTTCTATGAGGCTCATTTGTGCAGCCTGGATGAAAGGCACTGGTTTGTATGCAGGAGATGATTTAGTAGTTACTATAGTTTATTTTACTTCAGTACTAACTTTAGTCATTGACAAGGATTGTTAAACTCTTAAACAGGGAAAGGGAAGATGAGTGCAGGACCCAGAAGTTTTTAGCCATTGGAAGCTTTTCAGGCACTGTTGTGGCGGTGTTGCAAGCCAGCAGGGAAAACATGGAAAAGTAGACAAGTGGAGACAGAGGCAGAGGGTAAAAGGTGAAAACCAGCACTATCGCAGCCTACTGACAGACATTCTCTCCTGTGGCTCAGCTCTTTGCCAGTGGTGCAATCCCCTGCCAGCAATTCCCATCTTTGTGCTTTCCACAAAATTCTACCAGCTTTTCTCTGCTATTCTGCTCCCCAGTTACTCTCAAAGTAATTCTGTTGAGCTGTTCCCCGTGGTAAGCCAATATTTTTTTGACAGTTGTACTGGTTTTGTCAGGGATAGAGTTAATTGGGGTTGTGACTAGAACACTCTGGTACCAGACATGTTTTAGCTGCTGCTGAGCAGTGATTGCTCAGCATCCAGGCCTGTTCTGTTTCCCAAGCTGCCCCACCAGCACAGGAAGTTTACCAGAAGCTGGGAGGAGGCGCAGCTGAGACAAGTGGCCCTAGCTGACCAGAGGGGTATCCTGTGCTGTATGACATCATGCTTAGCAGTACAAAATGGGGAGGAAAGAGGAACACTGGGAGTTACTGTCTTTGCAGGTAACCACTGTGTGTGGTGGAGCCTTGCTTTTCTGGAGAAGTTGCTGAAGTTCTGCCTGCTGATAGGAAGTAGTGAATGAATTCCTTATTTTGTCTTGCTTGTGCACACAGCTTTTGCTTTCCCTGTTAAAGAGTCTTTATCTCAGTCCAGGAGCTTTCTCTCTTTTACCTTACAACTGCAGGAGAGTGAGCGAGTGGCTGTGTGGGGCTGAGCTGCTGCCACCCAAGTGCGAGCCACAACAAAAGTGTATGTTGGACTCAAAACATGATATTGTGCATGTTATTAGCTAGAGTTTAGTACTGCAAATTATTTTATCACCTACTGCACCTGGGAGCTACATGAAATCTTGGCAAATATACCCAGGTTGTATTTGTAGGAAAGGAAAGCATCTGCACACAGATCAATAGTCTTTTTGGGAAGCGTGGAGATGAGAGCATGGCAAGTTGAGCTGGAAAGGAATGACAAAATTAATTTTGTTGGGGCTAAAGAACTGTGCGTAGCAGACAACACTGATTTTTCTAGGAGCAAGCAGGAAGAAATGGGTGATAACTGAGAAGATGGTGGCCAGGATCCTTGGAAAAGACTAGAGAGAAGCAAATGGTACAGGTAATGTGCAGTGTGGATGGCTCGAGGACATGCATGCTTTAAGATAGTCAAGATCATGTAATTTAAAGGGGAAAAGTCTCCAATTCCCCATCCCCCAGTTTGTAACCGAAGGTGTAGACTGAGAACATTATGCTGCTTAATTTTGACTGCAGCCCACTAACACTCAGTTTGGGTCTTGCAATAGCTTTTTCATGGACAACAAAGGTTTTGTTAGTTGGTTGGTATTTTTTTTTGTTGGGGTATTTTTTTGGGGTTTTTGTTGGTTTTCCTGGAGAGCTAAAAACAGTCAAACCAAAGCAGACCATCAGCACAAGGAGAGCTGTCACACACCACCAGCAGTATCAGCCCTACTCTGTGCTGCTGCAGTGATGGTTTGTGCTGGAAAGACCTTGGCTGGATGCCAGGTGTCAATAAAGCCACTCTTATCAGTTCCCTTCTCAGCTGGACAGGGGAGAAAAAACGTGTAACAAACCTCTCTTGGGTTGAGATAAGGACAGGAAGAGATCATCCATCAATTAACATCATGGGCAAATCAGGCTTAACTTGGAGAAATTAGAAATTGCCAATAAAATCAGAGTAGGGTAATGAGAAATAAAACCATTCTTTAAACTCCTTCCCCCCAACTCCACCCTTCTTTCTGGGCTCAACTTCACTCTTGATTTTCTTTACCTCCCGAGCAGTGGAGGGGGGATGGGGTGTGGGACTTGAGGTCAGTTCATCACACATTGTCTCGGCCACTGTTTACCCCTCAACTCTCTTTCCGTGCTCCTGTGTGGAGTCCCTCCCATGGGACACAGTCCTCCATGAACTTCTACATGAGCCCTTCCCATGGGCTGCAGTTCTTCATGAATTACTCCAGTGTGAGTCCTACCCACAGGGTGCAATGCTTCAGGAACAGAGTGCTGCAGCGTGGGTCCCCCACAGGATCATAAGTCCTGCCAGCAAACCAACTCCACTGCTCCTCTACACTGCTCCTGCCAGGAACTTGCTCTAGCATGGGTTTCCCACAGGATCACAGCTTCCTTTGGGGACATCCACCTGCTCTGGTGTGGGATCCTCCATAGGCTGCAGGTGGACATATGCTCCACCATAGGCCTCCATGGGGTGCAGGGGGGATAACCTGCTTCACCGTGGTCTTCACCATGGGCTGCAGAGGAATTTCTGCTTGGGTGCCTGGAGCACCTTCTCCCCCTCCTTCTTCACTGACCTTGGTGTCTGCAGAGTTGCTTCTTTCACATGTTCTCACTCCTATCCCCAGATGAAGTTTTCTCTTGTACAGTTTTTTCCCCTCTTCTTAAATTTGCTATCACAGAAGTGCAACCACAGTTGCTGATGTGGCCTTGGCTCTCTTGGAGCTGGCTGGCACTAGATTTATTGTACATGGGGAAAGCTTCTGGCATCTTATCACAGAAGCCACCCTTGTATCCCCCGCAATAACAACACATAGGCACACAACAGTATCTGCTTGAAAGATCTAGTAAGGTGAAAAGCCACAGATGTTATGGTTTTGTAGGAGCCCTGCAGGCTCAGGAATCTGCATCTACTTTGTGTCTGCTTCTAAGCCCGGTTGTGCTGGTCATGAAGGATTTTTTTGTCAACACTTTCGTAGTGTTTAAAATACCCTTTGCTATATAAAATGTGCTGGTTTGGTGCCGAGATAATTAAAGTGGTATGGCCTCCAGTGTGTGTGCACTGCCCCAAGCACCAGTAAGTCAGAAATAAGTATGCTTATAAAAATTGTTCAAGTAAGTTACATTGGGAGAAACCCCTCTATTTCAGTTTGAAGAAGTTTAAGGTAAGGCTGTTCCTCTTGAAATGTTTCAGTTAAAAAATTATATACCCCTGAAAAAAGTTTCCTTGGATATAAAAGCTGAACATAGCTTAGCTTCTAGGTAAGGCTTGGATTGTCTTTCTGTAACCCAGTAAAACAGAGGTAGTGATTTACCCCAGCCTTGCACAGACTTTTTTGTGTTTCCCTGGCCTTGTGGTTTTTGACAGAGCAGTTACACATGGCTTTTCATAGGCTCTTAAAAGCATCTTCTGTTAGGAAATGCTATCCAAGGCCACCAAAGCAGTGGTTAACGACAGAAGAACCCAAACCACTGTATGTAGAGCCTCCATGGAGCTTTGATGTAACTTGCACCTGCGTCTCCTGAAACTTCTGCTTCTCTCTTCCTGGCCTCTGCCCATTAGCCAGAACAGGAAGAAAAGGATATTTGGAAAACTGAAGATGTTTTTGTGTACCTTTAGTGCAATGCCAGGAGGGCTCTAATATTGCCTGTGCTCTTCGGTTTCTTTCTCCATGCTTTCTGAATGTCCATGGGGCTTTCTTGGGATGGTAAGCTGTCCTTCCCTACTCACCGATTCTCATAGTTCTGTGATTTACACACTGTATTTCCTCTGTAATTTGTGTTCAGCTGTGCAGACATCCAGGTGTTGCTTTGATCAGCATTATACAACCTTAAAGACAGCAGACAATACTGAAACAGAGACTGATGGTTTTTGATATGAAAAGCAATAGGATGTTTATCAGTTGTCAACTAGGGGCCATGAGGCAATAAAACCAGTAACAGTTGTAGCAACTCCAAAAATACAAGCTGAAAGCAATAGGGACTCCACTTTCTCTAATCCCCAAAGGCTTAAGATCCATGCATGAACTGGAAAAATACACTGTATAATAATACAGAAACAAACATTTATGAAGGATTAGAACTGATGCCGGTTGAGTCCTACCCTTTCTAAAATGAGAAGATTTCCATATATCTGTGGAAGTGTTTGAGCAGGTATTTTAGGGGACAGGGAGCTTCTTTGTTGAGGAGAGTCTGTCACTGAAAGCACTGAAAGCTGCAAAATTCTTAACATTGGGAAAGGTTCACCTGCTTTAAGGCAGTCCCTTAAAGAGGACTTGGGTAATCACATGGTTCTGATAACTGTGAATTTGCATGATGTTACTGTTGATGCATTTTGTCAGATATGGCTTGGAGGTGCTAACAGCTGAACCTAGAGATTTTGTTGCCAAACCAAAGAAGCAGAAAGGAAACCTCACTGACTCCTCTGCCCCGAATTAATGAGCGCTGAACAGTGTTTTAGACTTCCATGGAGGTGAAAGTCATTCTATCCATCCTAGCAGTCACCTAGTGCTCTAAAGGCCTCTGCAGGCATGTAACTGGACTTTTGTGGATTTTTATGGCACATATCCTTTCTTCTATCCTTGGCAGAGAGAAGAAATGAAAATCCACCTCATAGAAATTGTGCTGTCTGAATCAGTTGGCCTGTGTTCACACGTGTACCTCCCCATGCCACTGCTGAAATCTGCTGGCATCTACTGGGGTGCACCCCGTCTTTGTATGTCATACCTATTCCAACCAAAATTTAGATTTACATTATATACAAAAGATTATTCTGTAAAGTACATTAGATCTCAATGGTTAGAAACATCCTCCTAAGGCTAAGGCCTTTTCTGCTCTAGGGAGATTTTGGTAGCTGTTCCAATTAGAGCACTAAAGACAAATACTTAAGGATTTAAGGTGAAGAATGTTAAATATATTAAGTCTTTAATGATGGGATTGCAGGGGAATGAGGCCAATCCACAGCCCTGTGTCTCTTATTCCTAAAATCAAGAACAAATTTAAAAAAAACACCCTATGCTTAGTTTGTTTTATTTGCTCTTTGGCCATCCAACCTGAGGACTGAAAACTCTAACCCATCCTCAAATCAAATCTGGAGGCTGCCTGCAATTTCGTTCTGGACGCAGGTGGCACACTTCCACCCTGCCGAGTTACACATTCCTTTGGGTCCAGAGTCTCATCTTGCAGTCACACTCTAGCACTGTTCCCATGTACCAGGTCAATTTAGTTCATGTAAGTAGTTGGTTTTAGCAGCTGTAATGTCAGTGACTGTAAATGTCAGTGAGATTTTTGGCACAGGGTTCTTGACCTCCTTCAGAGTCGGAGTGGATGGTTTTTTTCTCCCTACAACAAGCAGCCCCTCTAAACCCATGGAAACCTCAAGGCAGTGTGGCTGTGCAGGCTGAAGCATCACTAGGTCACGGAGCACCTGCACAAGTGTGAAGCTCAAAACCCACTAAGCAATGGGAGAAAGACATGCTGGGAGCTGGAATGTGCTGGTGAGGGAACACTTTCCCCTCACTGCAAGTTGTGTCCATCTCCCTGCAGTAGCAGCAGAAAGAATACCTGGGAAAAGTAGAGAAACATGATTCGTGCTAAATAATGACTAGCAACACCAAGACCTTTGAAGCTCATTCATACACCACTCAACTCATGGATCACCATGTGCAGCAGTAATTTTTCAAAATCATTCAGACTGGTTTACATGACCACTCTTTGATTCCAATCACTCAAAACAACATGGTGGGGGTATTTTTTAAGTCCTTTTTTTCTTTATTTGGACAATATATATACACATATGTACAAAAAAAAATCTACTACTACTTTTTTTTTATTTTCTTTTTTTTTTTTTTTACAATTTCAAGTGATTTACAAAACAGGACAGCATTATAACTTATAAAGGATACGAATACTGTACAAAAATAAAACTGAGTAAACTGTTGGAAGTTGGTATTTTACAGTGTTAGAGATCACTAGTCTGTAAAACAGCATTTTGAAGTATGTGTCCAGCCTGGTGTATGCTGGGCAAAGTCTATCTGCAAACTGAAAACAGATCTGCAATACAGGTCATGAAAAGCTATTAAAAAAAGAAGAATGTTATATAGCTATACCTTTAAAGCTGTGACTTCTTTATAGTAAAGGGCTTTCTTAACCAAGGAGAGGAGCTGTCCTAACATAGTCACTATTATTTCCAAAATAGTAGAAGTACATATGGTATTAGAGAACCTGATTTTCCTTTTCTTTTCCAACATTTGCAACACTCTTCTAGATGCAAAAGACTAACCTGTAGTTTATGTTAAAACCACTGTTTGCTTTTCCTAAAGAAAAAAAAGAAACAAACTCCAAATTAACAAAACAATAAAACGAAATCTCCAAAACCGATCATTCTCAATTTCTGCTAGTGGTTAATGAATCACATCAATCCCGCCTGTCCAATGCTGAAATACAGCAATTGGGTTACCACTTAGGAAGGTTTTTTTCAGAAACAGGATCTTGTCACACGTAATGATGACACGCACTTGTACATCTTGTTGTCCCATGGGCCAAAGTACCCACTGCCTCTTGATTCTTTCAGACTTGGTAGGAACAACGATGTTTCTTTAAATGTGCATTCTACCCCAAATATGCAAGGTGGAAACCATAAATCTGGCCTTATACTTCCATGTATTGGTTAATCCTGGTAGCTAAGTGCCCTAAACATCTTTGTACTAATTTAGGAGCTGCTTATCAGCTGTGGCTTCCCATTGTTGTGGCTACGATGTGAGAGTGTGGTGTATTCACAGGATCAGGCCTTAATTTTCCAAGTGCTGCATTTGCCCTACAAAATGGCAACAATCCAGACTGCAGGACTTGAAAGTTTGCTTGATCTTCACAGAAAAGAATGAAGATAGATGTGCATGCATCTTTGAATTTCATTAGGCTCGTGTGACCCTGGACCCCACTCAACAAGGCAGCATTAACAGTACTGGTGAGCAGAACAATTTCTGTATTTCTAGACCAATAAAAATACAAAGGCTACCTATTTTTATTAGGAAGAATGTTACATCCCTAAGACTCAATTTGGACACCAGAAATTAAAGTTCGGTTTCTAAAATAAATGTTTCAAAAAGCTGAAACGGAGGTAGAAAGTGTGCTTAGTTTCCTGATGTCTTCACTGAAGAAAACACATCCCCTTTTTATTCCATAGACTGCTCAATATCCCTAGTGCCTTAAAAGCAGCTCTCTTCACATAGACGGAATTTATCATGAACTACACAGGTAAAAACACTATATGCAGATTTCTAATGCCAAATGCCATATATAACTGTAGAAGAAAACACTCTACTCTCTGAGTTCATTTTTTTTATGTTTGTTACTAGGAAGCAAGCTTTTTATCAGGTAAAACAATAAGATACTGCAAGTGTAATAACAAGATTTTTATGTACAGAATTTTACAAGATTACCTAAATTAATCTGCAGTGGAAACACTCTAGGTTTCAGTGTGATTACTCAAAAGATGAATTTGGCCTTAGGTCTCTGTAGGAGGGCTGCACCTCCCCTTCCTCTTCTAGGGGAAGAGGAAGGGGTAAAATCAAACAGGAGAAGAATGTTTCTGGAAAAGAATAATGTGTAAACAGAATTCTCCCTCTATAAGCAGCTGGAGAAGGGAAAGAAAAAAGAAATCACTCATAATCTCTAACAGTTCATGCTTTTAACATTAAAAAATTAATGTAATGAAATATTCAGCTAATGACCATGACCTAGAAGTTTTCCTTCACTGATCTTTTTGCTCCTCTTAAAGAGCAAAAAAAAAAGCTTTAAAACAGAAGTAATATTGCCTTTATCAGTCTTTGACCTGCCATGCATGATGCGGGTACAACACAAAGTACCAAGAGAGGCTTATGTTGTAAGGAGTATTAAGACACACCTTCTGTGCTCTGCTTCCAATTAGCTCATGGTTTTTCCCCAGTAGTTTACAGAAACACCAAGCAAGAGACACAGGAGCCCATCCAAAGTGCTCCTTACAATGACTTCAGCTGTTTTCATTAGCATAGTGCTCTTAAGGAAAGGTCTACTCTCTCCATATGCACACACAACCCCCACAGGACTCCATGGGAGTTAAGCAAGGGCATGAAGAGAATAAATCTTTAAGGCAAGTGCAGGAAGACAAAAAGCCTTTAAAAAAGCAGCAGTTTATAAAGATGGTAGCTGCTGTTATGCATCCATTCAAACAAAACACAGCAGAATAAAGCACTGTTACTGGCATTTCTATAGTACAGTACTGTATTTATTGACAAATTAAAAGTATAGGATCAATTGAGAAATGTATGTTTCTGCTCCCATGCTCCTGCCACATTATCTAGGCTGGCTTGTATTTTTACAGGTAAGCGAATAACAGCTAAATACATATATAGCCAGAAAACAACCGAGCTGTTGTGGTTTTTCTTTTTTTTTTTTTTTTTGCTTTAAGTATCTGCTTGAATTATACATGTTTTTACTGAAAAAGTGCAACTTATATTCAAAAGTATAGTTAATACAAAGAAAAATTTAAAAGACCCATTTCCTCTAATGGGCATTCTTGAGTATAAATTCATCTTACCTCAGTATACCAATCAGAAGATAACAGCAACACATGTAATGTTTCTCTTAACAGTCTCTTTAAAATGCAGGATCATTCTGAGACAGAAGTAAGCCCACTTCTACAATGTGCTATGGAGTTTTTATCGGAGAGTTATTTATGAGACTTGGAAAGTGGTTTTACTTGACAAACTCTAAATACAAGCAGCATTACACTGTTCAACAAAACATGTTCATGACACAGCAATCACAAAGACTTTGAGGTCAGGCTACTGTGGTGGCACAGGCCAGATGAATCAGTATGTACACCAGCATCAATGCTTTACATTAAAGGAAGTGGTCACCTCCATTGCTGGCCATCCCCTCCCTCCTTTCATCCCCATAGTCCACTTGATCCATACCACTGTCCCCAGTGCAGGTGGGGAAGGTGGGGCACAGAGTACATTTTCATTTTTTTAATGTTGGTTACACATGCTTTCAGTTCGCGAGGGCAACCAGTGCCACAGCGGATGCTTATGCTCCGGTGCCACTGCCTGCATCCCCACTGCGGTTTGCCTCCCTCCCACCCCTCCCTGCCAGGGTGGAAGGTGCCCTCACAGCCCTGCCCTCACAAGGAGCTGCTGGAGCTGGATTTTTTGGATCGCTTGATCATGCTGGGGTGAAATTCGGTGTGGCGGCGGGCATGCTTTGTCAGGTGGTCGCTCCGCATGAAGCGCTTCTCACAGAGCGGGCACCGAAACTGTTTCTCACCGGTGTGGGTTCGGTAGTGCCGGGTGAGCTCATCTGAGCGGGAGAACTTTTTAAGGCAGTCAGGCCATGTGCATGGGAATGGTCGCTCGCCTGCAGGGAGGGAAGAATGACAAGAGATTTAGCAGGGGGGTAGAAGTAATGCAGGCCTGCACGTACCAGCTTTGCCGAGGAGCTGGGGAACACGCTGCTGAGGGGAAAAAGCTGCTTTTGTTTCCTGCCATGGTGCCAGCGTCTGTGGAGTTGTTGATGACTCGCTTCATCAGGTTTCAGTCTCACCTCCAGCTGAAGCCAAACACACCCCCCCCCAACTGCATGAAACTTGTACTCAGTAGAGAACCTTACACGACCCCAAAGACTGTCAAAACAACAGATGAGCTCTGCCTGTGCCTGTACGTTTTTTATGTTCGGCTCACTACAGCAGTTTTGGAAAGGAGCACCAGTATTATTCCTCTGACACTTCCATTCTGCTGAGTAAAATAATCTGTAACCGTTAGAAAAGAAGCCAACAGAAATCCTTCACCCAGAACAAGTCATTCCAGCCTAGGAAGAACTGAGCGGGGAGGGATCAGTGAGGGTGGTGCAGCCTCAAGGCAGCAAACACATTAGAGCAAAACCACTGTGGCTGCAGAGAGAGGTCCCATGACCCCCTCTCCTCCCTGAAAGCCCTAGAGAGTCTCTCTTAAATAACACAGTCGTTTTTGTGGTTTAGGCTCCTAATGATACAGTGCCCCCTGACAGGCGGCTGCTACGTTCCAGACCTACCTGCACGCAGTAGAGCTGCAGCCAGACAAGCATGACTGTGCAGGTTGCAGCAGCCCCCCGTGCAGCACAGCTGCTTCCCCTGCACCTTCTTCCCTCACCTTGTGGAAATGCTGGTCCTCAGTCAGGGGAGAAGGATACAGAGCGCAACACAGCCAGTTGCTTTGAGCATGGTGGAAGCACAGCTGCCAGCCATCCCAATCCAGGGCTGTTTTTTTTTTAAATAAACTGGTTTCTTGGCTTTCTGCTGTATGCTTTTAGACATGGTTGGAAGCCTTTCTGAAAAACCACTAGCTGTATAAAAGAAATTATTAAAATGGTACATAGGTTCACACATGCATGAAGGCCATGACCGTAGTAGCTACACAGCCAAGCACCACCAGGAGCCATGCAGAGCACTTCATCAGTGCACGCCTCCTTCCCCTGGCTTTGCCCTACTCAGCACCTGCCCTTGGCAGCTGAGGCAAACATTTCACTTGCACTGCTCTTTTGCTATCTATCTCACGGTTTCTGTCACAGCTCCTGAAAGCTGGCAGCAGTAGGAGGTGCAGAACAGCTTTCTAGCTCCCCTTGGGGATGTGAGAGAAGTACTATACATCTTGTATGTGTGGAGGCATCGAGTATATGGCTCTATGTCAGGCACTTACAGAGCGGTGGAAGCAGCTCAGGCAACCTGTCCCATCCTCAGAAGGCACATTTCAAGCTATCTACCTCAGGACAGCTCTTCAGCCTCCAGAAGTGTCTAACTGCAGTATAGGGAGATCAGGTGCCTAGGGTTGATAACAAAGATCATAGTCTTTGGGGTGCAGCATGTATTTTAGGCACAGTAGTATCCAACCCATATGCCTAAAAGAAGTTTTTTGAATCTGGTCCCATCTAGCCCTTAAGAAACTGGGGTCCCCACACCCTCCCTCCCTGGAATTGCAAATGGGAAGACAAAATGGACCTCAGTTACTGGAATTTCCCCTGAAACATAATGGGAGCAGTGTGACTTCCACCATTGCTACTCCATATACTCATTTCACTTGCCAGGGGAAAGCACTTTTATGTTATGCAGTGTAACCACAAAGCCTAGGGGAAAGGCAGGGCTTGCTTACACAACGATGCCTTGTGTATGTTTGGCACCACACTCCCCATGGAACCAGCTCTGAAGTCAGCAAGGGGAGTGCCAAAGGTCACAGGGATCTTGGCGTGGCCGAGGCATGCCCTGCTACTGAGGAGCGCCGCCGTGCGCTGCGATGGCAGATGCAGCAGAGATCGCTTCCAGAGACGAGCAGCTGCACTCCCTCAGAAGCACAGGAGCTACCACCGGCACCTGCCACCCACTGCTGAGCCCACAGGTACAGTGGCGGAGAACAACTCCACCACCTCAGCCACACAAGCTCATAGAGGCTGTCACAGCCACACTGTACATCTGAAAGTAGGCCAGGCATAATCCCTGGCACCAGGACGCATTAAACTCCAGGCTTCCCAAAGCAGAGAGAGAAGGGGGAGGGAGTCTTTTCTAGCCCCTCAAGGGTTGTCTCTGAACCTGAAGATCTGCTGCTCCATTCAGTCACAAAGCCCTAATCACTGACATGAGGGCTGGTACTTCAGTAATAGACTACATAGGTGCAGAACAGGAGTGGAGTGCACATTCAGGAGGCTTATAAGACAAGCTAGAGATGCTTGATGACATGTGATGAACTCAGCAAAGCTGGTTGCTGTATTTGCTGTTTGCATTTGACACGCTGTTTTTTAAAAGCAGCACAGATGTTTGTGGAAGAGTCCTCACATCAAGCAGGTATGGCAACTGCATACAACCTGGCAGCCAATGGCACAGAGAGCTCCATCTGAAGATAATGGATTTCTGTGTCATCTCTCAGTCAAGAAATATCTTTTCCACATTATTTTTGCCCTTTAGTTTTGGGAGTAGCAATGCTACAAAAGCTTGAAACACACAGAATGAACTATCAAAACAGGGTGCTATTATATGTCATTTGTTTTGGTAGCAGCACGCCTTTTACATCTTAAGATATGCCTTACATAAGATTTCCATCAAGGGATAAAAGAATGGTCAATGGTATATCGTGATACCTTAAAATTATGTGTGATAAGATCTGAGCACAAGAGATCCAAGATGTAAATAATTTTATTTAAATATACATATATTTATCTCCAGTGTGGCACTCGAAGTAACAAGTAAAACAATCTGATTTACACATTACAGGAGCAGATGCATCTGCAAAATTCCCATTCTTCCTCCTGTGTGCCACTAGGAACACAGTGGGAAACAGTTTATGCTAAGCACAAGCTACAGGTGGCTTTTCACAGGTCTTCTCTTAAAGGATTCCTGCTCCTGCACCCCTGGCTTTAAATCCTCTATGGACAAAAATGCCATTGCAGAGCCTTTCAATCTTTGCTTTCTTGCTTCACCTGACCTTTTCTCCTTGCTTCTGCTCCCCCACCCCCTACCTCAAACAGTTAGCTGCTTCTTTCTCTGCAAGTTTAAACTCTGCATCCAAACTGCTTTGTATTACCTGTAGTAGGTCCACCTTGTTTTATTCCATTTCCATTTTATTCTGAATAGATGGTAAATTATTAAGATTTTTTTGCCCTACTCTGGGGCGTTTCATATTTTCCTACACTTTCATCTCATGCAGTAAGGGTTTCTAAAAAAAAGAGTGGGCATTAGCAGACTTGTTCATAGTGTACGTAGCACTGGCATCGTGATTCATTATCTCCCTTCTCACTACGAAATACTGCTTTGGATGTGGATGACGGAGGTTAGGAACTGCAGTTTGTGGTGGCTTTAACGAGGATAAACTTGTTCAGATGAACAAGGGATAGAGAAGTTTTGAGTGGCTTTTTTTCTGGGAGAAAGGAGGCTGTGTTTGAAAAAGCTGAAGACAAAGTTGATGATCACACACTTCGGCAACCTTCCTGGCAGGTAACAAAACATGTACTAGGACTGGAACACATTGAGCTTCTGTGGTGGAATAAAGTACTAATTTTACATGAATTACTATAACAAGTTGAGCACTGGCTTTACCAAAGACATTCAGCGATTGCTGATGGTGTGGACAGAAGTCTGGTCAAGGTGAACGGTTTGCTAGGCTCACACTGTCTTTCTTGCTGATAGAAATAAGGTTGAACACAGTCATGAGTTTTGAGTTTGGCACTACTACGGGCTAACGCAGAACAGTTTGCTGTCACATAATGCTAATGACACTGCTTCACACATTAACGAGAAAGCGAAATTGGCCGTATCGACAGCTGCATGAGCGGACATCTAATTCGACACCCTTGACTGGCTTGCCTTACCAAAGATGAGACCACAAAGCCCATGGTGTGATCAGGCTGCCTGGCCTTCATAGCAGCAACTATTTTAAGTATCAAAACTGAAGAAGAGTTCAGAGTTTGACTTCTGTGATGTGATGTTCTGTGCACAACTCCCACTTCATGCCCAGCCGCTGACACAGCATGGCTAGCCTCCCTCCTGCTGCAGGGACGTCCACCTTGTCCTGAAGTCCAGCTGGACAGAACCGCAGCAGGGCTGATCCTTCCTGCCAGAAACACAAAGCAGCTGATGGGAAACACGGAGAAGGGAAAGCACACAAATATGGAAAATGCAAATAGTGAAATCTCTTGCCAACAGGTGAGAACAAAAGCACTTAGAAAACAGGACTGGCATAATCAGCTCTTCATGGTTCTGATGAGAGAATCTAATCCCCACCTTCATGTTCCGAGATCCTCCTTTACCCCTGTGGCTGCCAGAGCTTGAGATTTCCAACAAAATCTTGGTACCCTAGGAATAACTAGTCCTGAACCATAGTCCATGACTCAGAGATGACAGTGATAATAATTTTTCTTTTTTTTTTTTTTATCTCCTGTAATCCTACTCACTCGTGTTTTTCAGTGTCTCCTGCAATATAACAGGATCCCTAGGCAGATGTCAAGAACGTGGTCCGGCTTACTGCAAGATGTGGGGAAAAAAAAAAGGCAGGCTATCTTCCTGGCTGCAGAACAGCTATCTCAGTCCTCTCACTTTTTCCCCCCTCAGTACTGTGCTTGCCCCACACATCCCAGATGAGCAGTCTCCTGCGGGACACTGGATTTGGACTCAGTGTCCATGCAAAACATATTCTGCTGAAGATTGATCCTACAGACATCAATGCATCCACTTTTGGGCAGTGACCAGAAGCCTTTCAAACAGCTTTCTTCTCTACTGAGATATTCCAAAATCAGATCATTAAAACATGGGGCAACCCCATGGTATACATGCTAGCGTGGAACAGCTTAGAGCAATATAATCAGTGAGGAATCTAATGCCGTGTGCCTAAACAAGGGTTTCTGCAACACCTAAACTGTAGCTTATCAGGTCTGGCAATAGATCAAACAGACACGACCTACATGATAGGCAGCAGGCTGATGGGTTGCAGCAAGGGGTTTACTCTACAAGTGCTCAGGACTAAATATCCCAATACAATTCAGACATTGTTTCAGGAAGTACTTAGACTACTCTGACATCCTCAAAAGCACTACTCAACAGCTGCTTGCAAATGCAGGTGTCTGAGTCACTTTCAAAAGACCAGATTGAAAACCACCTGCTGAAACCACCGCTGCAGAGCTGCTGGGAGCCTAAATCCCAGTGAGATGCAGTGCTGCTGTTACTACCCACGTGACATAGCATCAGACACAAGGGATACCCTTACAGCTTCTCTGCCAGACCACAACCTTCCCTGCCTGTCTCTGGGGCTTCCTTTGGGGACTTCCCAGGGAAGCCACCTGGGAGAGGAGATGTCCTCAAACCTCACCAGAGGGTTAAATCTACACTTTCATGGCTGAGAGGCGTGCCCTCAGCAAAACACTCTTGGGTGCACAGGAGAAGTTCCCAGCTCCACTCCTTTCCTATGTTATTTCCATTCAAGCTCCCCTGTTTTGCAGAAATACTTAAATACTAACTAAGCAATGAAGATAGACTGACTCCTACCCTGGTGCTTAGGGCAGTTACTTGGAATCAGTCAGCAGTGGGCTTAGGCTCCTGTCCTGTCTAAATGATTAAATCTATGCTTGCTAAGGGGCAACAGCTCTGCCAGGGAAGGAGGAATGTGATCTTGCATGCATTCAGAAAGATAATATACTTTTTGTTATTTCACAATGCATTTATTGCCCAGTATTTCAAAGATTGTTCCCTCAAGTTTAAAGTATTTAAGGAGTGCTTTCAGGCTATTCACAGTCATCAGGACTTGAATATAGATGGCAAACTATGCTACCACAATTAAACACTATCTGAAGTGTGCTTTGCCATCATTACCCCAGCTTCTGGCCGTTTAATCTCAATTTGGACCCTCCCTTCTCCTCCAGCTGCAGGTTCGGGAACTATGCGAGGCCACAAGGGGGGCAACCTGGTGCACAACAGCCAATAAAAGGGAATCGTTCCCACAGGGATCCTAACAGCTGAAGCTGCGAGACATATAAGCTCACAAGAGCAGGTGACACCCACCACATGATTTTCAATGCCACAGTGCAACAGTATGCAGGAACTAGGTAAAGCTGCATTTTCAATATATCCATCTGGAAGCAAGAGTCACACTCTTACAGATAATGCCTGCTCACTGCCTCTCTGTCCTACATGTGTACTTCTCCATGCTGATTCAATTAATATAGAAAGTTTTCTGGAGTGCTTTACACCTGGAACACATACATTTGCTTAATGTTTTTAATTTTTAGCAGAAAAAAACAAACCAAAAAACAGAACAACCAGGAATCAGGCAACACAACTAAATCTTGAGGATTTTTGCCTACCTTACTCAGCTGTCAAGGCGAGACCTGGAGACATGCCCATTGGAACTCCAGCAATTTGCACGTTTGCATTAACCCTTGAGAAATGGGTTTCAGACAGAGCTCTGAATCCAGTAAAAACTGTCCTGCTAGCTCTGCTTTCTGTTCTCCAGTCTTTTTCTAAAGGATCTGGCAAACTGACGTTGCATGAGCTGGATAAGAGTGGCTTAAAATGTTAAATTTCAGACTATGCTCCCACAAAATACCCAAAAAAGCTCCCAGCAAGCAGAGGATTGTCAACACGTCAGCATCTGTACAGACTGTTGAGCTAGAGATAATCTAGAACACAAATAACGAAGCAGAACAGTCAAAGCTGAACCGATATGGGGGCTGGATCAATGCCATGATACCTAGATTGAAGCATTAGGCAGCTGCAGTGCTTCTATTCTCTTTCTTCCAGAAGTGCTCCTCAGCTTCATTGTGCAAACTGCCAACCCACAGGTCTACACCTCTGTCTACAGCCTACAGCCCTCCTTACCAGACTCTGGTAAAAGCTAAATGCCAGGAGGTCCCAAGGGTGCCATCAGCTGCTAGATGTAACAAAGCTCTTGGTATTGTTGTTACGGTCTACACAATGATACAGCTGGCTGAAAAACTCAGCTGAAGAGGGAGAACTTTTCACATTGTTCTTTGTGTGTCTAGCCTCTTCGTTAAGGGCACCTGATGCAGATGTGAACTTCCCACTGATCTGCAGCACCACAAACTAAGAATCATCTGGAAATTACTTCGCCGGGCAAGTAAACTCCTACAAGTCCTGCATAAGGAGGCATCTCATCAAACAGCTTCATGGTACCTTTTCTGTCCCTCTTCCCTGACCAGGAGGATCTGCTCTCAGTGGCCACGTGCCCTTTAACTGGCTTGAGGGTTTTTTCTCCTGCCAGCTTCTCTCCCCTGTTGGTAACTTGTCCTTTGCAACACACTCCCTGCCCAGACCTTCTGACTGAGATTGCCTGTTTGTTCTCTTACGCTTTCATTTTCCCTAGAAACCCTCTGGCCTGTATATCCCTCTCCATTAAGCTATCCATCCATGTCCCACCACTACCATTGAGGCTAACAATAACCCTACATATCAACAGCCAAAATTAAACGTCTGAAACTACCTATTTAGAGGAGTTTGTGCATTTTCAAGATAACTCTCCACATGGCTGTTGCTGCTCATCATTTTCTTGGTCAGTGAGTCCCTTGCTTTGTCCTGACCTCTGCACCGCTTCCAGGGCTCCAATCTTGTGCATGTCTTGATGATGCGTCTGGGCCTTTTTCTATGGGAAAGTCTGCAAGACTTTGTCATGCCATCTCAAGACTCTCAAGAAGACATGCCACTCTTAATCACTCCAGCCACCACCAGACTTCATCAGAATTTGTGTGTCCTATACTCCCTTAACAACATTACGGACAGGGAAACCATCACGTTGTAGAGCTATCCTTCCACCTGACTTCCTGACACCTAGCTTTTGGCTTGTGAGCCGTCAAGGATAATGCTGCCTTTCCTCTCCTACACCATGCACCTTAGAGACGTTACTGGGAACAACTCATGCAGAACAACCTTACCTGTAATGCCCTTCCTGCTCAAGGCACCATAATTAAGTAATAAATTCCAAATTATTTCTGCATGGTAGTGAGCGGGCAGGGGAGGCAATAGTTCAATTTTAGTGATACGCTTGTCCCAGTATCCCCAGGCCTTTCCAAATTAACACATTTTGAATGCTGGTACACACATGACAGAATGAAGAATCATAGAATCATTGAATCATAGAATCACCAGGTTGGAAGAGACCCACCGGATCATCGAGTCCAACCATTCCCACCAATCTTTAAACCACGCCCCTCAGTACCTCATCCACCCACACCTTAAACGCCTCCAGGGACGGCGAGTCAATCACCTCCCTGGGCAGACCGTTCCATTGCCCAGTGACCCTTTCAGTGAAGAATTTTTTCCTTATGTCAAGCCTGAACCTCCCCCGGCGGAGCTTGAGGTCATTGCCTCTTGTCCTGTCCCCTGTCACTTGGGAGAAGAGGCCAGCTCCCTCCTCTCCGTAGAAATAGCATGGGCCTGGTGAGGAATCAAAGAACTATCTCCTTGGAAACAGGCAGAGTTCAGGCTTCTTTGATTTCTTCCTACAAACCCCACTCAACTAAGGGACACTAAGTTCAGTAGAATTGGCGGCACGAGCGAGGAAGCTGTTTGCCAAAGTAAGATGTGCAGTGCCATCCACTGACCTTTTTCTCTTAAGATCAATACAGAAAATAGTTTCTGATGCATGGCTAATATGGGTCTTCTGAAAGTTGAACTAGAGTCCCAAGCAGTTACAAAGGTATTTTTTAGTCTCTGAAATACAGAATGCCTTTGAACTAACAAGTTTAAAGAATCATTAATAAGATACAGACCCCTAATCTTGCAGCATCAAGTCCCTGGTCTTCTACTCGTCCACCTTTACTTAGTATTTCATTCTTTGGTTTGCATTAGCTCACTAAAGACGGTGTGCTGCGTTTTCAGATTCCCACCATTACACACTGCACAGAGGAGTACCCAGAGCATTCCAGCTTGCTCAGTTAGTGACTAAAGAGAGCTGTGGCTACAAACTCACAAGTCTGAACAAAAATCCTAAAGCTACTTCCCAAGATAGGGAGAATGACATTAAATATTAAAAACTTAAGACCAGGAAGCTCCTACTGGAGGCTGTGTACCTACTTCCACCCACTAAAGGATATGCAGCAGTAAGAAACCCAGTTGGTGGCTCACTGAAAAAATGGCAGGCAGATTAAAGTGACTCAAGAGGCTCAGATAGATGAGAGAAACTACTTGCAAAAAAAAGGAAAGAAAATGGTACTAAGCACTAATGTTCTGCAATATACAGTTAAGAATAACTCCAGAGGTCCCACTGTTGCTAAGGAATTGTTCTGCCATCTGTAAAAATAATTAACATTAGCAGTATCATTTAGCATTTCCGTTAGCTACAATTAGTTGTTCACATTAGGAAGCTCTGAAAGTTCATTACTGCTGGATGTCTGTAGTGGTTGTAATCACACAGAACTACTGTGGTGGTATATCAACGCATCTGATTCAAACATCTCTTACTTGGAGCTAAGGCCACCCACTTGTGAGCAGCACACACTAAACCTCATGCCACTTCTGGAGATACTTATTATAATGCTACTGCTTACAGCAAGTCGTGTGGGTTGTACAGTACATTAATTTACATGTCACCACACAGAACGCTATCCCAGTTGATGTCTATTTTGGTTCTTGTATTGGGGTGGATATCTGAGCATGGGGTAGTAAGTGGAAATGATGCCAGCACGTTTTCCTTGTGACTTGCGGGCCAACGTTTTGCATGGCATCTGTTACATTCAGCCTTCAAAAGAGCATCAGAGCCGCAGTCTTTGAGCCCATAACACAACAACCCTTGGCACCAGTCCTGAGGTCATTACAGGGTCACAACTGACCACCCTTTCCCGGCTCACGGAGACAGTCCTAACTGTCTAACCACAGAGCTCATCTCTGAGCGACATCCAGTAATCCTCCTTCCCCTGATCTCTCAAGCTAAGCACCCAGCGGATCTGCCAGGAGGGCACAGGTAAGCAACTAGCACCGGGTCTCCTCCTCTGCAGTGCACGGAGGCCCGGGCGCAAAGGCAAGCCTGAGCGACAGAAGTCCAGCTGGAGCTCAGACGCGGCCGTGCCCTACCCAGTTAAATGCTACAGCCATGCCCCGTGGTACATTCCTCGCGTGATAAACTCGTTTTGTACCTCACCGCGTACCATCACTGCCAGCAGACGAAACCTCAAAAAAGGAATTGCCATCTACAGAACACATCTGAAGCATGTGAAATAAGTGTCGTCTTCTTTGATCCGCCCCTTTCCAGTCTCAAAAACAACCCTTCAATTTAGAGCTATTTTTAAACAGCCTCGCGTGTTGCGCTGTGACCCCAATTACAATTCGGACGCGAAATGGTTTTTATTGAGACGCTTTCACCAGAGGGGTTAAAAAAAAAAACCCAAGCGAACGGAAAAGTCGACATCGCCGACCCCTCAGCGCTTCGGCAGAGCCGGGGGAAGCGCGAATCGCCTCAAGAGGTGTTTTTTATCCCTGTGTTTCCACGCTGCCACACCCTCCGGAGCCCCGGGGCTCCCAGGATCGGAGCTCGGGAGCAGCGCCCGCGCCTCCCCGGGCGGAGGAGCCGGCGAGCGACCCGGCTCCCCGGGCTGCCCCGCCGGGCGCCCCGCGCCTCGCCCCCCGCATCCCGGCGGTGTCCGACGGCAGAAGGGGCGGCGCCCGCCCCGGCACCTTCGGGGGAGCCCAATTCCGCCCCGCTGCGAGCGCGCACCGGCGGAAAAAAAACCCCAAACAAACAAACAAAAAAAGAAACAAAAAAAAGAACCACAAACACGCTCCCGGCGATTTCCCCACCGAGGTCCCGCACCGGGCGCTGTGCCCCGCCCGCCCCGAGCTCGTTCCGCTGCCCGCGGGACCGCGGCGGCTGGGTGCCGGGAGGGGGGGGAGGGAAGGAAGGGGGGAAGAAAAAGAAAAAAAGAAAAACAAAAACGGAGGGGGAAAAAAAAAGGAAAAGAACCCACCGCAAAGCGGAAAGGCAGGGGGCGGGGGCGCCGGTGGGTTCATCCAAGGACAAGCCCTCGCTCGCTCGCTCCCTCCCCGCTCGCTCCCTCCCTCCGCCGCCGCTGACCTGTGTGCACCCGGTAGTGCGCCTTGAGGTGGGAGGACTTGCCGTAGACTTTGCCGCAGCCGCTGTAGGGGCACTTGTGCCGCTTCTCGGGCGCCAGCTTGCCCTTGGGGGCGGCCCCGGCGGCGCGCAGGCGGGGGGGCGGCCCCGGGGCCGCGCTGCGGGGCGGGCCGGAGCCCGGCTCGGTGCCCGCGTCGCTGTCGGAGCCCGCGTCCTCGTCGGGGCTCTCCACGCTGTCGCTGCAGACGGAGGGGGCGGGCGGCGGCGGCGGCGGCGGCGGGGACTTGTTCAGCTCCAGCAGGCTCTTGGCGATGGCCAGCAGCGCGCAGTAGTCCTTCCAGGCGTCGCGGGGGTCCCGTAGCTCCCGGGCCGCCTCTCCCTCGCCGGGCACCTTCAGCCGCGCCGCCTCGGGCACGGCCGAGCGGTTGGAGATAGAGACGAGGCACTGCGCGGCCACGAAGTCCACGTAGGCGACGGCCGACATGGTGCGGCCGCGCCCCGACGACGGCGGCGGCGGCGGCGGCGAGAGGGCTGTGCGAGCGCTCCGAGGGCGCTCAGCGCGCGCCCGCCGCCCCGCCGCCAGCCATGTCCCGCCCGCGGCGCGGGGTCTCCGCAGGAGGAGGAGGGCGGAAGGCGCGGGGGGAGCGGGGGACGGACTAAATAGCGGGGCGCCGGGCAGGTCCCTGGCCGCCGCGCCCCGGGGGCGGCGCGCAGCCGGCGCTGGGGGGAGCCGGCCCGGGTCCGGCGGAGAGGGGAGCGCCCGGCGCGCGCCCCCCGCCGCCCGCGTGCTCCTGCCCGGGGACGGCCCCGCCGAGTCCCATCACGTCAGATTCGGAGCAGCGCCCCCCACCCCCCCGCCCGCCGCCCCGCTCGCCCCCCCCGATTGGTCAGCGGGCAGGGCCGCCCGGCTCTGTTTACCTGCTCCCCCCGCCGCGCGCGGCGCCCCTTTTCTAGGGGGGGTGTGTCCGCCGCGCGGCCGCCCCGCCAATCCCCGCGCTCCCTCCCCCGGCCGCGTGCTACTCCGGGCGCCCCGCCGCGCCCGTTTAAAACGGCGACATCGAAGGCGGCGGGGGCCGGGGGGAGCGGGGAAGGACTCTGTGTGGGGGGGGGAGGCGCCGCTCCCGCCCGGCCGCAGGATCCGCGGCACCGACTCGGCCGCCCCCCACCCCCCGCCGCGGGACCTCGAGGGGGCGGGGGAGCGCGGCGCCGAGCGGGTTAAGCGCTTCCCCGGGAGCCGCACGGTCCCAGCAACCGGCGGGCCAATGGGAAGTGAGCCGGCTGATGTCACTGGCGGGGGCTCCGCCAATCGGCGCCCGCCCCCCCCGGAGTCCCGGCCGGAGCCTTCCCCGGGATGCGGAGGGAGTTGAATTCCCCCCTGGAAAAGCCGCGCCGGCAGCGGGGCCGGGGGCGCGCGGAGGTGGGGCTGGTTAAGGATGCTCCAGCGAACCCCGAGTAACGTCCCGCAGCGCGGCTCTGGCGTGGGAACGGACCTGCGCTGTGCAACGGGAAAACGAACAACTGTGTTCTGTATCGACCTGTATTAAAAATAAAAAATAAAATAATAAAATAAAAGTTGCCATCGTGCACAAACCAGACGTGAGTTGCGTTAGTTTGTATGATTCTGCTGATTTGCAAATGTCAGGAGAGAGCGTGATGGGGAAAGGCTCGGGCGAGGGAAGAACGCACGAGGCTCCCTGTGCAGTGTCAGTTAGAGTGAAGCCGGGGTGCCTGCGGGATCTCTGTGCAGCCGCCGGACAGAGCGAGATCAAGCCACAGCTGTCCGGAGTCCCCCGCCGAGCCAAGCCATCCACTGCAGCCCGTCCTGCCCCACGAAACGAGACAGGGCCCGGCGGGTAAAGAGCTCTACGTTGCTATTAATCTCTCCAGCTGATGTCATGGGAAAGTGGCTACAGAAATGAGGAAATGTTGCTCGCTTCCTGCAGGAAATGGATCATGTGTAGGGTGATGGGCATCAAATAGAAATCAGGCATAGAGCAATTTACCTCACAAGGCAGCCATCAAGGGATGAATGTCACTTTTGCTCAGTTTTCTGGGCTTCCCCCTCTCCCTCCCGGCTGATCTGAGACCCATTGGCCTCCAGTTCTTACAGGGCACCAGGCAGAATAAGAGGCCATAATATAATACCTGGAACTGATGGGAAGGAGAGAATGTGTTGTTCCTGTACTGCCAACACTGTGAGTAAATATAACTTTTGCTGTTTAGTAGCAGTGGCCACAGCCTTCCTTCAGTCCCTTCAGAGGGGCAACAGCATTTTCCACAGAAAGCTGCACCTTAGTTCGTCACTCTGGCTACCCAGCATGTAGCTTCACATTAACCATTCATCAGCTTTTTCCACAGCACTTTCAGAACTTCTTTGGCTGACACCATCCAAAAGTTCCTTCTAGGAGAGGTCATCACCCACTTTCAGTGACACAAAAGCTGCCTCTCAGGAGATGGTTTGCCTAATCCAAAGCTAACCATCACATTAACAAATCCTCCGCTACATACCCCTTGCATTAAATTATACTCTTCGTAGAGGCAAGTGTTAATAACTAAGGAAAAAAAGCCCAACCTTTTTCTGTTTGCTGGCTTGCTTTGAGCTAACTCTCGCCATGTAATGTAAAGGCTAGAAACTGATCTGTGGTCATTTCCACAATCAGAAAGCATACAGAGCTTTTAAAACAATTCCAGTTTGCCTCCAAGAATACATTGTCTGAAAAAGGCAAAATAACACCTTTCATTTGGAGTCCAAAGCTCCAAGATAATTAGGTCCAAACAACACAAATGATGCCAGTGAAATTTTATACTTGGTAATAGTGTCAAAATGACCGTGGCTGCTTTCTAAACAACAACATGTACCTGCTGAGGAATAGGATTGTGCTCACAAACTCCTTTGTCTCCAGACAATCCAGGTGGTAGTGAGGTCATATCTTTGATTTGAGTGTGGTGATGGTGATGTTTGGATTTGGTTTCAGAGCATCCATTTAATCCATGTTTTTAATTCACGCAAAGTTTGGTGGGGTTTTTTTTTGCAGTACCTGGGCTAATCAAGGATGATTGTTATAGCTCATAGAGATAATACCTTAAACCCACTGCATCACTTCGTTATAGCCCTGACACCTTGGGCGCTTTTGGCACTGAATGGCACTTGCTTGCCAAAGCCTGGAGTCCAAATTCAACCTGCCGGTTATGGCTCCAAAGCAGTTCCTTGTGGGCAGATGTTTGCCCTCTGTGCTGTCCTCAGGAACAGGAACACAGCACATCTGACCGCTCCTTCCCAGTAGCAGAGGTCTGCAGGTGCCAGGTGGAGGTCACTAGCAGCCTTTTTCGAGGCATCTGCTTGTTGTCTGAACCCAAGGAAAGGTGCACAGACAGGAGCTGTTGAGGGGAGGGCAGGGAGATGTTGTAGAGAGGAGTAGCAAAGATGCAAATGAGAACAGAGATTCAAGTGCCTGCAAAGAAGGAGAGGAGATCAAGTCTCTGTGTTGGTGTATGTGAAGAAGGCCATTCTTTCTATGTCTTTTCTCATCAGAAAGGTGCACACAGGTTCTGTGAGAGAGGGAGGAAGAGCTATTTTGGTTTTGAGGATTTCAAAAACATCTTCTGTTTTCAAAAGCAGAAGTTCTCAGAGGAGCAACCATGCCTGATCTCCTTTTCTCCATGACCCGTGAAATGTCTTGTACCCCAACCCAGTGCTTGATGTTAGCCTAAAACACTGCACCCTTTTTAGGAGGATGAGGATGTCCTGAAAGTACCTGTCAGGCATGCTTGGAGAGAACCAAAGACTGCAGGATGCTTCAAGATCTAGTACACTGAAGGGCTTTTCCTGCAAATGATAAGTGTAAATGACTGATAAGTGCTGCTGTGAAGGAGAAGACTTTTTTTTTTTTTTAAGGAACAAGTAGTCGTGTAAAGACTGTCAGGAGTCAGCCATAACCTTGTTCAGCTACTTTCTGTGGGCTTTCTGTGCTTTTCTTGGGCTTTTCCTGAGTGCCCAAGTTTCTTTTCTCATTGGTGTCTTTCTGCCAGGACAAAACAAAGAAATCCATCCTGCTTCTGTATTAATATTTGCTAATATTTTGAAGGCCAGAGGCTCCAAGCTTTATACCGTCTTCTGCTTTGACTCTTTTTCATTCTTTAAGGCCCTTGAAATGATGTGTGGTATAAGCTCCATACAATCTTATGAGATGTTGGGCACTAATCAATGGTTAGAAATGGCTGAAATTACGTGCTGAGATAAATGGCCTGTTTGCTGACCTGTGTTCTTAAAGCCTGTGACTGTGCTGAAAATCTGTTACGTGACTGATATTCTGGCAGTATTACAGAATGGTAATTCAGCGGTCAAATAAATGTGAACATGCTGTCAAGCATTTTACATGTATGTGGTATCTTTCACATCAATGTGTTGCCCAGTTTGCCTATTGTGAAGCCTGGTGCAGTTGGAAGGAACGTTTTAACCTTTTGAAGAAACACATCTCAGTCACTGAACACGCAGGGTGGACAGATAATTGCTGAAGTAAGACAAACCTTCAAATTCAACTCCTCTACATCAGAAGGGGAAAACAAGAGTCAGCACAGCTGATTGCCATATGAAGGCTTGCAAGACACAGTTAAGTATATTAAAACCAGCTTTTACACTAGCAAACTAGCCTTTTATTTTAAAAGCATCCATTAAGTAGAAGGCTACTGACTGAAGACACTTCTGGTCTCAAAATCCAGGAGGATTAGAGGTCTCAAATTCAACTTGCTTTGAGAACAAGCATTGTGGATACAAAGCTGTATCAGAGAATGCATTCCTGTCCCATTTACTACTTAGTGCAGCAAACCATTTGCTATATGAAGTATTCAAGAAGAGACTTGAAGTTTCTCTGTTCTTACCTCAAATTCCTTCTGGTCTAATTCCATCCATATTCTGCATGGCGGAATTGATGACAGGTCTCTGCCTTGAGCTCTTTCTACTATCTTCTGAATCACAGGTGAAGTCCTTAACTGTGACCAATTCTGCTGATCCTAAACCTCAGAAAGAAGGATGACTTCCTCCAGGGGGTTACCTCTTCAGGTGGTAAGCACCCAGGGGACATCTACAGCTGAATGAAATTACAGCCCATGTGGGCATGAAGGATCTGGTTTTAAACTCAGTTTGGGTACCGGTAGCCGTGTAGCCATGACAGCGTTGAAATCAGCATGGGGCTAGCTGCTTCACCACGCACCCACGATCCCAGATGGATCTTATAGCCCACATCAGATACCATCCTTCGCTGTGTGCGTATGGGTGTGCGAGTCTCAAGTTCAAAAGCAAAAAGCTAGACTAACGTTTATTTGTGAACATCTACCTTGTACTGTAGCAAAGACATCCAATAAAAAATGAACTAGTAGCAGAGCCAGCGGAAAACAGATGTGGGATTGTCTTGTGTTTTCCGCTAAGTTTAAAGGATGTGCTTCCACTTGATTCAATGGTTTACACTGTTCAAATAAAGTGATTTTAAAAAAATCCCCAACAGTCTATCCCTGTATTTTTCAAGTTTTGTGGCACAATATGAAGGGAAAACAACTTTTTGTTATTTCCATCAGGGAACACTGGAGCAGAATCCACCAGGTAAGTTCGTGGAGTGCCTTTGTATGCAAGGCCTTCAAAACTTCCTAATTAACATCGATGCAATAGCAAAAGTCAGTTCATGTCTCCTCTGCCGTTCCACCCAGGAAGGCTGGGATGGGGAAAGAGTGCTGGGATACAGGCAACAAGCACCGCTGGGCAGTTCACGCCCTGGACGAGGTGTTGTAATTATAGAATCACAGAATGGTTTGGGTTGGAAGGGATGTTAAAGATCATCCAGCTCGAACCCCCCTGCCATGGGCAGCGACACCTCCCACCAGACCAGGCTGCTCAAAGCCCCATCCAGCCTGGCCTTGAGCACCTCCAGGGATGGGGCATCCATGACTTCTCCGGGGCAACCTGTTCCACTGCCTCACCACCCTCTTTCTGTAAAATTTCCTCCTAAATCTAAAGAAAAGAAGGAAAGAAAAAAAAAGAAGAGAAAAGGAGAGGGATGGAAACCCAGTGACCTGTAACGCAGCCCGCGTGTGTCAGGGAAGGCGCGAGGTCTCCGAGGACCCGTTCGGGCCGCGGGCTGCAGGCGTACGTGCGGCGCCGGAGGGGGTGGGGCCCACCGCGCGGGCAGCGTCGCCGCTTTAAGGCTCCGGAGGCGGCGGAGGGAAGCGAGCAGCCGGGTTCATCTGAGGACACAGCCCCAGTTCTCAGAAATCCCCGCGCTGCGGGAACATCGAGCTCCCGTTACCGCAGTTGAACAAACTGCCCTAGATCGGGGGTGCCGGGACCGCCCCCCCGCGCCCGCCCCCGCCCCACGTGAGCTGCGTGGAGGCGCCCCCCCCGCGCTCCTTCCTCCCCGTGCTGCATCGCACCTGCCTGAGACTAATTGGGGGGTGGGTGTGTGTGTGTGCTCTTTTTTATTTTTTTTTAATTATCAATTTTATTTATTTATTTATTTATTTATTTATTTATTTATTTTTCACCGCGGGGAGGCCCCTGCAAGCCCGTGGCGTCATCCTTAACCCTCGCTGCGGCCACTGCCACTGAAATACGTGTATCTCCAAAATTGTATTGTTTCATACATAGCGGTATAATATAATATAATATAATATAATATAATATAATATAATATAATATAATATAATATAATATAATATAATATAATATAATATAATATAATATTAGAATCACCCGGTTGGAAAAGACCCACCAGATCATCGCGTCCAACCATTCCCATCAATCACTCAACCATGCCCCTCAGCACCTCATTAAGGTGCCTTAAACACCTCCAGGGAAGGGGACTCAACCCCCTCCCTGGGCAGCCTCTGCCAGTGCCCAATGACCCTTTCCGTGGAAATTTTTTTTCTAATGTCCAACCTCATATAATATATCTCAATTAAATTTGTGCGTAATGCATATGTACAAATCTTTCCGTATTTTCTATGCAATAACTACATGCCTACGGTACGTGTGTATTACATATATCATTACAGGCCTACATGCACGTGCATTGCATAGACACAATCAGTACACTATATACCTATTCAGATAACAAATGCATAAAATACATATTTAATTGGCTTTGGAGGGGGCGGTACCCACCGCGCGGGGCTGCTGCAGCGTCCGTGTCCCGCGTCCCCCCCCTGCTCCCCCGGCCCCCTTCTTCTCCAGCCACAGTCCCTCCTCCTCCTCCTCCTCCTCCTCCTCCTCCTCCCCGGCGCTGGCTCCGCCTCGCCTCACCTCAGGTGCCCTCCGCCGCCGCGCTCGCCCGCCGCCTCCATCTTACACCCGCCTCCGCTAACATGGCCGCCTCCCCTCGGCCGGCCCGGGGCGCCGAGAGCCCTCGCCTTTCACCGCGGTCCCGCAGCCCCCGGCCGCGCCGATGTTCTGCGGAGCTGGTGCGTTCTACTTCAGCTGAGCTGTGGAAGGTTTTCTGCGTGGCAGCAGTTCTCAGCAAGAGGCTTTGGGCAGGCGAATAACTCGGGGGAATGCTAGCGTTGTGTATTCTGAAGAACAAAGTCGGTTTTAAAATGTTTTGCAATAAAATATTTGGTTTCCAGCTGTGCAGAAATTAGTCTACTTTCCCTCACCTTTACTGGTGTATTTTATCAGAAACAAAAGAGGTGGGGGTGGGGTAGATGATGTCTGACTAGATGATGTCTGACTTTATATTAGACTTTCCTAGCGTTCCAGCTGAATTGAAGACGTCAGTATTTTTCTCCCATGGCAATTCTCCTCAGGAAGCGAGGAGGATTTTTTACACCATCTCCCACCATTGCTTTGCTGCCACTGCAAATTAGCAGTGGAAATTCTGAAGCATTAGCGCGGGCTGGCTTTGAAGCCTCCTCAGCTAAAGTACTTGGGAAGCCATGCTGTAACTGTAGTGCAGCTAAATCTACAGTAATGTTGTAATTGCCACTGCTGGTGGCACTACACACTCCAGTTGTGAGAGTTTTCCTTAGGAAGTTAAAGTCTTCATCAGTAGAAATTCTCTCCAGTCAAAACGGCATCTTGAAATCAGCTTTGCAGTCCTGGTGGACACCAAGTCAAACGTGAGCCAGCAGAGAAGCCCAGTGGTGTCCTGGGCTGCAGAAATGTTGCCAGCAGTTAGAGGGAAGTGGTCCTTCCCCCTCCCCTCAGCACTGGTAAGGCCGCACCTGGAGGCCTGTGTCCAATTCTGGGCTCCCCGCTGCAAGAGAGACATGAAGCTGTTCCAACAACAGGCCCATAAAGACCGTGAAGGGAGTGGAGAATCTCTCCTGTGAGGAAAGGTTGTGACAGCTTGGGAAATTCAGCCCGGACCAGGGAAGGCTCAGAAGGCATCTTATCGAGTGTACAAATACCTGAAAGGAGAGTGCGAAAGGATGGAGCCAGGCTTTTTCCAGTTGTGTCTAGTGACAGGACCAAAGGCAGTGGGCACGACCTGAAACACAGGAGGTTCTCTCTGAACGTCAGGAAACACTTTTTCACTGCTAGGGTGACTTGAGCACTGTCACAGGTTGCCCAGGGAGGCTGTGGTGTCTCCATCCTTTCAAAAGCTGCCTGGACACAGTCCTGAGCTACTAGCTTTAGATGGCCCTGCTTGAGCAGGAGGGTTATGCCAGATGGCCTTCAGAGGTCCCTTCCAACTTCAACCACTCTGTGGTTCTGTGATCTGATAGCTGGATGAGTTGGTCACTGCACAGTAAGAGTCAATGCTTGGAAATGTGTGAAAAAGTAAAGAGTTTAAACATACTAACTTCCCATCACAGTTTTGGGTACTGCTGAGTAATATCCTCGTATTAATTATCCTATGTTTACTAGTACCAGTGAAGGGGGTCTTGTGGGTTCTACAGCTCATGCCCCTAATGCTTTTTCAGCTTTTAGGATTTACTTGCTACACAGTCTTTGTACACGTAGCGCAATATGAATTGTACTGTGCATGAATATACCTGTGCTTGCACATATGTACCACGTTATCATAAATCATCTCTAAGGACAAAAGAGACTAGAAATCCTTCTCTGGCCTTGAACCCATCATTCTGATCCCTTTATTTTCTAAAAGAAGATATTAAAGAAAGTTTTGTCTCAGAAAGATGTACCTAATGAATATGGTAGTTGACCCTGTTCTTGTAGTCTGGTTGTGTCAGCGTAAGTTTTCTTTAGTAATAACTAGTTAAGAACATTGTCTTATTCATTAAGGTTAACTTAACTGTTGCATTTACCCTAGAATGTGAAAAGTGCTATTATAACCCTAAACCGAATAAAATGCTGGATTGTTTATACTTATAAAATGTTTTTCTGTGTAACAATCAGTCATTGACTTTCACTGTCACTCATTTACTACACCCCTGTTTTAACATTAGCCTGTACTGAGTTTAGGCAAAATCTCTTCTAGTCAGTCCTGCACTGAAATCAGCTTAAGCTAAAGTCTGTGGCAAATCAGCTTTAGCTAAATTGCTTTTGGTTGTTTTGTGAGAGAGAAAGTGGATGTTTTGTATTCCTAGAACAACATACAGGAGCTCGACACAAATTTGAAATCGCAAAGCCCTGATCCACAAACAACTCTTATTGCTACAGGAGGCTTAACTCCTAACTTCTTTTAAATTTCCCTGATATTGAGCTCCAGTGCATACCCTCAGACAATAAGTCTTAGCTCCATTTGTAAGTTTGCCTAGATTTCAGCCCCTGCTAAGAATGTATCAGCAGCTCAGAAGATTTGTGATATCTTTACAGCAAAATTCTAAGGAGTTCTTAGAGAGGAGCCTGGGATTCAGATCTCTCGCTGTTCTACCCAAGTATCCTAAGGAAGAAGCTCCTTCTCTCATTCAAAGTCAAATGATTTCAAAAAGAAGAATGGAGAGCGTCTTCTCTAGAACAGCCCAACAGCCTGAGTGCTTGGTTTCAAGGTGAGAGCTATGTGTGTGAACCCCCTCAAGGAACAGGAAACTCCAGTTCTCTCTAAGGACTCGTCTCCCGGGGACAGCAGCAGCCTCAGAGCACTGCTAGGGTCCAGTCTGGAGACAACGAGTTGTGGGAAGCCTTTCCTCTGGCTTGACTTAGTAAGACACTTGATTTCCAGAGGGGAGTGTGGCTAAAGGTAATAGTTAATTCTTAGTAATTTCTTCTTGGCTGCTCAAAATGTCCTGCTACTCTGCACTCACTGTTCTGAAAGCCTTTCCAAGGCTGTCTTTGTAAGGCAGAAAAAAGCTCGCTCTGCCCTTGCTTTGGATATAGTTCATTGCAAGTCAGATCCAGTGTGGGCAGTTAACACGATGCTAAATTAAGACCCATCAGTCCTGCTGGAGTAAAGAGGATATTAGGTTGTGCTCACTGTGCTGACTTGGCTGCATCTAGGTTTGGAGTACAGACAGTGCTTGAGCAAGGTTGCACGCATTAGCCTGAGTTATCTAGCCCCTCCTCTATCACGAAGTACAGAACCTTGAGTGGGTACATCAGGGCTCTGACCCTCATATGCTCATGGAAAGCGCATATATATCATCACATACATAACATTGCCTCAGTAACTGGCAAAGCAAATTCCTGTAATGCAAAGATTCAATAGTGAGGAATTTCCCACTGCAATCACATCACTGTCTGCATCGGATACCCCGCCCCCCTGCTACCTTCCCTCCTTAGAGCTGCCAAATAATGTCCACCTAATCTTTTCAACTACTACTGCCTGTAACACTAGAGGATGTCTGCCACCACAAAAAATGTATCACAAATGTAATGCAGGCTCCAAATTCAAATTTATATTTCGTATATGTGTGACTTGACCATGGTGGATCATCATGCATGATGGCATTGCAGACTTGCATGGTTCAGAATGTAGAGAAAAAAAGGTAAAGAGGATGGGAAAAAACTTTAAGAAATATGTCAATTAGCTGAATTCAGTTTTATGTCCAAGGGCTTGGTCAACCAGATCATCTAAAAGGTGCTTGATTTCTGAAGTGAGAAACTGGGAAAGGACATGATTCTAAAATGAATGTGTTCCTTCTTTTTAATGCATATATTTATTTGTCTCTGCAGCTATTTACATATATTTCACTTGTTTGAAACCTAGTAAGAACAGTAATTAATACCGGTAGCATTAAGATGAGTGCTACTTCTTTGTGTTACAAATATCAACACTGAATCAGACAAATGACACATCTTGCTATGCATTCAGAGCTCGGTGGGAAAGTCAGTGTCAGATTTCAAGATTAGCCGCTTGCAGTTCAGCATTTCAGGTAACTTCTGTTGCTCAGACAAGTAGCCAGATCCAGGCTGAGTAGGTCTAGCTAACACTAAACTGGTACATCTACTACTTCTTCAAGATACAAACACAGAGAACAAATCTTAGAAAGACTGTATCGCTCAAAAGGCCAAGTTACTGGCAATCTGAGACTGTTCAAATAATGATGCTGATGTTTGAAATCAAAGAGTTCAAGTTTGTGTAACAGCTGCAGGGGTTTAATTTTAAATTGAAGCGACTTAACAAGACAACTGCATGGGGAATCTCCAGGGCTAGTTACACAGCACCATGGCTAGCTTTGTCTTCTAAACCAACTTTCTCTGTGAATAAATTATTATTTTCTCACTAATGCTGTTCAAGGTGTGACTATTACCACTGCAAATACAAAACTTGTCTGATATATCTTTACCTGTGCTTTTCTTATTGTTTGAAGGAGTTGGGTAGAGACATAGAAGACATCTATTATGTAGTCTTTCTTAATTTTGTCTGCTGTCATAAAGCTCCCTTCACCTGACTGGGGAGAATGTGGAAAAATCTCCTTTTTATGTTCCATCTTTAAATTAAAGGCACATAGAATCATTAGGTTGGAAAAGACCTTTGAGATCATCAAGCCCAACTGTACCTGTCCACTACTAAATCTTATCCCTAAGCTGCTGATTTCACTGCCTATGTTGTAATACTACAGCCACTGTCTCTAAATACCAAAAATATAATTATATAGCAGAGCAAACTTCTTCTATCTCTCTACCAAACTATTTTTTTTTTTTTTTGGTATTTGCAATTCAGTAATATAATTATATTACTCTGGCTTAGACCCTCCCCTTACAAATGTATGGGAATCAGAAGTCCAGTTATATTTAGCACATTTCTGGACAAGTCATACCAGCCAGAGGTGGAAACACTAATTGAAAACATAAAATGTTTTCTAATGACCTGTAATGCAAACATACATTTTGCCTGTCCAGTTTGAATTCTGGTATCCTAAAGCCTAAAGACATTAAAGGATGCTTCCACTCTTTGCAAGAACAGAACAGTAATAAAATAAGAACTTGGCTGCTGCCAGCATTGTACATGAAATTATTCATAAATATTAATCTAAATGACCTAGCCTGCAAATTAAGTAGTCATCTGAATACAGCAAGTTGTACTTCATGATATGCAACAGTTGTTTAGCTCCACCCAGTAGCTACACATATTAGGAGCTTATTGCCCACAATGCTGAACCTGCCAAGAGCTTTGTTCAGATCCACAACTTGTCTTGCTTAAAATTCAATGTAAGATCAAATAATAAAGGTCAACTTCAGTAAACATTTGCCCATAGAAGTAAGATTAAATGACTGTGCTGTTTCTCTTAATATCCATTATGTTGTATTTTGTGTGACAGTGAACAGAAATTCAATTTACCTCTTGCTGTTTACATCAGCAGCTCTTCGGAGAATTTCAGCATTCATTTAATCAAGCAAGTAAATATTTACTACTCTATTTCTCATAAAGCAGCATTGGCAATTACATGATAACAAAAGAAGTTTTCATACTTTCGCTGAAATGAATACGTCTTGATTTTTCCTCCCACGAGTCACCCACCTATGAAAGGCAGGACAAGTGATTTAGGTAGATTTACATGTATGTACAGCTTTGAGACACTTACTGCCTGTGCATATTAAGAATTACAGCTGTTGATTTCACTGCCTATTTTGTGCTACTAAAGCACCTATTTCTGAAAAGCAAAATAAAAAAAAATTACCAGGAAATCGAAATTCCCATCTTTTTTACTGTACATGGAAAAAAGACCAACACAAAGATTTTTTTTTTTAACCTATAAGCATTTGCCAACTTTCAATCTGCTGCATCAGAGAAGACCCACAGAGAACAATAACGCTCAGCAGGTGCCAATAAGGACAAAACCTGAGAACTAATTTTATCTGCTTCTCAGGTTGCTGAAGGTACAAAGGTAAATTGCATTTTATCTTAACCAGTTGTTTAAGACCCTAAGAGTGCACACTGTTGTACTTTTGCAAGTTAGTGTAGAGCAAGTTGTATGATATCTTCACTTTGTAATACTCACTCTGTTGTGTGAATACTTGGGCTTTTGGGAACTACAACACACTGTTCTTGTACAGATGATTTTTAAAAAATCTCGTAGTTATCACTGTAACCTTTGTTCTCAGTCAGATAGTTTCAAAGTGATTGCCATGGTCAATAACTAAATTATTTCATTATGGAGTAATCTGTCCTCCAAGAATGTAAAAAGATGTGGAAACACTCTAATAAAGTATCACACCAGTCCAAGCCAATATTCACGTGAATGGTGAATAGGCAAACACTACCTGGCTTATCTGGATTATTGTAGTGGAGGTCTAGATGGAGATCTAGATGACAGACACTGTGCCCTCCAGCTTCTTTTGGCATGCAGGAATGCAGATCCATGCAGTAGTGGTTAATGTCCTCCCTGTGGGAGCAGCTCACTCAAGAATTGTCTTAAAATCTGGCATATACAATTCTGAGCAACTTTTCTGTCGTCTGCGATGTCTGATGATCATTTGATATCCTTCCATGGATTTGGGTTGTTTGTCCTACAAAATTCTGGCTGGTGTTTTCACTGCTGTCCAGAACATTTGGTAGCTTTGTAAAAACACAGCACATTACTTAGAACAGACTTAATATGCTGAATATCTCACATTATAAACCTTTTGTTTTCAGTGTTGCACAATGAATCTCAGACTCACAGAACAGTTTGGGCTGGAAGGTGATCTAGTTCCAATTCCTTCGTCCATGGGCAGGGACACCTTCCAGTAGATCTCGGGTTGGTCATTGTTGTTTTTCAAAAACAGCATATAGTGAAAAAAAAAAAAAAATATATATATAGTGACAAATGTAAAACAGAGTCTGCTTCCCTACATTATCCCTTGAGGTATTCAGTTAGTCACAAGGGAATTCTGATTATAATCAGTAAGAAAGATGAAGCCCTACACTTTTTGATCCAGGCTGTATAGACACATAACAATCAAACAAGAAAGTATTTTTGCAACAATGCTTTTTATGCAGTTGCAGGAATATATCCAGAATGTAGTTGTTTTTGTTGGAATTCGAATATGAGATTTCAGCTTCCAATCTTTCTTTCTGAAAAGTACAATGGCAACCTTTTAGCTACCTCATATGGAAGAGTTTCTCTGTAATGAGAGCTGAACAGCATTTCCTAGCTCCATAATTTCTAATTCCCACTGGTTTCATTCTGACCACTATGGAACAACAGTACCTTTCATTTAAGTTATTTTTGCAAAGTGTCTCCTTATTCTCTGGAAGTCTTTTGGCTGACTGGTGGTCAGACCCATCATAACTCAGCTTATGAGATCTGGCTAAACAGGTATTGCTTTTTATTAAAAAACGTGTATGTTTTTAATGCTCAAGTTGTTTTAACTCTTCTCTTTCCTGATGTGTCCATAGTGCTTGTTCTGCAGCATTGCTAAGTTGCCTATAGTAGGGGAGAGAGCTGCTTTTTAAATCCCAGCTTTCTGATGTTATTTTTATCTCTCACCTCACATTTTCTGTGCCTGGAGCCTAGTGCATGTATGTCCATCCTGCTTGATTCTACTGCTCTTTTTTGAGCCAGCAGTGTAATAATGAAGCTCTTGATGAGACTATGAAACTAGTCTTCATTATTGCTGGAGAAGACTGGGGTATTTAATATGCATGAAGCTTTACACAGATAGCTATGGCCATAAACTGCCATTTGTTACCATCAAACAAATAAGTGTTACAACTGTTTAAAAGCGTTGCTTTCCTCTAGCAAAGGATTTGCACTTGAAAAAGAAAGTAAACATTAATTAGTACTTTTTCTTTGTTTCATCCACACCTTTGGCTGAAGAACAGAAACCTTGTTCTCTATTACTGCTTACTCAACAAGGCCTGAAATGATAAACAATAGGCTTGATTATATTATAAGTAAGTGAGATAAAGTGTTTGTGACCTTAGACCTAAGCCACCAAATATTCTGGCTGTTTGTATTCTGTCTGTTTGTATATGGCTACTATGTTTGTAAAATAAATAAACTTTTCTGTAGGTTTGCAGGGTTTGTTTTTAATATGTAACAGAGAGCCCCAAAATCTCACATACTTTTAACCCATTTTGCTTTCAATTGGGCATCAAGTGCTCCATTTGGCATACATGTTGTAGAAACCTAAGAGAAAAAAGAAAAAAAAAAAGCTTAATTTCATATCCCTACCAAACCCACTAGAATTTTATTGATAACAACTTGGGCATCTGCAAGCTGTGTAGCTTCCTCTCTTCCCAAATGGACTAAACGTAGTATGCCTCATCAAAAGATTTAGAGCTGTCTCCCATATTCAAATAATTCTGTTTCACTTCTTGACTTCATTATTTATTTTTTCCTTCTCTGTGACCTGCCGTCTTATTACTTTAGTAAATCTTAATGCCTGTGGATTTTGAACTGGTGTCTAATTTATCACAAAATCACAGAATCTCAGAATCACTAGGTTGGAAAAGACCCCCAGGATCATTGAGTCCAACCTTCTCCTAATCTGTAGCACTGCATAGGGCTGTTGTGCCCCAAGTGCAGGACCCAGCATTTGGCCTTGTTAAGCCTCATGCCGTTGGTCTCAGCCCAGCGGTCCAGCCTGTTCAGATCCCTTTGCAGACCCTCCCTACCCTCCAGCAGATCGACACTTCCACCCAGCTTAGTGTTGTCTGCAAACTTGCTAAGGGTGCACTCAATGCCTTCATCCAGGTCATTGATAAAGACATTGAACAGGGCTGGACCCAGCACTGAGCCCTGGGGAACCCCACTTGTAACTGGCCTCCTGCTGCAGTTAACTCCATTTACCACCACTCCCTGGGCCCAGCCATCCAACCAGTTTTCCACCCAGGAGAGTGTGCGCCTGTCCAGGCCAGAGGCTGACAGTTTCCGAAGCAGAATGCTGTGAGAAACTGTGTCAAAGGCTTTACCGAAGTCCAAGAAGATACATCCACAGCCTTTCCATCATCCAGTAGTCCAGTCACTGTATCATAGAAGGTGATCAGGTTAGTTTGGCAAGACCTGCCTTTCGTGAACCCGTGTTGACTGTGCCTGATCACCCGGTTCTCTTGCATGTGCTTCATGATAGCGCTCAAGATCACCTGTTCCATGACATTTCCCTGGCACTGAGGTCAGACTGACAGGCCTGCAGTTTCCTGGGTCCCCCCTGTGACCCTTCTTGTAGATGGGCACAACATCAGCCAGCCTCCAGTCCAGTGGAACTTCCCTAGTTAGCCAGGACTGCTGGAAGATGATGGAAAGGGCTTTGGCAAGCACATCGGCCAGCTCCATCAGTACTCTTGGGTGGATCCCATCTGGCCCCATAGACTTGTGGGTGTCTAGTAGGACAAGCAAGTCTCTAACCGCTTCCTCTTGGATCATGGTAGCCTCGTTCTGCTCCTCTAACTCCTGGGTGTGTACACAGACGGAACAACTTCCCTTACAATTAAAAACTGAGGCAAAGAAGGCATTAAGTATCTCAGCCTTGTCCTCATCCTTTGTCACAGTTGTTCCATTTGCATCCAATAAGGACTGAGTATTCTCCCTGGTCCTCCTTTTATTGCTAATGTATTTATAGAAAGATTTTTTGTTATCTTTCACCAACTTGGCCAGTCTGAGCTCTAGCTGGGCCTTAGCCCTCCTGATTTTTCCTCTGCAGCATCTCACTTCCTCCCTGTAGTCCATCCAAGACACCTGTCCCTTCTTCCAAAGTTCATAGACATTCCTCTTCTTTTTGTTGTCTCTCATGATCTCCCTACTCAAGCAAGCTGTTTTTTTCCCCCATTGGCTCCTTTTCCAGAACATGGGGACAGCTTGCTCCTGAGCTGCTGGGATTTCCTTCTTGAAGAGCACCCAGCCCTCGTGGGCTCCCTTGCCTTTAAGGACTGTCTCCCATGGGACTTTATCATCCAGCCTTCTGAACAGTCCAGAGTCTGCCCTCTGGAAGTTTAATGTGACTGTTCTGCTAATCCCCATCCTCATCTCACATAGAACTGAAAACTCTACCATTTCATGATCGCTTTTCCCCAGGCATCCTCCAACCCTCACATCCCCCACAAGGCCTTCTCAAACAGCAGGTCCAGGAGGGCACCTTCCCTTGTCGGCTCACTCACCCAGTTGTGTGAGGAAGTTGTCTTCCACACACTCCATGAACCTCCTAGACTGCTTCCTTTCTGCTGTATTGTACTTCCAGCTGACATTTGGTAATTAAAGTCTCCCACAAAGACAAGAGCTAGCAATCTTGAGACTTCTCCCAGTTGTTTATAGAAGAGCTTATCAGCTTTTTCTTCTTGACTGGGTGGTCTATAACAGACTCCCATCACAACAACTGCCTTCTTGTGGGCTCCCCTGATTTTTACCCACAGACACTCGATCCTGTCATCACCATAATTGAGCTCAAGGGTATCAAAGCACTCCCTAACATAGAGGGCTACCCCGCCTCCTATCCTACCCATCCTGTCTTGCCTGAGGAGTTTATACCCACCATAGCTGCACTGCAGTTATACGAATCGTCCCACCATGTGTCTGTGATGGCAACTATGTCATAGCCTCTGTGTCCTACAACAGCTTCTAATTCCTCCTATTGATTGCCCATGGTATAAATGCAGTTCAGCTGGGCTGTTATTCCTTCAGATCTCAAAAAGGGAATAGTGTTCATTCCCACACGACTGGTACTTGGATTTTCTAACCCATTAGCACCAATTACATGCTTTCCATCACCAGATGTACTCGCTCCCACTCGCTCTGTGGTATATACTTGTGGTCCCTGCCAGTACACCATCCCTCAGGCACTGGAGTTCCACTTCCAGGCTCACTCCTGACTAGTCTGGCTTCATCCACCTCCCCCTTCACATCTAGTTTAAAGCTCTATTTATGAGCCTTGCTAGATTTTTAGTGAGGATTTTAGTACCTCTAGGAGACAAGCGTGCCCCATCCCTAGTAAGGAAGCCTGGAATGTGTGGGCCAGTCTATGATCAAAAAAACCCGAAGTTTTGCTCCTCACACTGTATGTCATTGTTGCCAATTTGGAATACTAGCAGAAGTTAATAATCTGTGGCTTTCACCAGGGAAGGAAGTTTCACCGGGTAAGATGTCCTTCACTGAGGCCCCAGGTAAGCAGCAGACCTCCATGTGGAGCGGGTCCGGTCTGCAGATAGGGCCGTCTGTTCCCTTCAGAAGGGAATCCTCCAAGACAATCATTCTCCTCTTCTTTTTCTCTGAGAATGTTCTGATGGTCGTTCGAGGATGGTGAAGCCTTGGAAATGTTTCTAGGCTGCGGGAGCTGTCGTCTTCATCTGTGGGCATAGATTCCACTTGCAGCACTTCATATTTATTCTGCAAGGGAATATGGGGGTTTGTTGCCTGAATGGAGACAACAGGCTTTCTGCACCAGGCAGGAACTTGCTGCCATTCCTCATCTATTTTTTCCCTCAGTCCTGCAGTTGGTAGATGGGTAGTACACAGCTGCACTAGCTCTGGCAGCCTGCTTAGTTTGTGAGAGGGTGCTGCTCCACTGGTCTATTTCCCTCTCACACTCCCTGATGGTCCTCAGTCTAGTTACTTCCTCCTGCTGCCACTAAGCAGAGGAGTTCACCCATGTGAGCACAGCTTCCACAAGTGAAGTCGGTACTGGTGGCATAAGTTGGTGTGGGAGGGGGACACTCCCTGCAGCCCAGTGTCTGGGTAGCTGCATGGGCCCACTGAGGCTCTGTCTGGGTGGCTGCATCCATCTTGGCTGCTGCAGCACCTGGAACAGCTTTAATTTTATGCCCGGTGGCCACCATGGTCCTCAGTCCCTTCTGGAAGTCCACCAGCCTCTCTCTTTGCCCTCCCTGCTTGAATTGCCGCTCAAACTACCCCGTTATACTAACACACCCTGCATCTGTTTGCCACGCCCTTGTTCACCATGCTCTGGGTCACAGTACTCCCTAGGGAGCATTTATATCTCCTGCAGTATCCGCTGGGACCATGGGAATGGCCGCTTCAGGTTGTCCGGAGCAATATATCCGTATGCATGAGACATCTGTGGCATCTTACTGAGGAAAAACCTTTTGACATGACAATGAGGAAGTGTTCCAAGGTTCTGGAATTTAGCCAGTTAGAAAAATCTCAAGCAATTGGACTTGTGTGAAAACTGCAGAAGGAGTTTCATTAGTGTGAATATTCCAGATGACTCTCTTCCTTATACCTACCAAAAAAAAAAAAAACAAACCCCAAACCAGCACACATAATATTTCAATACATAGGAAGAAGATTGGTAACTGCCATTTTTGTTCTCCTGGGACAGGCATATCCTAGTCTGTAGCAGGAAAAGTGTGTAAGTGGGAATGCCATGCATTTACATGGAACTGTGTATGACTAGATGGTTCTAAGAGTTAATATTTCTGACCTGCATTCAGATTTCTGCATGTGTACAAGGATGCACACCCAAGCATGTGTGTGTGTATGTGTACATTCTCCCATACTCCACTATTCATAAAGTTTTGACTATAAATGACTATGGCACAGTCACTGTAAAGCAGCAAGGGCAGTTCATAGCTGCTGTGGCAGCATTCATGTGCCTACTTGCATTCCTGTAGCTGACACATGCTAAGAAGGAATCTCCCTAAAACAAAAGAGAAGTCAAAGCTTAGTCCTATCATGTTTTTACCATATGGATGAACAAATCCCTGTAGTTTTAAAGAATCAAGGCAGTTGCTGAGCAAGAGTAGTTACTAGGCCAGACTACCTCACTGTGCACAAAAAAAAATAAAACCAGAGGAGAAGGGAAACAGAAATGTGTCTCTGAGCATGCATTGTACTCTACATCATATTCCTCTGGTGTAATTTGTCTTTTTGTGATTTCTTACTAGTATGTAAGAAGTGCAAGTTACAATGAATATAGTTTTATGTGTGCAGCTAAGCTGTAGTCTGTTATTCTCTCTTAATATGAGTTGACACTATGATGGACACTTTATTTCCCTGTGCTTCCATATTTTGAGCTTTTACTCTATGGCACAGAGAGAGAAAAGCCTGTTACTCTTGTTCTGATTCAATAAAAAATGTGGAGCTGTTCAATCATTCACAGAGAAATCAAGACAAACTTTTCTCTGCCATTCATTGTCTCCAAGGGCCACAGGTTTGCTGAGAGGTAGTAGTCTCACCCCCATGATAAACCGTTGCCTTTGACAATATCATGGTGAATTAGTAGTATTTGGATATGCTCACTGACTCCAACATGGAAAGCTTGTCAAATATTTGCTTCCTGTCCGCAGTATGAGTATTAAAGTAAAAAACCCAATCATTATAACTTACATAAATTGCTTAAGATTTATTCATCAGTGTTTGTATTTCAAGAGGAAAGTGTCCTTAAAGAGTGAAAACGAGAGGAAGTAGTTGCCCTGAGACAGTATTAGTTCATAATGGGGAAAAAAACTTCATCAGTGGTTGAGAGGGCAGATTTACTGTTAGAAAGCACTAAAGGATCTCAGCAAACGGCTTATTAACACCTTACATCTCAGCACAGATATCAGGAGAGAAAGAATCGGCGAAGCCACAGTTTTAAGAGGACTTTAAACCTAACTCAATCCACTTATTAGCACAGACTAGGGCAGCACAAGCTCCTGTGCTACTAGGCAGTACTGGTGCAGTCCTCCCCACCATTTACACTGTGACTGATTTCCATCTTTAAAGGCTACGCCATTGCATATCCTCCCCTATCATTGCTGTGAATGGACCTAGTCCTACTGGAAAACACAGATCAATAAAGGATGTTCTTGTTTTGGAGTTCCTGCTATAACCACACCTATCTGTACTAAAAAGAACAGCTACGTCTTTCCTTTTTTCTGCTGTTGGTATCAGGGTGCGTTCTCTAGCATGGTGACATGATAAATGTGTGTACTTTTTTTACTTTGTCTCTATAGTAACAGACTGCCAAAAGAAGAGATCTCACGTCTGGGAGCTCAGCCATAAGCATAAGGAAAATGGAGGAATATTCCCCACTATCAGGAAAGGAATCTCCTTATTTATTGAAGAATGAATTGTTTAAACAAAGTGTTATGGATGGAAGACTGGAAATGACACACTAAGTTAAGATGCTTGAGGTATTCTCTGCGTTCTCTTTTGCCGGATAAAAGGTAAGTTTAAGTGTTTGTCCTCACCTTCTGGAGAAAAGGAATGAGCATTCTCCAATCTCAAGGTTTGGTTTTATTGCTAATGCTTTTACTCAAATCATAATGTTACTTTGTGGGCAATTGCCACATTTTTTAATTTCCTTCCCCTTTATCTCCAGCCCCAGCCTATTTAACACATGATAGTGCAAGCAATTAAATTCCTTCTTGAGTTTCTCCACTAGTTTGCTGTTTCAAGCCACAAGTTCAAACACCCTTGCTCACTTCCAGAATTCTCTGTGATTCAGCTTCATGCACTCCCTTTCATTTGCTATGCTGTGCTATCATTGCCTCCCCTTTTTGTAACAGCATTGTTTAGCTACACACGTAAACTAGTACCTTATAATTTCTAGCCTCACAAAGTGGTTCATGGTGAGAGCCAAATATGTGACAACTTTGCTTGTGCCTCCAAAGCTCAGCATTAGAATTTAAGGAAACAAGAGTAGAGGATGTAGCATATCAGGTGCTTTGGGAACCACTGGCATTGAAACCAGAGTTAGAAAATGGAAGTTCTGAAATTCAGAGACTTACAAAATTCTCCCTGAGAGGTATAGGCTGCTTCCTATTGAGTTGTAACTAGAGATCTTTCTGACTCAAAAGATGAAGTGTAGATGAAGAGACCTTGTTGATCTTCTCAAGGCCATTTTCTTCTTTTCTGTTTGCAGCACTGCAAAAGCTATTCTAGCCACTGTGCAGGTTCACAGAAAATATGTGTGTGTGCTGTATTCAGAAACACACATGATGTAGTTTGTTATAGTATGGTGTATTTATCTCTTATGTAAAGGTGATAGTTCAAAGCATTTTAAGAGTAGGTGCTTGCCTTTCATGGTATTATTTTGCCAATACATGAAATGTTTAGAAAACCTTTAGAGAAAGCCAATACTTGAGCTATGCAGTTGGACTTTGCATATTTCATTTTGGCTGTAAATTTCATGATTCATTTAAAAATTTAAGAAGGAAATACTAGGAATGAGTAATGTTTGCGCTTTTTTTTACCTGCCAATGACTCTGGTAATCTAAGGTAAAGCTGGAGATAACTTTGTCTGCCAGCATGTTCCATTTACAAGCCAACAAAGAAGCGGTTTACATGCAGGCACTCGTAGACTGAAAATAAAGTTAATACTACAAACTCTTCAACACACACCTTGGAAAGTGTCGCCTTGCCCTGGAGCTGTTAGCCTGCAGCCTGGTACCGTTGCCTGGGGTTGCTTCTGTACAAGGATCCCTGTAGCACAGTGGCCTGGGTTGTGTCTCCCCACAGCATCCCAGTTCCTGCCTGCCTTCCCCTATCAGGAACCTTTAGACTCCAGTTATTATCTCCACTATTAAAGACAAACAGCATTCCTTCTTCATGGCCCTTCTTTCCCCTTAGCCTCCACTCAGCTGACCTTTGGTTTTATTTTGTTGACATCCCCTTACATTAGGAACTGACTGCCAAAGAAGTATATTTGGGGTTTGTTAGGGACTATTTTTTTCCCCTAAGAATTCATACCTTTTCATTCCCCTTAGAATCTCAGTTTCTGCAAGATGTAATATTCTTCAGAGATCTAGAGCTATTTGTCACAATAATTTTGCTTTGATCTGACCACTGGCTGTACTACAATGTAATTTAATCCCTAATTACTCCATTTGATAACTGTTCAAATTCAGAAGACTTAGTGTTGTCCATTAGGGTGAAGTGACTCCTGGATCTCTTAAAGAAAATGTTACTTCTCCAACTAAATTCTTTTGTATGAACAGTAGAAGCCTCATTTTTTTTTGAATAATCCTTTCCAGCAGTTTGAGATTTCTTTGTGCACCCATGGGAGTAGATTGTAGGTCTCCAATAGCTCTGGGCTTGGTGCATGCAGCAGTGTGGAAGATCTCATTCTGAATTATTTTCTTTTAATACCAATTTATCAGGCAATAATGGGAAATGTAAGGATTTCTGACAATTTTGTCAAGTTCCCTTCCAGTCTGGAAGTTGCAAGCAACTTTACTTTCTCCATTTTCTGTTGTCTTTGGGACTGTTCATTGCTAAGTTGGCACAAAAAGAGAATAGCATCAGTGTCTACCATGGACTAAGGTTTCATCCTTCTTCTAAATTGGAAACATACAGATTTGGTGGGTGGATGGTTTCATGGATAAGGAATTGGTTCCATGGTCACGTTCAGAGAGTAGAGACCAACAGCCTGATGTCCAGATGGAAACCCAAGACAAGTGGTGTTTCTTAGGAGGTGGTACTGGGCCAAGTGCTGTTTAATATTTTCATTGATGATATAGACAGAGAGACTGAGTGCACCCTCAACAAGCTTGCAGATGACGCCAGGCTGAGTGGTGCAGTTGTCACACTGGGATATCATCCAGAGGGACCTGGACAGGCTGGAGAAGTGGGCCTGTGTGAACCCCATGAGGTTCAACAAGGCCAAGTTCAAGGTCCTACACCTGGGTCAGGACAATCCATGGTTTCAGTACAGCCTGGGGGATGATGCGAGTGAGAAAAGCCTTGTGGGGAATGGCTTGGGGATGCTGACTGATGAGAAGCTCGACATGAGCCAGCAGCGTGTGCTCACAGCACAGAGGGTCAGCTGTATCCTGGGCTGCATCAAAAGGTGTGTAGCCAGCAGGTCGAGGGAGGTGATTCTTCCCCTTACTCTGCTCTTGTGAGACCCCACCTGGAGTGTTATGTCCAGTTCTGGAATCCCTAGTATAAGAAAGTTATGGGTCTGTTGGAACAGGTTCCGAGAAGGGCCACAAAGGTGATCGGAGAGCTGGAGCACCTCTGCTAGGAGGACAGGTTGATAGAGTTGGTGTTGTTCAGCCTGGAGAAGGGGAGACTTTATAGCAGTCTTCCAGTACCTGCAGGGGGCGTAAAAGAAAGCTGGGGAGGGCCTTTTACAAGGCCATGCAGTGACAGGATGAGGGGAAATTTGATTAATTTAAATTGGAAGGGGGAAAATTTAGATTAGACATTAGGAAGAAATTCTTCACAATGAGAGTGGTGAAGTACTGGTACAGGTTGCCCAGGGAAGTTGTGGCTGCCTCATCCCTGGTTGGATGGGGCCTTGAAAAGCCTGGTCTGGTGGGAGGTGTCACTGCCCATGGCAGGGGAGTTGGAACTGGATGATCTCTAAGGTCCCTTCTAGCTCAAACCATTCTATGATACTGTACAAGGCAGAGGGAGTTATCAGCTTGGCTGATAACGATTGCTCACAACAAGCTGTTAGGTTTTTGAGTGGCAGGGCCTCCAGTCAGGTGGGCTGAGAACCTCCTCAGTGGTTGAGTTGCTCTCTGCCCTGTTGGAGGTAGAGCTCACAGCGTGGGCAATGACTTGGAGTTAGTTATCATTATTGTGATGACAACTGATGGTCTCCAGATCAGTGAGGGATGGAGACGGCAATGCTGCCTTCCCTGTATTACAGCAATAAATAAATAATAACCAGACAGCCATGAGAGCTGCAGAACAGGGTAGATGACCAATGCCTGCTCTTGCCTCTTGTTTCTCTCTGCAGGTCTGCAGATGTAGAATAATGAAAGGGTCATAGTTCTTTCATTCTTTCAGAAGTGAGGCTTTCATCTGTGCCTGGGGAGAAAGCAGCTGTATGTTGTCAACAGTCCCAAGGCGGAGGCATTTTGTTCAGGGTGAATTTAGATGCTGGGAATCCTGGGGGAGTGCACAGTGCAATTTTACTCCTTTGATGCTGCTTCAAGATGAGAGCTCTGTTCTTCCTCCCCCAGCATAGCTCTACTCTGTCATCTCCTGACTCCCTCCTGGTGGGGGTTCATCACTTCTTTACCTCTTTTGCTGGATTTTGCGTCCTTTGAAACCTTGACTGCTGTAGGGACAAGTGAAGCACTGATAACTATGCATGGCTCTTTCTCCTCCATCTTGAGGTTTGTTGGGTTTTTTTGAGGAACCAAAGAAACCAGTTCCTCAAAGCCTGACAGTAAGAAATTTAATTTTTATAGTAGGGAATATGTGCACTGAAACCACAAAAAGTATATTAAGATGTTAAATGTATGTGCATATACATGTGCAATACATGTGTGCGCACATATATTTCATGATAGCATGAAAGAGCTGCATTATCTATCTCTCACTATGTTTTTTGAGAGATTTTAGCTGATGACTTTATGAATGCTTCTGATGTAATCAGCCTGTCAGAATGGCTCACTAATCTTCACTGCCATTGCTTATTCAGAACTGTTCCAGACCTTGCATTCATTCCCTACAGTCATCCTTAGGCCTTAGTTTTAGCATAAAATCTTCAGCCTTAATGACAGCATGTGGGTCTGGCTGAAGTCTTCTCCTTTTCCTCCAGAAGACAGATAAACTTCTTTTGTGATGCATCATTTGAATAAGTAGAAATTTGCATCGGGAGTCTGAGAAGTGTTATAGCATTTCATTCCAAGGAAGCATGTACACATATATACCCATGACCAAGTTACAATTGGAGAAGAACACAAAACAAAGTAGGGTTCAAGTTCTAGTCCTCAAATACATTTGGAACTGGGTTTAGTGCCTGCATTAGAAGCTAAAGATTATGCCCCTGGCCCTGAGTTTGGCAGTTTGATGCAATTTGATTTCTCTCTTTCTCCAGTTCAACAGCTTTCATTTAGTTGAATGGAAGTGGTATGAGCTCATTGAAAAGGCTAAATAAATTAAACAAAGCATCTTTCTAGTCTGGAGTGAGAAGGCAAACAGATCCTATTGGTGTCACAGGATATATTACAATAGTGTGATGTGGAAAGGTTTTGTGGACCCATGGCTATGCATGGGAATGGCTATGGAAGTTTTCTGGTCGGACAGGGAAGTCACTCGATTCTGAGGACATTCAGCCCCTGACAGATCTGGAAAGAATGAAGAAAGAAGTCTCTGGAAAGAGCCAAGAATAGTGGTTTGGTTTTCACTTGTTTCAAAGGAGTCCTGCTGGAAATGGACCTGCTTTTGTGTAGATTTTTCACTGGCAGAAAATATGATTCATCTTGGGAACACAATCTGTGATTTGAGAATACATGAGTATTTCAGGAATATGTGTGTAGTCAGTGATGAAGGTAGCAGAGTATGTATCAGAGCGAAGACTGTTTTCTGAGCTTTTGTGATGAATTTCCTGACTCATACATTTCTTGATTTTCAAACTGGAATGTTTATTTACAGTACAGCTCAGTACTACTAAAGCATCAGAACTTGTGATCCTGTTTAAAAATAGTTTAGTTATATTAAAAAATAAATTAGCATAGATTTTTTTAAATGAAATATGTAAGTAGGCTTCTTTTGCTGTCACTGATGGCCTGAAAGTTCAAACTGTACTCTAAGAAACCCTATGAAGTAAGATTTTCTTGGCAGATTTTCTGATATAAATGTTTTCAGCAGAATACATTTATCAGTTTGGTTTTTTTTTTCAAACTCTTGGTAATGAATATAGGTACACTTTTCATCTCTGCAAATTTGTTGATTATGTAGTGTGTATTCTGTGAAATGTATGTCAAATCAGACTTAACAAGTCATGAGTTAGCTTATGAATTTTCATAAGAACTGCTGTGTATCTATAGTATAGGCTGAACTTTGAACTAAAGATGTTTGACAATGACTGATTATAATCTTTCACTTGTTTAGAAAAGCCATATATGTAAAAAATCATGTTCCAATCATGTGGAACTAGTTTTTTTTAACAGAATTACTTTTGGCTGTAGATCACACAGGAGAAGTTTTAATATTTTTTAGTAAAAATTTGTCCAAGTTTACAAATCTGTTTACTAGATTTGTATCATGCCCTTACAGCGATACAAGACGGAAAGTACCTTCCACTAGTGTCTCTGTAAAGGACATTTTTAGAGGACATTTTTATGGCAGCCTCACAGAATTTGTGAATAGAAGGCAGAAGACTAACTGGCCATTTTCCTTTTTTTCCTTCTGCTATGTAGTGCAGTCCAATAACTTTATAATCATTTGCAGTTGCAGATAAAAGGATGTTTGTCCCTGAGAATTAAACTAATTTTTTGTATTTTTTTTGAGAACAAAGAAGAGTAATTAAGACCTCTGTAACAGTTATGCCCTACAATAGAGAAAGGTCTTTTATGAAGCACATATACTCAGTAAACAGAGCAAGTGATAAACTAGGCTTGAAAAAGAACAGGATACTTAATGGATTTATGCCTAAGTTTTATACATTTTGGTATTCTTTACTGTGTAACTGCCAAAGCTGCTTTTTTAAACTGCCAGGTTTCGCCAGTACCTCTTGAACTGGACAGTTTGTACTACATTCCTTTGAAAGCTAACAAACAGGGGGAATAGAAACCCCTATTTTTTCAAATACCACACAAAGACAAAACCAAGGTACCAGCTCACTCACCCCAGCTGTGGATAATAAACACTATATGGTCTTGTGTTTCTTGCACAGTCCTCTTTGGGAGAGATGCAGCTAAATCCCAATCTTTTGCTGCACAAAGCACCTTGCTGGGTGAAGCAGTGCTCATGTTAGCACAGAGACAAGGAGCCCAGGGTAGGGAAAAGGGCTTGCTATGCTCTCTGGCAAAAAAAATAGAGGTGGACTTCACAAGCACATAGTAAGGGGCTGTAGGAAACAGAGACAAGTAGAAGGAAGCAACTTGACAAGAACCATATCACCCCATCAGCAACCTGACCAGATGAGTTTTCTCTAGGCATTAGGCCTTGCACTGGACTTTAAAGGACTTCTGATAGAGTAATGAGAACCCTTGGGACTCCTTCCCAGACATGAGAAGCAGCATATGAAGGAGGCTGGCATCATGATTGACTGAAGAAATAGAGAACAGGCAGGGATATGAAACTGAAAACAAATCCATTATCTAGAGCAGAAGATGGCAGTCATGTCTGTGCAGTTGTATCCACAATGTGTATTCCCCTCCCCTGATTTTTGATCACTGCTGAGATTGGCATTGGCAGTGAGGTAAAGGTTGCTCAGACCAACGGGATGTTGATAGCTGTGGCCATTTGGAATTTGGAGTTTACTAGGTTACGGCATCATTAGAAGGTCTGGAGTTAAATACTCTCCCTGTGCTCTCTGGTGCTTCCTGCTGAAGATTATAAATTTGTACTCCAGTAATCAGAGGAGAATCCATCCCCCAGTTCTACTGATAGATAAGATCAGATGCTTTCAGTACAGGCTATAATTTTAAAACCAGGTCACAAATTAAAGAGATCACAATCAACTTGAAAGTTAGATTTTCTTTCTGACATAGTTTTCCATATTGCTGCAGATAAAAGACAAGATTCTTTCAGCTGCAGCAGCAGCTGCACTGTGTTAACATTTTTGTGTTAGCTGTAACATCTAGATTAATTTCCCTTTGCGTTTTTCCTCAGGGTAGTGTGTTGGCTTTTATGCGGGTCTTTCACGGCAGTGCAGGAGTGAGTGGCATTCAGGAGCTACTGAAAGTCTTTAAAATTAATTTCAGTTGTTGGAAAAGCTAGACTTTAAGTTGTTCTCCTGTAAGAGTCTGCGTATCACAAAAATTAAAACACTGGCCTAATTCTGGTCTCATTTTATCTGAAGGTAAGGCAGTATGTTGCTGAAGAGAAGTGAAATATACCTAATGTGAAGTTAAAGGTAAGAAAGAGACCTTTTAGGCGTATTTCCTTACATGTTTATGGCAACACAGATAACCTCCACTTTCTAGCAAACAAAGTACACTGACTTAGAGTTGGAAACATATCTATTGCTCAGAGGACAATCTTTGAGCTGCCTGGCCTTCTTTGATGGTGATGGGGCAGAATGTAGGGACAAAGAGACAGAAGGAGGTGGGAGCCAGGTAGGGGCGGCCATGAAGGAGTGGGTTGCCTGGAGCTCTTAGCCTGTCTCTATCTAGTTGTGAAAGAAGGCCTGGCACCCCTTCCCTGTTGCTGACCCTGGAGGTGACACCAGTTGCTACCAGTCAGTCCGTTAATTCATGCACAAAGCTGCATTGCTGCAAGCTCCATCTCTGCTATGGTTCAATGTAATTACACATGAAGAATAACTGGCAGGAGTGAGCAGGTGGGTTGTTTTCTTCCTTTGAGAAAAATGCAGATAATATAGATGTCACAAACTACTAATAATTATCTTTCAAAGCTGCATATTCACAGTTTGAGAAAGGCTATGCTTAGCTACCCGTATAGCCTCTGTTACCTCTGAGTTATGTGTGTTAGCAGTCTTTAATTAAATAGTTATATGCCATCTTGTCCACAGGATTTTGCCTCATTTTGTGCACAGGATGATGTTGCTTTGGGGATGAATAAGAGGTGTGCAGCAAAGGAAGATTTTGTCTGCTGGAGTCAGAATTCATTTCTTTCTGATGTCTGAATAAAGATGATCAGTTTCTAACAACCCTCCACAGGAGGAAAATTTGGTGTGGTTATTTAGAAAAAAATAATCTCTAGTGGGTATTAGTTTTGTTGTTTTGTGGGGTTTATTTTTTGTTTTGTTTTGTATTTTTGTTTTTTTATTTTTTAAAGAATAATATAGTTATCAGGGAATAGAAGTGTATTTCTGGGTGCCTAAGTTTAGTTTTGACAGTTTTCCCACAGGCACAAACTGATGATGACAAGGCCCTTCAATCCTGGTGCCATTAGACAGGGCACGTTGAGGCCTCCCTTGTCTTCCTGGCTCATGAGGAGGTGGAGGAGGCTGGGTGGGATCTCAGCCACGGTAGCTGGACAGACAGAGGCCACCATGCTCACTCAGGCAGGAAAATTGTCTGGTTTTGGGTGGACAGTAGAAGAAGTACAGGTTTCGCTTCTGTAGTTTTTCTCTGTCCTAAAAAATATTTGATTTTAATTTTTTATTTAATGTCACAAAATACCTCCTCTTGGAAAGCTTTCAGTCAATGGTTATGGGTGAAGCAGATGATTCCAGGAAAAGGAAAGAACATCTGATGGACAACTCTGTCTCTGAAGGACTGGGTTTTGTCACTGTTTCTGCAACTAAGCCTGATGGGGTTTGTTAAGACGTTTCAATTAAACTTGTTGCAGTCACCCGATCTCCTTTGTCTTCCAGGTGCCCAGCTTGAGGCCATTTGCAAAGGCAATATAGATTTATGGCTGTAGAAAAAGCCACCAAGAATACCGAAAATGGATAACATTCAATATAAAACATGATAGAAGTCTGGGTGGCAAGTTTTTCAAATTGGGTTTCCAATTCCACAGTTGCAGAACTCTTTGTAAACTGAGATTATAAGCACTTAGTCATGTAAAAGTTGTTGTGGAAACAGTTTAATTCAAAAATATACAAAACCACTTGATAATTTAACAATAACTATTACAGAAAAAGTTAGAATGAAGTTGGAAGTTGATCTTCAAGAGCAGTCTGAGAAAGATGTGTGGGATTGATGAGAAAATGGTGTAGCTGCTCATTAATTCAAACCATTCTGGGGGGGAGGGAATAGTATTTGATTATATAAATAAATCTATCATTTTGTGCAGAAAGGGAATGCATAGATGATAAATTTTGCAACTTTTATAATGGCTTTTAATGTAGCACAAAGAAACTAAAGATTGTAACTAGAGTTCCCTCAACCTTCAAAATACAATGAAACAAAATGTAGTGTTCATTATACTGCTTAGTTCTGAAAGACCTGAGAGCTGTGCAGGAACTGTTGAACTACTCATATTAAAACAGGCTTATTGTGCTGATCCCATAGTGACTTAGACAGATAGCTGAAGAATGTCAATAAATATCTATTTATAATTTAAGTAACTTACTGTGGCTGAGTCTGTGACCCTTTTGAATAAACTCAACTCAATTAGAAAAAGACTATTTGGCTGAAGCTCAGTATTTTGACTAATCTCATATTAATTTACTCCTGAAAAATTATGTGCAAAACATTTTAAAATATCTGATTCTCAGTCGCAGTCTAATTAAACAGAAGTAGAAATATTAACTTCTGACTTCCTAAACCTGAGCAGGGACAAGTCTGGCTTTACTTTGCCACCTAAAATCCTGTATGTGGGTTTTCCTTGAAGCCTTGACTGAACTAGGAGTTTCAAGTGCTAGTCACAGACTTTTACAAAACGTGCTTCAAATACATATGTGCAAGAATTAATTTCTCAGAAAGGCATTGGGATATGCTACAGTTTGTTAGAGAAACTAAAATGCCCTGCTGTTTTATTATGTGGTCAGAGAGAATGAACTGCTTGCAAAGAGCCAGAGCTAAGAAAGCATTTTGTTGATACTTGACAGATCATTCAAGCAGTGAGTGATTACTAATACTAATCTACAGACTGTTTTCTAAAAAAGATGAACTTCAGAAAAATAAGTTACTGTATTAATAAAAAATATTGGCCAAAAATGTCCTGAAAAGTTACAATCATGCAAAGCTTGACATTGCTCTCCCTGTCTTTTAGTAATTTGCCTATTTTCCAGTGCCATTTTTAGAAAAATTAAGTGCTATTTAACTTTTAACTTTTTAATTCTTTTTCTTTTGTGGGAGGGTGGTGGTGGTATAAATAAATGCAGATAAGAAAGTCACAGAAATGCATGAACATGTCAATGGTTTTAGGGGAGAGGGAGGAGGTCTTGGTTTAGTGTACCGCAGAATATTTTTCTGATATGAAAACAGAAGTTTGCAGGAAAGACTGGGGAGATCTGAGAGTGATATGACCCTTTTAGCTGGTGTTCATAATCTACCATCTGTACAGTAAAAGGCACAAAGCTCAAAGGACTCACTTGACCATCACTGTACCAAATATCTCAAAGAACTCACACTACCACAGCTGCATTCCAATACCATGCAGATGACAACAGTTATACTGTTGTTAGGAGCCTATGAAGCACTCAATAAAACTGTGCTCCTTCTGTGCATCAAAATCCAAGTAAATCTGTGCCAAGAAAGACAATTGACAGTCAGCTTACTGAGTGGGCCTCAAGTGGTGGTTTGGAACAAGTGAATGTATCTTAATCAACAATATGGTAGAAAACAAGGTGTAAAGATGTGACCCAAAGATAGGTAACTGAAGTAACAAGACTTAAATTGCAGCTAAAAGCTCTCATCTCAGGATGTACCTACAGACTAGGATTATTAAAGCAACCACCTCAGCAAGTGCTTAACTCTTCTTTTACAAATCTAGCAAGTGCATAACCCTTCTGTTACAGATCTCCATTTCTGCCTCTGGGCCTTTGGTTTGGAAGCTGCTCTTTTATGCACTGAGGCACTTTGCCTCCCCCTGCAAGAGACTGATGGTTTATGTTATGCCCTCATTTAGGACAGCAGTAACCATACAGCTTATATAAAATGTCCCGTGAACTCCTCAGAACCTCCCCAGTTGAAGCCCCCCCACCTTGTTTAATCACATGTGTTATAAGCAAAAGGCAGGTACAGATCCCTCAGGGACAAAGGCACAGCACCCAGCAAGTAAGAGCTTTGGTGTTAGGTAAAGTGTAGCATTACCATGGTGGGAACCCCAGATGACAACACTAATCAAATGGGGACCTGACACAGTGGAGCCTGCTTGGGAGTGAAGCCCAAGGGGAAGCACTAGAGGGGTGGTAAAAGCACTTGCACTGATTAACATATCATACATATGCAATGCCCTGTTTTGCTCATTAGTGAACTAACTGAAATAATGCAGGTGCTGTTGTCCAGTTCCTGAGATCTGCAACTGGCCTTCATGTTGGTGCTCATGCAGGGGTATGTGCAGGTGAGGGAGTAGCAGTTACTGTAACAGAGAAATAAGGCATTCTGGCAACTCTACATGCATGGATGGGGGAGGTGAACTGTTCTGGGTTACCATAACAAGCCTCCTTGAACCCTACAGCACCATAATATCTCTTTGTGCCGTGTACTGCTCCCTGTATAGCGGGTGAGCCATTACTCTGGGACAGCCTACCCTTTTCCTGCTGGGAGCTGCATGGCTGGGATTTGTGTTCAGTGAATAACTGTGGCTCTTGTGTCTAAGCATTACTATACAGATCGGAAATAGTTGTAGCATTGTACACTGCTTAGCTACAGCATCAATTTTACCAAAAGGGTGCCTAATCAGACACCCTCCAAGCTCTCATCTCCTGTGTCTCCTGAAGTTGCCAGGAGAAAAGGTGGCAGCTGTTCACCCTGCATGTCTACATTAGCCTCATGAGTTGCTGTTTGGCTTACTGAGCCATATGTGTATGTGTGGCAGGAGTGGGCTGACAGGTGTCAACAGGTTGACAGTTGTAGTACTTTTATTTCGAAGATTTGGCTGTGGAAATTGCTTGGAAATGATGATTGAAAGGGGGAGTAAAAGGGACTTTTACTCTCAACTTTTCATTGACTACAGCTCTGACTAATCATCAGCTATGAATCACTATAACTTGTGGGCACAGGTACACTTTAGGAGATTGGTATTAGATTTGGAAATGCGGCTATCTATAATAATGGCAGTAATAGAAATATATTCCTGCAGTGTGCTTGCTATAACTGGAATGAAAGGTAATTATAAATCCTTTTATTTCAGACCTGATTACTAGGACTGTAGCGTGGGCAGCTGGGCCAACATTTTGTCCTGCCACTCTGTCAATAGCTTTTACACACAAATTCAAGGCTATTAAGTTGGTGTGTTTTATTGAAAGGAGATAAAACCTTGCACGCAGCTACTATGTAAATTCTGCTGAATCATTGCAGCCCACAGGGTTTGTGAACCACAGCATATATGAGAAGTGGGCTGAAATGAGTTTTTTGTATAAAGCCATAGGAAAAGTAGGGATGATAGATCCTTTTTTTTTTTTAAAAAAAAAGAGGTGGCTCTTACTCATCTGGGCTTAGATGCTCCTTTATTTGGAACAGAAAGCTATCATCACCGATAACTCCATGCACTGGTAGTGAGGTTGATTTCATTTGCAGTGCTGAGTTTTGCTGCTAGTTATTTAAGTGGGCAGTTTGAGTAACTAGGTTGCTTCAGTGGAACAGACATTTGGCCAGTTTGGGCTTAATCAAGGTGAGACTTCAGTCTTCAAAGTATCTATTTCTCCTTCCATTTTCATTTTTCATACTCTGTTCAGAACGCACAAAACACTGCTGTTTCTTTTGCTACGTGAAGGCAATTGCTTGTGATGAATTTATTTCTGAAAGTTTTCTTTTATTTAGGTAGTAAAATATTGATTTTAATCTCTGTATTCCTGCCAGTTGCCTGCTTTCAGCAAGATTTAGTTGTTATTTTTGTACCCAGAATGTTAAGTGATTCCTGGCCTGGACATGTACATTCTGCTCCCATTTGCATTCAGCTACGGCTGTTCTACTTGCCACAGCAGGAACACATGAACTGGTTCACAGCAGCAGAATAGATGTTGCTTGTGTAATGTTTTTGAATGTGCATTTAGTATTGTTTTTGAATATTTTGATAGTGAAAGGAGGTGTAAAGACTATTGGGCAGAAGGGCATATAATTAAGTTTCAAATTGAAGATGATTTCCACTTAAGCAGTTATACTATTTATGCAGCACTTTCAGTCTTGGAGTTGGAAAAACTGTGAGGAGCATGGATAATGCAAATATACCAGGCACTGCACTTTTTCCTCCAAAGCCTCTTGCTTTACATAGTCTATCCACCTGAGAGTCTAGAGTCTATCTAGAGTATCAAGACCTAGAGCCTATCTAGAGTTCCAAGAGTTTACTTTGGAGGGCTTCCTACTTCAGCCTGCTGGTGTTCATAAACCTTAGTTGGTAGCATATCTCAACCAAGTCTCACTGCATTTCAGTCAGTGATCTTAGGATTCCAGTGTCACCTCTGTTACAGCAGGGGCCCTGCTTGTCCCCTACTGCTCCTGCTCTTTTCTCCTCCTTCCTTCCTTCCTTCCTTCCTTCCTTCCTTCCTTCCTTCCGTTCCTTCCTTCTCCCTTCCTTCCTTCCTTCCTTCCTTCCTTCCTTCCTTCCTTCCTTCCTTCCTTCCTTCCTTCCTTCCTTCCTTCCTTCCTTCCTCCTTCCTTCCTTCCTTCCTTCCTTCCTTCCTTCCTTCCTTCCTTCCTTCCTTCCTTCCTTCCTCCTTCCTTCCTCCTTCTCCTCCCTCCTCCCTCCCTTCCCTCCCTCCCTCCTTCCTCCTTCCTTTTCCTTTCCTTTCCTTTCTTCCTTTCCTTTCCTTTCCCTTTCCTTTCCTTTTCCTTTCCTTTCCTTTCTTTCCTTTCCTTTCCTTTCCTTTCCTTTCCTTTCCTTTCCTTTCCTTTCCTTTCCTTTCCTTTCCTTTCACTTTCCTTTCCTTTTCCTTCCTGTTCTTTCCTTTCCTTTCCTTTCCTTTCCTTTCCTTTTCTCTTTCCTCTTCCTTTCCTTTCCTTTCCTTTCCTTTCCTTTCCTTTCTCCTTTCCTTTCCTTTCCTTTCCTTTCCTTTCCTTTCCTTTCCTTTCCTTTCTTTCCTTTCCTTTCCTTTCCTTTCCTTTCCTTTCCTTTCATCTTTCCTTTCCTTTCCTTTCTTTCCTTTCCTTTCCTTTCCTTTTCCTTTCCTTCTTCCTTTCCTTTCCTTTCTTTCCTTTCCTTTCCTTTCCTTTCCTTTCCTTTTCCTTTCCTTTCCTTTTCCTTTCCTTTCCTTTCCTTTCCTTTCCTTTCCTTTCCTTCCTTTCCTTTCCTTTCCTTCCTTTCTTTCCTTTCACTTTCCTCTTCCTTTCCTTTCCTTTCCTTCTCTTTCCTTTCCTTTCCTTTCCTTTCCCTTTCACTTTCCTTTCCTTTCCTCTTCCTCCTCTTTCCCTTATTTCAAGCTAAAGAAATGTGTCTGTGTGACGGTCTCTGAAAGATGAAACAGTGACATCCAGCGGCCACTTTGGCAAAAATGACATGGTGTCATAAAACCAGTGTGACGATGTGCAAGGGAAAGTAAACAGCCTGATGTTTGCAGACCCATGCCTCGGGCATTGTGGTAGCAGCTCAGTCTGGAGTCAGAGCATTCAAGGCAAAGTGCCTCAACTGAGCCTCAACTGAGGCTGAGTCTTAGCCTTGGCTGGGGAAGACAAGTGTCAGAGGAAATATGGTTGAAATGCTGTGTTTCCTTACCATGCAGAAGGCGTGTTTTCCCATGTTCCTCCACTCAGCTTTTGAGTGCTTCTGACTTTCAGCATAAATAACTTCAGATATAGGTAGAGATAACCAAAGTATCCTTTTTCAAATTGGGAAGTTATCTGAATTCATAGATGGCAGTACTTAATGCACTGTGTTACCAAAAATGTAACTGGGATCTTAGGATCTACTTAGAATGGTAGAGAGGTTCTGATTGTTTTGAACTAAGCTGGCAGGCCAGCCAGCTCTGCCCTTAATGTCACATTATGAGGCACAGTGATCTACTCCGAATGTATCTTTAAAGGAAGAGAGCCCCACAGACATAGGGATATAGGAACCAGGATATTCATGGCACCATGTAAGCCCAGCCTTCCCCAGGTCAAGTGTTTTGCTAGTTTCTATACCTATCTAAGCACCCAGAACTAAGTTCTCAGTAAATATGATTCTTCAGTGCCTGCATAATGTTAAGATTTGTTAGGATCTATAAATTAGCAGTTTATCTGCTTCACCTTATCTGCAGGACACGAATATGTACATTTTCTTGGAGAGAAGGGGAAGAAATTATGGCTTTAAAGATAATGCCTTCATAAGCTTGTCTTGCAGATGGGAGCAGTTAGAGATCAGCTTTGCTCTCTAGTGATTACTGATATGAATACTCCAACATGCCACTAACATCTCTTCTGTATGTTGCTTAAATATGCAAGGATCTCCACTTTATTTACTTATTTCTACATGATTTTACTGTGGGATTTGTAACCTAAAGCACTCACGACTCTTGCAATCCCAGCCTTGATCTGTATCTTGAACTGGCAATATATTGGACATACCTAGAGTAGACCTATATGTTATAGCACACGTACTAGGATCGTTCCACCACATCTCAGATAGGAAAGAACACAAAAGAATGGGGACTAAAGATAACCCTCTGTCTCCAAATCTTGCTTCAGCAAACTGGTGATAACCCATCCCATGCCCTTTTCTTCCTCCCTCTTTTAACTGTAACCATTTTCTCCTGCCAACTCAGTGCTGAAGTTAATAGACCCAGGTGTATCCATCCATCCATCATCCATGCCATCCATCCATCCATCCATCCATCCATCACATCCATCCATCCATGATCCGCTAAGGAGGTAGCTTGCACCCATTCCTGATGCTGGTGCAGATAACTGAAGTATGCATTACACAGCTAGTGTGAGGGCTACTTATCTTATGCTAAGGCTAGGGTGCCAGTCTGAAACTGCAGAGTTGCCTGTAAGGCTCTGTCTGTTTCCTCCGTCATCTCAAACAAAATGGAGACCTGTTAAAATTTTTATCATCAGTGGTCAGTGAGTAGGATCAGCGATTTGTTTCCCCATACATGTCCACAATGCCTTATTGCCAGAAAACACCCAGGCATTTTAGAAGAGATTCTGTCTGGGCTAAGGTAGGCTTAGTTTATTATCTAGACTTATTGAGAAACCTGGTAAATATACAAAAATTTCAGATAAATGTTTAAAGGATTGCAGTGGTAATAATGTAGGCCCTAGCTATGCCTCTGCACAGTGAGGAAAGGAATGTCCCTGCATTGCTGTGTCCTTCCAACAGTGCCTGCTGCTTCTCTCTGGCATAACTGAACTGGGGAGGAAACGAAGAGAATCTGGTTAGCAAGCCAAAACAACTCAAGGAGAAAATTATCTCCTGGGGAACTGGGAACCAGGTCATGTTTTCTAATCTTTGGCCCATTCTTGCAACAGGGCAGCTACTCACCATTCCTCAGACGAGACTGGAGGAAAAAGACAGAATGTCCTTTTAGATATTAATCTAAATCCACTCAGTGACTCCCCTGATATGGGAACTATTTATTCCATAGTAAGCACAGATTAGCCATTGTTGCTATAAGTTGTTTATCTAAGTTATGATTCTCTGAGGGGCATGCTATATTATTCGAAAAATTAGCATGGTAGAAATGGGTTAATCATAAACTAACTCTATTGCTAGTTGCAGAGCTGTGGTATAGTTCCACGAGCATCCACTCTTGAAAAAGGTGGAATCTAGCCATATAGTGTAAGAGTGGTGTGAATTTTAGAGTTCTTCATTCATAGTTTAGTTTAGGTGGACTAACTTCCCCATTCCCCACTTGCACAAACTTTACATGCTCCCTCTCCTCCCCAAATTACAGTGCAGTTACTGTAGTTCACCAGCTGTGAGCTAGAATTCAAGTTTGTGACTAATATTTCTATGGCATTTTTGAAGAGAGGAATTCTTCAATCAGATTTACTATTTTTACTGATATTTCCAGAAGACTGATACTTTTTGCTAAAGGTGTAATTTTAGTTTCAAGATTTTCATTAGTGAATAGTGAAATGCTACATTAGTGGTTGAATTTTTTGTCATCTTTGAAACAGAGAGAAATAAAGGATTATGTGATAACATTTTCAGTAACATCCTTTGAACTTTGATATGTTAGTTTCCAAGCCTGTTAAGAAAATGCTCATCTTGTACACTGAACAAAAAACACTGGAATATTTGGTAAAATAATTCCATAACCCCCACGGTCTGATTGAGTGGTGTGTGTATGTCTGTCTAACATTAGCCACATGTTTAATTGAGGAAAGGTGCTGTAAAAATTTAAGTCTAGAAAGTGATGGGAGTGTTATTAATCTCTTCAACCATCCGTAAAGTTGTTGAACCTCTTATTTTGAAATCTAGACTAAGAAAGGCAGTTCTCATAGCTGTTTGTTTTTCCCACCTATAGTTCTCTACAATAGGATCCTGTATCACCTGCAGTGGGCTATCTGTAGCTGTTCATTGGCTACTATACTTATTTCACATAAACACATTACAGTAACCTTCTCTCCCAAAAGTATAATCCAAATATACAAGATTTATGCCTGCAGTCAATTACTTGAAAATTTCAACATAATGAAATCCTGGGGTTTTATGACTTTTATTGGTGTTCCAGAAATATAAGCAGAGCAAAATTCAAGTTTGATATGCAAAGATAGTGAAAGTTGCCATAACTGTAAGTTCATGTTGTATTCAGTTATGAGGATAATCAATCAGGGTTGAATGCCATGGTCAATATTAAATGTAATTCTTTGCCATTATGTGTTCATGAGATTAAAATAGACTAGGTAGTTGCCCTAAAGGCTACAAGGCTGCAGTTCATGGGAGTGATGTTGCTTTTTCCCAGCACTTCTGAGCTAGCTGAATTTAGGTGAAGTTTGTTACTGTGAAAAATCCCAGGGAGATCAGAGATATAGACGACAAGTGTCTGGGACAGGTTTGGGTTTTGGGGTTTTCTTTTTTTTTTTTTCTTCCCCTGAAGCTTCAAAGCTCTGAAATTCTCCACTGAATGACAATCACTGAGAAAGGTTTAGAAAAAATCTGATTCAGTAATTTAGCATTTCACAGAATCATAGAATCACTAGGTTGGAAAAGACCTCCAGGTCCAACCATTCCTATCAACCACTAAACTATGCCCCACAGCACCTCATCCAACTGTCTTTTAAACACCTCCAGGGATGGTGACTCAACCACCTCCCTGCGCAGCCTGTTCCAGTGCCCAGTGAAAAATTTTTTTCTGGTGTCCAGCCTAAACCTTCCCAGGTAGAGCTTGAGGCCATTCCCCCTTGTCCTGTCCCCTGTTACCTGGGAGAAGAGGCCAGCACCTTCCTCTCCAGAGGTAGCTGTAGAGAGCAATAAGGTCTCCCCTCAGCCTCCTCTTCTCAAGGCTAAACAACCCCAGCTCCCTCAGCCGTTCCTAGTAAGACTTGTTCTCCAACCCCCTCACCAGCTTCGTTGCTCTTCTCTGGACTTGCTCCAGAGCCTCAACATCCTTCTTGTGGTGAGGGGCCCAGAACTGAACACAGTATTTGAGGTACAGTCTCACCAGTGTTGAGTACAGGAGCAGAATAACCTCCCTGGACATGCTGTTTCTGATACAAGCCAAGACGCCATTGGCCTTCTTGGCCACCTGAGCACACTGCTGGCTCATGTTCAGTCGCTGTCAACCAACACTCCCAGGTCCCTCTCCTCCAGGCAGCTTTCTAGACAGACTTCTCCTAGTCTGTAGCACTGCATAGGGTTGTTGTGCCCCAAGTGCAGGACCTGGCATTTGGCCTTGTTAAACCTCATGCCATTGGTCTCAGCTCAGTGGTCCAGCCTCTTCAGATCCATTTGCAGAGCCTCCCTACCGTCCAGCAGATCAACACTTCCACCCAGCTTAGTGCCATCTGCAAATTTAGGGTGCATTCAATCCCCTCATCCAGGTCATTGATAAAGACATTGAACAGGGCTGGACCCAGCACTGAGCCCTGGAGAACACCACTTGTGACCTTTCCTTGTCAGAAATGTGAAATAAAGAGCAGTTCTCTGAAACGTTCCTCTCCCAAAGCGTGACTGAACTGTTCTGTGCAGAGCTGTTTTGACTATCTTGATACCTTTCTTATTCAGATATTTGTTTCCTGTGTTTCTTTTCCATTTAGCTAAAAGATGTTATTATCTCAGCAAAGGCTTATTTGTGGAGGGCTCTTCAGCTACAAGATTCAGCAATGCCACCCATGTGGGGAGACTACCAAACAAAGGAGCAGAAGAAACATACTTTTCCAGTCTATGTAGAAGCAATTCAGAGAAGATATGCAATCAATGCTTCTGTTTCCCACCTTGCTGAAATGGTAGGTACAAAGAAACTTTTCTCTCCTTTCAAATAAACACACTAAGAAGTATGCCTGTCTTGATTCAAACTGGGGTCTGATATTAGCCAGAATAAGGGACACCTGAATGAAACCTTCTTTTAAAGGTGTAAAGTTAGAACTAGAGCAATAAGAAATCTCAGTGAAAAGCACCTGCCATTACATTGTAGCTTTATTGCTTTGAAAGCAAAGGACGGTAAATAAATGCTCGTGTAAGAACAGGTGTTCCAAACTACATATCTTTTTTTTTTTATTGCAAAACAATTGTTACAGAAATTTCAGAAAGTTCTACTGTAGTAATTGTCAACTTCTGCTTTTATTACATATCTAAACACAGTCTAAAAGTGCATTGTGAATCCAGCAGACCTTTGGAAAGGACAATTAACCTTAGTGACACACATTTAGACAAATCATACTTGAAAGGCTTCATATTAGTAGGAATTTGTTTAAAACGATATTTTAATATTTTTTCTCCCTTTATAAAGGATTGTTATACACTTACAAATGGTAGCCCAAATAATAAATGAATAGCTATTAGTATAGTATATTGCAAACACTGTTCCAGACAGCAGTAGCAGCATAAAGACTCTCCTTATGTACAACAACTGTAGTGGTGGAAGAAGGATATAAATTTAATACAATTTACTCATGTGCAGTCATAAAATTGTATTTCATAGCCAATTCTCATTTCTTTCCCTTCCCCCTCCCTACCAAATACTAAAATAAACAAGAGTTATCACTTCCCTGCAGCAGAAACAGCAGCAATTTCATAATCAAACATATTTTTCCTAATAGCTTTTTGAAATAAGTACTGTGTGGCTCTACAAGAGATCTGAAAGCATACAGCAAAAAAATAAAAGGTCAGAGACTGTTTCAGAACCAGCTTGGCTCAATGGCTCAGTCATTAGACTTCCCACTTGATGATGATTTAGCATAATATCTGTGCCATGACTCAAAGTAATATAGAGTTAGAAATACAGAATATATCCATCCTCTGACAAAAGTCAGAGTACTCCATTGAAATCAGTGGAGTTTCTGGAGTTTTGCACGAGCATCAGTAAGACTGTAATTGTACTCAATCTCAGAGGAGATGACTGTATGACCTGTAGTGTTCACCCTTGATTGGATATAAAGCAGGATAATGCTCACTGGGGTGCAGAAACTCAGTCCCTCCACATTCAACACTACTACTTTTATGCCAATCCGGGGCAAGGCCAGTGAATGCTATCTAGAGAAATGAAGGGTTTAACTATGTAAGTGGACACCCACAATGGTTTATTTCTGCCCATTTTGGACTGTGCTGTTATTTGAAGTGGAGAAGAGAAAATTCACATTAGGAAGTTTTCCCATCCCTTTTGAAGAAAGTTATCTATACCTGGTATCTTTTAACAGAACTGAAAATGTGGTCTGTGTTGAAACATTTGTGCATATTTGCGCAAAAATGCAAATATACTATTAATTTTTAAGTAGGGGAGAGCTATCACAACTGCTTAAGTATTCCTAGCAGGAAATCCAGGAATGACCAGCTTACATCTTCTCTTCTGGTGATTATCAGATATGGAACCTGAGCAACATAACAAGACATTTATTCTTGTTTTGAAAATTTGCACCATGGGTTTACAGAGAATTTTTTTTCACTGGCTTGCTCTAAGCTAGTATCTTTGATAACTTCTGCTCTCAGGACAAGATAGGTGTTTGCTCCAACTGCAGTCATTGGACTAAGGCTGTGTGCTGCTACCAGCACTTTTTTTTGAGCAGTTATTTGTGTAGCTGCATTTTCCATGTGCTGACAGTTTCTAAGAAACAAATCATTTTCTTCTCATACAAAAAATATACCTAACTAAGATATTTATCCCCTGACAAAAGGCTATCCATTCCACAAAAGGTACAAATCAGGTTTGTATTTTTTTTTTTTTTTTACCAAAAGATCTATAAATGGAAAATGAAAAAGAAGCAATCTGTATCTGGAACCCAGAGGGATTTCCTTATGTGGATGAATGGATGTTTTGGTTTTTCATTGTATTTTCAAATTATCCCCTCACTGCCATTTGTTAACTGGCACTTGTGCTAAGAACAATAATGTAGCACCTTATCTCTTCCAAAAAAAGAGAGCCAAATGTCTGAGCACTGCTGTATGTTCGCACTTTATGTTGAATATTTCAATTTAATAAAATACAATTGTCATTTAAAAATAATAAAAAAATCACTTTGTTAAAGATCAAACAGAATGGAAATAATGTAAACATCCAAAAGCTTGAATTCATTCCTAACTGGATTCATCTTTACAGGCAAGCAATAGCAAAATGTTAAGTCTTGTAGTAGTCCAAAGAAACTTGTGGAACGATGCATGCATTTTCATTGACACAAAAAAAGACTGGACTGTAAGGAAGAGAAACTACTTCAGTCATATCACACTGTTATTGTGAAAGAATAATGTGCTATAATTCAATACCTAGGACAAGTGTATACCCCAACTGTAGAATAGCATCACTTAAACTGGAAACAACAGAATGGATTACTATAGGAAAATATTTATAAAATACTGTACACCGCTTCTGCAGGCGGCCAGCATATGTAAACAAACAGCTAAGTTCAGTTGAGTTTCAAAATATTATTGAAGTTCATTCATCTTATAATCTTTTGCATAACATGCCAATTCATCTTTCACACTACCACAACTCACCTGTCACAGCCCACAGTGGTTCTTTAGAGGTTTATACATCAGCTCATAGAGACATGTAAGTGGCGCTATACAGAGAAATCTGTGAAACGTACCAAACTCACACACTGTGACCAGAAATGCATATTCCATATGTAAGCTAATAATTGGATAGTGGAGCTTAATGATCAATGCAACATGTGCTATTTTATTGAATGTTACAGATTTACAAACAAGACCTTATAATGTGATATTAAAACTGTCCTGTAACGTTCACTAATATTACCACATGTCACAACTATACTGGTTTATATATGGGAGATATGTATATATCTGTGTGTATATATCTATTTCATAAGCTATCCTTTGATACAGAATATGTCATATGGCACATGCTATAGCTACATGATGATGGATAAGGCTTCTACTTCCACTAAATGGTCATAACAATATCTGGAATGGGAAATCTGGTCCCATTGCAAGGAATGGGTGTTTTATCATCATATTCAAAAAAGAGCAGTTTGATGTAATGTATAAAAAACAAGTGAAGATAAAATAATCTAACATCCATCATAATATATTCTATAGACACTACATTGGATATTAAATGGGAAACATTCAGGAAAAATAGTGTTATGACATCTTGCAATCACACCTCTAACATCTGAATTTACATTTTATATATAATGGCAATTTTAAGAGGTAAATAAAGTGTTCTGATTCATTTTACCTGGAATGTGTGCTCCAGATCAGTAAAGTGCTGTATTCTCAACATTTATACAGCTTTTGGGTTTGGCAAATTCCTTTACCCTGACAAACTAAGCAATGAAATCTACCCCAGAGGAGAGCCCTATGCCTTTAACTAATTCACTAAGCGTTGTTGAGGAATTTTTAACGAATCTGAAGTTCCTCTAGAGTAGGGCAGTAATGTGGTGAAGGTGGAAGATTCCATGAACACTTTTAGCAGACATTCGTAAATTAACAAAGAAAATAAAGTGAGAATATCCCCCTCTACTCACCAAGGATAGATAGATTTGGACAAGCCTTAGGAAAAGGCTGCTAACAAAAGTTGGCACATTAGAAGCAGATTGTTAAACACAAGTTCCTTTGCCTCTGGGCATTTTGCTATGGTTCAACAATCAGCCTGTCACAAGCACGCTTCATAATGCATAGAAAGGTTTCTGACCTTTCTAGGTGTTGCCATGTGACCATAATGTTGCACATGGATTGCAAGGCAATTGCATAAACACGGTGTCTTGGTGGAGTTTAGCTCATCAGTTTAGCCTGATCAAACAGAAGAAAGCAAGGAATACGTTGGTGCAGGAAGTATGAAACAGATTGTGCTTTAAGTCCCCATGCAGCATTTCTTTATTTCCTGAACTTTCCAACGTAGTTACTCAGTAAATGTTTCCACTTTCTCTACCTCTTCTTGAGGCTGATGATTACTCTTATGTCTGGGTTTGTTGGCCTTCAGACTTATTCTAATACGGTGCTCAGTTTCCCAGGGGGAGATCCCAGTGAGAAAATGTCAGCCTGCATTTTCAAAGCTGCCTTAGAGATTTGGAAGATAATTCCCATTTAAATAATGGGAAATATGTACCCCACTCACACGTGTTCATTTTTATTAAGAAAAACAAGAGCTGGTTCTACAGAGATGTTGGTCATTGTAGAGATATTTTCATTTTTGATAGTACTAGCTTCAACTCTTTACAAGCTTTAAGGTTGTGCCTTCATAAAGGATGTGAAATTTTGATCCAGTTGCAGTTTATGCTTCTCCACCCTTCTCCTATCTTCCACATACCCTTTCACCTGTGACCGTTGTGATATCTTCTCACGAGAAGTTTGAAAATCTGGTTGACATTGTGAACCCCTGGAATGTGGATGGGGTCAGTGAAGTTACAACTGTCTCCAGCCAAAACCTGTAACTGCACTGCCGTTCAGATGTAATTTCTCTTACTAAAATGCACAGTTCATGATATGCTGCTGAACAGTGGAAGCCTAGTCGCAACTAATGGCTTTTGCTTTTTACAGACACCTGCAGTTTCACTTTGGTTCTTTAACTTACCTTAAAAACATATATATTTTTTAGTGTTTTCCAGTCTTCTGCCAAGAATATTTTCCCTTAAGGAACTTCAGTGTAATTGCATTTATATGGATTCAGACTGCTCAGTCTTGTACACTTTGAAATGTTCAGATACAACCATGTCCTCATGAAAAAAAACCCCGACCAAACAGGTGTATATTTTCAGGTGAAAGAATGACGTGAAAAATTGGTAGCTTAAGTGGAACAGCAAGATCAACCTGGTAGCAGCCTGGTGGATAAACCTACCCAATTCACTAGACGTAATTAAGTGGAGCAGTGAGAACCTGACAATATTACTGTGCTCTGCTCGGATCACCCTATTTTTTCTGTTCCATCACATCCTTTGATTTAGTGAGACAACATATTGATGACAAATGTGGTAAAAAAATAAATATATACTATTCCGCTTAATTACATTCATCCTGAGCTTGCTCAGCTGTGCTAGAATCTAGAATATGTGTTTTATACAGGAAATCACACCATATTTTAACATAAATTCTTCCTTCATTTAAGTTGCAGTACAAAAGGCATTTCCCTTTCTGCTTTTGAAAATACAAACTTTTTGTGGCACTAGAAGTTGATACAAAAAGAGACAAGTGAATATTATGGTTGTTGTCTTGATTGTTATCTTGTTTGTCTTTCTCCATTTCCACAAGTTTGGGATGCAAAGGATTTGGGAGACTTTAGGTTTGTTTGCTGCCAGTTCCTACAGAAATAACAAATGCTTTTCATCAGTCATCACAACAGTGAAACAGATGAAAAAGTCATGATTGAAGATTAGCACATTTAATTTGTACATCTCTTTTTGCCAGTGAATTCCTGCATCCTAAAAACTTTAATAATGATCAAAGATCTTAGGATGCCTTCTAATAAAAGGCAGATTTCTCAACCTATAAATTTACTTCTCGTGACTTCATAAAGGGGGTTTGTTTTTCCTGTTGTTACTGAAGTCTTTGTAAAGCTTTCTTCCCTCCCTTTTTACTTAAGCGCAAATGTCAACTGGGTCAAGATGCGGTAACTCAGGGGGCAATGCTGAGACTGACAATGTGCTTCCTTGACCGGAGGATAATGCCAACTGGAGTTGACATGGAGTGACATATGAGTTTGGTTTTTTTTTTAATTCTGCTAAGAAAAATGGACTGGAGAGCAGATGACCCTTAGACTGCCAGTAAGCTTTGTCTAGGTCTAGCTGTGCTTGCTTTCAAAGCTGCGAAAGGCTCCTGTTCTTGACAGTCTCCTCATGGACAGGTTGTCCCCTCTGCTCTCTGGCCTCGAGGACTTACTCCTCTGGAAGGGGTTTCGCAGGCCTGCTGTATTTCGCTGTCTGTCAAGTTTGTCACTGATAGAGTAGCTCTTCCGTGTGTGCTGTGCATACAACATGTTGGATTCCTCTGCTGAGTAGCTGTTGGCCCGCTCTATCTTTGGAATTGGGATGCTATTGGCCAGAGTTCTTGTGACATTGCTGTCTTGAGGAGATAAGGGGATCCCCTTCTTGTCTTTGGCCTCAGTATCCTCATGATCAGAGCTCAGGTGGCTTAGTTCAGCTTCTCTCTCTGGGTGGCAGCATCCCAAGTCTTCTACTTTGCCCCCAAGACTTCCAGGGAAACTGGCTCTCTCTGCGATTGCCTGGGGAGCGCTCACACACCTTGTGTCTATGCAGTCCGTAATACTTGTGTATTCTGCTGTTTTGACTGGGATGCCAAGACTACTGAAGTAGCTTCGAGATGGAGAGAACATGAAACTGTGAGATTTCACAATTGGTGTTTCCTCCAGAATAAACGGAGTTGTAGCCAAATAACGACTGCTTTTAGATCTCTCTAAAGTGTGATACAAGGGAGGGTCTGAATCCCAGGGGATTTGGCAATCTGTGATTTGTGAATAGTCTGAAGAAAATGCTCTTGTTTCTATTCCAGAGGATTCCTCATAATCAAGACTCCTGCCAGAAATTTTTTCGCCAGGTGTACTGCTAATGTATGCACTGTTAGCTAAAATGGAAGAGGTTATGTGAGCCTGCAGAGCTGCATCTCCAGTACCAAGAATATTTACGGAGCTGTCAAGAGGCTCTGTGTCAGAATGCATCTCATCCATGGCAGAGACATAGATATCTATACAAGATGAAGGCCTTCTGGAGTCTGGGGCAATTGACAAAGTGCTTGTAGGAGCTAATGGAACCTTTCCTTCTTTTGCTATTGAGTGGGAACTGATAGCACGATGTAGGCTTGGAGATCTTTCCTTAAAAATACTTTCAAACTTTTCCAGCCCACACTTGTCCTTCACATTTGTTGCATAGAAAGAGTGGCTTCGCATGCGGGGCATGATCGTAGGAGATGTTGGGGACATGGACTCCTCTCCTGTGGGATCTATGCTCTCTTGAAGCTTGTAAGTATTTCCTTCCTGGCTATTGAAGCTACTCTGCCTCACAATGTAGGCTGCATCAGTACAGTCGGATGAGGTCCTGGATCGTATCTTGGTTGTCTCACCTCTCTCTATGCCAGTCAGTTTTTCTAATGCAGTCACCATTTGTCCCATCATATCTTCCAGCTGAGCAAGCCTGATGTCAACAGTCTGCAGAGAGGCCTTCATGCAGTGCTCTCGCTCATTTACTTCTTCCAGTCGCATGGCCATGTTCTCTACCCTTAATAAAGGGAAGAATTAAACAGGTTAATTTCTGCAAAGCAGTTACGTTCAGCTAATAGATCACCAAAACAGATGAGAACAAATAGGTCTTCAAATCCAACCACTGCCACCTCATCTGCTCTAAACCACTTCTAGAAGTGGTTCAGTAAACAAACACCACTCGCTCAAGAAACTGCTCCAGTGGGTTAAACCAGGGGTGTCTGCTGTGTAACGTAGATAGGGGTTTGAGTGTGTCTTATTACAGATACATTACTATGATTTGCTTCCTCTCTAATGCTAAAACTTCTAATTACAAACGAATAACACTTAGAACAGACACCACATGATGTTGTTCCCTGTGGTGCCCTAGATGTGACCACTGCAGCTAACTGTAGAACTAAATAAAATAATCAAAGTGGGCAATATATCACAGAAGTGGGTAACAGAAATTTTTTTTCTGTGTTCACCTGAGAATTAAAGGAGAAACTTTCTTTGTTCTCTGATTAATTTTTAGCTCAGATACACAGAAAAAAAAGTATCAGCTGTTGCATTGAAGGTAGGTTATATCAAGTCAAGTATGCATGAAAACTGCAAGGAAGAGAATGCTAATCAAACCAAATACAGCCTGCAGAGGTGCACACACCCTAACATTGCTCTGTTACTGTGATTGTGCCTTGGATAGTCTGCATTAATAGTTTAGGGATTTAAATGATGGATTTAGAAGTTATTTATTAGCTACCTATCATAATATATAAATAAGAATTTAAAAAATTAATACGTAATAATTGACTATATGTTCCTAATTTAAACTTCAGTATATGTGGTTTGCACTATTGAGCTGCCTCATTTTAAAATGTTTTTGACATTCAAGTGAATTGTGTACCCATTTATGCCTATAGCTTTCAATCATTTCAATTTTCTGGCTTCTAAAATGCTTCTGCTGAAGGATTTATATGGAGTCCTCTGATTTTACACAATGAAATTGCTTTTAGCACAGATGGAATTTCTTCTTATTGTTCATTTCTCTGGTTGTAGTTCCTAGGGTAGACCAGGGACTTCCACTATCTATCAAAGAAGTATTAAAACCAACACCTCTATATAGTTATCTTTGTCTGACTTTTAAGGTTGAAATTCTGAGTTTCTCCGTTACTGTAGACACTGGAAAATGACCAGAGAAGCAACAAATACCAAATGGATTCCCACGCTTTTCTCTTCACAAGTCTCTCACTCTTTACCTGTTAATGCAATTCATACTCTAATGTTAAAAGATGCCCTGTAAATCACAGCCAGGTTTCTGGTGAGATAAATAACATGTTCTACTACTGATAGTAGAATTTCCAACAGGATGAATGACCTGGAACTGACAACACCACAAACACTCTTACTTGCCCAGAAGCAAACCAGATTTCAGCAACGAATAAGTACTGGGCAGCATTAATGCTATATTAATTAATGTACAGCTAGTGAAACACTGAGGTCAGACTACCTCATGGTGATGAGCAACAGCACCCTGCCCACACAAGTGAGGGGAGGGAGGAGTGTGACACCACTCCCTACAGCAAGTCTCACATTTCTGTGAAACACAGGCTTTTTCTGTTGAAGATCATGAGTTTTGAAAGCACAAACACATCAAACTGAATAAGAGGCAGCAACTGTATTGCTGTCATCAGACCTCAAGTATGAATGATCAAGTAATCACTGCTAAGAGATGAACTGGTATTTTCAAAGAATTTCATTATATTCACCTTCTTATTTAGGCACCAGTCTACCTCTAGTTATATGAATGTCTCCAACAAAACTGAGTAATGTAATTGCAAGGAAAAGATACGATTACATAGTGAGAGGGCATTTTATATGGGTTGAATTTTCATACATGTTATTAGTTATCTGAACTGTTATTTTATAAAAGCAATTATACTTTTGAAATATTTATCAGTTAATAATTGAGTGCCTCATCACACACTCTGATTCATTAACAACTGCTTTAAGATGATGGACAGATATAACATAATTTTAGGGCTGTCACACATATGGAACAATTTGAGAAACCATTTGAGAAAGCATTTTACTTGAGAATGCTCAAATTACACCCAATTAAAAACATTCTGTGAAACTAATAGGATAGTCTTGTTTGTTAGATTGATTTTTGCTTGCATTGAGAAATGCACACAAGTGAAATAATTTTTAATGCACACATAGCCTACTGAATTATTGTACGCGGTTACTTATTTGTATCTGGAATATCAGTAGAACTGTCCATCATGAGACAAGTTTTGTATCCTGTGCTCATGTGAGGGCCATACAATGCTACTGAACAGAACTAAAGTATCCCTAGAAGAACCTAGAGTTGTATCTTGCTGCTACACATTCATGTTCATCCTGCCTTCTCCGAACAGGGTCTACTAGCTACTGCCAGAGGTACAGAATGTAAGACTGGTGGTACTGCTGGCCAAGACAAAGAGAGACTTTTGAGATATACGGTCTGTTAGTTGCTAGAGAAGTAATCACAGACATTATTGCATTGATAGTGTTGAGAAATTTATGTAGAACAAGTCAACTAGATAAGGATAGTGCCATCTGGGCACGGCAGTGTCCAAATACAGGATATCTTCTAGAGAAATACAGTCATAATCTGTCCTTAAGTGTTTTAATGAGTGATATTTTCTAATTTTCCTGTATTGTTGGATGATCTTGCATTCAGTGAACAGACAGATAGACCTGTATTTCCTTCAGGAACAGTTTTGATTTAAAACACTGTTTCAAAATAAGAATGCCCAAGTTTTGCTCTGCATTTCTTTTCCCCATGAATTGGAATCGTATAAACTTTTTGGCAAATCTTATAATACCCATATATGATGCCTCCACTGCACCTGGGCTTTTCCTTACAGCAAAATGTATCTGACACATAAGAAGGTGGCAAGCCATCCTGATAGATGGGGATGAGAACAGAAAAAGAGGAAGCTACATGTAAAATGTTCAGTAAGAATCTTCTGCTGAAGCTCAGAAATCTGTAACACTGAAACAAACACAGGCTATCTGAGGACATTATTCAGAAACCAGGAAAAAAACCCAAAAGTCAGAACTGGGAACGTGGCAAAGATCTGCTGTTACCTGTGATAAGCCTTTTCAATTATAGTTTGGGAGATGATGGCTTTTGCTGGCATTCATTTTCGTTATATTTAACCGCTGCACATCAGTTCATCAATAATCTAATTAAAGTAAAGATTTAATGGAAGTAAGGCACTCTTTTCAGAAGCAGACCTCTTAATTGTATGCTAGAATTAGGTTCACAAGTCTCTTTGTGGACCCAAGTCCATTTTTAAGGCACCTGCCACAAAGACTGTAGGCACTAGAAGTCACTTACAGGGATACCCACCCTGCTTGCTATAGGTCACTGTAGAATGGTTTTATTTAAATAATACGTGGATATTAGTTCCCAAGCCTGTCATAGGCTACCGGTGTTTTGCTTGACATCTATTGGTAAAGCATTGCTGGTGCCAATGTTCAGCCATTTTTATCCACATGCATTGGTTTTTGCAGGATAAGGATGTTTGTTTGTCTTGGCTCCATTTGAATCTGAAGCCCAAGACCATGTAACTCTTTGTGGCCACAGAGATATGCTGCTAGGTTCACAGACCTTTCCTACCACCACTCCACCCTGTTATGAATCCAAACCTATTTCTGTGCACTTCAGCCTTCCAAAGATGACATGATGCTACTCCAACCATGTTATCTGCTTTAAAAATACTGTTAGTATGTAGCCCTTCTCCCTTTGGAATCAACAGAAGGTTTCACGTTGGGCTTGAAAGAGTTGAGACCTGTTGATATGGAAAAAATTACTACTGATGAGATTGCTTTAGTGGCTTTGTGCCATATCAAGAAAAATAGTGCAGATGTTTTTGATCATATTACACATGTCCTTGTGCCAAAATGTGCCACTGAAAGTTTTACAGTGACTAGAAAGGCTCTCCAGGAAAATTCTGATGCAATGAAGGGAATTTGTCCAACTTGGCTTTCCTCATGTGTCTCCAGGAGATTCATCAAGATTTGCCTAATCTGAAAAATGCAGTTAATGGAACCATTTACACCCAGGTCAATGCAGCAAGAAACAATATCTTTTATTCTTTTTTGTTTTCCTGAGCCCACCTAGGCTGAGCCTCAAAGCAAAACTCTTCCCATCTCCTGTTTCCTTTCCAGTACTCTCTCTTCCAGGTGTCTTGGGCTTTGCACCTATGGTGTGCAGCTGTTGTTTCTCTAAGTAGGACCTGGGGCACTCTGATAAATCCAGTTGCAAGCAAGAATTGCTCGAGCAAGAGGTGGGCATATCACATATAAGTGGAGGAGAGGGAAGGTAGTGAGCAGTCCCGGTGCACGTGCAGATATTTCACACAGGGCTTGTCCCAGCCCTTCCTTCTCCTTGAGCCTAACTGCACCTTCAGCTTCCTGCAAATGGAAGGTCTTCAGAGGGAACTTCACTCACATTTGCAGGGTCTTCTGATTCGATTCTACTTCATGTAAAGCTGAGTTAATTGGACAGACAATTAAGCTGATATCTCATGGCTATAATGTAGGTACTGTGCTGGGTGTACTACTACAGGCTAATGACTGGACACTGGAAAAGGAAACTATGCAGTCCTAGATTTTCCTGTTTTCTTTGTTTTATGTCTTGTTAATTGTACAAAACCATCTTCATATGGAAAGTATAAAGTGCAAATCCAGATTTCAAATATTTGAATGCTCAACACCTTAGAAAAATGAAGTTTGGTGTCTTATATCAAGAACCCTTCAAGGGACACATCTCTGACCATAAACAAAGGCAAAATAATAGACCTAGGCAGTTTTCAAAATGTGTGATATTTAAGATACTTTGATAGCCCAAACTTCTCGAACATCTCTAAAGTATCCCTCAGATCTTTGAAGTATTTGCATTTGTCTTGTGTGGTAGAGCATTGAAGATGGTTTGGCAAGGAGAAAAGAGAGCTACTATGAGGCGAAAACTACATTTGCCTGGGATTTCATTGCTGCAAGTCCTAGTAGTGTGCTTGGGTCTGGGAGTGGCCTCTGTACAGCATGGGGTTGATTCCTGGGTCTTCCTTGCAGGGGTAGGGCATGCTGGTTTCCACATTATACTATTGGATAAGGTAAATGGATTTTTAAAGAACTCCTCCTCTGTGGGTTCAAGTGCTAATCTTCATTTAGGATTCATAATCATGAAATATCTTCTGGAATGACCTGCTTTAAGCCATTCATTTAAAACAGACATAATGATTCTTTTTCTATAAAACAGGGCCAGCACAGAATGCAAACGCAGACTGTTAGACATTAATTGTCAGGGACTCAGAGCACTTGCCTAATGTAGGGGAGGCTGCTGCTGGATTACTTCTTATTTACAGAGGCTTCAAATATACCTCTTCTTTCCTTGCCTATGCCTGTACAGAGATTTGAACTTGCATCTGTGACCTTCAGGTTAGTTCTCTGACCACTGGAATATCAGAACACAGGAAAATAACGGTACCCAGTTGGACCACAGACCAGTTCAGCCTTTTATCTGACTTTGAAGCATATATAATTCTTCTGCCCTTATAGTCTCCAGTCTTTACATGTGCTCTGCTCAGGAACCTCACGGACTTCATACAACCTCTATGTATTTAGCAGTCCTAATTGGATTTCTCTTCTGTAACCTTGCCTACTCTTTGTTTGAAGCAGAGTAGAATTTTAGCTGGACATAATCAGCTTCTTATTGGTCTCACCAGCTTTCAAGAATTTGCTCTGTTCCACTACCCAGTGCATGAAAAACATCACCTATTTTTGTTTATTTTGAACCTATATCTTGTTCTGGTAGAGATGGCAAACAATTGATTTCTGCCTACCCTCTCCTTGCACTCATGATTATATAGTCCTCTATCATTTCATTCCTCGTTCGTCTCTTCCAGACCAAGTAGTGTGGGATTACTTGGCCATTCTTTATGAGAAAGCCATTCTACTCCTTACCACACTTTCCCTCCAACAGCCTTTCCAAAGTGTGTATTTTAGGAGTGCTGTTTTCAGTAATGCAGATGGTAAAGGGATATTATATTGGCTAATCCTACTCTGAGATAGATTTATTTCAAAACAAAATTAAAACCGTGTTTCCTTGCCTACAGAAAAAATATTTTAGGTATAGCTGCATCAGAGTTAGTGCTAGAAGATATGTATAAGGAGAACAGTAAGGAGAACTGTGTAATTGATTACAATGATAATCCATCTGACCTCTGTTATTCAAGTTAAAGTGGAGTATTCAGGAAACAGAGTATTCAGTGGTTCATAAGTTTTATGAATATCTGACAGGATATTAACTTGAAATATTTATTGGTAACAGTGCTATGAATCAAACAACAAACTCTGTCCTCAAAATTTAGGTCTGTTGCTCAGTGGCTGTGAGATGAAAGTATATAAGCACCACAGCAGATGAACAGATTTATGAATTTTTAGGACTGATGAAGACTGGCAGCTTCCACTGAATTAATGTATTACGTTTGTTCTCTGTGCATTTCATTGCTGTAGGTGAAATGTCTAGTTCCTTTTGAATTAATGGCAAGATCCCTGTTGCTCTCAATGAAACTAGTTTATCTAGCAAGGCCATCCTGAAACCGTTCTTTATCTGAAGGGCTAAATGCTAAATACGTAGCTTTCATCAAGGAACTCTCATGTACTCTCTCATTGTGTTCTCAGCACTTGTGCCCCAGAGTTATACTCTAAGAACTGAAATGCAAGAATAATTTGTGCTTCTCACTATGTAGGTTGTGTTCTAAAACAACTAGTTAAAAGATTCATATTCTCAAAATTTTGACAAATATTTGCCTTAGCAAAAAAAGAAAAAAAGAGAAGAGAAATTCACCACCTTTTATCACTCTACTTCTTAGTTAAAAGTTATTAAAAAATACCTCAAATGTTTCCTTTTCAGGAGAAAGAAAGAAAGGGTAAGAATGGCAACAGAAACCCATTTCCAGATCAACTTATAAGAGAGAAAAAAAAAAAAACTGCACCTTTCTGAAGTGACACGGATTCTTTCATCATTGGAGGAATTGAATCTATCATCCTTTTCTCTAAAATATTCTTCTATGCACTGCTCTTCAAAATCATGGACTTTTTTCAATTCATCCTCAGTTATGAAAAGTTCTGTGGAAACAATGGAAAAATGTGAACTTAGCATATGAAATTAACTACATTCTTCCTACTGTGGAATCATGGACTAAACTTCCAAAAGCAGGCTTCAATTTTATCTGGCATTTTGGTATGAAAGCAGATAGATGCAGTTAATTACCAAATTAGTGGCTTAAATTATATATGATTCTGGAGACAGAAACACTTAAGCAGGCAAATGCTAAGTGAACATGAATGTGCTTTTATTGCATAAGATGTAAACACAGCTGCTGGTCAGGCCCTAGAGAGACAGTGGGAACCAAAGCCCACCTGCAACATAACACAAGTATAATCAGACTAGCAGACTGCCACGAAAGAAGTCTGAGGGTACAGAGGGTCTACTTGACATAGCAAGAGCTGATATGTGCAGGCAGCAGCAAGGGCTGGGGCAGACAGTGGGATGTGAGTGGGAGCAGGGCAGTCTAATTGTGCTTGCACCTGCAGTGCCACCACAGGACTCTGGCTCCCTCCTCATGGGCTGTGACGTGGGATAATGTTGGGAAGAGGTGCATATCCTTTAGCTCCTTCTCTCTGGTAAGTATATGGGGGAAGGTGGCGATCTTTTACTTTGAAGAACTAAATAGAGAAGAGTGAAAGTGTTATCAAAATAATCTGTCAGGTTTTCCATGATACTATGGGAGTTCATATTAAAGCATCTAGGAGAAACTACTCCTTCAGATTGAGTCAGTGTCAAAGAGAAAATATGTCCACAAAATAATTACTTCTTTCCATTTCTCAGCTCATCTAAGCAAAAAACATCTTGGGGGGATGTATGCAACGATGGCTTAAAAAGTGGGAATGCTCTTTCTGCATTTTCAGAAACAAAACTGAGATCCGGACGTGCGACAGACTGTAAGAATCCCAGCAATAACAGACCTCTAGCAACAGCAAAACAAACTCCCAAAAATCCCAGAAAAATATAGTCTCATTAATGCTCTGAGGAGAACTAAGAATTGGGCAATGCAGATGAAACTAACTGGTTAAGGTACGATTTTTGCAGTTAAAAGTAGTTCTCTGACGGTAAAGTTATCAGAGTGCTGGACTTAGCCTTCATTCATGTTATGCACTGGATATTACCAAAGGCACTGGAATGTACCACTCAGTAAGTTGTCTAAAGCTTACTTAATCCATAGTCTCTCTCATCTGGATCACTTTCATGCTTCCGCCATCTGCAGCAGAGGTGTTGGAATATCATAGTCATATGGCTGAAAATGATCAGAGGCGGTGGGAGAACTGGTCTTTCATGAAATGTCATGATCAGCTGATATCTTTGAAACTTCCATACTTGGTTGGATATCGATTTGACTTCAAAAAATGTATTGCTAGAAGGCAAGAAGAGGAAAATAACATCAGATTGAAATTATTTTGGGTACTTTGCTGAAGGTGATATGACAGGACCAAACTAGACATACTTCACTAATGGTAGCCAATGTTTCTTTGTTGCAAAAAGAGGAAGAAGAGAAGAAATTAATAAGTTTGTGCTTCAGCAAAGCACAGTGGCAATTAGCTATTTCAAAGTATCTTACTACTGTGCACACCTGCTCTGTTCAACCATTGAGTTTTGTAACAACCCAACAAGACAGGAAAGTACTTTTATTCTTGTTTCCCGTATCAGGACTAAATGATGCCATAACTGAACTCTAAATTTTTTTGGCTTCTCTGCTTTGATTACCACTGGGTGTCTGTCCTTGGAAATGAGACAACGTGCAGAACCTGGCATTTCCCTCATCTCCTGGAGACAAGCTACTGCCTCTTTCCTTCTCACCCTCACATCCTCTGAAAATGGGTCTCAGCCAAAGTGTTCAGCCTTCTTGGGCTGTGAATAATGTCCACTCCCCTGAAGTTCATACTTTGTGATGTGTCACTCACTTGAAAACAGCAATAAGGAGGTTCACCAAAAGGATGTTTGCAACCAAGAGGTAACAGGCCATGATAGCAGGAACAATCCATGCTCCTGTCTTGCAGGGAGGTAGCTGGATTATTTTGCCATCTTCTCTGGTTTCATTTTGGCCACAAGGAGCTGGGAACAAAAATGCAAAAAAAATGCAGAATGGGAATGAATCTTATTTTTTCAGTGTATTTTACAGAATGTTTAAATACTTACAAAGGCCTGCCTGCCAAAGCAATATCTTCCAAATAATAGCATTCCTCCCTAGAAGTTTGTACTTGCTATCACAGATTTTACAAGCTCCAGTTCTTGTTATTTTGTGTTATTTGCCATGAATATCAAGATATTCCCCTTAGAAACTCTAAGGAACATGCCTGGTGTAAGTAAGCTGCCTGGGTGCACACAGCTAAAATATCATGGTACTCCGGTGATATTTAGTGGCTATGCAGCTGTGCAAATAAAATGATCCAATTATTTAATCCTGGAAAAAAGTTTAAGTATTACTTTTTAACAGTGAAAGCTTGGTTGTTTTTGACTGATAGAGAAGGATGTAATAAACAGCATAAGTAAAAAGAAGCATATGAAAGCAAATCAAAGAGTGGACATTTACTGCTCTGTGCTGCACTGCCTCAAACCCCTCCAGGACATACTCATAACAACCATCTGCTGTTAAGGACTTCTGACTACACACCTAGAAACACTGTGGGAAATTATCAAGTCTTTACTGTACCAGGTAAACAGACATGCAGGCAGCAGAGCTGCCACCTGTTTTTTCTCCAGATGCTTTGGAACCAAAAGATCTCAGTATTAATGTTGTAGAACTGAGGCCAGGGGGAGAAAAAACATTGTGAAATAGTGTTCCTTGGTTATTTTTTTACATGCCTTCACGTGCTGTAGTGGGTTATCTACACTTGCAAGCATGGTTTCAGTTCTACATCTTTTTAGCCTCAGCTGTAGTGGTCCCAAGTACCTCTGTAACCAGCTCTTTGAGAAAATAATTGAAGCAGCAACTTACATGTACAAATCATGTTAGTAATTTTGTGCAGCATCACAGCTAGCTTCCCCTTGTTCCCATCAAAAAGATGTTGAAGTGAAGAATTTTCAAAGTCCTCAGCAGTGGCTTAGTTGCTGCTGATATCCTACTGACTTAACAGATAAAGAATTGCCAGGGCTATATGTTTTGTAAAATTCTACCCTATGCCAACCAACCCATGATTTCGAATACCAACTACTACTTCTTCTCAGAAAGGTCCCTCTGAACTTGTTTCACAGAGCACGAGATTCATCTGTGGATGTCTGTACTGGCAAGCATATAACATTATGTGTGATTTGTGTACATGGTTTTGGGCACTACGTATATAGGTGTTATGCTAGTATGTAGAGAAATATTACAGTCACATGGGACTGAAAAGTACACGATACATCAGCTTCAAACAAGAACTCTCCCAAAATATTCAATTAATAGAAGAGGCAAAGCCAAATACAAGCAATACCACTTTTACAAGCTTCTTCGTTTTGTCTGTACCCATGGTGCCACTAGTCCTTCCTAATAACAAAACCACATTTTGTTACTGGAACAGGCTGAGAATATGCAATTCTTTATTTCTCAGAAAGCATCTCCTTGCAGATTGTCTTAAGTTAGTGCTGATTTCAGAACTCCTGCTCTGCTCCAAGTAGTGATTACACTTAAATATTCAAAATGCCATCTGTGAGTAGCTGTGAGTGTAGCACCCTCAACCTTCAACCAGCAGAAACTGGGACATTCAGTAACTTCAATGTAAGACTTAGGTTTGTGTTTGTGTGGTAACACTAACTTGCTTACATGCTGCTTTAGAGCTACAAAGTCCAACACAACATAGCACTGAAAACCATCATGATTTTACCAGTAATGGAACAATCACTCTATCACTTGATGTCCTTTTGTGTGCTAGAGAACAGAAGAACAGAAGAACAGAAGATGTCTTTTGTATAACAGCAATAAGAGATATTGGTTAAGAGAATATTTTAAACCTTAGGTCAATGACGTAGAAAACTCAGCTCATAGTCTGGTTACAGTTCTATTATCCCATTTTTTCCGATCTAAACCCCAGAATTTATTCTGAAGAAAACCCCAGCTTTGACAACTACCAAGACAAAAATAATCTATCCAGCTTTATTTGCCTACAACAAAGTATTCAGAATAATATCATTTATGCCTCCCTGTTTGTTTATGTCACACAGTGAAGGTCCAAACAGATTTCCTACAAAGACACGTTCTTATTGTCTAGTCTATACATGCATAAATGTTTGGCTTGTCCTGGAAGTTTGCAACAGTTTCTCTCTTTTGTATGCTTTGTTGTGGGAACAGTTTTTAAATAACAACAAAATACTAATCTCATGTCTTACTTTATGGAGAAGTAAGCCACTGCTTAATCTTCACATCTTGAGCTACATGAGAAAATGTATGATGTGTGTCCAAAATGCAGAGGCCTGTGTTCCACTGCATATTACTGAACATAATCTTCTATCTTTAAACTATTAGGTTAATTATAAAGGATTTTTTCCACTATTAATTAAATTCTTCATTTAAAATAATTACTCCCAGAAAACCAGAAACAGAGATTTTTCTCTCTGTGAAAAGAACAGAAGATTCTGGCAGGAAGTTAAAAGTAGCAATGATATTCTTTTAGATAATGAAGATACTTGTTTATATTTAAAAAATTAGAATTTTGCTTGTAGGGTGCAAGAAGAATTTGTTACGGTGACCCAGGACAGTTTGCCTCCTTCACCCAAGCATGCAGAGTCCCTAGAATGCCTTATCTCCCTGTTACAGTAACCGCTACCCTCTCACCTGCACATACCCCTGCATGAGCACCAACATGAAGGATAGTTGCAGATCTCAGAAACTGGACAACAGCACCTGCACTACATCAGCGAATTCCCTAATGAGCAAAACAGGACATTGCATATGTATGATATGTTAATCAGTGCAAGTTCTATTATCCATCCTTGCAGTGCTTCCCCTTGGGCTTCATTCCCAAGCAGGCTCCACTGCGTCAGGTCCCCATTTGATTAGCGTTGGTGTCCTGGGGTTCCCACCATGGTAATGCTACACTTTCCCTAAAGCCAAAGCTCTCACTTGCTGAATGCTGTGCCTTGTTCCTGAGGGACCATATCTAGACATGGTCTAGATAATTTTTATTATGTTTGAAGAAATGTAGTAATTTTTGTAGTATGTGCAGTAACATATTGTGATAACAAACCTTTTCAAAGTACAGTTTTAAAAAGCATTAAAACACGTTCATCTTCTTCCATTATTATCTATACAAAGAGTGCTTAATTCAAGTGAAATGTTTTGGTGAAGCAAACTTTGTTAGCATAACTATATGCTTATTTTAGGTAACTGAAATATCCTATCAGTCTGATACCTACCAGCTATTGGCATAAGGTCAGACATTAAGCCCTGAACTCAGGCTTGAGAAAATAATAAATGGCTGGAGTTTTAATTTGAATTACATGCATTAACTTCACTCAGCTTTCAAATATTGCACCCTGACATCTGTGGATGTATGCATTTTGCATCTCTTGTTTCCTTTTTCACGATCTCCTTCTATGCTTACTTTTCCTTTCTGGCTCTTGTTTAGAGTTTCCTGTATGGGCCTTTCCTGCTACATACCTAACCCTTCCTCTTTCCTGGCCAGCAAATACTTGCAAACAGCGGTATACTATGCCCCTGTCTGTTTCAGGACTAAAGCCCTGGCAGAGCTTGGGAAGAATTTGTTTCCTGGCTGTAATCAGCACCATGAAATGGGCACTGTTCATTTTTAGTGTGTGTTGAGTGGAGGGCTTGGGAAACAATGCTTGCAAATTTCTGCACCATGACTCTTCTGCAGCTGCATCCTTCCAAAGTACTTGTGGAGAATAATGGAGAGAGGAAAGCACATAACTGAACAGCTTTGTTACCAGATAGCTTTTTGCCTTTGATGAAAACTCATATAAAAATGGATGTCAGTTTTACAATACAAGTTAATTTGTTTGAAATCACAAGAAACTGTGGAATGGGTTCATATGATCACAAGTCTAAAGAATAAGGAAGCCAATAAATGTGTATTAACTAACAAACTAATCTTTTTTTAAAATTTTTTTTTTTGAAGTGTGGATGTTTTAAATGCACTTTCATCACCCTGTCTATGAGTATATAGGCACCTTCCAATTTGTTCTGAACCCAAAGAATGTGAAAGTATCTTATAATCTTTTAATCAAATGCCTAAGAAACCTTACCAGCTTGCCATGTTGGTTAATGCTGAAAAAGGCTAAGCGACCTGCTGGCTTTAAATACAGCATCATGACCTTACATGTTCTTCTTGCCATCAGCCACACTAAAAATAACTTTCAAGCATCACTCCAATCTGTCGATGGTTTAATCACAATATATAGTAAATCCCTGCATGTTTCTTCTTCTTTCTAGTCCTTTCTCCCTCCTCCTCCCATTCATATTTAAATTATCCAATGCAGTGGAACCCAAAATACAACCTCAGAGAATTGCTTGGAAGGGGAATACTACTGCAACTCAGGCCAGAGAGACTTTCAAAATCATGTGTAGGCTACACACAGATTTTATACCCTGCCTCTGTCTAATAATGCTGAAAGCATTGCCTCTGCTGCAGAGCTGCAATACAGATGCAAAAAAAGCAGAAAAAAAGCACAGGTATGATTTATTTTCCTTTGTGCAAAGTGGCTCTGTTTGTTCTAATTCCAGAAGGATCCATGCAAATGACAAGCTCCTACAGAGACATGGAATCTCTAAGTTCCTATAGAAATTAGTGTAATATTTTCATTTATACTAAGAAATATTCAAGAGCTTAAAAAAAATAAATCTAATAGAATAGGAAATCTAAAGAAGTTTTAAAAAGTCTTCTGTAACAACTATAGTTTCCTCTTAAGTTCATTTGATACTTAAAGCCAATCTATAATCATCTCTCATCTTCAGAGACAACAGCATTCTTGCTACTTGGCATTCCTCCAATACAAGCGAAAGAGAAGGAGGCCCCATCTTTTCCTCTTAAACTATGTAAGTTTTTCCAATAAGGGAGTAGGCACAGGGAACAAACAACCCAGACATATTCAGATTCCAGATGGCACTTGAAATACTGTCAGCTGGAAAGAAAATCCAGATGCATATCTGACATACGAAACACCAGACAAGTCTGAAAAACAGCCCAAACAATAAAACAACAAAACAACCAAACCCATGTCGGCTAGTAACACTCTCAGTTGCTTTGCCTTCTGAATACAGGAAAATGTGAGATCTGCTGCTGATTTTCTACAGGTGACTGCCATGTCTAAGTTGCCATTTATGTCATCTATCTACATTTTTTACCAAGCAAATTCAGACCCTGAATAACCCCTTCCTCTTCAGGATATCTTATATACTTCAGTTATCCATAGTATTCTGGAGAGGCAGATAGCTTGCTAAGGTGAAAACAAAGTTCTTTGCATGTGACAACTGTATTGTGAATTTTTTGGCTAAAATAATACTTTATAATTCTGTCCCCATTTGAGTTGCAGATAAGATCACATGCCGAAAGGACAATACTACACACTCCAGTGAACGTATGTATTTAAAAAATGAAATGAATACAGAAATTATGGATAAAAGTGTAATTGTATATGACATGCGTTATTTTAGAGAAAGGCATTTAGCTAGGGTTTTAACACTGCAGCGTGAGACAAAAATCAGAGTAGAACCATTGGATGGACAGGCTGCCAGCTGGTGAGATGGATCCAAACATTGTATCTGGTCAGTCTTAATGGCAAGCTTCACAAATCAAAAGAAAATTAAAAAAAAAAAGTAAGTTAGAAATTCTAGAGTAGCAAACTTTTTTTTGTACATTTCTCAGACACTAGGATATCTCCAGGAATGTGACTCAAATCAGAACTTTTGCTGAACCCCAAACTTGCAAATATTAAACAATAAAATATAAAGAAAACCACAAAGAAACCCTTTTGGTTTGCTAAAATAATAGTAATAAAAATGTGCTCCAAGTGATAAAGTTGAATTGCAGTTTAGATGTGGCATAACAATTTTAGAACATGTTTATTGTATTTGAGAAAGTACAAACACTGAAACACAGATACAGTGGCTGATTTAGCTTAGAACAACTTGGAAAATATATGTAGCAACAGATTTCCAAATAGTGAAGAAATGTAGGTATACTAGTGAAATCTTTCGGTTGCAAATCAGATAAATTTGATTGTATAACAACATCAGCAAGCTTCTGCTAATGCTCCCAGTCTACTCCAGAGGTAAAATTTTTGAGACAACCAAGCCGCAGATAGACATGACATATTGCACAGATTCTCTGCTGAAAGAGTGGCAGATTCTAATTCCCTGCATCATCTGTCTCTCAAGAAAGAGGAACTAGGTGCTGCTTTTAATTTTGGCATCACAAATTTTGTTGCAACTCCTACTTTTCTTGACACAGACAGAACAACAACATGTGTACACTTATAGCTGGAATTGAAACTACCAGGAATTTGGCTTTCCCTAAGCCTCGGAAGTAATAACATTGCATCTCTTTACAAGGTTTAAATGCTGGGCATCTGAATAAGTAAATCCTCATGCAAGGGTATGGAGTCTGCCACCCCCTTTTCGTATGTAAAATTCATGCTTCATTTAAAGACATTTTGGTTTCTCAGGTTTTGGGGTTCTAAACTATAATCAGCAGTTCATTAAAAAAAAAAACCAAGAACTTTTTATTCATCCAATTGCCATGTTTGTTGCACTATGGTAGTTATTTAGTACAACATCAATAAATGGCCGCTTGTAGAGGGACAGACAGAATTCTGCTTGTGGAAGGAAATCAAAGTTTAATGCAGTAAAACACTATCCCTGTATTATGCTTTTGGAGAAAGATGAAGTTTCATACCCCCAGCTATTATTCTTTTGAAATTAAATTAATTTTTAAGAGAAAAGAAAAGGAAGAAGGATAAAAATTAGGGAATCGGGTAAAAAACTAAATTCAGTGAGAAGCTTCATCATTTTAGGTATTTGTTTACTTCCTTGCATGCCATGCTGTCTCTGAAAACAAAATGGGGAAGTAAACATAAAAAAGAGGTTTTATCTGTGTCCACAGTAATGATTCCGTGCTGACTGGGAAGAAGAAATGAACATGGAACTACTGAAGTATCTGCCATGTGATAGGTATACATCTGTCCATCTGAAACTCCACTAAGGTGGGGGATTTATTGATGATATAGACACACTTATTACCTTAACCAGCAGGTGAAAAATCAACACCTTTTTTCTATTCAAACTTCGTCAATACTGAACAAGCACAAGATAAATTATGAAAACACTGCCCTTTCCTAAGGTGGTACATATGATAAAAAGGATTATCCCAAACAGAACTTTAAGGGGTACCATCTGCCACTGGAAAACATATTCACTTCTAAATGCTGCCAAGGCTCATGCATATTTAAGTAGGAATGACGAACATCAGTTGCATGTCAGTGTTTGTGATTCTTGGTTTGTTCATATATCACATCATTTCTCACAACCACTCCTCTCCTTTGGCATAATGCACCGGGTGGCACCAAGAGGTTTAATTTAAATACAAAACTAGCATTTTCCTGATCATCATCCAAATGATTATTGAGGTGATAGTATTTGAAATACTGGCTCTTGTTCTATATGCAGTCTTGTCTTCCAATAATTAAATAAAGCAAAAATCTAATAATGGATCTACTGTCCCCAAAGAATTGCATCACATGGTATAGGGTAAAGATGGTGGCTCTAAGTATGTAACAGAGAAAAGGAAACACATTGGATTAGATCCTTATGAAGTTCAGGAGCTGAAGGTCTAACCCAGTATTATTAGTCTTGATGTTCAGTATGAATTTAGGTAAAAGACTTCAGGTTTAAAATCAAAGTAATGGATGAGAAAAAAAAAAAGAGTGACTTTTTATGCCTTGGGTATACTAACAAACTCGCTGTGGATTCCTGGGAGGGTATCCCTGTCACCCAGCTGCTAAAAAGGAAGCATTTAAAATGTTTTTTACATACAAGATAATTTAGCATTACGGATTTCTGGTTAAAATATTGCAAAGTGATGCCAGAAGCATGTTTTGAAACTCACACCCCAATATTAGCTAAAAAAATAAAAATTTGACCATTCTCTGTGACGGAGGAGTTCCTCTATCCTGAGCCATTTATTGAGCACACACACATGATCTAATAGCACATCATCTGATCAAAGTTGGATACCTGACTTTGGAGTATGAGAATCATAAACTTGCTTACGGTCTATCTGGTCTGCAAAAACTTCCCCATAGATCATCCAATAAGGCATGTAAAAAATGTTTTTCGCCAGCTTCCATGAAGGCTCCTCATTGGGGAAGAGAATAGCTTGTCTTGCGACACCAAAGCTCATCAGAACCACCAACATGATGATGACAAAGTACATCATGTCTATCATCTGAATGTAATGACAGGAAAAGAGAAACAGAGAGAAAGGACAAGAATTAGAGGTACTTATTTGTCCATATACCTAATATTATATGCTGCAAAGAATTTTTTTAAATCTTAGAAACAGAATTTTTAAAAACAGTTTTGAAAGCCATTCTCAATTTTACACATAACAATTTCTTTTTCAAAGAATAAGGTGGTATTATTTTGTCCTGGGTTTTACGCAATGTTGCTTTTAAGAGCAATTAAAATGTTATGAATAGGCTTGAAAATACAGGATACCATCTGGTCACACCATTGGCTCAAACAAGACTTTAGGTTCACTGGAATCAGCTGCTTGATCTGGGCAAGGGTCACGAAATGATGTATTGTTTATGGGCACCTAGTGGCAACTGTACCCAAAGAAAAGGGCTGACATGGACTATTTCATTCACTGGCAGTCATTGTCTTGGAGCAAAAGAAGGAAGCTGCATCTAACATAAGGAGTAACAGGTGGCAGAACAGCCTGTTACTGCAACATAAGGGACACCATGGTGGCAACCATGAAAAAGGCAAGCTGTGATACTGGCAGGACTACAAATAAGCTTGGTGGGGGATTCTGACAAAGGCCATATTTAAAATAAAAATGCAGATAACACACACACTCAACCCTATTCTCCTCCATTGTTGAAGACCTCATTAACATATGCACAAGTTTAATTAATGCTTGCAAACAACGCCTACCCATTAAAAATGCTCCTGGAAAAAGTAGGACAGCAATCCTAGGAGATGGTGAACAGAAGCTGAAGATAGAAGAGCTAGAAAAGACCCTCCAGAAAGCAGAGCAACCGGCACCAAGCAAGTATAGCAGACACATTTAATAATCCAAAATAAATGTGAAAAAAATGGCAGTCCTGTAAAGTCCCTGTAAGATCCCTTTAAAACCTTTAGTTACAGGTTTACTCACAGGTCTTCAGTATAAAGCTTGTTATAACAGAGCTGTTTTTCACAGCTTTGGACGTAACTTTTGTCAATGAATAAAACGAGTCAAAACTTCTCTAAACCATATGCGTTTTAATCCCCTCAGTCTCTGCATTTTGTGGGTCAGGTGCATTCTGCCTAACCAACCTCCACCTCAGCTGTGGGCCTTCCTGAGGGACCTGCAGCAGCTCAAGGGCAGGGCTGCTCATAACAAGAGCTGGTGGAAGAGGGCACTCAGTTGCAGCAGATGGATCTGGCACTGCTGCAGGGGTTGTTCAATTTCGAAGCACAAGGACAGAGAAGTGAGGTCAAAGTAATACAGTACTGCAAAAGTAATAGAGAGAGGAAAGGGGCACAGAGTAGCAAACAAAGGGATATTCACATCTTTACTGAAAGAGAGGCTTAAAGAGAGAGACACCTGTAGGGCAGGGCTCTGGCAGGAAAGACTCAAGGAGCTGGAAAGAAGGAACAGGGGACAAGTGAAAAAAAGCAGGGGAAAATAAAAGTCTTGAAGTCCATTAACAATGTAGGAAATAAATAAATAAATAAATAAAACCATATGTGGACATCAGAGAGATAAATAAATGTCTTAAAGAATTAAGAAATGTTAGACAAGTAAATCACTGAATTTCCTATGTTATTCAGAGCACTAATCTCTCAAGAAAATCTGATGACAGCAGAATTCCAGATCACTGTATCTCAGAGAGCATCTAGAAATGGGTAAGCTGCATATTTATATTTAGTTCTTCCCAGGGAGGGAATGTGGAGATGAAACCTGGTTCCTCCTCCTTTATTCTCTGATGAAACGTGGTTTCAAGTAGAAATATGAAACATGATATAACATATTTTAAAATGTCATGTAAGAAAATAAACATAATGAGCATTTGGTGGCAATTTAAGGTACTTTCTTAAATGCTTCCAGTGTTTTTGATCAAAAATCACACAAGTTTGACCTCATGTTGCAGGAAATAACATTTTCAGTGCTATTCTCTATTTAAGGTGCATATTAGCTTTTATCTCCTCCAAGTGGGAGTCTTTCTAAAACCCCAGTAGCTCGTCTGAAATCCAGTGAAAAAGACAGGGGAGTTTCCACTGACTCTAATGGGCACTGCGCCCTTTGGCCTGTAGGGTCAAGTTACAATTGCTGTTTTAACAAGGCAATGACCACTTCAATCATTCTGAATAATTCATTAGTCTATATTTTAAAAAGGTGATAGAACAAGGAACTGTTTGTGCAGTTTTATAAAGAGGCTGTCTCCATTTCCCCCTTTTTATTTGCACAGAAATTAAGAAAATGTATACATTTCCACACAATAAGGTAACTGAACCACCACTCTCTTTACATGCCACAGTGGCTTCATTTCATTTCCTTCCCAAATAAAAAGGGACTCAATCCATCAATGTGCAGAGATCAGAAAAGCAGTTAATAATAAGCATATTCTGTCACTGAAATTAATAGATAGTGATAAACTTGGTCATTCAGCTTCCTCCTGTCTTCTACTCTGCTTTAGCCAATTACTTTTAAACTGCTTAAGCTCATTCCTACTCCTTGCTGAATTTAACTTGCGTACCTGTCCACAGTGCCCAGAGGTAAAACATCTTACAGCTCTTCCCTGAGAAAGTTTCCTGATACTGGAAAGACGGAAAGAGTCACCTTTTTCCTCCTGAGTCCAAAACTTCCTCACAACAGAGGCTCAGGATAAAAGCTCAGGCTTTAAATGTGGTGTGTTAAGGAACACAGTAGATGTAATAGTCTTACTCTGTAGAAGTATGTATAACCAGACTGGACATTCTCCATAGCACTGAATGGTACTTGCAAGACCATGAAATGAAAAAGACAGAACCCAAGGAGTTAAACAAATGTGATTTAAAATAAAATGTACGAGAGAGTCCACTACAGCCTGGGGCAAGCAGGTGCAACTTCCAGGGAAGTCTGTGCTTGATGTAAATGGCCTGGCCACTACACAGGGGAATAAGTCGTCCAGAAAAGAGATGCAAGAAGTAAATCTGTGTAAGTCAAACCAGTTGGGCATGTGTGGGCAGAGAGGATGTGTCAGAGTTGCTGAGTGCATGGAAAGTTGGATGAGGCATGAAAATCAGGTAACAGGAAGGCACAAAATAAAAGAACTTCCTTGCTTTAGCAATTACCCACAAACGCCTTCAGGGTACTCTGGCAGCTAAATTCAACACCCTCTGAGTGAGTGCTGAGCCCACAGAAGCTAGTGATTTTCCTGTATTATATATATATTCCTGTATATATTTCCTGTATTATATATATATTATATATATTGGTTTTCTACAGAAAGTGGAGTGGGGCTTAGTTTGTTGTACACATCTGAGGATGATAGAGGAATGGAAATTACACTGTTTTGCAAATATTGAAATTATACAATCTATATAATCACTTCCTTTCTGTATTGACCCCAGGAGAAAAATAAACCGTTATTTTACACTATCGGTGAAGATGGTCTCCTATAAGCATCTGTAACACTGACTACTAGGAGTTCAGCATTGATGGCCAATCTGTTTATTATTGTACTGATTTTCAGACTGCCTTTGCTAGCATCACAGCTCTGAAATTTTTTGTGCATGGCACCTGTGAAAAATACAACAGAGTAGGAGGGTTGTTGTTTTTCAATATCATGTAAGCCCCCATGACCACCAGATCCCCTGACAGAGTGACGTAGTCCAGGTGCGGCAGGAAAGAAATAGATCATTATAAAGTGTTTTCCCTTTGGTTATTGGTCCTTTCTCTTGTCCCGCTGTCCTTTCATAGTAATTTCCAGAAGAACTGTTCAGTGTTTTGACATGTATACATCACAGCTCTGCAAAATCCCTTCCATCAACATCCTGTTGGCTTCCCTGAAGGAAGGTAGCACACTTCAAAATCTGGTTTGTAGGACGAAACAATCAACACCACTTTCCTTCCATCTCTCTCTGTCCTTTTTTTTCTTTTAACTAAGCTCTTCATTCTTTGTCAGACCCACGACTGTGGATTTGGAATTGAAAGCTGGTAAATCGAAGAGGTAAAACAATGGTTTTCTGGTCACCTGTTGAGTAGGGAGCCTGACTGGACATGCATTTTGCATTGCAGTTTTATGTCTGCGTGGAGTCCCTAAGCTTGTCGTGATTTGTGTAATAACAAGAGGGGATTGTTGTCCATTCATTCATATATGTCCCCTTTTCCGTAATGGTGAGGAAGGAGGATGGCTAGGTCTATTCTTTCTGAACCATAGTAAGGCAAACATAAAAGACAGCCTATTTGGACTTGCTGATTACTGTCCACAGAGCAATCAGACAGCAGTAATATTTGTATTTATAAAAGTTAATATTCAGTTTACCCTTTTACTGAATGCAAGTTTCAAGGGTTTTTTATACTATTTTTTAAAAAATTAAATCTTAAGCCCCAGAATGCATGGAAAGAATAACAATTTTCATAACAAAGCTGGATAACTGCATATAAAACATGAGGATGTGTATTAGCTACATGTGCAGGTATTCAAATACTAGGGACATATGCATGTGCGTCTGCGAACTCAGCCATTTTCTTTAACTCATGCAAGCAAAATGGTGTTTTAATGCAACCTTTCTCCTGAAACATAAAAGAAAATGCAAGAAAGTAAAAAGTTACGCATCTGGCAGCATACATTTCTCAGTTCTTCCTGTATGCATTTACTATTACATAAACTGTTCAAACTCTTGCTATGCTGTGTAGATGTAATGTGGCTGCGGACAGAGGGTGCAATTAGGCAAATGTACTTCTCATCTGACAAGGACACAGCTGAACAGGAAAGATGGAAGATCATATGGATATGGAGCAAACTATAGAAAGGTCACAGTCTTAATCATAACCACTATAGGTTTGAATATACCATGCATATTACAACACATTTTCTTTGAGAGTCTCAAGGTACCAAACCCATTTTTTCTTACCTTATCCATCCACATTTATAACTAGTTAAAAATTAGCATCCTTTCTGTTTTGTGCAAATGAGGCACAGAGGTGTAGGATGGATGGCTGTGCTGTTGAAGAGAGACCTCAGAGAAAGACAAGCAATATATTATCTAACAGAAGAGACAGACTCTAATCCTCAGTTCTGGGGGGTCTGTGCTGAGGTTTTGATTCAATAAGGCAATGACTTCTAGCCTACATGAAAATGTTAATGTGTAAGAAAGATACAGATAAATCTGCAGTGATGTTACTGGGCAAATACACAGATTCAAGAACATGCTGGTAAAACACAGGAGTACACCAACTTTTCTTACCATTTTCCCAATCATCATAACATATGGTCCTAAATACTTGTTTACTCCAAAGATGTCCAATAACCGTATGTACCAGTAAATTATGTTAACGCAGTATATCACTCGTCCATCACTCCGAAGTGGCAGATCTTGCAGACGTAGCACCATCCCGACAGAGAACAGGAGGATAGCTATAAGATCAGTAACATTCCAGTACTCCTGGAGCCAAACTTTTACTTTCTGTAACAATTTTCCGGGCTCTGACATCAATATCTGAAGGACGGAGCACATGGAGAGGAAAGGATCTGAGCTATCTTGAGTTAAGCTTGAAGAAATCTATAGTAAACAGTTATACGCCACACCAAAAGCAAAGCAGAAAGATTCCTATCATATAAATATCTCATGTAATCTCATGTTTTCTTCAGAAAATAATCTTTCTTGGCCTGTATTTGTAAGATACTTAAAAGGATGAAAACCTCACTCACTCTAATATTCCTACAGATCAGAAGAAATATACTATGTCTTTCTGTTTTTCAAATTTATTGACTCTACTTAAAGTCTTGGAATTGAGGGAGAACTATAGAAAAACATTTCATCAGAAAGTTTATGTTTAAAGAAACTATAGATTTAAACAAAATTATTCTAAAATGTGTATCCAACTGTCAAGAAATAGCGAAAAAGGCCTGGATTTAGCATTTAACCCAGAGAGATACTAGCTACTACTTGGGTCTGATTTTGGAAATTAAATTCCACAGCAGACAATTTAATACACAAAATATAATTAATCTTACCTTATGAATTTATTGTCATTCTTTTCGCAAGACCATTTGGGAGACTTTATTGCTTTCCTGAGTTACTGTTGAAACTATTCTTCAAGTGATTTCTATGAATAATTCCTAGTTTTTGGTGAGTTAAAAAGCTGTTTGTTTAATTTTCTGTATTAGCCTGAGAACATATGAGTAGACTCATACAGTTTCTTAAGAAGATAAACAGCATTCTTATACTTCTCTTATAATTCATTTTCAGGATGAATTTTAGGCTCGTCTTCTGTAAATGATCTTAAACATCTGCTTAGAAATCCACTCTGACAAATGTTCTTGATGGACTTTTATGGAAAGGACAATTTGGGGTGAATGATTAGTCAAAACTGGGACATATAATTACTGCCAGCAGCCTCCCACCTACTGAGCTAGTTGTGCTTGGTCTCCATCGGTGCCACAGAGTCCTTGTGTGGCTACTGCCAGTGTTTTCTTTTTGGTTTCAGTTAGTGAACTACATTCATTATAGGCCACCCAAGTAGTGGGTTTTTCCTCTCTTTATTTATAATGTAGAATTTATGGTACAGTGTTTGAAATCTGACTTTGAAGTCGAAGTCACTACAGTGACTTTTAGTCTACTTTTTAGACCACTTCTAGTCTAGCCCTCAAAAGCATTTGCTGCAGAAAATACAAATGCAGATGGTAACAAGTTCAGCACAGGGGTACAAATGTGCTGTTTCAGATGAGGTTAATAGGACTTGCACCCACTCACATCAGGGCTGAATTTGGCCTCTGATGTCAACGCGGAAAAAAAGTGCACTTGGCCGAGTGAAAAGGGCACTGCAGCAGCTGTGAGAGGGAAAGACCATGATGGGCAGGGGATGGCAGAACAACTTCACTCTGCCATCGGGTGGAGCTCTGTCTTGTCTTAAATGCTCTGTCTCAGCTCTAGGTATCTGCTTTAGCATCTTTAGGCAGACACATACTATTGCTTGACATAATTAGCAATTTTTTTTTTTAAAATTAAAAGGCAGAAATCCTAGTAGAAATGGGCTGGAACATTCAATGTGGATCTCAATATTCCCCCAGCTATGTCTGGTTGTATTTAAAGCCTTTGCATAAGATACTTTGACAGACAGAACAGCAACAAATTTTTAATGAACTCTATTTGGGGTGCTATGCTATCCCTATGTCTCCATGTCCATTCTGTTACAGCGTATCTCCTTTGCCTCTCTCTAAAACGTAGTCCAATTTCTGGGCCACATCTCAAGGAATACAGCTGAGCTTTAAGATATGTCAGAAGACTGCCCCATACTTGTGAACGTTATTAACTGTCCATTGCAGAAACATGAACAGAGAAATTCTGTGGGAGAACGAGGGAGAGATATTCTTGATTTTAAAATGGATGAAGATAGATTTTTTTAGTGCTGTATTTTTAACAATCCATGCATCTGCTTTTCTGTGGGATCCCCCCCCCCCCATTTTATGATAAGCCTGTTCATCAAAAATTATCCTGAGAAAAATAATAAAAACTGATATTAAAATAAAAAAAATAATTTCTTTTTCTCTCCTTCTTCGTTGGGATGACTTTACCTCTCTCATCTTCTCTATTCCCAGAGTGAAAATGTATGAGATGACAATCCATTCCTGCGTAGATGGCCAGCGATCCATCTTCACTAAGACTATATAATTAAACAGCATCAAGTAGCCTATATATGCCAGCTGTAAAGAAACAAAATCAATATCAATATTCACTATATTTATATAACCAAGCCAGTTTCTTTGGTATGATTTGATATTCCTAATTCTACTGCAACCAGAGTTAAACTTACAAAAGAACAATCAGAAAGTGTTCAAGGTTGTCTGAAAAAGCTCATATTAAATCACAAAACAGGTGGAATCTATAAAACACATACACAAACATCTTCTCCTCCAACTACATTTGCCTCCCCAAGAAAACTGTATTAATGTAGTCCCTCTGGATCATACCATGGTGATGGGAACTCTGATACCAGTATGCCAGCTACCGAACTAAGTTACCTATGGGAAGATTTCTCCTCTACCTGTTTCTAACACCCTTTACTCCTCTAATACCCTTCCTCTGTGTTTATTTCTCCCTGTTCACTTAGCCTAGGCTGGCTCTGGCATCCAAAATCCTTTCAGCACAACCCTTGCCTGGAGCCGAGATGGTCCTAGGTGTTGCTAGAGGTCTTCCTAGCCAGTGTAGCATGGACCTAAGCTATACTGTGACTCCTCCCAAAGTGTTGCTACTCCCATACACTTTGCTGCAGCAGGTAGCCAGGTGTAGTAATGCATTCATTAGTCTTATTTTTTTTTGTAATTTACAACAGATAGCTTTTTTTGTTTTGCTTTTCCTTATATATCTACCTTCAAATTTACCTCAGATAAAAGGTGATTCAGTTCTGTGCATGAACATTTTAGTTATTGTGGCAGAAAGCTTATTCCATACATTCATATTTCAGTACAGGTTTTCTCTCTCAGGTACGTATTACTTGCAACTATTGTATACTTGGTGTCAGACTTACGATAAAACAAGCACAAGACAGGCCTGTAACTTTTGGGTAGGATTACTTCAGTGTTCAGCACCTCACAAAATTTATAATCCTACTATATTTGTTAGAGAACATCACTTCTACTCTGTTTAAAAGCCACAGGGTTCTGGCTTTTCTTCTAGTTGGTAGTTTGAAGGACACTAGATAATTCTTTATATTGGCCGTAAGTAACAGCACAGAGAAGATAGTTGAAACACTGCTGCTTGTCTACATAAAACAGGAGAGGAAATGATCTTATTCGTGCATGATGAGGGATTGCAATGCTTAGATCTAGAGACCGATCTTCCCTTAACATTTCCAAGAGAAACAGAGCAGTATTGACTTAGGTCAACATCTAGGATGTCAGCTGAGTCAGTAGAAACTCTGTTTGGATAGGCAGAACTGGACACATACCTCCTTAACTGAAGTAACATCTTCTACTATAGTACAAAAAGCCAGATGATACTGTCACTTAACATCCCTCCTCTTAGATCTTACTGATTATTAATTACCAGCAAAACTTATTAACTGGGTCTGACTCAGCAGCCTTTGGTTTTGCTTGCAAAAAAAACCAAAACAAAAAAACCAAACAAAAGAGAGAATAGAAAAGCATCTTGATTTAAGAAGAAAATGGTGTTGAAATTGTACCACTTTAACCTAAGAAATAACACCTTTAGATAGTGAGTGACACCCTCCTCTTCACTCCCCAGACCTGTAACTTTCTCCTGCCTTCCAGGAGGATGTCCTGATCCCACAATGTGGTCAAACCTGACTACAGCTGACTATGCTGGTACTCAAGATTCTTTGAAAGTACTACTACACAAGTAGCTGGACCCTCTTTTTCTTGCTTTTACATGGCTTGAAAAAGAGGTAAGGGCTTCCAATTTCACCTTTGAGGGCAGTACCTGAAGAAACTAAGGTTAGGAATATCTGCTAAGGGGCTTCTAGGGCAGGCTGCTCCCTGGCCTCCTATGGGTGGTGTGCCGTTATACAGAAAATACTCAAATACTCATTATGCTAAGCAACAAATCTGAAAATTGTACCAACTGGATAGTGCTTTGAGAGAGAATACCTTCCACTTTTGTCACAGATTGTAATAATTAATTTCATAAAGTGAAGTGGCCCTAAAACACAAAACTTAGGGCAAAGCCATTTTAATGTTTAAAACATTACTCTTATTTGGGATATTAAGTCCCACTGTAGCTATTCTTCTGCAGAAGAGGTAGAAATGTGGGCTCTTAAATCCTGCTAGCAACTCGGCCTAAAGCTAGTAGTTAAAAGGGGAAGGCCATCTTCTCAAGCAATCTGTGAGATTAAACTTTTGAGTCATGGTTTTCTATGCAACAGCCATAAACCAGAACAGAGTAGGTGACTTTTGAAACTACTACATGTCCAGAGAGAAAGGCTGTTTTTCCTTTGTTGAAAAAAAACCTGTTTATTTTGGCTCATGTGCTGAGCCAAAATGTTACTTACTCAAACATCCCCACATTCAGCCCACACTTGCACATTTTAACAAGGAAGGTGGATACAGCTATTGAGTAAGACCAAACAGGTAGATACAGAAGAATCAAATTATTTTAAGTGGCATATGATAGCCATAGGTATAGTCACTTCCCTTGCATTTTGGACTGTGAAATATAAAATCTGGAGGATTTATTTTGAAATCTATCCTTAGTATTTCTGCCTATGTAAGAAGTGGGGTAGACTCTGCAGTTTTAGCCCTTATCTGAAAGTTGTTTTGCTTTTACTCTCCCGGAATTTTTCAGTGTATGCAACTGGTCAAGCACTGTACCTAAAATCCACCTTAATTTGCTCTTCAAATTCAGTGCAGCCAAGATCCAGCTTTACTAAGTGACCTTCACTGAGACCTGCATCAGGACACAAAGCCGTAGGAACAGGTCTAAATGGAATTGCAACATTGGTCTTTTAATACCACTTCAGAACAGAACTAGCAGGGAAAGCCAGGGTGCTTCCTTCTGTTTACAGTGTAAAGACTTTTCTGGTTATGCATAATACATATTGCAATTGACAATGAAATGAGGCTGCTGATAAGAAGTTTCTAGACTCATTGGCCTGATTACTGTTCAGTGGCCACACAATTCAGCAAGTAGTTACTCCAAGTTGCCAAACTGGAGTTATTTGCTAGCATAAGCTATTCACCATGTTTTAGTCTCTGTTGATGTGAGTTGTTCCTGCTGCCTGTACATGTATTGCCTGGACCTCAGCAAAGCAGTTTTTCTTATTAGAAGTCATCTAAAGAAGGATGCATTCTCTGTGATTTGCTGTGCATTCAGCAGAATGATGGAAAATGTTACTGAGAAGGACCACCTGAAATTATATGGCCAGTTCCATGGTGCACAGGCAGGATTAATTAGTGTACCACAGTGGCCATATGTTTCAATAAGACAAACTTAGACATGATTAATAATGGAAAATCTATCATCTCCTTACAGAGTTTATGATAGTAATTCTCAGAGCAGTTAAAAACTGTTTCCTAAATTCTTATCTAAAACTGCCTTGCCGCAATTTAAACCATTATATCTTGTCTTATTCAGCAAGGACTTGGAGATTATTCCATTTTGCTCCTCTCTGCAGCTGCTTACACATATTTGCAGACTATTATATTCATTCTGCAGACTTCTTTTTTTCTAAAGAAAACTACCTCACTTCCTTATTTTTTTCCCCTTAAGTCATGTTTTACAGACCTCTTGAAACATTTTTTGTGTTCTTTTTTTTTGTGTCCTTCAAACCAGCCCACACTTGCCACATGACGCAGAAATTGAACAGGAATAGAATATTCCAGCCAAATAGACCAAAATGGTTATTTTCTATGTTCATTTTACTTTTTGATCTCTTTCTTCTACATTCTAGTCCAATTTTCAAATTTAATAAGTAATCTCCATCATCCAAGTTTTGAATCAAAATATCAGATAGCAACTAATGTAGGAGAAACACTAACGCAATTCTTCCCAATCCCTGCTTCCAGCTTGATAATGAATAATTAGTATCGACTCTTCATGACTAATTGCCAAAAAGCTTTGTATACCCCTAGTAACTTTAATCTACCAGTTAATTAATCTGTGAGAATGCCCTCTAAAGGTCTTAATATTGTCTTACTTCAGTCAAAATATACTATGTAGGGTTTTCTATGCTTCATCTGCAAAGTCTGTTTCTTCGTAACACCAGGAGATTATACTGATTTGATTACATAATTTGTCCCTGAAAAATGTTCATGAGCTTCTACTCAAGCTTTCGTTGTCTTGTAGGCTCTTATACAAACATTTCCTCTGAGAGACATCTAGCAGATTAGTCAAAAAAAGAACTAAGGAAAAAAAATGTTCCAAGAAAAGACATGTTCTAACTGCTTCTTTTTTTCATCAATTATTATACAATTCAATATCCTGATTCAACCCAGCTTCCCATTGGGATTACTATTGGGAGCTTTCCTACTGGGAATTTCCCTGCAGTGAATTTCTTGGGAGCACTGACGCAGCAACCTGCCTCTTATTCTTGTATTTGAGGAAAAACATACACAGTCATTCAAATTTTAACCATTAACTTCCTGAAAGAAATGGTAGCCTTTCAGAGTCTTAGACAGATTTGCAAGTGCTAGCTAAACTCCGTAAAAGATTTTTTAAAAACTATTTGTGGGTAAGCCCCCCAATGCATGTGGATGCAGACTTTCAGTGAAGCACACAAAATGACCTTAAGCCAACTTCAGCATTTGTCCAAACAGTAGTAACAAAACAGGAAATACTTCTTACTGTGTAAAACCAAAATTTAACGATAGGAGCATTGTAGAACTCATAAATCTTTCTTCCAACAGGAATCAGTCTGTGCCTGCTCTGAACTTCCTCTTCCTCTTTCTTTCTTGAGGACTCTCCATTCCCTCGTCCCAGCATTGCCTACAAGAAAGGACATTTTTGTGTTTCTTTCTTTGTGAAAGAGAAATTAAGCATTTTTTTTTGAAATTTCAAAAGGAAACTATTCAGAACATCTCTGATTTCTTTGATCTTTAGACAAAACCAAGTGATCATAGCTAGGTGTAAAATGGCTGGTTCTCAGCTTATCTTTTTTGCCAGGAAGCTGCTATTCAATACTTTGTAAACCAAAAAAACCACAAATGCTTTGGCAGCAACTGCCAGCACCAGTGTGAAATCTTTGACTGGTGAACAAAAAATGAGATGTGAAGAACATTTCTCCTTTTTGCTGTATGTCCAGCAAAATTTTTCACTGACAACAGCTTTTTTGTGGTGTACTTCTATACAATAAACAGATACACACAGAAAACAGCTAAGTTTTGGTTTTAAACAAAGAGACGTTTATAAGGCTGAGACTGAGAAATAACAACAGGGAAAGATGAGTTGGTAGTTGCTGGACTGGAGGAAATGAAGCCAGTAACTCTTTTTACATTGACTATTGGCTCTATCACAGACGATGATCCCACAGAAAGGCCTGACCAGTAGAGTTCACTGCAGCATTAAAGCCTCGTATTGAAAGATCCTTCTATATGATTGTAGCTTCTTCCACAATGAAGTTCCAGACTGCTCAAGCCTGGCCTCTGTTAGGCTTGATATCACTGTTACCCTTGCAATTCAGACTCACTGAAGAGCTATACTGAGCTCCAGAAACACATACTTAAAAGGACTTAAATTATAAATGCAAATCTAACAGGCAAATGATTGGAATATTTTGTTTACTTTATGGTCAGCTGTAGCAAGGTGGGAGAACGGGCTAACCTGTATACTCACTGAGATTAATGCTTAAAAGAAGGTGTTCCTCTGTATTTAGAGTACAGAGTGATCTATTAGTTGTTATTTGTGAAACAATTCTTTTGTGAATAGTAGACTAAGGGTGGATTTTAGGTCACTGTGACCTAAGCAAGTTCATACTGTTTAGTTTGTGGCAGTGATACGGAAAATGCCATCAAATAAACTCTCAAAGATTCATTTTGGAGTTTTAGAAAGCAAGCATCCTCTAATCAGGCCTGGACATAAGAGGGAGTGATCTCATCAATCACATGCAATGAAACAAGAACTGGTTACAGAATATATTTCCCACCTATATGTAAACATTTCCCCAGAAATCTTACACATATTCTATTACTTTCCAAGGACTAATTTTAATGTTTTTATGAACTTCACAATCCTCAAATCTCTTCCTAATTTGAAGCTGGCTTCAGCTCTCTGACCTGGCCTTAGAGACAGAGAAATGCTTCAAACGGAAGTGATTATAGAAGAAGACAAACCTGTTCAGCACAGATCACACTTTACACAAGAGTTATCATCTCCAAAGAATGAACAATGTCTAGGAAAACACTGTTTTTAAAAAAAAATGCTATCAGAGGGACATTCTATCTAGCTTTCAAAACAAAAAAGCCATTACTTACATGAAAATCTAACTCTACTTTAGCTCAAATCAAAATATTCCACTTTTTGTAATAGTAACTACTTCTTGTATCTGCAGCACCTATAGACTGTAGCACTGCTGCACATGAAAACAAGTGTAAGAATTGACATACAACTGTCCTATTTAAGTATGTATGGATTGCACAATGATGCTTTTATTTCTACAAGCAGATCAAAGCACTTTGTACTTTGTAAACTGAAGGAAACTTTAACCATACCTGAAGATAACATTCTCATCCAAAACTTAGAAACATGGAAAGCTAAGCCCATAAATACACCAATTTGATGCCAGATACAATGACTTTCAATAAAGAGATCCTTCTTTCACCTATCTTTTTGCTCTCTGATTCAACAAGATGTTAAGTACATATTTAAATAATCAGCTTCAGATGAGCTGTTTGATGTGGTTCTAGTGCCCTGCAGGAACAGGTGCTGCACTTCTCATGTATTTCAAAGTAAGAATCACAACCTCCTTTTTTTTCTTCCTTTTTCTAGGCCTCATGAGGATCTATTCATATAGGTCATTGGTCCTGTAAAAAAGTAATTTGTAATGATAAACTGATGACCACCTTTTTTTTTTTTCCCCCTAGTCAGTGTAGGCATTTGAACTGTGTATGGTCCTAGACAGCTCCTGCTTAATATTTCTCTTTTATTTCTTTTATGTAGTCTCTTTATTATGTAGTCCCTTTATTTCTTTTATGAAGTCTCTTCCTCTTTCCACATGGTTCCTTATATTCTTGAATTTGACTACACACAGGTTTTGAATAAAATAGAGGAAAGATTCAGGACACAAATATACTGCACTAAAACTAACCTGCTGAGATACTCTTAAAACTGTAGCCTGCTTTGATGAAGTTACCGATTTCCTTTACCATTTTATGCCTGCATTTTTCTAAGTTTATTGCCATAAATGTAGATAAACCAAACCATATTAAAAAATATGCTTCTCACAGAGCACATAACCCCCCTTAGAAGTCCTTCAAGGGTTTAAAAAGAAATGAAAAAGATAAAGTGGCTGCTAAGCAGAGGTTAAGGCTTCTTATTAGATAAACAGATAGTGTGCAAGAAGATGAGACTTACCGAATATAACTATAGCAGCAGAGATTAAACAATATTCGCAGAACCCCAGGCATCATTACCTGAAGTCTACATAACCAGGGGTAGTATGTTTGGGAAAATAAGTGAAATACGGTCTGAATGCTTTGGGAAAATTAATAGTCCAAGAAGGTACTAATTTCTTTGCTTCTCTTTAACCTCTGGTGTTGTTTTAGTGAAAACCGCTATCTGGTGCTACAGAGTTTTCTGTAGCTTTCCCCAAGGCTTTGTCTCTGCTGTCCTCTGGTGCTCAAGAATTTTGCAGCAGAGTGAAAATGAATGCTGGCAGCTTTAACAAATGAGCAGCTCTGTTCTTTAGTGAAAGGGATTATTTTACAGAGTTTAAATCCTTCACAATTTAATAAATTTACTAAATTTGAGATGTCCTTAGTTCTCACAGGAATCAGTGAGTTATGGATGTTGTTAGAATAATGTTCTCTCAGCACCTGGATTTATGTTTTAGCTCAAGGATGCTGATTTCCTTCCTATTTTGCTCATGCTTTCTTATTGGTAATGATGCTGCAATTTTATCTTGCTATAATTATTTTTTAATTAATTGGATTGTATAATACTAACCTCTCCCATCCCCCTGTGCTACAGACGGGGAACTGCTCTGAGATGGCTGTGGATTAGATTTGACCTGATGTCCCCAACTGTTAATTATATCACAGTATTAACAAATTGAAAAGCCTCCCTATTAGAAACATACAGAAATAGCCTAAGTGACTGTGTTAACAGAACAGCTGCAACACTGAATGTGAAGAAATGTATTTTCACTTGGAGGGCGAAGCAATAGGGTGGGAATAACTCAACACACTGCTCTGTGTGGGCAGCTTCTCTTTCTCTAATACACAATTTTCTCCATGATTCACCATGAGTCACGCAAGGTAAGCCTGATAGCAGCTCAACTATATGGCAAAGAACAGTACAACCACATCATTTTAGCCTGAGGGGATTGATGTGAGCATAGTTTTACATGGAGATTTTTCTAATAAGGATTCTGTTGTTCTGTTTTGTTTGAGTTTTTTGGTTTGTTTTCTTTTTCTTTAATTTTGCCAGATTTTTTTAATGTAATTTAGGACTATTCATTGATAGTGAACTAGGACAGTTTTGGGTTGTGCACTTTTGCATTAATATATGTTAATGATCCAATAATATATTTAGCTGTTTTACAATAAAATAACAGAAATTTTAGTCCTGTTAGAACGATTACAGGCTCTTTAAATTTTATCCTTACTGAAATTTATGTGCAATATATAAACTTACCCCATATTCACATAGAACTGTTATGGAAATGGTACATAGCTGGATGGATAAACTCTCTCTCTGCACCTGAGATGCTATGTATGGAAAGGCTGCTTCCATGGTAGTTGTTCTAGAGTTACTGTTATCTGCCTTTAAATACTGATAGCAAAAAAGCATTAGTGCCTTTGAGTTACAGGTATGTAATATTGTATTTTGCATGTGCTCAGTGATGCTTAAAGGTGAATACAGAGGAGCAGGGCTAAAGTTCCAGGAGGTCAGTCATCCTGGCTGCTGAGCATGGCAAAGAGCATGGATTGTGCCAGGGCAGTGGTGTGGTGGTGGCATGCCTACTTGATGCGGAAAATTTGAACAAAAGGAGCAAAACAAGAACTGAAACATAACTTAAAGTACTTAAATGAGTTATTCTGTGCTCTGAAACATGACTCTTTACTGGGGAACTCTAATATCCAAGCAATAAGGCATCAAACAGTGATAAGGATGCTTCCAGAATCAGTGTTATTTTGGGAGGATAGGCTGCTGGAGTTTCTGACTGACCTAAAAATGAGCAACTGATTAAGGCTCTGGTCAGGACATTGCACCAGTTAAAAAATGCCCCTGGCCTTTAGACTTTAGCACCCCTTCGTTACTCTATGTCTAATATCCAGGATTAATAACTCTGTGCACAAACTATGGCAAATAACTTAAGGCAGAGAAAGCAGTGATGAGAGCAGTATTCAAGCATGTTTTTATGAGTAGACGCTATAAGTAAAGTCTGTTTCCTAGCATCTAGGTGTTAAGAAATGTGTGCCCAGCACTTTCATATATCTGATATAGAGTTAAAAGCAGGTGTCAATAACAAGAAATAGGGAATGAACACTATATCTTTATTGTATATCCAAATGTTCAGCTACCCACAGATCATCTGAGAGAAGCATATAACAAATACATTTTCAACGGGTATAAACTGGAGAGGGGCAGATTTAGACTAGACATTAGGAAGAATTTCTTCACCATGAGAGTGGTGAGGCAAAGGAACAAGTTGCCCAGAGAAGCTGTGGATGCCCCATCCCTGGAGGTGTTCAAGGCCAGGTTGGATGGGGCCTTGAACAGCCTGATCTAGGTGTCCCTGCCCATGGCAGTGGGGGTGGAACTAGATGACCTTTAAGGTCCCTTCCAACCCAAACTATTCTATGATTCTGTGATTCTATGATACTTGCATGCAGATACACCCATTTGGAGACATATTCCACTGTCGCGGTAGTCTGTGCGATCACATTATTCTGTGCAAAGGACGTGTAAAGTAACAGAAAAATCACCATGGCCCTGTATCTCATCCATTCTGCGCAGAGGAAGAAACCGACTCTCATAATTAGTTACCTGGGCTTAGCAGTCCAGGACACACAAAACTTTCTAAGAAATCAGTGAACAGACCTTGACTAGATGTAATCTCTTTGTATTAAAAGCACTTTTATAAAAAGGCTTATGGGCCTAATATTATAAGAATACAGAGACGTGAGAAGCATTCATTGGGAAAGATTAGAAATAGAGTTGGGCAGATTGTTTGGATGGTCCTTTATTTGCCAGAAATGGACTTCTGAGGTGAAGAAAATGATTTTTAATTAAGCTTTAAGCTGAACAAAGCTCAGAAACACAAACTATGTAAAATAAAAAAAAAATTTTAAACAATCATGTGTCAATTAAGCAAATTAATAAAAGAAAACTGTAGTAATCATATACACACATATAACACAAACTATTTGTTTGTCCTGAAAGGAAAAATGTGGAAAAAACCCATGACTGATCTACTGACCTGCAGTTCAGCAATTGAGTAAACAATTGTGATATCACATCACAATTGATTACTAATCTTTATGAACTATGAATAAGGTATCCCTACTGTAAGGGTGGCTAAAGGGAAATTTCACAAAGGCACTTCTGAAACAGTCTTGCAGGCATCCTCTCATCAGTGGAGAAGAGACCTCACCTAACTTATTCCAGACCATGTGACTAAGGCTGGAACAACACAAAGCTTCAATCTAAAATATTTTCTTACATTTAAAACATATCAGATGGGAAGGAACACAGTCGTTCACAAGGTTCCTTAAGGTGACTAAATATAACCAGCTATGGCATCTAAGGACAGAAAGATAAGCAAAGGTCTCGCTACTAACAAAGCATCTCTTCTCACCACTGAAGGGCACCTGAATGAAGAAGCTGTGCTATAAGTCCCTAAAGCACAGCACAGATTGTATGCAGAAGTATTGTAATCAGTGGTATACCAGAAAGACTGTTTCTAAACATGCAGGACTTCACAAAAACTGTTCTTGTTCAATAGAAAAGTCTGTAAGTGTCTGAAACTTCGCTAGAACAATGCATCAAATTTGAAGGAGTTAAGGGCAGAGTCAATGACAGGAAAGAGCAATAAAACAGCATGTGAAAGGGAGAAGAGAGGAAACATTTAAGACTGATCTGGAAAAGTAGATCCAATCCACACACCTTGCAGCAGGAATCAAACAGTAAAAAAGAAACACAGTATTGTAGACAAGAAACCAGGAGCTGGGATAACTGCAGAGAGATGGAAATGACTTCCTCCCCAAATTTCTCCCCGTTGCCAAGAAAAAGGCAGCTTGCAAAGTGCTTATTTGATTTGAATAGGCACTTCATAAGTGGATCAGAAGCCAGGGATAGTAAATTGAAATCAATAGTTTATGAGCAGAGAATAGCCCATGGCTGCTATTCTGGCTTCTGATCCTTCCCAACGGCCAGGTTCTTGCCTGCAAACGAGTCCTGTAGGTGGATCTTGTGGGCTGCTCCTTCGGCTTGCCTGCATATTGGGTCCTGTAGGGAGGTCCTTCTGCCTGCCCGCAGACGGGGTCCTGCGGGCAGCTTCTGCTGTTTGCCTGTGGGAAACAGTCTGGGTTTTTGGTTTTTTTTAAATTGAGTTTTAAGATTAACCAGGAAAATCCCTTTTACTTCTATGCCTCTATCCTCACTTTGACCAACTGTGGTTGAATTTTAAGCATTTCAAAGACACCACAATCTAACCCAAACCAAAGCAAAGCAAACCAAGCTAAGGCAGGTCTGATAGCTCATATGATAACTGCCTAAAGTAAAAAGTGTCAAACAAGTCTGAGAACAAGAGACTGGAAGTAGATGACTTGTATAGTTTTCCAGACTTTTAGCTATTTCATTCTATTTGTGATGCAAATTATTCCTCTAAGGCTATATTACTAATACAGAAGTCATTTCTTACACAATTCTGCTGAGATGCAGAAGCTCTTGGTAAGGTCTGAGCTGTCTAGCTGTTTGCTAATGCCTTCAGTGGATTAAAAACTGCACGTGTGTATGTGTGAGAGGCAATGACCACAAATTTGTAAAGAATTTTGAAAAACATTCTCGTCATTTTTCTTGCTTGTTTGCACACTTACTTGCTCTCCAATGAAATTAACCAAAGTTGAGAAAAATTTTGAATGCAACTTGGGCATTTTCACTTAGGAAGTCTTAGCAAGCTTATTTTCTGAGACAGGGCTACTCATCTATCATAGCTGAGTGCTTTCAATTCTGAAATCTCATTAATTTATTTTAGATGATGAGGCATCAAATAGAATCAAAATACGAGGATATTGCATCACAACATCATGCTTCAGCATCACTGTGCACTGCTGCAACATCAAGACACAATGATGCCAACTTGCCTGGTTTGAGTCCCACCGAGGAGAGGGGAATGTTAAGATTGCTAACCTATCATCTCCTAAATTTAGCTGTCAGACAGCCTGCAATGCCCACAGAGTATATAAATAACAAACTGATAGTACTCAGGCTGGTGATTTATTGTCAGCACTTACAGTGAGTTCCATGTCCTCCTCCTCTTTTTCTTTCACTGGCTTCTCTGGTTCCTCTGGCTCCTTTTCTTGAAGATGGATCTCATTGGCCTGGGACATGTAAGGCATATCATCTTTGTTCTTGAATTCCAAGCTGAGGATTGAAGGAGGAAGTAGAATTCCTAGAATTACCTAAAGCAATAATAATGATAACAATAATCATCACAGTAAACAGATTATAATCATGATGGTTAATTAGTATCAAATGGAACAACTCTCCCAGTACATTTAAGAAAAGAAAGATATATGTCCATGTGAGTTTCTACGATAATAGATCATTTGCAACTTGGGGTGATGTCTTCAGAGCTCCAAGTATGTAAGTTCTGTTAGCATTGCTGTGAGTGCTATGGGTAATTGCCTCTCTTGAATATTTTATCTGCTCGCTAGTCAGATGTGTACTGTTACATGTCAGAATATATCTACAAAATATTACATATGGTTAGTGGCAGGTACCCACTATGGTGGTATTCAGATCTTGGATCTGCAAATTTCTACATTTTACATAACAGACAATATCAGTGTAAACGACACACAAGAAGTATTAATTTTTGTAGGGAGGGTTAACTGCTCTTATTTTTCGATACTTAAAGAACACAGGTAGTCAAGGAGTGAGCATATGTGGATCTGAGGAGACAGGCAAATCTAGCAATAGCAAATGCTGATGCGCCTAGCTCTGTGATCCCATTAGATATTGCCTCAGTAACCTGGCAGCCATGTAATAACAGAATCACAGAATCACTAGGCTGGAAAAGATCCCCAGGATCATCGTGTCCAACCATTTCTGTCAACCACTAAAACATGCCTCTTGGCACCTCATCCAACTGTATTTTAAATACCTCTAGGGATGGTGACTCAACCACCTCCCTGGGCAGCCTGTTCCAGTGCCCAATGACCCTCTCCGTGAAAAATTTTTTTCTTATGTCCAGCCTGAAACTCCCCTTGCGGAGCTTGAGGCCATTCCCTCTTGTCCTGTCACCTATCACTTGGGAGAAGAGGCCAGCACCCTCCTCTCTACAACCTCCTTTCAGGTAGTTGTAGAGAGCAATGTCTTCCCTCAGCTTCCTCTTCTCTAGGCTAAACAACCCCAATTCCCTCAGCCACTCCCCATAAGGCTTGTTCTCCAGCCCCCTCACCAGCTTTGTTGCTCTTCTCTGGACTCGCTCCAGAGCCTCAACATCCTTCTTGTGGTGAGGGGCTCAGAACTGAACACAGTATTCAAGGAGCGGTCTCACCAGTGCTGTGTACAGGGGCAGAATAACCTCCCTGGACCTGCTGGCCACGCCATTTCTGATACAAGCCAAGATTCCATTGGCCACCTGGGCACACTGCTGGCTCATGTTCAGTCGCTGTCAATCAATACCCCCAGGTCCTTCTCCTCGGGGCAGCTTTCCAGCCAGGCTTCTCCTAGTCTGTAGCACTGCATAGGGTTGTTGTGCCCCAAGTGCAGGACCCGGCATTTGGCCTTGTTAAACCTCATGCCATTGGTCTCAGCCCAGTGGTCCAGCCTGTTCACATCACTGGATTCATATTAATGCTAGCTCTTTCTTTTCTGCCTCTCCTCTCTTATGATGTGGGGGTGCAGAAACCATTAAAATTATCTTGTGTGGATATATGCAATGAATGATGCTTGGTGTTAAATCAGTAGTATAATTGAAGAGATATTATAACAATATAAAAAGGAAATGGCTTGTCTGAAACAGCCTTTCCTGGGTTTTCTATGATCTCATGGAAAGTAATTTTGTTTGGATTTTCTCCCTAAATGATAGTGAAACTTTTGGCAGGTCAGGGAGAGTGACTGCTTTGCTCATCTTCTCAGCAGATAGCATGGATGCTGTTGAAACCATTCAAAGTAATGCAGTTAGGAGCAGCTAGTCCGTATGAATGCTGTGCTGGGCCTTGGGTGAGCTGATCACCAGGCTGCCTGCCCTGGTCCTGCACTTGGCTTGTTGCTGAAGGGTGTGTTCAGGGAGAGGAGGTGACAGGCAGACCTGGCTTCACAGATAGGCTGTTTTCAAAAATAGGCAGGATTAACAATTGCCTCTCCCCTTCCCACTGGTGCTATTCATCTCCAGCAAAGACTTTAAAGAATCACATTCAGCCTTGTCATTCGCCAGTTTTGACGGGAGAAAACCGTTCATGGGAAATAATCCATGAATCATGCTTTCAAATGTATTTCTTTGACATGCTGCCTCTTGATTATGTAGCCTGTAGCCTGCTTTAGCTTTAAATGGGCTGTGCTAATGAGCTTCAGTGAAATAAAACACAGACTAGAAACTGAGTAAAAGATCCTTATGAAGTCCTGATGTTATAAGAAGTTGAAAGGAAACAGATTCTGTTACCTTCAGTTATTCATTGTGAAAGAAATGTCTATTTTACGGCTTAAAAGATGTGTGCCTCAAAAAAGAAAGCATACATTGGGAAATGAGTTGCTGCACTGGTCCTCATCTACCTATGCTGAATATCTGCAAAGTCAAGCAGTGAATAAGGCAGCAGTCTCTCCGAAGGCCAATGGGTCTGTAAGTTGAGTCAGAAAAATAAGCAGTAAAGATGTCTCCAAATGTGAGAATGCTTGCTGTCTGTAAGCAGAACAAATTTATGCATAACTTCTGCAGAAGGATGATGAGAATGCCATCAGCCTCTTATTCATCACCGTGACTGGATTAGACCCAACACAATAATGATGAATGCATTCTCACTATTATCAAATGTCCTTGTAAACAGCAAAACAGCCAAGCAATTACTACTTTTCAGCCACACAATTGATGCAGGACAGAAAACCCCTTCACTGAAAATATTTCTTCATCATCTGGGAGAAAGAGGCAATTCCTAGTTATGTGATGACTGGTGAGTACTGTGGTGAAGGTGAAAGATGCCAACCCATGAACAGAAATTCACCTCCCAGAATTCACCTTGCTTTGTCAGCAGTTTTTGTGGAAATAGAGCTTAAATAGCTTTGAATATTGAATTATCCCCTAGATCTTCTAAGGTAGTCCTTTCTGATCAGTCGTCATGAAGACTGACAAGAGACTGTAAGTAAACTTGTAGTGCTTGCTTTGGCCTGTTTTGAGGAAAGTTGTTCAATCTGCACCTTTCTCTAGCAGTTAATTCCCTTACACATCCTCTCCTTAATTTGTCTTTAAAAACCTTGGCTAACTACTCAAGTATCCAGGGTGGCATACTAGCCTCTGGCTCAGTCTGTATTCTGGTAAGTCTCACTGATGCTGGAGGGGGCTTTGAGAAAGATGGTGAAAAAAACAAGTAACGTGCTTTGAACTTAGGTTTGTGATAAGCTCTCTGCTGCAAAACTGAACACAGGAAGAATATAGTCTGAGTCAGTTATTATTGATTTGTTGTGAGCCCCATCACCATCTATTACAACTCCTTTGACTGTTAGTTTTATTTTAAAACAGTGCTGACCTTTAGGCCAGAATTTTTGCGCATCCGGAGACGACCCATCCACATGTCCGTGAGCAGCATTTGGCTGCAAGTGTGAGCAATGAAGTCCCTGTGTTTGGCTGCCACTGCAAGCTGCAGGCATGTGGCGTTGCTCCAGTTCTTCAGCTCATAGGTCAGCAGTTTCATTGCCAGTTGCTCATCCTGCTTGTATGACTGGTCCAGGAGCTCCACTGCCAACTGGCCAAAGTCCCTGCAACAGAGGGACATTAATTCATTCCCATTAGCCCAAGCAGCCTGCTGCAGACAACACCTCTCTGCAAATGAAAGCCTCTGCAAGGGGGCATCACTTTGCATCATACAAATCGTGATGTTGACTATACATATGGAAATCCAGATTTTTGAATGTGAGTGGCTAATGGTAAGCCTATAAATAAGTGCCCCCACTTAGCAGTGATGAGTACCCACACCCACCAGCTGTCTGCTCCCACCTGCCTGCCCACCTCCCTGACATTTTCTAGCTGAAATCCTCTGGTTATCTGCAGCTTAGAGGATTGCTTCTGTACCTTGTTTCTATTGCTTCATTGCCAAGTGTCCTGGAAAAAGAAGTGTTCCTTTGTAAAGTACCCTTTGTAAAATTCTTTGTCTCAGACTTTTAACATGAAGAAAGATTATTATGGAATCTAGTATCTTGGCTTGCTCACCTAAGCATGAACTCTTGGTTAATTAATTCTTCTGCCTGAATACTATGTTCATAAGGATTTCAACAATTGTTCTGCTTGGGATGAACGCAGTGTCTTGAAAAAGCAGAAAGCAAGCTTGCAACCTGACTCTTAAGACCTCCGGGAGAACATTTAGACAATACAGATATGTCACTGCCTTCTCTAAACTTTCTCATTTCAGAAGTTATACTACTAGCAACTTGGCTTTTCTGGCAGACAGATTGTTGAAAAGCCATTTAGAGTTTCTATAAAGGGATTGCATTTTCAGTCAGAAAAAAAAGCAAGGTACAGATAAGCAAATTTCAGTCAGCTGCAGCAGGCTCTATCCCCTCTTTATTTTATTTTTTTTTAACCCCAGAAAGTATACATGAAAGAAAATTCACCTGGAATTGTGGTTCAGCTCTTGGGATATGTCATCCACCATGTCATTTTCTGAGGCTTCGTGGGCCATGGCTTTGCAGAGTTTACAGGCCACCAGTGCTTTAGCCATAGCCTCTTCCCCATGCTGCCAAAAGAAGAGGGCCATCTTCTGACGTTTCATCAGCACTGCCCACACCATCAACTCATGGAAAGGGAAGGGGAAATGATTGATCTCAGGGTCATCCAAATCAATATCAACTTCTTCTTCTCTTTTTTTTGTTGTTTTCCTCCCTCGACGCAAAGGGACATCATCCTATGATAATTGCAGAGAAAGGTTTTTCACTAGTGATGGAACTAAATCAATGCACACAGTGCACTGGAATTAATATCTGAGATGTCAAATACATTCCCTGTAACCAGCCCTTTCAGATTTTTTTGACAAAGTAACACAGGAAAACAATGGAAAAAATTACTGTCCATGCACTGCAATTAAGTCATCAGCAAGCTTATACCTAAACACAGGAAAAAAAGAGCTTTGGACTGTCACTCTGAACTGTTCTTTCTCCCAAAGAACATGGAGCACAATTACACAATATCTAGAACCATATATGCTGGATACGTGCTTCCAGAAAAGCCACCATTAAAATAAAGTTTAAAGTTCACTCCAAATACAACATAGATAGTAATGCATCTGCCTCATTCTGCTTCCAGAATGTACATATCTAGGGTATGTTGTGGTCTGCTGAAGACTCCCTCCCTTCTTATTCTTGTCTTTTCTCCCTTTATTTTCCCACAAGTGTAGGAATCTCCTTTCTTCACTCCCATTCTGCCTTTGTATCCCATGTTTATTCTTTTTTTTATCCAGCTCCTCATATCTCCATTAGTTTCTTTCCCATTTTAGCCTACTGTTTTTTTATCAGATGAGCTGACTTGTTCTGTGCTGCATCTGTGGACAGCAAAATGAAACTTGTTGTATAAAACAAACAAACAAGAAAACACTACTATATTCTTGAAGCATTGGGGTAGCCAAAAGCGTCAGCAAACACAACAGAAATACAGCCTGCATAAAGATTTCTGCACCATTCTCTGCTACTGCTGCATTTCTCTGAACATCTTTTAAAGTTCTATAGTTACCTGACTGAAATTCTGCTTGGCCTGACAGATGGAAACATTTTGCTTAGTCTTTATGAAAAAAAAAATGATGCTCGCAGAGGGAAGAGCCTTCCTCTTTCTTGTCTATCCACTAGAGTTTTATTAACAAAAGTTTGTTAATCTGGCCCTTGTGTAAACAAGTTACCTGGATGAAAATGGATTTTTTTTGTGGCACATTTCTCACACAAAACTTGAAAACAACTATTGGTGCCCTTATTACAGTGAATTTAAACATTATCTAGAAAGAATGTATATTTCTCAAAGAAGGAAAAGAAATAAAGATTACCACGGGTCACCTACCTCCATCCCCAACAGTTTCAGGGCTTTTGGCTGTACAAAAAAATTAGAAAAATGTTATTTATGCTAGAAGGGTAATAAAAAACTACAACTATATGTGTATACATACATACTTACATACATGCATGTGTAACATTTGGGTATATAATATAGAGTGTATAATAGATGATACATAATATAATATAGATAATATATATGTAATGCAATGTAATGTAATATTATATATATGCACATAAATCTAAAAACTACACGTATATTTAATTCAACTTTGAGTTTCACTCTGTTTCACTGAAACACACAACAGAAGACATACATTTAGGTTTATGTACAAATTACAGTCTGGGGCTGTTCTAGTGGAAAAGAGGTAGAAATTACTGCTAAGGCATGAATGGGTTTCTCTAAAGTACATCAGTATTTTGGCCATTCCTCTGGAACACTTTAATTGACTGCTGTAGAGCTGCTTTGTATGTTGGTTTGGTATCTGTGAAATCATTACTCAAACACTTTTCTTGATGGAGTGACTAAGGGAAGCAAGTCTCACCTAACAGCTACAATTACTACCTTTTCTCTCAAAGTTAAGAATGAAAATGATAGGGAAACAAACAAACCCATTTCAGGCGTTCGGCTGTAAATATTTCACAGAGGAGTTGCTCTTTATAGCCACTTAGGATAATACTCAATGGTATGTGTTGCTAAAATCTGAACTGAGACAGGAAGTGAAAATGTGAGGTAAAAGTAGGCAAAGAAAGAACTACAAATCTTACTGGTAGCAGCTGGCCAGATTTTTCTTCATGCTGGTTTGAGTTGATGGCATTATGGATGACAATAAATATCTTTTATGTTTTAGAAAGACGGTAAACTTACTTTGGATTCACAGTATTGTAATCTATCAAACATGAAAAGCACAAAAATACCGAACTGTGCTTTTGCCATAAGCCCACAGTCAAGAAGAGCCATGAGATAGGAAATGCATTTATCAAATCAGAAGTCTCTTCACATGTCACTCAGGTGTCCCATGGCATTATTTGGACAGCGCAAAAGACTTGTATTTCAGGAGATTTTTCTATGTCCTGGTCTCACCAGGGCAGCAGAACCAATAATTTTTACATTAAATTAATAACAAATGTAGCTTGTATCAGTGGCTGGCTTGCAATGTCTTATGATGAGACAGCTGCTATGTAATGGAAATAATTCTGTAATGGAAATGAATCTGTAGACTGAATAGTGCACGCATGTGAATTGCCCCCGCCTGGAAGAATATAAGAAGCTATGGTAATCCCTGCCAGTGGGTGTAGCTAGATGGCAAATAAGTTGCTACTTACCCTCTTTGGCCCAAACAAATTGTGATATAGTGTTCTGAACCGCTTTCGGGTGTAATTGCAGCGATATGCTCCTCCCATCAAATACTCTATCACCAAACCAATATCAATCAGACTTATCCGATAATCAGGAGGTAAGTTTCCCTGCAGTGAAAATAAGAATGGAAGAAACACTTATTACTGACATTGTTAAATGTACGTTATAATGATGTTAGAAAAAAACAAATTAAATAGTTAAAAACAGGAATGTATTATTATGCTGGTTAATTAATTCACCTTAAAATAGATCCAACCGAAACCTGGATATTCTCGCTTGGAAAGAAGACATAAGTTAAATAAGGAGATGAAGAACTTGTTGGAAGTAACAGAAGATAATGTCAGTACACAGTACTCATATTCTTCAGCTGGGGAAACAGGGAACATGACTGCAGAACAAAAAGCATGAGGATCAGCAAACTTGAAAGGTCAGGCATAGTTGCTGGACTCTAGTCCTGCAAGACAGCACTTTTTCTGCACCATCTGTCCCCCACAATCTTGTCCTGGCATCTCACATCTCTGGACTGCCTTATCCACCCTGCCAAGGTCTGGTGAAGGGACATCATGTGCTATCATGGAACTAACTCCTACATGTGATCTTCACATCCTGCTGTGTTTCCTTCCCAGTTCCAGGAAAGGAAAGGCGGGGGAGTGGAGCTGTGTTACCTACGCTTGAGAACTTAAACAGTGCATGACATTATTATTGCTAGTTACTAGAGGCAAGGAGAATCTGTTAGCATTTTTTCTTGGGGTTACATACAAATAAACAGATATCTTTACTTTAATTCCACACCTAGTATTTGGAAAGCATGCACATGTAAGCAAGTATATATGAAGTTGTAATAAACAAAGAATCTGTGGCTAATTCTTTGTGATTTTGTTCAAGAAGAAAACTACAGGCATATCAACTGTCCTAGACAGTCCTTCCTTGAATTCTCAACATATTTTACAGAAAGTGCCTTTAGGCACAGCAATCTTGCTTCCTAATTTCCAGCAGCACTAGGGAGACTGTCTTTCAGGAGGTGAACTGTGTTTGCAGGATTCTGGAAAAGATGTTTACGTACTCGCTCTTCCATTTCTTTTCCTTTCTTATCCTCTGTTAAACATAAACATCATATACACAATGTCTTCAGCATGCACCTTTTATTTTGAAAGGAAAAGGAATAGTATATATGTGTAGGTATTTTTGTCCTCATTTTGTGAACTCATTTGCATCTTCTTGCTCTTCACTGTCAAGACTGGAAATGACAACACTAAATTTATGAGTTCTCCAATACTTACGGCTTGCAAAGCTGTGAAGAAAGATTGTAGTAAAAGATTGTCTCTCACTGTATATGAATCTGAGTCTGCCTTTGAGTTAACTGGGCATTTCTATTCTCCACTAGCAGCAAGCCTGGTGTGACAGCAGACTATAACAATTTCAAGTGGGATGGTTTCATGGATGTCCTGGTGACGTGCTCTTGGGGGTCTCTGGTAGTGGAAGAAAACACCACAGAGTGGGCAGATCTGCTTTCCTGTTCTCCCCATAGGAACTCCACAAGGAAAACTCTGATCCCTTTACAGGGAAAAAGGGCTAATGGGAAGGGAATGCTCTCAAACAAAAATTTTCCTCCTTCTCTAAATCACTGCCTCTGAATTGTTCGGCAACAGTTTGTGGTTCAGCAAGTGGTTCCTTGCCAGAAAAGAAAGCATAATTGAGCAAATTGTGAATGGACCATCCAGATTTAGAGATTTCATTGAGAACTCTGCAGATTACAAAACTCTCTCTGTCCTGCATGTCATTGTGCAAGAGATGTGACTATGAATTAAAAGACGAAAGAGAGGCAAACTTTCCTCCTGTGAACCGCAAGCAGTAGCCTTGGAAAAAGAGAGAATTACTCTAGTAAAATTTTAACTTGTATAGTCAACATTGCAGGAGGACCAGTGAATTATAATTGTTAGCTTCAAACTTTTCCAGCACACTCTAATAAAACAATCAGATTTTCTACAATGGTATACAGAACAGATTACAGTTAGCCTGTAGCTTTTTCTATGTGGTAATCAAAAGAAGTTTAGCATGGAGCAGTTTTATGACTGCCATATCTTGCTGGAAATATCTGCATGTCTGAAGAGATCTGTTTGGTTTCTCTGCAGGTGTCCCTAGCAGATTCAGAGCAGAGAAACACTAATGAAGAGCAGATGGCAACTGGTTCTGCAGAAGAGATGAAATGGATGCCAAGATCCTCCTTCCTACTCTGCTTTGGACAGGAAAAGCAATGCTTATTTCCCTTCCTGCTTGCAATAGTACAAACAGCACACTGAACTTTGAGGAAGGAGAGAGAGAGATAGTGTTGTGGTGTACAAGGCCTAGAAATGGGCTGGAATTCAAAGGGACAGAAAATCAAGCAAATTTAGTTGCAAAGTTGAATCGCCAACTATCGCTCAGTAACTTTCCTTAGTACATCTTTTTGCACTCTTCCTATTCTTGGCTAATCTGATGGGTGGGGGGAATCACTAAGCAGGTTTGCAGGAATGCATATTAGCTTAGTTTATTTGAATTAATTTTTATTCTGAATTGTTTAAAGAAACAAAGTAAATGTAAAAATTAAATCCTATTGGCTTTTTTGTTTGTTTATTTGTTGGTTTGTTTCCCCCAAATATTCTTAATTCTCCAGAATGCCTAAGGCAATGACAGTTTTTCTAGGACAAGGATGGAGACGCTGGCAGAAGCAGAAGACTCTCTTGTAGCTCCAAGACAGAGCTGTAGTTCTTCAACAGACTCCTGCTGTCTTAATGTAAGACATGTGAAATGGAATGTTTTGACATTATAAACTGGCAAAAAATATTTGAGCAATTAAGAACACACAACAAGCATCAGGGTGAAACATGTATTAGAAAGTGTAAGTTTCCTGATATTGTTATTCTGCTTTCTAAACTTTCATAACATAAAGAATTTCCAATAGATTAACTTTAATAAAAGATGCATCTAAACCTCCCATATAATAATGAAACACTTTACTAAAAAAACCCCTCACAAAATCACAGCAGAAATAGACATTTTATAGGCATACACTTACACATGAATGCCAGTGGGGGAAATAGGCCAGAACCCCTCTAAGAACAGCAAAGTATTGGATGGGCTAATTCTAGTACAGCCAAGGCAGTCAGGAATGACAGAGGAGAAAGTTTGATTTTCAGGTATGATAGGCACCCCAGTTAATAATCAACTAAGATTATAATATTGGAACAAACTTTTCAGTGCTAATGCATTTTCCTGAGGAAAATGTCAACTTTAAACTGTAGCTAATAAATTGTATTATTTTTTCACTCCCAGTGTATTTTTATATTCAGAAAGTACCATGCCTCAGATTTTGCATGTTAAGGAAAAAATCATACTTTCAAAATTCTACATGTTGTTTGTTTATTCTATGGAAATGTAGACATAGAGTGGCAGTTCAAAATAAATAACTTTTAAAACATGTATCACTCCAGAGTGTGATTAAGAAATATCAATTATATAAAATTTTTGGATTAAAGAACAAGAGTAATTTTCTAATTTCTACTGATCTTCAGTACACAATTGAGCCAGGGAAGGATTTTTTAAAAACAACCTGTAGAGGGCGACAAAGTGTACAGCGTGGCCACTGTGTCCTCCTGCTTAGTCTGGATACCTCGGTTTGTAAGGTCTAGAGAAGAAAGTCAGCCCTTGTATGTCAGATTCTGAGAGGACTGAAAAGAAATATAAGCACGGCTGTCTGTAAAACGGTCATCAATAAGTACTTTGTGTTGTTAATACGCACTGAACTTAAGGGCACTCTGGCGGCTGTAAATTCTTGTATGTGTCTCCAGGCCTTTACAACATGCTGCCCAGGCTAGCAGTCTTCACAGATGTTTCCAAATATTCACAAATATTTGGAAATCCAAGGAGAAAATAAATTGTCTTACATTTTTATGTCTTTGTGCATGTGTGTTTGTGTGCACTTGTGTGCACAGACAGGCTGAGAGAGTCAGGCTTGTTTAGCCTACAGAAGAGAAGACTCCAGAGAGACATAATAGCAGATTTTCACTACTTAACGGCAGCCTAAGGAAAGATGGGGACTTTACAACAGGGAGGGATTGGATGAGGGGTAACATTTTTAAGATGATAGAGGGTAGATTATATTAGGTATTAGGAAGAATTTTTTTCTTGTGAGAGTGGTGAGGCACTGGAACAGATTACCCAGAGAAGTTGTAGATGCCCCCTCCCTGTAAGTGTACAAGGCCAGGCTGTATGAGGCTTTGATCAGCCTGATCTAGTAGGATGTGTCCCTGCCCATGGCAGGGAATTTGAAACTGGATGATCTTTAATTTTCCTTCCAACCCAAACCAGTCTATGATTCTACGATTCTATGATTCCATGTGTGTCTGTAAGCAGTCGCAAACAGGATGTGGTGATGTGGCTTCTATGCCTCGAATTCTTTGCTTTATTAAGCAGGCAGAAGAGTAGCCTTTCAAGTACCACACCTGCCCGCCTCCCCCACCCCCTCGCCCCCCCGCCCCGTGACTTATACAGCTGTGTAATACAATAGTAGTAAATTAAATAACACTTCTATGATTTGTAAGCATCCACTCATCCTTTTTCTATTTGAGAATTAACAATGATATACATGTAAATAACTTTTTATAGCACACACCCTTTAAAATAGCATAGGTTTTAAAACTGGAATGTATGCATAAAAAGCACAGTTGTCTCAAGGTGATACACTGCTTATTTTGAGTTTGTATTTTATGATACTATAATTAAATCTGAGAGGTTAGGGCTATGACTTCAAAATATATCTAAACTCAAAAAACTAGCATCATTGGTGTAGTCTGGTTTTCATGCATGATGGGTCACTTAAGTGTCAAATAGTGATGTCCATTAAGAAGTTATTTCCAAGGAGGTGTTTTCATTTAAACCATTGTCAGATCAGCTGACTGATTTACAACTTGGTTTACTGATAAGAGATCTGCTCAGATGGCAGGGCTATGGTGAGCTGTCACTTTTCTCTGAGTGAACCATGATTATTCCTTATCACAGACAAAATACAGCCCCAGAGGCGCAGTTTTCTGATGAAGGTGCTAGAGGGCTGCACCAGGTGTTTGGCTTCTAAACTATATTCTAATAAGAGTACACATTGATGTCATGTAGTGGGAATTACTGGAGGCTTTAGATAAAGTCAGAGGAAAGAAAGATATAATTACTGAAAAATGACCATCACCTAACATTTAGCAATCACAATGGAACAAATTATGTCATGAAATATACTGTAAGTTTATTTACTGCCAATATCTATCAATATATGAGGGGCATGGTTTAGTGATTCTGAGGGGCATGGTTTAGTGATTGATAAGAATGGTTGGACTCAATGATCCTGTGGGTCTTTCCCAACCTAGTGATTCTGTAATTCTGTGATATATACCTATGAGAACTGGTTATCTTTGCCTATTTTGATGCCTTTTTTTCCCCAAGAGCTGCTTTGAAAAGACAATTTTTGTCAGGGACTCAAATTATATTGATATTATTCAGTCATTCAACATACAAACTGCTGTGCCTTCAAAGGAGAACTTGAAAGTCTGATGCTGGAAGAGAGAAGGAGCTTGAAAAGGAATATATTTTAAAGTAAGAAGGCAAGCAGTGCTTGTTTCAAAGTCTTACAGGCACATAAGCAACTACATATTTAGTAAAAAAAATGTTGTGGTAACATGGACTTCAAGAAAAGCTGCCAGCCTAGATGCATTCTAGCTTTACTTTGCTCCATCCAATGGGATTAGCGTGCAAGAGCAGTTTCAATTTCTTCTGACATTTCACACTTTCTGTTGGTTGCTTAATATACTATATATAATTGAACAAAGATGATGCCATGTTACACACCAACCAATTAACACCACCTAAACTCCCTAAATGTAACTGCTGATTATTCTGTAGCATTAAGAGTCCACTAGTTGCCTTCAGTCCTGCTCAGTTGTCAGTGACAGAATAAACCAACAAAACCTGTTTGCTTACAAAAAAATCTTCACTTCTTTTTCAATCTTCTATCCAGTTCCATCTACAGAAATCTCTTTTCTCAAATATGCTACCCATAAAGTCCGACTTATGTAATATGCAAGGTTGAAATCTGCACATGCTTTAGGAGAATATTCAAGCTCCTGAGGTGAGTTGGAGACTCAATCTCCTTACTTCATTCATACATTTAGAGGATAAGGATTTTCACTGAATGCTGCTGCTGTAACACTTTAAATCCTGAACATACCACTAAAGGTATTTTGTGTCTCCTTCCTGTCACTATACCTTTCTGTGTTTCTGTCCTGCCTCATTATAATTCAAGATACTTGAAATTAATTTGATAAGGGAGTAGAGGAAAGTTGCACTACTGCTTTTTTTTATATTTCTGCTGAGGGAGACGGCTACAATATACCACACAACACAGAACAAGGAGCTGTTTCAACAAACTAGAATCCAGCACAAGGATAAGGGCTATTTTACAGGCTAGGAAGTAAACTAACAACATGGAAATTAACTTCGACAATAGTTGCAGGTATGGAAAAGTACAGATAACAACATAAATCCACACAGTATGTAAAAGCCTACAATAATGCTATCAGAAGCACTATTACCCAAGCATCTAAAACCACAGAGAAAGCAAGCCAAATAACTTGCTAACTGTGCTTTGTATGAAAAAGTTCGTATTTGGTACATACAAACAGGACAGTCAGTAAATGGCAGGGGAAAAATAAGGTTCTGACTGAAAGCTCATGCAAAACAGAGAATGTATCTAGCTACGAAAAGCAATCATAGCGTTATCTCCAACCTACCGTCTATTGGACTCTTACCTTTTTGACATCCCTGACTAGATGATAGAGAGTGTTGGATGGCCCATGTCTCTGCAAAGGATAAATAAAGAAGAATAAAATAGTTTTGCATTATCCAAAGACCTGTAAGATGTAAATGCTGAAATGGCGTTCTTACCTTAGTAGTTCAAAAATCAGGAAACAGAGAGCACTTCAGTTGTACAATATTACCAATTGTAAAAAATAGTACAAGAGCATTATTTCACTTGACTTCTCTTTTGTACAAAGCCCTTCAGTAAGAAAACCACAAGAACTGCCATAGTGGATGAATATCAAGGTCTATATACCCGATTAGGCTAATCAGGAGCCCAGCACAATGTGCACAGCCTCTGAGAGAGAGTGGAAGGAAAAACAGATGTTTAAATGTTAGCCTTCCTGCACTCAAGGATCTCAAGTTCCACCACTGCTAGCTTAGAGAGCCCCTGAGTCTGACATTGCATCTAGGCTGTCCCTTTCTCAAAGCCACTAACAGCATTCACATCCTGTGGATTTGTCCAATCTTCTTTCGACTCCATCCAACATACAAAATATTCTGCTGCAGACTCCCACAATTTCAATTATATGTTGTTATGTGGAGAGGTACTTCTTTTTCTTTCATGTTTTTGGCCATTGCTGATCTTTAAGAGACTTTTATGGGAGATATCGTTGGCTGAAACTGACAATAGATGAGTCCACTGCATACGTTCAGAGTCAGTGTTTCCATATATGTACTGCTCTACACTTGCCAACACTTTCTTTTATGTAATCCCATCACTGAGCATGATGAGACTACATCAGTCATAGACTTAACTGTGATTCTTCATATGCTGCTTCAGATTTGCCTGCTCCGAGTGATGCTAAATTACCTGCAAACATTGTCACATTGTCCCCTCAGTAGTCAGCATTTTTCAGATCATCTTTAAACAGGCTCAACAGCAGTGGTCCCTGGATACAGTCCTGGATGACCCTGGTCATGATGTCCCTTTGTGATGAGAACAAACCATGTATTCCCACTCTCTGTTTTCTATCCTTAACTAGTTTTTAAAACACAAATGCCCTTTATCTTCTATGCCATGACAGCCACATTTCTTTAATAACCTTTTAGATTTTCAAATACTGTCAAACTGGTTTTATAAAAACAAGTGGACCAAATGCAGCTTTCTTATTCTCCTGCATGTTGATTTCAGAACATTTTATTACAGAAGCCAGTAAAAGTTTTTCTTGACCTAAAATTGAACCTCTTGTCTATTAATTCTATAATGTATTTTTGCAACTGCCATGGCAGAGGTCAGTTTCATTGGTTTGTAGCTTCCCAAGTCACTCTCAGGGTTCACGTTGCAATCTGGTATTTTTTAACTGGCCCTGTAACTTTTTTTGGTGCTAAGGCTATTATGGACGCATTAGCTCATATATCATTATTGGGAGTTGAAGCATTTCACACCCTGAGTCTTTTGGAACTCTTACATAAGTAATTCATGGCAATTTCTATAGCTCACAACAAATTTGTTCAAAAAGGCCTTCTTTTATCTGTAGAACTGAAGACGTTACTGAAACTTACTCTCTGTAAAAACTTGCTTTGGTACAAGATATTACAATGCTTATCTCTGTAGTAAGAAGACTCATAGGCTTTCTTCTTAATACATAGACAACAGTTGATAGGCAAAGATTAAGACAATCAAAGATCAGATTGGAGTCTGTCTTAAGGGTGGCAGAGATACCAGTTTCTCTATATTTTTCATAATTTTTATGAATTCTTTTAGTATTTTATAATTTTGCAAGACTGACTTCTGGTCACCATCAGTGACCAGAAGTGTGAAACACCTCTGGATAACAGCCCAGTGTGACAGTTTATGACGGCAGAGCTTTGAAAAGTCCTGTCAGAAAAAATGTTTTGAAAAGGGCTATGCACTATGTCACAACCTCTCTCCAACTGATAGAACTAGCAATCCTAAAAAATAGACAATGCTTCAAGAATTTTTCCATACCACTTACGCAATTTGAACTTTTTGGTTTCTCTTCATTGGAAATAATAATTTGACTGCTGAATGTGTTTAGCAGCTAAGAACTCCAATACTTTTTGAGCCCATCCAGTTTTATGTTCATTTCAAGGGCAAAGATATAAAACTTGTGAACAAGCTTTTAAAAGTCAAAATTATAATATTTAGAACATTTGGTGAAGACATAAAAAAGTCTTTCACTGTAACAGACCTCCTCATTATCCAAGTTCACCTTTAGAATATGATCCCAAGAAGTTTGCTTCTATTTGTTTTCTAGTGGCCAAGTTTGATTAGCAGTTACAAGATTTTTCTGAAACCTTAAGTGCTTATACTGTCAGGAGTCATGTATCAACATCCTAAAGGTGCTAATTTTCTAGTTAGTGTCTTCTAGCTAGTGCCATTTGCCTAAATCCTGGGTCTATCATATTGGAATTACAATGACCAGAAATCATCTGGTACTGTGGCTTAATCCACGTTTTACAAAAACTGTACATCAGATTAGCTGGGCAAGACACAGCATGTTCCATTATATGAGGGATAAAGATAAGAGACAACATGGACTTCTAACATCAAAAATTTCTGCAGCCAATGTTGGCTGCCTTGTGCATTATCATGTCATTGTAATATGAGCAGGAGCTAGAACAATGTATAAAGAGATAGAAAATTTGCCTTAGGTTGGCCCTACCGTATTGTACAATTCCTCTAGCCGGGAGATGGTGAGAAAACGATGCATGCTTACTCCATTTTCTATGAGTAATTTCACAAAATCCACTCTGTCCAGCACCAGTGCATCCAGCATTGCTTGCTCAAGGGAGCCCACCTGCAAAGAAAGTGATTAATTCAGGGCATTCCTGGGCATCACAGACTGTATCTGGCTGATCTCGTCACCCTAGAACAAGCAGGGAATCCTGACAAAATTCCGCTAAGCTTAAAATGGGATAATCACAGTTTCAGTCTATACTGGTTTCTGTGATTCAGGGCAGCATTTAAAAAATGGGTCTCAGTTTTAAGATTAACACACTCTAGGAAGTCCAGGTTAGGACCAAGGAACTGGGGCCCAGAAAAGTGGTGACAACACCTCCACACTATTCATCATTGCATTATCATCTACATTTCTCACTTTCTTAGCAAACATCTTATTTTTATTTGGTATATTTCTTATGTGCACACACTCTTACTTTAGTTCTGTCTTCACTAGCTTTTTGCTCTGCTCATGGTGTAGAAAGTCAAGGAAACTTTGACACCCAGGAAACAAAGATAGATTCACAATTAGCATTTATTTGAAGGGCCAAATGCAAGTGGTCTTCTAATGCAAATGTCTTAACTTTATATCTCTTCCAGTTTAGGGGAGTTGGAAGGATGTGCGATTATCTCATACTTCCAGTTTTCAGCTGGTAAAAATGACTACAGCTTGCAGTACTTCAGCACATTTTTGCTATGATGTGATGACGGTGTCATATTGATAAGGATAGTTTAGTACCATTAAAGTCTCTGATATGTTTTGAAGCACATTTATGCCCAGTACTGAAGATAAGATGAACAGTACTGTTCACTCTATAACCAAGAGGGCAACGATTTTTGAAACTAGGTTTAAGGGGCAAGCTCCAGAAACTACATTTAAAGCAAGGATATTTAAACAGAAGCTTTTCCTTCCATTATAATTTTTCCATGGGGAGTCGTAAATGCTTATATAAAGACAGTATAAGAAAGTTTCATGACAGTGACAAAACAAGTGTCACTATAATGAATGTTGTGATCCAATTAAACTTTCCAAATAAAGATACAGTGGGCTTTAAGGAGTCACAGGTAGAGGCAGAGTCCTTCTTGTTTTTATTCTGGGCAACTTCTACAATGTCAACTACTCCTGCCCCACATGGCATTCAATAATCACTCTGTTTACAGCCCTCCCACTCCTGCAGAGAAGCTCTGTGCCCCTGAAGGTAATAGTGTTGGCCAGGGAACCTGTCCCCACAGCTGAAGCACAGGATGGGGCAAATGTGAAGCAGACAGGTTTGGGGCCACACCACTTCTGTGGTAACATTGCTCATCAGTTTTCATGATCCACTTTATGACCTCCAATATTTGTGCAGCAAAAGGAAATTTTGCCCTTCCTTGAACGTATAGCCTAACATGATAACCATGCTGTAAAGAGATACTAATTTCTCTCAGTTTGCAGAACTGTTGCTTGATAGTATAGCTTGGTGCTTCCAGTTTCTTTAAAGGTGTGGTCTGTCAGTGTTAAGGCATCACTAGATGTCACCATTTCCTTGAACCAGTGAACCAGTGAATAACGTATCTGTGCCTGCCTTCAGCAGCTGTGCAGGGTACTTTATGTTTGGCTGGGAGCATGACTCAGTATATTTTAAACCGTGTTAAAACTACTGCTACCAACAGAATGGATTTAATGTTGTGTAGGGTTTAAAGTGTTTTCAGGAGAAGATGCTGTATACATATACTGTACCGGCCACTGTTGCCCGTAAATAAAGATCTGACTGCGGGCGATGTCTACTCTGTTCCAGGCTAATGCTAGGCTCAGCTGATCAGGAGCAGACGCGTTAGCTCCTGTGTATACAGACAGGGGAGAAGGGAGGAGAGGAGGAGAAAAAGAAAGAAGGCATACTTTAGACTCAGTCAACAGACCACCATGGCAATTCGTTTTTATCAAAAGTCTCACAGATGTCCATGTCATTTCTGTAAACGATCTCATATTAAAACAAAACCAAACCTTCCATTGTCTCTGTAATAAAATACTGGTTTTCAAATCTGAAGCTATGATTCTCAGATTGTCTCATAAACATTAATGACTTCCTCACATCCCCCTTCAAAAATATACATGATATCGGCAGATGCAACTTGTGGTGGAGTGAACTGTCTTCCCTCCTCTCACACAGGAAGCAAGAGCAGAAGACAGGACGGATACTGATCCAGCTGCAGGCATATGCACACACATGTATGCTCACGAGTGTGCACATACACATGCATCTAGCAATTACAAACAAGTTCAACTCATGCAGAGCCCATTGATTTTGCAGATCTTTTATGCATTCCCACCTGATAAGGAGGCATCCTGTACAAGCACAGGAATTTCTTCTCTATCTCTTTGTTCTGAGGGGTCTTGGTGAGAGAGTTTTCCCTTCACACATTCAATATTTATGTAAGAAAGTATGCTGTACAGCTGGTGTCAAGGTACAGTATATCCAAAATAAATTAGAAATTATGCAGATTATAAGATGGATTTGGAGCTCTTTGTTTTAGAAGTGAGGGTATGTTTTCCCCTGATGTTTTAATGAACACTGTGGGACATTCCTGCCCTGCTGTGCTTTTTTAATATTTTGCTAAGGATTTAGTGGTTATTAGCTGATTTGTAATAATAAAACAGTATTTGTGCTTCACTGTCACAGGGACAATGGGCCCAAATGAACAGATCAAACAAATAAATAAATGGCCCTTTGACATTTTACTACATAGCTACTTGCAGGGATTATGTGATTGTATAAAGGCCCAGTTTTTAAAGACCTCCTACCTCATCTCTTTTCTTGTATTTATTAATTCTTATACTGATATCATAGAGTGAGGACAAACAAGAGCTTTTCATTACTTCAAAGAACTTCTGCTCCCATTTCAGAGCTATTAAAAAATCATTTACTCTTCCAGTTGCGAGTGGAATCCAAAACTGGAGGCACAGAAAACATAATGAGTAACACACTGGCCGCTGAAATTCTCTCTGAAGGATCTTCCCAGCAGATCTTTGGGAAGGATAGCTTACAGTTCAATTTCGTATCTCTCGACGTTGAAGTCAGTTCACTGCCATGAAGCTTTGCTGAATACTTGGCAATGTCTACAGCATTTATTTGGGAGACGGATACTGTAGATTAGCCAGATCACTTTCATTTTATTACAGAAATGAGCTTTGATTAAAAGCTAAAAGTGATGTAGAACAATACAAAGAAATGAAGAAAAGAAGAAAAACCAACGAAAAGAGGAAAAAGTAATTCAAAGAACTAAGAAGTAACAGGTGTGCAAGACACAGCTTCTCATTTCTATATTCTATGACACAGAGAAAAGCTCTCACAAGAGACAACATCTAAACTTTTCTGAGTTCCTTACACAAGTAACATGCAAGATTCAAAAGAGAAAATACTTACCTTCGTGAAGGGCAAAAATCTCTCTACAGTTTTATTTATAAAAACAGAAGCAAGCTACCCACAGTGGATATGATAGTGTAAATTAAGAAAAGAGAGCAAATAATGTTTTCCCCTTTCTGTAGCAAACAACAGATCCTCTCAAAATGTCATTGGATCTCCCCTTTCCCATCTGTATACCTGCAGGAGAAGTGAGAGTTTTGGGAGGTGCTCAGACAAGCTGTCTGGTTAAGAGAGGAGGAAGAGTACTTAGGTGAACACCAAAATCAGAGGCAGTGACTAAGACCCTGCAGCCTGGCACCATTTTGCACATGTGAGGGGGGACCTCCACCACCTGATTTTCCTAAACTGACTGCAGCCCAGAGTCTGCGTAGCCAGGGGTGCAGCTTGATTAGAAATCATTTTGAGAGAGGGAATCAGATGCACTTGGGGAAGGAAGTGGGTTTGTTATACTTATACGCTTATTGATCCAAATACTGAGAGGTGAAAGCAAGCCATAGTTCAGCCTCTGTCCTTCCCATATCCCTCTATCATGTTTAAGGCTACTAGCAGTGGATGAGTTTTCCTGTGGCTGCATACGCAGTCCTGGAGAACTTTTCTCAGTTCTTGTTACCATAATAGTTCCTTACATTGTCTCACAGAGTCCTGCAGACATTTGGCAACTGGAGAAAATGTATGGTTTCTTAAGGGACTTTGTAGTTCCAGTTCAAACCAGTTCCTCAGCTAGGGTTTAAACTGGACAGCACAGGTCTGTATGCTGGGGGGGCATAAAGAGTGGGATAGCTGCAGCCAGAGTGAGGTTTGTTTCCGAAAAGTTCTTGCACTCATCTCCTTTTTCCTATTTTTCCTATGTGGTTTTCAGGTGAATTGAATTGAGCATTAGACAACGTGGGGTTATATAAGAGGAGAAGGAAAACTAAAGTTATAGAAGTTTTTAAAAAGTAGCATATGGTCTGTTGATACCATTTAATTGATTTTATCCCAGAAGAGACTGAAGACCTATAACTCAAATAAAACAGAAAGTATCTAGGCTACCTCAGGCAGAATTCCATCCAGTCTTAAGGAGTAAAAGTAATTCCACTAATATAAGAAAATCTCCCTAGAACAAATGTGAGGTGGGGTTTCTTAATATACTGTCGTCTTTCACTCATTTCCTTGACTGCATCCAGTGCCACAGAGCATGGATTTGAGTCCATAAGAAGAACCCAAAGAGTGACCTCTCTGAGGTCATAAACATCACTGCAATGTACTCAACTAAAAGCCAAAGGATATTTGGGAAATAAAAAATATTAGAGTTAATAACTTACTGCTCCACCAACTCAATATGAGGATCATGCTGGAACCACTTCTTAGGCCTGTATAACTGTCAGTAAGAGAAATTAGCATCTCCTCTCCTGTATTTCATTTTCATCCTGTCTTATGTACGGATTTACTGCTTAGATGTGTTATATTACTTTAATCACCCAGATTACTCAAGCTATTGTAGTTAAGGCCTTTGTGGTATGGGGGACAATGGTTGAAATACAGGTATGGGGAGGACTGGCAAATTGACTGTACCACGTTCTCTCAAACTTACCACAGTAAGCGCTACATGCTTACCACGGTAGAAGCAACAATTGCATGGCTGGAAATATATCCCACAACCCATGCCACTGCACAGAACACTATAATGAGCCTTCAAAAGCAAGTCTTGTGGCAGCATGATAACCCAGAAAGAAATGAGTTGGACAATGGAACTTGTTTGTTAATAAATCACCTCTCACACAGTCAATTCACTCAGTTATTTACTACCTGGTTGCTCTGGTGCTGTTGATGGGATACCATAGACTTCGATGGAAGAGAAGCCAGCAGCCTCCCTGAGGCTGTCACTTCCAACCTGCAACCCATGGGCACAAACCATGATGAATTCTCTTAGCATCCCTCCTGCCATGAGAGACTTCTCTAATAGATGGAAACCTGCAATCATGAACTTAAGGAACTTCTGTTCAGTTCTGGGCCCCTCACTACAAGAAGGATGTTCAGGCTCTGGAGCGAGTCCAGAGAAGAGTAATGAAGCTGGTGAAGGGGCTGGAGAACAAGTCTTATGAGGAGTGGCTGAGGGAATTGGGGTTGTTTAGCCTTGAGAAGAGGATGCTGAGGGAAGACCTTATTGTTCTTTACCTGAAAGGAGGTTGTAGAGAGGAGGGAACTGGCCTCTTCTGCCAAGTGACAGGGGACAGGACAAGGGGAACGGACTCAAGCTCCACCAGGGTGGTTCAGGCTGGACATCAGAAAAAAATTTTTCACAGAAAGGGTCACTGGGCACTGGAACAAGCTGCCCAGGGGGGTGGTTGAGATACAGTCCCTGGAGGTATTTAAAAAACCTGGTGGATGAGGTGCTAAGGGTATGGTTTAGTGGCAGATAGGAATGGTTTGACTCAATGATCCTTGAAGTCTTTTCCAACCTAGTGATTCTACGATTCTATGACTTGTGTAGAAAGATAAATCATAAATTAATGATCTATACGTATATATGTATATATGTATATATGTATTTGAAGATAAAAAGCACTAGTGACCTGAGCATGATGTATGGAATAAGGTTTGGAATGTCCTGGTTTGAGCTAAACTAGAACCAATTCTACTCTGACTTTTCAGTTAAATCTATTTTAAGAGACTACATTTTCTAAAGAAAATGTTTTTGAGACTATGTCTGCTTCTGAGAAGTGATAACATTTGATATTTATAGTTATTTCCAAGTAACGGGATGAATGGTATGCATTGAGACACTCATTTATAGTTATTTCCGTAGAAACAAAGCCCATTACTGAGGGTGGTGGAATGCCATAAGTCAAAGGGTGAAAAAGGAGTACACTTGCGGTGAGGAATGGACAAGGCAGGTGAGCCAAAACTAGAGAGGCTGTCTTCATATTGTCCTAGTGTGTTAACAACCTCAGTGATACACATCAATGTGTTAGCAACCCCTCGCCAGATCATTGCTGGCAATGTGTGGGAATATTTTTATACTCACTGGTTTAAACAGTGTTTTAGGCAACATGAATAATGTCTATGAAATATTTACACCAGTATCCTGGTGTCTGGCTGAGCATAATATATGTTCCTCAAAAGAATGCTTTAAGGCAATATGATTAATGTCTGCAGTGGGGACTCTTCCTTCCCTTCATCTGCTCCTAGAAGAAAAGTTGCATTTGGGATGCAATGCATTGATTTGGCAATATTTTGTGTCAGTATAGATATTGCTGGATATAGATAGACAATGCAAAGATGGTACACAGCTGAATGAAAGACAAGTGATCACGTAAACATCTAAAGGATTCTCCTGTGATACTCTATGATACTTAGTGCTCAGGAATCTGGAAAGCTGAAATAACACAAAACTGATCCATCTAGACAGAAATGGTTGTTGGAGACTCATTTCCACGGTGCTTTTAAACATGTCAGTGTCCTCTTTGAATCACCATTTAAAGAAAAGAATTAGATTAGGGAAAATAGTGACCCAAATTAGCTTTCTACTCTGTATCTAAGCAGATCTTACATTGTCTTCTGTTTCAGGAGGTCTTTGGTGAAAAGGCTGTGTTTCCACTGCATTTACTACAAGCACCTTCCTGGCATTTAGCAAACCAATTGACAGTAACAAAGCTGATAGAATAAATAACTGTAAGGGCAGTAACCAGATATCTGGCCTAACTCTGAAATCCTTCTGTGATTACATGGTTGGCAGACCATCACACTGTCTTCCAGGACCATCTGATGGCTGTGCACTGAGCATGAATCGTGACTTATTCACAGGCTGGAAAATATTCAGAGACATGAGTTTTGCATTAGGCTAGCATGGCTTATCTCAAAGGGTTACACAGCAGTAACATTACAATATGTATATACTACACAGCACCTCTTTTCCAATTCTACCAGTTGCACTTAGAAGGCTTCTGGAGCACCAGCTGACACTGACAGTGTGCTCCAGACATTGCAACAGCTTCATGAACTAGGATCGTTCATGCCACTTCAAAACAATTATATTTTAGGACATCTCCATATGCTGTCTTTAAATTCTCTGTCAGATGCCTTCTGCTCAGCAGCAGCAAAAGAACAAAATCTGTTACTGTTTGAGTTCCAACTGTTCCAGTTAAAAGAGCACAAACAGTTAAAAGTGTATCAATAAATTTACTTGCTACATATTCATAAAATTGGAAATGTACTTCCCACATTTGCATGTCTCCTGAAATGAAAAAAATAAAAGAATTCACAAGCCATATGCTGTTGTGACATCCATGCAATGTAAATTGATAACCAGTTTGGATGCCATTTCCTAGTTTATTGGAGATCACTTCCAAAAAAGATAGATCTTCTGAAAAGATTAAACAAATGACTCACGAAAACAAATAAGGATATAATCTCTTATATTCAGTGCAGGATTTGGGGCTTGTGGAATATCCCACCCAGGGGAGTTCCTGCATTGGCAGTGTGCCTGATATGGGTTTAAAAAAAGACTAGCTCATTGCAAATTTTTACACAGCAAACAGGAAAATACACTTCGTGTCTCCCATCCTTTGTCCTCCTTCTACTCCCTGAACAAATCACTCACACCAGCGTGGGATTCATGATTAGCTGGTATGTGCTTTGCACATTGGCTAGAAGAACGGCAAAATCCTCATCAGTGAGACTGAGAAAAAGTAACCAGTAATCACTCACCAGTTTCATCATTTTCTGCCCCCTTTTCACACAGTGCTGCAGAGTTGTAAGAGGTTAATTCCTGAATCTAAACTGATGAATTTCAAGATAATTCAGACCCAACCTTCAAATGTGCTTACTAATAAATTAATAGACAAGTGGATCAGCATAACTACCTTAGATTGATGATTGATTTGATTGATTTGATCAAGGTTTCATCTTGATTTGATGAAAACCCCAAACATACATCAGCCTGATTGGGTATATTTACAGAGAGATAGTATTTCCTTCAGGATAGGTCAGAGCCTTTGTTCAAAAACACGGTATAAAAAAGGACAACAGACTTGCCTGTGACAAGTAATCACATCTTTGCACATATTGATTAAACAAATAAGTAGATTTTCATTCTTTGTGATCAGAAAGCAGAGATTAACAAGAGCCATCTGATAAAACTTATCTTCATTGAGTACTTTGAAAATCAGAAAATGTTGAGGTCTAAGTTTTAGTTCCTCTAGCTCTTGATGCTGCTGCCATCAGCAGATTGTCAGGCCAGAATGAAAGGAGATGTCAAAATTACTTACACAGATCTAGGCACCTTCTGAGGTAAGGTAAGTTCACTACAATACCTTGCAATACTATTATAAAGAGGGAAGGTAATCTTACTTTTCTAAGGAAATGACAGGACCAATTAGGCACTTGCAAAATGGATATTCCAGATCAGAGAGGTCTACTCATGTATCCAGACTGCAACTGTAGAGTTGCTCATGTAAACACTGCAAAAGAACTTTTAAAAGAGAAGACAATCCCTCCCAGGCCTATGATATATTTTCTTCGGCTTCCAACACTTCGGGGATCTATGTTCAGATTCAGACCTTGAAAATAAACCTAGAAAAAGTGCAATCACAACTTTAAGACAATCAATATCTTCCTAATAGAAATCTAAAGAACTAGTGTTAGTGACTGCCTTAAGAACAAATATTAAGAGAATGCACTTTACACTGAGGATAATGAAGGTTTTATAACTTTTTAACTTTATAACATTTATAACTGAGATAAAATTGGACTCTGCAATTAAAACATATCCTAAGGATAGAAAAAAGGAATTCGGTGATGGATGCAGTTCTTGTTCCTTGCTTTTAATTAATTTCTTTTTCCTCTCTTCACCATGATTTGTATTGTTTCTGTGTGAAGATATCCAAACTGCCCTGAGATACAATTATGCAGATGGCTGAAACTTGTTACCTCAGGGTAGCAGCAAAATATTCATGCTATCTGCAGAACAAACAACTGGTATCTTGATCATAACGAATCTCCTAAACAGACCAGGAAGTCCGAGGTGGAAATTTTGCTACCCTCCTCTCCACTTCAACAATCAAAGCCTCATAAAATTTCTCAATCATTATGCCCAAGATGGCCTCTAACCATCACATTACCCACAAGTCCTTCTCTGTTCAGGAATCGGGGTTCATAATGACGTGTATCAACAGCAGATTTATTGTAAAACAATCTTTTAAGAGCGTAAGTGTAACATGTAATGGCTTAGAAAGATTTAGCAACTTGCAAATTTAAAACCCTTACCACCCCAATACCTGAGTTTTTAGCTTTACCAGCAGAGACAGGAAGGAATACCACACACTTGCCAGAATTTCCCAGAATGACTATGGATAACATTTTACTTTGACAATAGTGTTAGTTTTATCCAAAGGAAGATAACCTCCTTCTGGATGTTCTACTGGCCACCAAGGCAATCTAAGTCTGAGAACTTATTTGGCTGTTATTTTGTGAGTACTAATCCTTTCAAGTAACTGGTGTGGGGGGGTCACCACTGATGTTTATTGTGATGCATTAGTGATTGTGGGTGAAGAATAAAAATTCAGGAAGGAAAACCAGTAGCTATTTAAAGATTAAAGAAAGAGCTGGATTTGCATAAAGCAGAGAAAAAGTATACTTCAATTTCATGGTATAAATTTACCATCTCAATATGGTAGATACTGTCAATAAATGCAAGATTCAGCACAGCAGAGACACAGAGTTAATCCATTTGGATTGATGCAGACTCACTGTGTAGTGAAACTCCATTACCTTTTAGTAATGCTGTCAGGATAGCTAGATCTATATCCTGGTGTCCTTCTGATCCCATGCGAAATACTGTGATCTGAAATGTGAAAAGATGATACCATTTTTGAAACCAGAGTAATCTTTTGAAAAAAGAATCATTTGAATCATTGGACCATTTGGATCCCAAAAGGTCTTGATGGCTACAAGATGATCTTACTTTACAACATTTTATGAGAAACTTAGATAGGATTAACACACAGTACTTTTTGTGAGATAAAATTTGCTAAAGATAGAAATAGTATTAATGAATATATGGAAGAAAAGTCTTCAGTGATACTTATAGGGTGAAATTAGAGATGAAGGAATGCTCTTGCATTAGAATAAGCTTAGATTTAGTGTGCCCAATATGTTACCACAAGGAATTATGTGTATTATAGGTTGTGGATGTAATTTATGGCATATGGCATTGAATGAGTATTTTCAACTGAAATTAGCAACCTACATAACCTTATGATTTTTATATAGAAGCAAGTTAGATAAATAATCCAAGAATTAGAATTCTAATAGGTCCATAAACATCTTTAGCTGTGTGGGGTCAGTGACCTATCAACGTAAGGTATAAGCTCTGAGGCAGAGAGGTGAAATATGCAACTCATATATGGATATAGTGGGGCTGTTCTTTCAAGCCAGTTTTACTCTTGGTTAAGGCGGCACTGAAACATATAGAAATATGAATCCCCTTGCTCCTTTTGTTGCCATGGCAATAGCTGATTTGTGGCTCTGCTTCTTGTGAAGCAACTGAGACTGCAGGTTTGTATCAACGCCTTTCCTTTACTAATGAAACTTATGTCATCATTATGATCTGAATACCTGTTATCTGTTTTTCTTTTTCCTTTTGCCAGTACAGGCTGCCTCATTTTTTTTTTAATCACATTGATACTTTTAATTAGGAATTGTGCAAACATACTTTACACTCATATGCAGCAGCATATGTTGTCCCCATATTCCTAGATTCCTACTCATACAAGACCACTGAACTGCAGCAGAATCTAGGACAGGGCATAAAGTGCACTGTGCCATGACAGGGAAAGGAGATATATGAAGTGGTCAAGTCTAATACCACTTTGATGACAAGCTTGCTTGCCAGCTGAAACAGCCCTGCATTGCGTATCCCAAGAAATCCACTGTAGCCTTCCTGTAGCATCTATTCTACTATCTATTTGACCCTAGAGTTCGAGGGTGCTCAAACGGAGGTAAGAGACTTCGGCATCAGTGAAATAGTACTGCATGTTAAAGATTAAAAAGGCAAACTGGATGAAGTAATAGGATACTGGCTTTGCTCAATGCATTGAGATGATGCCTAAGACAATTAATGTGAGAAAGCATTTATGTTAGGTGTCCTCCCCAGTCAAAGCAGACTGTTTTCATATTAGACCTAGTTTGACCCTTCAAAGTGTTCCTGAGACAAAGTAAGTACTTTAATAATCTACTTTCTCTCTCTCCATGGAATCTACAGATGTTTCTGGTAAACCACTTGATGCCTATAGCCATACTGCAACAAGGGGAGGGGAGGGGAGGGGAGGGCAGGGGAGGGGAGGGGAGGGGAGAGGTGCTGACAATAATTGGGTGAACACAATGTTGCCACATAACAGCCTGATCTTAACATGATCCCAGTGCTTTGCAATTTCCAACACATTTTTTTCAGCAACAGGCATCTCTGTAGCTATGAAGGTTAAGTGTGACAGCACAACAAACTGATTGGCTAATGCTGGAAATGTCTTGTTCATGTCACTGTGCACTATACAGCAAAATGCCCTTCTTTAAGGTCAAAGATGAAGACTGCACATCAGAGACTGAAAATACTGAGCAACAGGAGCTTAGTGAAAGAACACAGCACATCTCATGCTAAATACAGGCTCAGTAAACTCCCAGCTTAATTAAAAAGCATCATATAAATTGCAAGCACTGAACAGCTTATCACCACAGGAAAACTAAGGGAAAGCACTTTGCATTTATTGGACCATATATAACCTTAAATTTCCAACTTCTCTTTCACCTCTCTACCCTGCACGCCTCAGAAAAATAAACCTACTTCAGCAGAACAAATTGCTGCTCTATAAAAAAAAAAAATAGAACAATGTAATTTAGTTACCTTACAATAAAAAGTTACTTTCCACAGTAACTGTTACTTCATTATTATTTTTAAGAAGTCTAGTGTAATTCAAGTAGTAAAATACAGAAGAAGAGGTTAATTAATTGGGGAAAAAAACCATAGAAATAGAAAGAGTACTCAGACTCATACCAGAATTATTATCGTTTTGGGGGTCATGCCCAAGATCAAACTACAATTCTAGAGAGAACCAAGGCAAAATATCATGACACTAATTCCAAATGCTATGAGTTCAGTAGCTCAAAGATTTAGCTGATTTAGGACTTTTGCCTATTCTGAATGCACAAAATCTTTCAGGATGGTGAAAGATATGTTTAGCCTCTTCTTATGGTTTGGGTTAGCTCTAATTATCCATAGCTGCTTTCCACGTGTGACGGATGCACTCCTCCTGTTTGAACTAATCGAACGTTGGTCCAGGCTGATGCTCAGCCTAAGCAAAGTTAATCCTATTGTATGAGGCTATCAGTGAGAACTCGGCACCAAATCCCACTCCCCAGATGGTCTGGCTGGAGACTGGGCTGAGTAATACAGCAGAAAATCTGACTAAAAATGAACCAGTTTGCACTATAAATCTCTGCAGCCACCAGGGCCCATTAAGGTCTCCCTCCATGAGCAGCTGACTGCACAGTGGTGATCTGCCCTCAAGACTACCCCTTGAGGCTGAGAGATCCGGAGCAATTTCATATGTTGGGGTATATTTTATTATTTTCTTCTTAATAGCATTTTAATTATTATTGTTGTTGTTTCATTAAACTTGTTTTAGTTTTCAACCAATAAGTCTTTTCCCCTCAGTTCCCTTTCCCCTTTCCCTGGGGCTGGGGAGAAAGGATTTGGGAACCCAACTGCTTGCGTTTAGCTGCCAGGCAAGCTGGGCTGGGGCTAAATTGGGAGAGCACAGTAAGCTTATATGATAGTCTTTGTATCACATACTAACCATAAATGTAGTAAAGTATTGACCACCAATCCATCTGTACTTCTTAAATATTTCACATACCTAAATTTACTGATTAGAATGCAATAAAATAACTACTAGATCAGATCTGTCTGAATGATCTCTGACACTTCTCCTATAACACTCCCCTGTCAGTCATAGGTCCTGAAGATGAATTTGGACAACCTGCAGTGCCTTACTGCTCTTACTTATGTAGGTTTTCCTGAGAAACTTTTCAAAACTAGTTATCCTTTGATCTGTTGCCTCCCAGCTGGGTGAAACACCTCGTAGCCAGTCTTGACCTCATAGGCAGGTCATTGCCTTGTTGTGGTTTCCCATGGTTTTGAGAAGATCAATCATTTCATCTTTCCATTATTGCCTTAAAGCTTGACCAATACTTTTGTTCATTCACAAAGTGGAGGATTTAAATAGGACTGCATTGTTATTAGACAAGGAGCCAACTTTGTCAAACTGTTGATAAAATCTTTATCCCTACTGATAAAATCTAGGTCCTGATGTGCAGCATCCTTCAGTCATAACTTGTTCTCCTTGTATCTTTGCTACATGTGTTGGTTGCTTTTACTATTGGATGTTAGAGGTATCTGAGTATAAGAATATTTGATTTAAACTGCTGAAAAAAAATATTTCAGCACTCATGGGCCTGCAGAGTGAATTTCAGAAGATTAGGCTTAAAACTGCATCATGCTGGCTGCTGAACCATTTGTAGCATCATCACTTTTATTATACTTTACCTGGGAAAGCAAGCTCATTATCAAACCACATAGTTGCAGCTTTTGTTCTCCTTCAGTAGCTACTTGTGATTCAGGGACAAGGCGGTGGGACTAGAGGAATGTAGCTGCTCTGTTTTGAGTCCCAGACTAGCAGCCTCTGAGGAACCCAGAGCATCTTGAGCAGACCTGTACTGTATCCAATGTAGCTTTATTTTCAGTTGCTGTTGTGCTTGAACATTTAATTAATGAAGAGGGCTGCACATTCCCTCTGCCTTTTCTCAGAACTTTAATTTGAGATGCTTCTGCAAATGCTGCCCCTTTGTTTTTTACTATCACATTCAAATGCAGATTAAAAGAGAAAATAAACAAGCTTTTCAAAATACTGAAAAAAGCAGAAAAACATATAATTTGTTGTTGGATTAGCTCCTAATGCCATGTGCTAAAGACACTCTAGACCTTTCTGGAAAGAAGGCATGAGGGGTTTTTTTTGCATTTTATGAGTACAGTTATGAGGAGACAGCATTTTTTGCTAAAACCCGGATTTACTTCTTTACTTATACAGTCTTTGTAGCTTTCTCAGCATCCTGTAATTGTTATATTTGGAGGCATGAGGAAATATGAACACACTCTAAATATTTATGGAGTGTTGTGGTCTGAGCTTTATGGTTAGACATGTTCAATATCTCTAGGTGTCAAAAACCCCACCTGTCAGTCTTGATGCAGACCTGTTCTTCTGATGACTTGTTTTCCCCCAGTTAACAGGTATGAACTTTATGTTTTCAATATACTCATCTAGTTTCAAGAGTCATTAATCTATCTGACATCTTGCTAGTTGCCATTTACAGATACCGTCGTGAGTAAATAACTGCAGAGAACTAAGAAACAACACAGTAGTGCTGATAAAACAGGACATTGACCAGAGCTCTAGCAGAATGGGCTACAGATACTACTACACTCATGTATGTAAAACTGCTGTGCTAAAGGAAAATATCTGGGTAAATAAACTTTATTCCCAGGTAGCTCTTGCTGGATTCATGTCTGCTACTGATATACAGAAAAAACAGTAAATTAGAAACTTAGAAACCCACTTAATAACTCATTACTAAGAAAAAAAATAAGACTTTTTTCTTTAAATGAAGAGACAGTGCCTAAGACCTAATCACCTTTTAAAAGACCTGCTGCATTCCTGTCTAAGCCTGTTGTTGAGTCCTAGTCTCTATATAACTTTAGTGAAAAAGTTAAAAGAAAACCAACATAGTAAGATGTGTTCATGAAATTCAGGATATTTCATTACAAAAAGAACCCCCAGCAAGAAGTGGGGGTTAAAAATTAATACATGCTTAAGACTTGCACATGCTTCCAGAAGAAAAAAAAAGGGTTTAATGTTGCAGTATTAGTCAGATTACCATGAGCCACTCTTTTATACATTGCTGTGAAAAATGGAAGATTAGTTTAAACTGAGAAATTTTCTAATATTGATCCGATTCAGACAGTATATGTAATGGTTTTCTATTTTTCTGAGCATAATGAAACTGTGTTAGTGAGTAAAACTACTGTGTACCCTGCTTAGATATTTCTCTAGAGCCAAAAACCGATTTATGTTTAAAAAAGAAAAAAACCCACAAAATTCAAGTACTCTTTTATCCTCTCAGGAATCTTGGGCCACTTTATTACTTCCATGTAGCTGGTAGTTTCAACTGTGATGTTAATTATTTTAAAAGAACATGTTTTTCTGTTCCTCTGCCTACACTGCAAATATTTTGGGGTTGGTCTTTTTTTTTTATTTACTCCTTTCTTTCCTTTGTGTTCATACTATTTATTGGCTTGAAATGACTTTTTCAGGTAATTGCTGGAGACATCTCAATGAACAACTGTGATTTCCAACAGCAAGCTTCTTTTTAATATATTTTTCTTCTCTTCTTTACAAATGTAATGGAAGCTGATGTTAACACCCTTTACAAATAGAAAACCATATTGCACTGCACTGAAGAAACAGTTAAATGAGATAAAAATACAGCTGAAACAGACAAACAAAAATGCCTCCAAGTCACCATAAAGGTTGCACCATTAAGCTGCAAAAATAGTGTTAACAGGCATCTGGATTCTTGCTAATTGTAATTCATAATGTCTGGATTTCCTTTGATATATATGCCCATAGTGATTTACTTGCAAAGTACAGCACATAGCAGCTGCTTCCACTTCTGGGAGCAGCTGGACAAGGACCACTAGCTCTGCTTTGCTCCTCTCAGAAGGAGGTGGTTAGGAGATACCAGTCAAACCCTTGTATGATAAGACTTCTCATTTGCCTCCACAAAACTTTCCTGAGTGAAATGCCTGAGGTTTGCCCTTAAAAGCAGAAAAAGACAAAAACTGAAATGATCTTTCTTCTACCTAACTGCAGATTTTACTTAACTATCTTACTGTGAACAGGATTAACTTCCAGGAAAAAAACCAACCACATAGCTGTGTCCTAATTTCTCCTAGGAAAATGTGCTGCGAAATCACTGAGCCAAAACAGACCTTCTCTGCAAGCACAATGATTAAAGCATACTGTGATACTTGCCAGCAATAATTACTGTCCAGCAGGGTAGAAACCTAATTTCAGTCAGGGAGGTAGAAAGCAAGTAAAAAAGTAAAGAGATGGAGGAAAAAAAAAAGCAGCAGGATAGAAGGCAAGGCAGGGTGAGGGGAAGCAGTGAGAAGAGATTATTTGACTTCAGACTCTATCAAAAGCACTCATTTTAAAACAGCTCTGCTTTCAGTTTAGCATCAGCTCGATTCTTGTTTGACATATTACTTTTCCTTTCCCTTTCCTCTACACAATTTCTGACTCAGCAGAGTCAGTTTAACCTAATATGATGCATTCTGTTGTTTTCCTGACTTCACACTGATACTGCATTGCAGGCAAAGTCCGGTAATACTTGCTTACCTATGAGCAATTAATACCAAACAGACTTTCAGAAATTACCCACATAAATAAAGATACAGATATTGCGCTGCAACTTAAGAATTCCCAAGTTCTGTATGCATGTTAATGCAGGGTTACCTCAGAAATAAAGGTCACAGCTGTCCATACGCAGGTGTGTACCTGTGGTCTCCTTAGTGGCAGCTGCCAAATCAAATAACCAGCATAGAAGAGGATATGTCAAACAGATGCTGAGAAGGAAAGTTGTGGTCCAAAAGCAAATGAAGTCACAGGTGAGACAGCTCCTGAAGCAGCAGGAGCACTGAGATACTGAGGAGGACAAGAAGCAGGTTGTGATAGTTTGTAATAGGTTCTAGTAGTAAAATTCCTGAATGCTTACAACTTTTCCCACTGTCTGTTCTCCAATAACTCTTCACATTTCTGCCCCTTACTAATTTGGGTGAAGCAGACCTATTGTGTGTGGAGAAGGCAGGACTTGTGCAGAAGACAGGCAGAAGCAGTTCTAGTGCCTTGACAAACAAGTCATGCAGGCCTATAGAAAATTACTTGACAAAAAAATGTCTTTGCTTTGTTTAATAAAGTCCTCTCTAAGCCAGCATAATCACGTAACAATTTGATACATTCAGGCCTACATAAATGATAAACCTTTATTGGTATGAGCTTCTACACTGCAGGCAGGTTTGTACTCGACAGACAAAGTTGATTCTACCCTTAGAATGAGAAGCAAGAGTAATAGGTAGGGTCAGCAGCCACAGTCATCATTAGCTGCAAATTTACCAAGTCATAGATGGGAATTAATGTAAAAAGCTGTTTTGAAATAGTTTAAAACAGCCTTTGGTGGACTTGATTACAGGACATAAAAATTATTTCCAGCTACTGACATATTCAATTCCTCTTTTAATGCCTTTTCTAAACAAAAAGCGAGTCCTTCCCTCCCACCATGGCACTTTTTTTCTTAGGACGTACTCTGAAAACTTCACAGAGACAGACCATCTTCTGTTCAAGGCCAGTAAAACGGCCCAGGAGTATATTTGAATAGCTACGCAGCACTCGCTTGTACTTGGTGTTTCTAAAATATTCTATGGTATGTGAACATTTCTTCTCTTACAGTAGGCTTAACCTCAACCACTTCACAGTACGAAGAGTGAGCTGAAATATATTCAGATTTTTAGCTTGTGTTTGTTTGGATACAGACAAAACACCATCAAATGAGCAGGGAGAACGCAGTGCATGTGTGCACAGAGGCAAAAGACGAAGGAGACAAACCATTCTCTACACCTTAGATTGACAATGACACCTGACTAGACAATGGATAGTCGAAGAAAGAGGTAAAAACTAGGGTAGCCATGATGAGAGCAGAGAAAAAAGGCAGAAGTGCATAATTTACAAACTGCATTCACAGTATCATAAGAACGCTACAAATTATTCATGCTTTTAGAGATTTAGTTGTTTCTCATAATCATTTCACTATGACATCAGGAGAAAATATAAGGTATTTTAAAACTCAAAGTGATTTTTTTCCTGCTATCTCCAGAAAATTTTTCAATGTCTTTAAATCTCACTCCTGATAAACACACACATTATTTATCTGCATCTCAGTTACATATGTCAGAAATAAAAATCTCCCTTTTGCACAAAAACCAGATGCAATTGCAAAGACAACACAAAACATTCGTGTTTCAGAGCAGGGTTTGGTTCAGCAAAATAGGTAATTCTTTCCAGAGTACATGTTGACTTCTGTAATTTAGCTAGGTCTACCTGAATATTTCAGAGGAAATTATCCTGAAATGAAAGACGAGAGTTTGATAAAAGAAAACATTAAAGGAGGTCAGTTATGCAAAGCCTCAAAATGGTTCAGATAAGAGTGAAAAACATTTCCTTTTTTTCTTGCAATGAATAATCCTGTTTAACTCAAGGGAAAAGCTGCTTGATGTGGAAGCATAACAAAGATCAAAGTGAGTAGGTGAGTCAATGGATAATACCGCAGAAGAAAGCGGATGGCCAAATAAGAGGAAATACAGGAACAGAAACATTAGAGAGAACTCTGTTTAGGGAAACCCAGAATTAAGTGGTTTGCTATTCTGATGATTAAGAAGGAGAATTCCAAATGAGGAAACATGAAGGAGCTGTTACGAGGGGAGAAGTTTGAAAGTTGGTTGTAAAGTTTTAAAATTTTACATATCCTTCTGCGTTGTGGCAGCATTGCAACACTTCACATTTTTCTTTGATCCAGTAATTTACCAAAGAGTCACTGACTGGTAAGAATTATGGAAAAAACAAACAAGCGCTTACAAGAACAGTAGCAATTCTGTAATTCAGGAGTCATCTAAATTCACAGAAAATCATTTGACAGAAATTACTGTAAATGTTTGGCTTCCCTTGTAATTAGTAGCTTTTGTTCCAGACTGAGATAGCTGGAAACTTAATGACTGAAGAGAAAAAGCTATGGAAATCTCACAGCTCAGTCTCTGGCAAAAAAATTTAAATTTTATAATGTGCATATACTTTTTTTAAGCCTTACAACACTGTCAATATTTTGGAATATGCATATTTTCCAGCGTAATAAATGACCAAAAAAAAAGTTTTGGTAGTAAAAACATTGAAAACAATCCTTTTCCCTTATACAACAGGTTTCATTCTGTTGTTACATTAGGACACCAATGACTCTATTCAGGCAGTAAAATACCAGTTCCTGATTTTAAAATTGAAGAAAAATGAATACAAATTATAAGGCACAAAGCATATAAGCAGAGGATAGAATTTGGACATTGTTCTTTAAATCACTGGGCTGTGCACATCAACAGACTGTGATGATGAACACAAATGTGTTTCCAAGTAGACTTGCATTGTTGGAACTGGTTAAGAGCAACCACAAAGGCAGAAATGGCTTGGGGTGATGCCACAGGCATTTTCATTCCAGTATTAGTGTAGTCTGAGGTCTTCCATCCCCATTACTGAGGAAAGAAATGTTCCTCATGTCTTCTAAAGTAGAGAGGGGTTTTGGAGGTATTGATGAGACACCACCCTTATAGATTTTCTTCTGAAAACGTAAAGCGACTTAAATAGACAAAAAGGGACATGAGTAGTGTAGTAAATAATGAAGCTTTAATGAAAATAATGACATTTAATGAAGGTCCTGTACCTGGGATGGGGCAATTCTAAGCACAAATAAAGGCTGGGTGGAGACTTAGGACCAATTAAAACCTACTATACAGGAGTTTATTAACCCCACTGGTCCCAAAGCAGCTATTATTGACAAACAGTGATTCACTGATGATATAAGAATCATGTGTGGGTTGGTTCCAGAACATATGGAGGAGAAGTCTGAATAAAATACTTTTAACAGAGATGTCAGCTGCCATGGCATCCTAACAAATGGGTATTTATCCCAGAAAGTACTCTTATCCTGAACAGAAGAGCTGCTACTCATGCTACAGTATGGAGGGTTTAGAGTCAACTTAGAATTATAAAGGTTGGAAAGGCCCCTAAGATCAAGTCCAGCTTATATCTTTGTGCATCTGACCTTCTGAGTAAGACCTGCGTGCCATGTGAGCTTTGCTCTACATCTGGAATCTCAGTTATCTTTGTTCTTTATGTGGGAGGGTGTCCCCACAGAAGTCCTGGTAGCTCATTTTGGGAAACTAAGAATTGACAGCAAATCATTGCCTTTGACAGCTTTATTCTTGAATAAATAGACTCTTTTTGACACCTAACCTTTGATATGCAACGTCTCTGCTCTCCTGCTAAAATAACAGTCATGGGTAGGGCAATTTCTAGAAAAAACAGCCAAGCAAGCTGATGTTATTCTGAGCTTTAAATGAGATAATTTAACCTGTAACCCATCTCTTGCTCACAGATACTAAGCAATGTAAACTTGAATTTTTTTCAAGGCAAAGTTTAATAAGAAAACCACAAGTGATGTAAAAAGCTCATCACTGAGATAGATATACCTAATATTTTGTTACTTCAAGAGAACAAGCATTCAGTAATTCAGTTAGGTCACTTTCACTGCTGTATATACTGAAAAATTATGTCTTGTAAGTCATTGCCCTAAGCAATGCTGTCTACAGGACTTGCATGCACACATACATCTTCTAATCTAAACTGAAAATGCTGACCTTAGAACGAAGTACAGTGAGTTGTTTGTGTGGCAATGGTATTAAAGTCAGTGACTCTTGCTCCATCTAAAACTTGGATTTCTAGTTTTGCTTTACAACATAGTTTTGAATAGGCTTAATAGCACATGGATGCCCAGGTTGCTTTGCTGTAAATGATGTAGGCATGTGCTTATTCTGTGATTAGGTTGACAGCAATATCATAATAACACACAGAAATCAAGCAGCAAAAATAACCAAACCCCATCAGTTTCCTAGCAGGTTTGCTGTTGAGACTTAGAGGGTAATACTTTCAAAAAGCAGCACGCTTAGTATAACATATTCCTGTAAGACACCAGATTTGCAGCTACTGCTGTATCTACACAGAACTTGCATTTCCTACAGTAAGCTCTGCATCTATGAGTAAGCCATTATAGCAGTAATGAATAGGTCTCCATGTCCCATCTGAAGCCACAGTAAGGGTAGTTATATTTTCTAAGAAACGCGAAAGAAAATACAGCTCCTCAGACAGAACAGAGCCTGGGAGTAAGAAAGGTTTCTGAACAGTATTGCAGAGTTCCTTTAACTATATTGAAACCTTCCAATCCCCTGACTACAAAAACTGGTCTATATTATTGAACATGGAAGTAGCTGTGTCACACAGTATTGTTTTGCCTTCACTTTCATTACTGGGAAAATTGACAGAGATGTATAAAGATTCAGTGTGCATTTCTCAGAATTATTTGTTAATACTGTGATGGGGTAATGGATATTTTCATAAGCTTATATTTTTAGGAGGAAAAGAAATATTCTATATGTAATTTCTGGAGCTGCAATTTTCACCACAGGACATGTAGGAAGAGAAAACATTTATAGTAAGCTGCATTAATTTCTACTGAATGACTCCAACTTTGATAATTGTGCAGGCAGTATGCAAGAAATAAAACAAAAAATATCTATTTACCAAATGCAAGCAACAAAAGGAATACTGGTAATACTGGTCTTTGCATTATGCTGAAGATGGCACAGCAGAGGTTTAGGATGGACCACATAAATACCTAAATTGCATACTTTTGCTTCAACAGTAGCTCTGACATTCTTGTGTTTTTTGTTAGCAGAAGCCCTGCCTCATCTGACAGCAGCTGAAAAGTAGCTGGTATGTAATAAAACAACTGGGGTTTTTTTTGGGTTTTTTTGTTGTTGTTGTGTTTTTAATATTTTTGTTATTTAATGCATATAGCTGCTTTTCCTGTTGAACTTGTTCTCTGAATTACTGAATTACTCCTAAGATTAGATTTCATTCTCTGTGGAATCAATGGCAAAGCCCAGTTAACTTCATCTAACTTCTCAGCAGCTGGAAAAACAAAACACAGTTTTAGCTCTTTAGCAAAAAGAAGTCAGATGAGGTTTACAGAATTTAAAACTACCCTGTAATCATCATCTTAATGCTTACTTACATAGGCAGGTCCTATATACTAGGCTAACCCTATTAATCTGTACTGACTAGACCAGAGATATAAACTTATTGAAAATCAGGAGAGTCACTGTTGAACAGGAGTGGCATCTCCATTTGGATGCAGAGGACTAATCAGCATCAGTACACTTCATGCTGGAAATCTCACAGTGTTCTAGTCTCACACTGGTGAATGGAGTTAAATCCAGTTGGTAAGCAGGTACCAACTGGATGTGGTGTTCCCCCCGCATTGCTGATGAGGCTGCACCTAAAATACTGTATTCAGTTTTGGGCCCCTCCCTACAAGAAAGACACTGAGGTGCATATGCAACGGAGGGCAACAAAGCTAGTGAAGGGTCTGTCGCACAAGTCTAATGAGGAGCAACTGAAGGAACTGGGGTTGGTTAGCCTGGAGAAAAGGAGGCTGAGAGGAGACCTTATTGCTCTCTACAATTATCTGAAAGGAGGTTGTAGTGAGGAAGATGTTGCATCTCTTCTTGTGTGTAACAAGTGATAGGATAAGGGGAAATAGCCTCAAGTTGTGCCAGGGGAGGTTTAGGCTAGATATCAGGAAATATTACTTCACTGAAAGGGTTGTGAAGCATCGGAGCAGGCTGCCCAGGGAAGTGGTTGAGTGACCATCCCTGGAGGTATTTAATAGATGTGTAGATGCGGCACTTAGGGAGATGGCTTAGTGGTGGGCTTGGCAGTGCTGGGTTTACAGTTGGACTTCATGATCTTAAGGGTTTTTTCCAACCTAAATGAATCTGTGATTCTGTGATCTGTTTCCAGGGGAGAGAGGAGCTGTCTCACCAGCCAGAAGGCCAGTAGTTACAAGATGGTTTCCTGATCCAGTTCTCTACTGCCAAATTACATGCTGTTCACAGGAAATACACTCCTGCAGGAGCTACAGTTGATTTTTACTGTTTAAGAAGTCACCAAACCCTCTTTTCCTTCCTCTATGAAATCAATTCCGTCAAGATTAAAAAAACTTAAAAAAATAAACCCCAAATATTTGTTTTTGAACTGAAATTTCATTAAAAAAGTGGATCTGAATGAACTTCTTGAACTTTGGGAGAGCCAATGAAATGCAGTGACAACAGGCTAGCAAATTACTAAGTCCATTTGATTTAGTTAATATCTACTTCGGAATAGATCTATATGTATGCTAATAAACAGTTGCAGACGGTGTTTAATTAGCATACAAATTAACTGAGACTGCACATCCAGCTGAAAAGGACATTTTTTTTCAGCCAGTATATGATCAAGTCAAGCTCTTCCCAGTATAAACTCTTCCAGACACATGGACAGGTTTGCTTCAGCCTTTTCAGTCAGACAAAACTGAAATCACTGATGATGAACAGGTCTTGTTCATAGGCCAAATAGAAAAGAAACTGCTAAACCACTCAGCTGCTTCACAGTACTTTGGGTACGCAACCCATAAACTGAGTCAAATCCCAGCATTAGAAAGATAATATTTTAGGGAAGAATGGATGCTGGCCTTGTGACATAGCCTGCTATACACTATGCATTTCTGGACAATTTGGATTCATATATGTTTGAATGAGAAATGCAATAAACAGCAAGCACCTTCATGATGCAGGTTGCCCTGATCTCAGCTCAGTGCACCCAGCTACTTCAGCACGACACCTGCTTTGTTTAATCTGAGAGCATCAAAGTTGCAAGTTAGTCATTAAGTCATCTGGAATGACCTATTTCCATACATATATGCTCACCAACATAAAAGAGAAGTGAGGTTTACACCGGAACCAAGCAGCCATTATGTTCATTACAGTGACTGTACATTGAGGTACATGAATAACAGAGAAAAGGAGAAGCAAGTAAAAAAATATCCATTACTTGCTATCACGAGATAGAGATGGTATTTTATTGTTTCGCTTTTAGCAATAAACTGATTACATTATGTCTGTTGCCTTTGGCTGGAAATGAGTTCCAGGAGTTCATGGATACACATAATCCTATGCCTACCATCCATACGCTTTTAATTCTGGAAATCCTTCTTGTAATGCAGTGGTAGGCAATGGCATTATCAGTTTGTGTAGTGTAGTAACTGAACCGTCAAATATTCAAGGAAACACATTTAGCAGAAAATGATCATGGCAGTAATAAGAAAACAACCTTAAACAGCAGGTGGTACACAGTCTTTAATGCTGGTGCTAATGTGCCATGTTTTGATTGCTAAGGTACTAAGACTGGACCTATCCTTATTCACAGCAAATGCCTGTTCCATTAAATGGGTGTAAGATTAGGTCTATTCAGTCTCTAAGCACTCTTTTGGCTTCTGAAAAATTCACATTGTGATTTATAAACAAAGAACTCCAGCAACATGCCAGTCTAAGCTAAAAAATGATTAAATACTTCTGAAGCAATTGATCAGCATATACTTCTCAGGAAACTCAAATACCAGAATTTCTGACTTCAAGGGAAATAAATAAGGCTGATTTATATTCTAAGATATAAACAAATACTCCTTTGCATAGCAGGAAACAAACCTCTGACCGATAATAGAACACAACATGTTTTCAGGGACCATCTGAAGTGAACTTTCCTAGCCTGCTAACTGAGGGATTCCCTTCCTTGCTGACACCTGACTCCAGGGTTGAGCTGGGGCTCCAGTAGGAAATGCCTCTGCCAGACTGAGTTCTCAGGCAGTCCCCTCATCTGCTCTTCATATTCTGAGACCAGCAAGGTAACCACAACAGAATGAAAGATCTAAATACACCTTTGAAGGCTATCTCATCCTCCTCATCTTTTTATTTTTTAAAAAAAAAATTATGGAAATCCTTCTTATTGTAATTCTGGACTTAGTGATATAGAATGCAAATGTCCTGAGCAAAAAAATCCTTCTTTCTTTTCTCAAATTCTCCCTTCTCTCCATTTCCATTTTTTTCCATGTCAGGCAACACATTATAACATGGACTGCTTTCACTTCTCATCAATTGCATGCAGGAGATGGGAACATGTAGAAAAAAATATTAATGATGATTTTTGAAAAAGTGTGGACTGAACTTTACAATTTGCCTCCTGCCCACTTAGCTTTGGTGAGCCTTCATCCTCCTATTTCAGGAAATTCTTGGGAAAAAATCTTTTAAAAAAATCTGGTAAATGTAGTAGCAGAGGTGTCCTGTTATGCTTCTTCCCTGGCCAATACACTTATGTCACATTTGTAAAAGAGATGATAGTCTTTTTTATACCATTTCAATAGTTGGTGTAGTAAAAAATATTTCAAAGATAGCTTTTTGTTCCTTTCCAGACATTAACTTGCATTTTATTTTCTCCTTCCATACTTGTGATTCATCTGTATTTATGTGTTTATAATAAAGAATCTTCCTGTCTGTATCCTGTTTGCACTTAATTGTTTAATAGCACACTGTAACATGAGAAGCATCACCTGCGCTGTGTACTTTGTTCCCTATGAACTCAGCAGCCACAAAGTCAGTCCTGGACACAGACCATGAAATTAGGGGAAATAGCCATGATCAGCTTGGCTGCTGCTGAGCTGTCTGAGATAATCTTTGCATCTTCCATCTATTTGTTTCTTCAGGGAGAATGGAGGGAGATCAGACTAATGATGAAGTCAGTTCATTGAGCAGTGTTTTGTCTTACACACAACGAAATCAGAAGATCAGGCCTGAGGAAGGACAATAGTTGGGACAGGTAATGGTTAGTGGTATAAATTCAAATTCAGAACACCTAATTTTGGACAAACCATCTCCTGGCTAATAGCTCTTCACAAGATGTGCAGGGAAAGCATGTCAGTGGTGATAGAGCTTACACATTTGTGAAGAAAATTTTAAAAAGAACACAACCTTACCTAGAACAGAAATCTTGATGTGAATAATGCAGACGAAAACTTCACAGTCAACTTTGCAGTAGTAGAGTTTCAAAGCCTGACAACAAGTTCTAGATTAAGCTGTCTGGAACAATGTAGAACTGCGTTTTTCCCTGGCTAATTAAATGCCTGCCCCTCCTTTCTGTTCTTCATTCCTTCCTACCTTCCTGCCTTTCTGACTCCCTGCCTCTCTTGCCCCCTCCCTCTTCCTCTTTCTATCTCTCTCCTTCCTTCTCTCCTTTTTTCAATCCTTTCTTCCATCTTCTGTCATTAAGTATGGTTTCATTATGTCTGCATGCAGAACACTAGTTCATATTTAGGTCTTTTATATATATATGTATATATATATAATGATTTTTATGATTATTACACTAACAGAAATGGGCATAAAAAAGAATTAATACTGTTTTCCTAAGCAAGTTCTCTCTCCTAATCATTGATAAGAAATGTTAGTGCAAATACAACATTAAAGTAGACCGAGGTACATATGTACCACACATGTGAAGTAAACTCAATTACCATGGAAGTCATTCTTCCCTGTTCCACAGCAGTAGTATTACTTACGCTATGCTGTATTTTTTAACTAAAATTAAAAGGCACTGGAGAGGATGCAGTCACAAAATATGCAGATAGCTTCAGAAAATGAAACTTAAAACAACTGAATCAGTATCTCCTCTTGAGAAAACAAAACACTCCTGGAATTGAATTCCACATCTCTTACAATGTAATTTTGCTTCAAAAATGCTTCTGCAAAACCAGTCTCATGATGCTCCCAGAAATTGTTGAAAGATCTTATGTTCTTCAAGAAAGCATAAGTATGTGTTAAAGGGAAAGCCTTGCCCACTGCAGAATAAGAGCCTTTGAGAAAAGCTGTTTTCTTTTCCTGTCACATATCTCCTTAGTAAAATAATAACCCTAGTGATACTTTATAGTGTCACTTTACAGTATTTAACATGCAACTTTATAGTATTTTTAAAATATGAATCCAGTGACAGATAAACAATTATGCTTGCTTCTGAGATTTTCTCTAGTTGAGTGAGGGAGAATTTTAATCACAATATGCCTGAGGATAACTGAAAATTAATAATATCCATACTCTACCAGCTGGATTTTGTCCTGTCAAAGGAAATGTAGAGGAATTTACAAAGGGAAACAGATCTGTTGGATTAACCACTTTAAATGAGAAAATATATATTAAAGCAAATAGAAGTCAGCATGATATTATATCCTTACAGAGTCTGGATCACAGTGATTAGATTTGTGAAATCCTTTAAAAGCCACCTGAAAGACTTTAAAACAATGCATTGAGATTTCTGCCTTGAAGGCAAGTGTGAACGTACCAGCTCCTTCTTCTTCATGCACTCCATAAGTATAATGAACAGATGCTGTGCCTGGGTTCGGGTGTACGTGAAAGTCTTCTGTATGGTAACTAGCAACTGGTCCCTCAAAGACTCATTGATAAGTCTGAAATTAAAAAAGAAAAAACAAAGTAGTAAAAGAAACATGAGGGAACATAGCAACTTCAGACAAGGGTCAAAACAAACATATCAATAGACAATATATGACTGCAAGATGTTTTTAACAGGTTTGAAAGACAGGAACTGCTGGAAGCATCAGAGACAAATTGGAAAATACTGTTCTAGAAAGACACATTGATCATGTTGGGGTCTCTCATGTCCAAAGTTTTTATTCCAGTTCCCACATATTGCATGACAGCAGGTCATTCAAACTAACAGATCTGTGGGATTTCCAGCCCCCCCCCGCCCTTTTACAGTTTGAATGAGAGAGATTGACAATTCTAGGTCAACTCAAGACCCCTTCCTGCTAGTGAGTTAGCAGAATTCAACATATGGTTCATTTTATGAAACTGGGATTATTTGTGTTGTTGGCGATTTTGATTTTAGCTTGAATATCTCAACAGTTTCAACTCATCTTATTGGTACTGCACATAACTAGGTAAAAAACAAACAAACAAACAAAATTTCTCTGTTCCAGAGTCCATGCAAAGAAACAATCTTGATTTTGTTTATGCTGATCCTCCAGGAGTTTAAAGAATAATCATTTTTACATCCCTCCTCAGTGCTAACGCTACCATTTGCAAAAAGTGGCACAACAGCAGAAATAAATAGTAATATTACATAGAATATTATTACTTGAACCTGTTCTGGGTGAAACATTGCTGTTCTTAACGTCTTATAAAATAGAGGGTTCTATTTTAGAATATGTATCCTTTGATGTATGAAAGCTGCTACACTATAGCAGTTTTCTCACTTAAAAATCGTAACTGAGTGTTTAAAATTAGCTGAGTGAGAATGTTTTACAGAATAAGTCACTGTCGATCATCTAGGGGAACAAATATCAGAGGATCTTCATTACTCATATTTTATGACAGAAGTTAAACAAAAACTAGCCTTGCAGTGACTGCAAAGAATTAACAGAAGCAGTACATTATCTAAAAATCATTGTTAGTTATGGCAGCTGCTTTGGGAGAACAATGCCCAAACCCGTTTACTTCATAATGTTGGTAAAGTTGCTAGTACTTCCCTGCAGCAAGGAAGTCCAAATGAGACTATAGGATATTCATTGCACAACTGAAATTCAAATACCATTCAACTACCTAGTCTTCATACCTACAGCAAAGATGTGGTTAGAAAAGACAATGAATGGGAACGGGAAAGAGGAATAGAGTTGCATAGGAGAATATAGAAGGCCTGGCGTATGGAGCACATATGTTCCCTACTGTCTGAATTTGAAATACCCCTGCTGAGTAGGACTTCCACTTCAAAAAGAAGCCTGTAAGGCATATGTAAGCATGTTTAGAATAAAATGAGTTTACATGGGGTTTCAACCATACTATGGATCACTGCTCTTCCTATGCCTGGCTCTTCCTGCTGTACTCTACTTTAGACTCTTTTTGAATGGAGAGCCTATGTCTGCACTTCCTTTTTTTCAACACAGTCCCAGATATGCTTTTTTCCTGGGATACTGGAGAGGTGACAACATTGCTTTTACTGCTCAGTTACTATGGGAGCACTCTTTGCCCACAGCATGACCTGCTTCTCTCATGAAAAGGCAACTTATGACGAGTTAAAATCTCCAGCCTTCTTGGTGGCAACTTTGAGAGCTGACAGTAGAAGACTTTCACTATGAGGGCTACAGGAAAAATAACCCGATAACCTGTATGGAAGCAAGGATGTTGCAAGCCCATGGAAACATTAAACAAGATGTCAGAGCATAGGTAGAAATGTAGACTCAGTCCATGTTAAAGAGAATCAACTTGGAAAGGCCAACAGCCTGAAAACACTAACATACTTTGTGTTGCAAATTAATAGGTCATATATGATGCAGATTCTGAGGCCTCCTTTTCAGGCTTTCTAAAAATATATCAGTTGGAAATTTACTTGAATCAAGAAGGCTGTTCTTAAAAAAAAATTGTGCTATTACTGTAAAAATAAGTAGTTCAGAACCAGGTTGATTGCCATCCTGCAAACTAAGAAAGAAAACAAGGTTTAATCAATAACAAGTTTCCTAAAAACATCAACTGGATAATATAAAAAGAGATTTAAATAAAGCTCTGCTTTCCCTTGGAAATGATATATGAAAGTAAAGTACATGAAAAAGTATGAAAAGTATACGAAGATCATGAAAGAACACATGCAATTTGATGAATCTGAATTTACAGAACTTCAGAAAATATTTCCAACGATCCTGGGATTGAAACTTGCCCATTTTCTCATCATAATTCATTTTGCCTTGAAAAATGTGTAGAATCCAGACCTGAAATTTAATTTCAGAAATTGGCTCTCTCTTAGGCTAACACATACACAGAAAACCAGAGAAATTTGCTTTCATAAGAGTTGAGTGAAAGCAGAATTAAATCCTGAGACTTCGTAAGCAGTCATCACTTTCCTTTCCTGAATTAAAGCTGTCAGGAACTGTATCATGTTATACGTTTAAACAACCTGTAAAGCAAAATCCACGTGGAGATTTAAGAAAAAACAAGGTATCAAGAAGTTGTTCCCTAACTACAGGGGTACACATCTGTTGAAGTACCACTGCTCAGAAACTTGCTGTTATAATTTGATTTATGCAGTTTTCTAGCCTTGTTAAGTACTTTTTTTTTAACATCTCATTGATCTGCGATTCTACAGCAAAGTTGTTCAAAGTCTTTGTAAGATGAAAAACTTCAAGTGATTGCAATCAGAAATAGAAATAGTAATAGCAATCTTTCTGATAAAGCAATTGTAGCCGAGTTAAGTTTTGTGTAAACTGTAATCAGTCATATCAAGACTATACCACATTTACTCCTTCGGAATCCATAAGCGTTAGAAGACACCAAATCAAAGTTTCCCATTGTACAACTCAGCAAGGACAAACAAATTGTGCCAGGCTATTAAGGGCTAAATCCATTACTCATACCCTAAATCCACTGCATGTAGAACAAGTAAATTCAGAGACTACCGTGAGAAAAACAACTGGGACTTGCAGGTGAGGCAAAGATTTATCCAGTACAGAGACATAAACATTTGTTATTCATACAATTTTAACACACATTTCTAAAAATCATGATTCCTAATTTTTATTTAGGGCAAAAATGATGGCTTCTTTAGTCTTGTGATTAGAGGTCTTAACCTAGAACACCAGAGATTCTTGGCCACTAACTTGGAAACAGTATGTTCAGCAACTTCTGTCATGAACCTTAAATGCATAAAGCTCCATAGGCATAAATCACTTCCCCAGACTGAAACTCTACAATTCCAACTTTCTTCAAAGTCAGCATACTTATTCCCTAAGAAAACTGTATAGTGTCAGATCAAGATAGTATTTTTAACATCTTTCTGCTAGGCTTCAGTTCAGCAAATATTTTGCCACACATCAATGCATTTTGATGGCAGCATTCCTCAATTTCCACTTAATTTGCCATGGAAGTAAGACTGCAGATAACCTGCTTCTGACTAAATAAAATGTCCTGCAAAAGGACAATTTAACCTGTACTTTTCTTTCACTTCCCACATGTTTAATAACTGTTCTTTCATTCCCTAAATACCTAAGATAAGCCCATTTTCCTACTAGTCCAGGTATCAAACTTCTTTTTTTCCCTGAAGGAGCTGTATTGCTGATGGAATTTAGATACCTACTGTCAAAAATCTGGGATCTAAGGTAGAATTACAGAAATCCACATTTAGTTTCAGAAAAAAAAATCTACTCATAATAGTTGCTTAGAGTGATCTTTTTTTTAAGAGTGATTTTTTTGAAGTCATGCCTATTATTTGATGAGATAGTAGACATTCCAGTCAGCTCCCTAAATTATTTAATCTATTTTTTCTCCAGAGACTTTTAGCATTGGAGTCATACAATGTGCTAGAGATTTTGAAAGATTATGCTCTGAACTGATTTCAAAATGCAAGTTCTTAACAGATTTTTTTTAAACTTACTGTTCTCAAAATGCTTTGAAATTCTCTAAGTGAAACATTCTTTCCAATCAACTGCTCATAATCTTTTTCTGAGTTTTCATTTGTGTAGTCTTTTTTTCCTTAATTATTCTTCTTATTCAGGATAAAGGAAATACATCCTTAAAATATCAGTGTGATGTGAAAACTATTCTCTGCCCTCCTTTATGAAAAGCTTAGGGGGTTTTCTGTTTTAATTATGATTTGCACTTTAGACAATCACTACATATGTAAGAAACATGACCAGAGGCTCTGTTGATATTTTCTTCCACTGGAATTAAAAATAAGACACAATTGCCCAACTCTATGGGACTGACTGAATTTCTCATACTTTTTAAATCCACACATTTTGCACATCATTGCTATGTAAAGAGACAGAAAATAAATGTAATTATTCCTTTGTTCTATTCAAAAGGGCAATTTCAGGGTGCTTTTATGAGGAATCAGCTTTACTTGCAGCTCTTCACAGATTGTTGCTGTCCAAAACTGTTTTTTCCCCGACCGACTATGTTTATTAAAAGGTTTCTTAAGGAGTAGAACTGATAGAGTAGTTAATATGCGACAAAATCAGCTTGGAGTCTACATTTGAATATTCCAAGTAATTTGCCATTCTGTAAGGAAATATCTGTCTAAGAAGTGAAATAGTTTTAACCTAGTGTTTCTTTCTTTCTTACTTTAAATTCAGCGTTTAATTAAAAAATCTCCAAGGATTAAAAACTGCTGGATGATCTTACAAATAGTTACAATTTACAGTTGTTTTACTCCAGCTTGTGCTTTTATGCAGGAAAATGAAATAAAAAGGCATCCTTGATCATATAGTCAAAAATACTTCAGCTTTATCTGGAGGAGAATTAATAAGAACTAGCTATTCATTTAGGGTTTGGTAGGGACTAAATTTGGCTGTTTATGATTGATCTTATATTCTTGCTCCTCAACACTGTTCAACACATTTTCAACTTTTAAGTAAACGAGAAGTGCTTCAGAGTCTAGAAACTTGACCTTTAAATTAGGCATAATGGTGATGAGCAGCCAAATAATTCTTCCAGTTCATCACATGGTGAAGGTTGCATTCAAGCTGCCTTCTTATTTAGGTTAACCATGGACATAACTTGTTTGTCATTAAGATATTAAAGGTGTTGGGAATTTAGCTTACTACTGGAAATTATATTTGCTGGTGGTGAGATGTAGCCACCTTCCACATTATTAATACCCTGTTTAAGACAGTTTAGACAATATGTAGCCCCGATACAAAAATATGGCAAACTTAAAACTCCACCTGCATTAATTTCGCATATCTGATATTCTTGCCTTCCCCCTGAAACTTAGGTGACAGAGATGAGATACTGAGGCCTCAAAATGGATAGACGTCCTAAGACATCTTTACATATGTTTCACAGTTACTTCTGACCTGTTCTTAGTAGATCACAGTTGCAGGCAAAACCTCCTGCAAGCCAGTGCAGGCATAGCTCTCTGTATTTCAATGGCAGCATCATTCCACTACATCCCAGCAAAGTCCTGCGTATAGTTAAAATACACACCCTAAGACTGCCCTAGATGAGTGAAATGTCCAACTTTTCATGAAGAAAGCCTATAATCAGGCCTTAAAATAAGGCAGTTTGAAATCCCTTGTCTCTTCAAGGATGCACATACATTGACATTGTGAAGGTGTACTATTTCTTGATTAATATAAGAAAAATGTTCCTTTTTCTGCTATGCAAAATCAGTTAGGAAGGGTAAATAATGAGGAGGGAAGGTAGACACATCACAACTCTGTGAAACCTAATGCAAAAACACTTGCTGGGCAGATATGCAATTGTCCAACACTCTAAGATCTCCGAGAGGATGAATTGGCGCCACACTGATAAAAACTCAAGGAGAGAGCTATATTTTGTTCTCCTTCACTTCCAGACATAGTTCTTTCCCCCTGGAAACAAACTTTCAAATGAACTTAAAAACTCACAGCAGTGCTTAATATGCATATGCTGCCAAGTAAGGACAGCCACAAAGGTGTGGGCCTGAGGAAGCTCCAGCATTTTCTAATGAGCATTATAAGCAGTCCTTGACCCAGGGTGCCTGTAGCCTTATTCACAACTGACCCCCCATTAGGGATGGTCAAGCATCTGTTTGCTGGTGCTCTGGAGAGGCCAATAGGAGAATCAGGACAAGAGTACAGCCAACAGATGCAGTGGCTCATGCAAGAGCATGCAAGGAAGGGGACCTCAGCTGAAATTGTTCCTGGGTACATAGTCTCAGGTATGGTGGTGACATGATACAGGGTAATTTTTCTTGCAGGTGCTGGAGTAGCTGCCCCTACCAGATCAGAGGCTTTGGTGCAGATAGAGCTTGGGGTGGTGAAAGCACTTCTCCAAGTCCCAGGCTGCAGGATGTGTCTTTGATGCCAGGAGAGATGACCTTATTTCTTGTAGGTCTGCTGTCTTGGCAGAGCTGTGCCACCAAGCAAAGGAGTTATGGAAGGATGTGAGCAGGCTGTACAGCATCAGAGAAGAGGAAAAGGAGATAGATGGGATCTTCTCTGAGATGCAACACCTTGAAGAACACTGGACTCTGACTGTAACAGAGATGCAGACAGTGTCCACACTTCTTAGTATTTAGGTAAGTGAAACCTCTGAAGAAGGCAAAGGATGAAACCTGGTGACTCCCGGCATCAAATGTAGGGCTCCTGCCCCGTCTAATGACTTACAACTACAAAACAGGTTCACTACTTTCAAAGTTGAAGAGAAGCCACATGTGACTTCAAGCAAAGGATCTGCGCCATCTGAGCCTAACCTGTGCAAGACTACCAGGAAAGAAGCAGTGAATGATTACAGCACGCAATCCTCAGCTGCAGGGGGACCTGCCTGAGCTATCAATTAGAGAGGTTTGCTGACTGCAGGGGCCCAGAACAGGGATACTGTGGAGCAACTGTCAAATCTTGTCTGATTATCTGACTGCTACCTCTACCCCCTGCTGTTCTTCCACATGGTCACCAATGATGATGCAAAGAGAAACCTCAAGAGTATCAAAAGTGACTACAGAGCTCTGGGAGCAGTAGTCAAGGTCACGGGGGCACAGGTAGTGTTCTCCTCAATCTTGCTGCTTAGAGGAAAGTTGTGGGGAGGAGGACATTGATAATATAGGTAAATAGCTGGCTACAGAGCTGGTGGTGGTGACAGGGTTTTGGTTTCTATGACTTTGGGGCCCTGTTTGCAGATTAGTGTCCACTTAAGAGAGATGGGATCCACCTCACTAAGCAGGGAAATGTTAGCTTTGCCAAAATGGCTAACCTGGTAAGAAGGGCTTAAAGCTGGACTGCTGAGGGAGAGAGAGTCATCAGCAGCCCTGTGAAAATGTGACGCACAGAACTGATGAGCAAAGAGCCTGAAGTGGTGTGATGGGAAGGGATCACAAAATTAACAAAACAGGGCTTAAGCAGGCTCATCTCCATCATTTTTATGTAAGCAAGGAGGTACCTGTAGGGCATCATTATTGAGAAATCTCCAAAGCCATTTCTGAGAAATTAGTATGCTGTGTGTACAGTGCGCGGAATCAACATAATGAGTTAGATCTGTGTGGAGTTGCAGGGATTCAAGCCTTTCTGGGATCACAGAGATATGGCAGGATAGTGCCTATGAGTGGAGGTGTTGCAATTAGAATCACAGAATTGTTTAGGTTGGAAAAGGCCTTTGAGATCACCCAGTGCAACTGTAAACCTAACAATACCACATTCACCAGTAACCATGTCTCTACACACAACATCTATATATCTTTTAAATAGCTCTAGGAATGTTAAATTGCTTCCCTGAGCAGCCTGTTTAAATTCTTGACAACCCTTTTGGGGAAGTAACATTTCCTACTATCCAACCTAAACCTCCACTGCTGCAATTTGAGACCATTTTCTCTTGTTCCATCAGTTGTTACTTAGGAGAAAAGACCAACACCCATCTTGCTGCAGCCTTCTTTCAGGTAGCTGTAAAGAGCAACAAGGTCTCCCCTCAGCCTTCTTTTCTCCAGACTAAACAATCCCAGTATCCTCAGTTGCTCCTAACAAGACCTGTGCTCCAAACCCTTCACCAGCTTTGTTGCCCTTCTTTGCACACACTCCTACACCTTGAGCACTCTAGTGAGGGGCCCAAAACTGCAGTACTCAAGGCATAGCCTCACCAGCACCAAGTACAGAGGGACGATCACTTCCCTAGTTTTGCTGGCTGCACTGGTTCTGATACCAGCAATGGAAGGATATAAGCTCTTAGGAAAGACAGGCTGGGAAGCTGAGGAGGTGGAGATGCACTTCATGAGAGAACAGTTGAACTGCATGGAGCTCTGCCTGGGGATGGATGATGAGCCACCTGAGATCTTATAGGTCAGGACTAAAGAGAATACAAGTAAGAGTGCCATTGTAGCTGGTGCCTGCTATAGGCTGCAAGACCAGGAAAAGCAAGTGGATGAGGACTTCTACAGACACTAGGAGAAGCCTCATGTTGATAGGCCCTCATCCTTACAGAGCTCCAGTATCTGCTGGAGGGACAACACAACACTGCCTAAACAATTGTGGGTGTTCCTGGAATGCATTGAGAAGGGCTTCTTGACTCAAGTGACAGAGCAGCCAAAGAGGAGAGGTACTCTGCTGGATCTCAAACTCACCAACAAAGAGAGACTCAAAGGGTATTTGAAGGTCAAAGACATCCTTGGCTGCAGCGACCATGAGATGGTGGAGTTCAGGACACTGAAGGGACGGAAAGGACAAAAAGCCAGATCACAATCCTGGACTTGAGGATAGCAGTCTTTGGCCTCTGGGGATCTGCTTGCAAGAGTCCTATGGGCTACGACCCTGAGGGAAAAGGGGCCCAGGACACCTGGTTAATATTCAGATATCGCCTCCTCCAAGCTCAGTGAATGGGGAAGGAGACTTGGTGACAAAAGAAGTGGAAGATGCTGAAATAGTGAGTGCCTTCTTCAACCCCAGGCCCCAGAGACCAAAGGGCACAGTCTGCAGGACAGAATTCATAACCATGGTGGAAGAGGATCTGGTAGGGGAATACTTAAACTGGACATACAAACGTCCATGAGCCCTGACAGGGTGAAGTCATGAATACTGAGTGAGCTGGCTGATGCGATTGCAAAGCTACCCCAGAATCTTCGAACAATCATGACAACTGGAAAAATTGCCTGAGGATTAGAGAAAGGCAATGGTCATTCATATCTTCAAGGAGAACAAAAAGGAGGGTTTAGGAAACTCTAGGCTGGTCAGCCTCCCCTGGATCCCTGGGGAGGTGATGGAGCAGCTAATCCAGGAAACTATATGCCCTCTGGCACACAGACCTCGACAAGCTGGAGAAATGGACTGACAGGAACCTCGTGAAGTTAAACAAGAGGAATTGCACAACATCCTGCACCTGGGGAGGAACAACTCCATGTACCAATACATGCTAAGGGTCGTGCTGGACGTGAAGTTGAACATGACCTAGCAATTTGCCATTGCAATAAAAGGCTAATGGTATTTTGGTCTGCATTAGAAGGTGTGCTTCCAGCAGGCTGAAGCAAGTGATCCTTCCTCTCTCCTCACAAACGGTATAGACATACCTGGGCATCTGTGTATTCCAATTCTGTGTTCCCCAGTACATGAGAGAAATGAACATACTGGAGAGCATCCAGCAACGGGCCACTAAGACGTTAGAAGGACTGGACCACCTCATGGGTAAGGAAAGGCTGAGGGAGCTGGGAATGTTCAACCCAGAGTAGAGAAGGCTCCCAGAGGATCTTATCCATGTATAGAAATGCCTGAAGGAAGGGTGTAGAGAAGAAGGAGCCAGACTCTTTCCAGTGGTGTCTGATGACAGGGCTGGAGGCAATGAGCACAAGCTGAAACACATAGGGTTCCCTCTGAACATGAGAGAATACACAGTAAAAAAAGTAACTGAGCACTGATACAGGTTGCCCAGAGAGGTTATGGAATCTTTATCCTCGGAGATATTCGAAAGCTATCTGGACGTGGTCTTGGGCAACTGGCTCTAGGTGGCCCTGCTTGAGCAGAGGTGTTGGACTAGATGATGTTCAGAGGTCCCTTCCAACCTCAACTGTTCTGTTATTCCATATTTTTTGGACTAGAGGAGAAGAACAAAGAACACTAAAGATTTGGGCATTTAGTAATAACATCTACTTTGGAACTGGAAAAGCATGCTTACAGCCTGATTGAACAAAAACACACTTGAATCTTCGATAAAAATAAAAAGCTAAATACTATCCTTGCCTCACCTAGATTCTCCAAAGAAATGTGGGATGTTGCAAACACAGATCAGTGCACAAGAAGTCATGTGTGAAGATACATAGGTGTGCAGAACTATGCACAACAGATAAGGCAAATACAAACTAGCTTATACCAACATTTAGGGCTAAATAAAACCTGAAGAGAGCAGTACGCCATGTTATACACTATATTGCTAATAATTACCTGGGCTCTATGTTACCTTCAAACTGAACCTGTGGACAGAGAAAGAACACACATGAGGAAATTACTCACCCTCCGTCCTCAGAGTATTTGTGACCAAAGGCAAGGATGTCAGATGCCCGGCCACTGCCATCACATATCACAACAGGAACAGGAGGAGTGTCTCGCAGGTACTCCAGAACAATGGAAATAACATTAGGACCTCCTTCCACAATGAGGGCCACCACTGGAACACCTTGACCAATTCCTGGAGTATAAGAAAGAAAGAAACAAACAAAACCAAACAAAAAAGAAAAGGGAAAACAAAATGCAAAAGCAGCAAAACAAACAAAACATAACAGAAGACAGAAAAAAACCCATTAGACTGAATTTACTGCATTGTGACTGTGCAGTGTTATGTTAGAGAGAATGATATTTGGAAAATCATATATTTTAAGGATGGAAGAAACCAGTGTAGTCATCTTGTCAGTTCCACTGCATAAAAAAAAGGATTTTCTAGAATTATCTTCTATTTTAAATACAATATTTATGGCCTAGATAGACCATGAACTTTAAAAATAAATCAAATCTTGGTTTGAAAGCATAGAAAATCTATCACAATTCTTACTAGCATGTTCAGAGTCATGACTTTGTAGCTTGCTTATAATCTAGATTTTGCATGGTGTCAGTTTCCAATCACTGGGGCTTCTAATAACTTTGCTTGCCATTTTAAAATCCCCTCTATGATATTTTTGTTGCCCTCTTAGATGCATTTGAAGGTTGCAGCTTAAATACCTGCTGGATAGCCCTATAATATTCTTTTTGATAAATTAAGCACATTCTGCCACAAATCAATGCAATACTTGTTTTCCAGTTCTAGCCTGTCTTTCAGTTTTTCTCTGAATTCTCCCCAAATTTGAAACATATTCCTTGATTTGCAGAACCCCACATTGGGAACATTGCTCCAGAGAGAGATGAACTCGTGCTGAAAAGGAGGAAAGAGGCTTTCATTTTCAGTATTTGCCATGTATTTAGATGGGAACCCCCTGCAAAAGTTGCAGACAGACTTTGCTGGGAAAGTCTTGTGGATTTAGACAAAGGCAATCTGACACTAGGCTGGTGCTAACAAGACTGCAAAAGATTTTATGGTTCTCAGTTCTTGACCAGTATACTCAAAAGGACTCAGGCAGCAGAACTAGCTGAATATTTTTATTAGCTTTTTTTTTGTCAATAGAAAGACTTTTCCCTTTTAAACTAGTTTTTCCCAAGAAAGTTGCCAAACAACAACAGGTTTTAATGTGAATGCCTCAGGTTTCCATTTGGAGAGAGTTCAATCCAAAAAAGCAAAGGTAAGCCTGTGAGTCTGGAATACTAAATCTGGTTAGACCCTCTAGAAACGTTCACAACTGAAATGAGTTTTGATAGTCACAAACATTTTTATGGATATGAATTACTGTCTAGAAATGAAATGAACTGTACAAAAGGAAAACACCCAGTTCTTACATGCAACAGCAAAATATTGTAAGCACCTTCTGAACCACTTTACAAGCAAACATCAGGTTTCCTGGAGGGACTCTCAGCATGCTTTGTAATGGGTGTACCTACTCGCCATTTGTGGCTCTTCATTACATAAAACTTAAGGAAAGTGCAAGGTGTTTGCGCATGTTAAGAAAACTATAATCAGTTATAAAATCCAGGCTAATGAAAGAATGAAGGGTAGAATATAACAAGGTGATTAACTGACAGACTTTCACAGGGCTAATAATGGTAAATACTTTTATTGATATTAAGGACTCCCCTGCACTGCTGTTCTACCTAATCATTAAGTTATTTTGATGGTTCTTTTCAAAGGTCCTAGTGGAAAAGCAGTTTGAGGGATTGTAGTTAAATGAGAAAGGAAAATTAAGAAGTTTGCTTAAGAAGAGTGAATTGTAAGTCTGATGGGTTAACCTGTCCCACATGCAATCAGTAACTTTAAGGGATTTAAGCTAAGGATGAATTTTGTTTGGCAAATCTGTGTTGTTTACGCACATTCATTTTAATTATGCTTAAAACTGCATCCCTTAAAAGCACATTCTAGTAAATACCCCCATTTTTTTTTTGAGGATCTTATAAATACGATTGAATTCCCATATCAGCGCATGTAATATGATATATCTGGCTGCAGCTGAACATGCAGAAGAGAATCTCACATCATAAGTCTGTCCCAGGTTTCCTTTGCTTGGCAAAAGAAATGTTGTTCTTAGTTACATCTAATATAAGAATATTTTTTTATTTTCTAAGACAATTGCAGTCAGAAAGTATATAAAAATGAAATTATTGGCGCAGAATATTTTTCTTTATGATACTTCCCAACATATCCACATGGTGACTGATGAGGGACTCTCTTCAGTTAAAATTTTAACATAGAATTAGAAGGAAACATTTTATTATTTAATTTCTAGTGGTCTGGCTAATGTAATGATACCAAGTTTTAACTTTCTACTAGTACTTGCTTCTTCTTGTGTAGCTTTTCATTATACCGCACCATATAGCCAATACTTGTGGCATTTTCAGTTCTGTTGGAAGTTTTTTTAAGATATGAGTTCTTCGTAGCTGAATAAGGATTAGCCATCACTATTCTTGTTTCAGTCCTCCTTGCTCAAAAGACTGATCACATACCAGATCTAACATGAATTCTGACTGAGGAGGCCCATGACTTGCTGAAATCTTACATCAGCACTCATCTTCGATAGCGTAGTGTTTTCCTCTGGAAACTGACTGGTGGGGCCTATTTTATATAACTATGGACAAAAGAAACCCCCAATGATTTTTTTACCAAGGCTGGTCTTTTGTAAAGTATTTGCTATAATGCCATATATGAAAATATTATCAAAGCTTAATATAAGTGCATGGATTTGAAAATATGTAATTAACTAATGGGTAGAGTTGTACGTGGAACTGTAGTACTAATGGAGTTTCTTGAAGAACTTACACTGATTTTCTCACTATTATTAATGATTTCAAAACAAGAAGAAGAACTGGTACTGACATTGGCTAATGAGATAACATTAAGATTCTCAGTAATGAGTCAAACTGGGTCCAGATGACATAAAGGATTGAGTAATAGAAATGAAAAAAGTTCACAGTGCAAGATGCAAAGTCATTTACCTGGTGATTAATAATTTCTTCTGCAAACTGGGAACAGATTAGGTGTACGTAAATGCTAGAAAAGAGAAAGGTGTGATCCAGCTGATCACAGGAGAACTGAATCTTTGGTGTCGCAAGACCATGAGGAAGGCAGGTATGATCCCAGAATACACACAGCGAAATTCTTTCATTAGGAGATATGGGCACATAATACATTCTTTACATGGCTAAGGACAGCATCATTATAAAAACAGTTTCTTACTTTAGTTGAGATTGTCAGAAATGAGGCAATGCCGAGATAAAATCATGCTCACACAAAACTAGACTACAGTACCAGGGTTGCAATCTCCTAGCACACACTGAGAAGGTGCAAACTTTGTGCCACTAATGGACAGTCTAATAAACCAGCAAGCAAGAAGTTTTCCCTTAATATTTTTTTTGTGGAACTTACCACAGAATTCTCCTAGTCTGGGCAAAACTAAGGACAGCACTGATCTTACTGGGCTGTCTTCAACAATACTGCTGTTTTCACTAAGTATTCTAAAAGTATACAACCTTGGAAATTCTGTGTTTCACATTTTATTAACTGGAAGGAGAGTAGCTGTAATGCATTCTCCTGAAATGTTGTCCTTTGTAGAGAACCCTTCTCAGTATAGGACAATGCATTATTATTATCATCAGGAAAGACCCCTCCATCACTGGTGTTGTTTTCCAAACATAGAAAAAGATCAATTAATTTTCACAGATCTAGATATTTTCCTGTTTCTTAGAAGGGAGTAAATGATATGTTGCTTAGCTTTTTTTATGTATTTTGTAGAGAAAGATTCATCCTCTTTTGAGTTCAAGTGAATTATTTTAAATACCTGAAAAACTGTTTTCTTACGGTCATCTGATAGTTACACAGAGGACTTATTTTTAAATTGGTCAATTTATATTTTTCCCCCCAGCATTTCTAGGATGTAATATAGTTCCTGCAAATCTTTTTACTTTGGGAAGATGGAGAAACCTTCTCATCTAGCAGTATATCTGCAGACTTGAGAACAGCTAGGAATGCTGACTATTTTGTTATCACTGTGAGGTTTCTGTCTTGACTATCTACACTTATGTTTGAAGATGGTAAATGCCTGATCCTAAAATAAAAGGTCTTTATACTTAATACCATTCTCAGAATATTCTGTGTTATTGAAAATATTCAGTAAGCCAGAGAGGAGATGTTTTTCTCAGATTTTCAAACTAAATATTCAGTTCATTGTCAAGAGCACGTATGTGTGAAATCTCTCACACAAACTTTGATCTTAAGTATACCTCATTTAATAAAGTCTCCAAATCACATACTGAAGTGTTAGCATTCCTGCTATAAATGCAAAAAGACAGATACTTTGATGACTTAATTAACAGAATATATCCAAAAGTGTACTTATTTTTCATTTTATATAATGATTCATCCAAAAAGGAGAAAAAACAGTACCAAATATCTGAGAGTTAATATCAGTTCTCTGAGGCTCATCAATATCTTTATTTCTAAAACAGTAACTTGTATTTGGAGCATGTCAATAAGCATGGATTTTTGCAGAGCAGACTAGGTTGCTATGTATCTCACATGGTCAGATATTGTGGGTATTTTTGGTACAATACTGTAAAGTAGACTGCAATATTGCATGAAAGATTTATACAGTCAACCTAAAGCTTCATTACTGCGTTACTGCCTTTGTGGTCAGCAACAGAGGCTGTGAGAGACTATACGCAATTGTGATACCAGTAAGATATGTACATACTGGAACATTTGTCCTGATGCATAGTAGTGGCAACTTGTAGGTCTTCAGAATGCTACACAGAAAAATAATCCAATTTTTCCCTTGACACGATGATAGTGCATGAATATGCAAGTTAAAACAATAAACTAGAAGAAATTAATGGATTTGGAAATGGAAACAAGGAAAAACTGCATCATGTCTGTGCTCTATTTAAAAAAAATCTACCACACTTTGCAGTAGTCCTACTTTGCTTTCACAGTTCTTGGAAAAACATGAATAATTTATACTATGACTATATAAATAATCTATAACTGTCTCATAAATTATTACTAATTATTTTTATGAAGAGCTAAACATGAGTTACCCATTTTTTGAATAGACCACCAAGTGAATTAAATGCCTCATTTACTACAAAATGCATTTACTACTCATGTTTTTAAGTGTGCTTATAAGGGTAACTGGGACACATCAGTATGCTGTGCACTACTTCTAAATTCACCCCTGAGATTGGCACAAATAAAACTCAGAGGCTCTAGTTCCCTCTCCCTGACAGTATTGTCACTAATTTCTGCATCTTAACACCGGGTGCATGTAAGCTGATTTCCCACTGGCCACTTTTGTTCCTTCATCAGGTCAGACACGTTGGTATGAGCTCCCCTACATTAATTTCCTTTTTCTACCTAGAAATTTTGGCTGGAAAATTTGTAATCATTTGCATTTGTTCAGGATGTTGAAGCCTGTGGCTCTCCCACTGGAGGACTGACGGCACAGTTGTTGGCATGTCTCCCACACAACAGAAGCTGGATACAGTAGAAGAACTTAAGGCTTACAGTGCACATAAAACAGAATTGCCAAGGACATATCCAGAGAATCCAAACTGTCTTAAAGGGTTGGAAAGAATAAGCCTCTGCAAACCTACATACCATGCATATGCAGTCAGCCTGACTTCTCAAAGTCTTTTCTTAACGAGGCACACATACTACCCATCTGTGCAGTATGCAGTACTCCCACACTTCCTAGAAATCCTGAACCTATTGCGGTGTCTACAGGGATGTATAAGGCAACACTGAGATGGAATGGCTCATTAGTTCTTCATGAAAGCGGGTGTATTTGCATGATCAAGTGTCCTCCTCAGTTTAGCATAGCACCACCATCCAGGTTCAAAGGTTACTAAACTTTTCCAGACCTAGATGTACTGCAGATGGTAGGGTACATAAATTAGCAGTTTTCTCCACTGGTCATAATGACATGGGTTGTCATGTGCCTATGTAAGATAATGAGATAATGAGCTCTTACCAGTAGAAAGTTTCTATAACAGGCTTCAGAGTTGTTTCAGGCCTCTAACTTGTGTATGTCCTACAAAAGGTCTACCGTTTGTGAGAACAGCTATATTTCTAACTACAAAATTCTTACAGGATCATGACTTTTGTAAAGGGTAAACTCAATGGTCTCTTAGTGGCTGACAAATATAGTCATAGAACAGAAGTCCAAAACCAGAAACAAACATACATTTTAGTGTGCAGGTAAATGTCTGGAGCTGCACATTACACTCAAACACATGTATATAGACCATTTTGCATAGGTTGTTTAGCACAAATGCCTCAGAGGTTTCCTGAAAGCGAAGCCTTTAAATCCTTTCATGTGCAGAAGCAAAACTAATTTGCATGCAAAGCTGGATAATGTTAAACTTTTCCTGTTGCATACAATTTTACATAATGAGGACCTCTGCTTTTTTTCTAGGTTTTCCCACCTTACTACTCTGCTTTATGGGGAAAATGTTAAGATTTTTTTTTTTTAAAAAAAGTAAAAAATTTAATGTTGTAACAGCTAATGCAAAATGTTCCTTTATTACACAGAATGAATCTCCAAGTTCTCCCAAAGATACTAAGAAAATATTATCTCCAATCTTTGCTCTCTAAACTACATACCTGTTAATTTGGAACACAGCTTCCTTCGCACACATGGCTTCAGGAACTTTGTGCTGTCCATACCTCTGGAGTTAAGAACTCCCTAAGCCCTGAGCTGGTACTTCTTTCTTCCTTGACAAACTGCTACTCTTGCTAGACAGCAAGTACTTGTGTTGCTCTGAGGTATGACCCAATCCCACCCTTGGCTGCAGCCTAATCTGTCACTGAAGGTCCCTGACTATGGTGGATAGTTGGCTTAAGCATTAGTCAACTGTAACAATAAATGTAAAGGCAAAGTGCCAGCAAGGTATAAGAAGTAGGAATTTATTTTCTTATAGCATGCTGAAAGTAATCATCCCTTCCCTTACACACATAATATCCCTCATAAATATTCACACAGAACGGTATGATATGATGACAAAACCAGAAACTTCATAAAACCACGTTTTTTAAAATGGTAAAAGACTTCATAAATATAAGTTTATAGCAACTTGGCCTTGAAGCAAAAATTGGGTGCAGAGGTTTATTTAACTTTAACACTAATGCACTCTCAACACATTTACTACAAATCTGTTACCAATAAATATCTTGATAGTCACTTTGATTTGGTAAATTCTAACCAGTACATCTTGGTTTGGCTTACTTTGATTGCTACAAATATATTGCATGTGCGACAACTGAAACAAAACTGGGCTGCATTTGAAAGTCATGTGGATGAATATGTAGTAAATCAAAGTGAAAAATGAATAAATTTCATGAGATTGCAAATCTACACGTGATTCTAACTAGGAATGAAAACACCAAAATCAGCCTGGATGTCTGGGCCACTAATCCTAAAGCTAGTGACTATGTAACAAATCCTTAATTGCATAAAATAGATGATTTGTTTCCCAGGTACAGGCAATTTATTAAACAGACAAGGTTACAGTTCAGGACTTTTAATACAAGGATTGTTTATCAGTGTCCTTTAGTGGAAAGACCCATTTAACTATCAAAGGGAGACTGATAAAGTTGTGAAGCTCATCAAAACATTCATGTGCCTATAGGGTCTTTGATGACAGTTTTGAACTACATTTTGATCAAATCTCATTTTAGTTTTAACCTAAATATGTGAGATGAACTATAATTTTTGAGTGGAAATCAACTAATAAGCACTAATAATTCATATTTGAAGCAGGCCAAAATAGTGTTTCTGAGTGCTTTGTCAGACTTTGAGGCTTACAGTGTCTTGAAGCTCAGGTTGGAACTTAGGGATTATGGGAACTTGGGGGTTAAGGGAACTTGCGGATTATGGGAACTTGAAAACCAAAGGAAGTCTTTAGCTCAAGAAGTCTGTCTTAAAAGTCCAACTTCCAGGCCATTGCTATATTTCATGGGTCTAGCAGAATATGCAGCAGTGTGCAAAGCAAAGGCTGAAAGCAACTCATCACATAAAACCTGTGGTTTTCAGAAGTACTTTGGTTCAAGTGCTTGTAGCAATTGTAGCAACTGAATACCCTAGTGAGAGGTACTTAATACAGAATGGATAAACAATTAAATATGCACTGGGATTTTAATAAGTAAAAGTCCACCCACTGTGAGCTTAAATGTTTGAGGAAACTAGTTCTCAATTTCTCAATTTGCCTTTCAGTTACAGTGTCAAAAGACATTGCTCTTTTTCTGTTAACGGGGCGTTTCTAACTACAGAGTAAGAGCTACTTAAATAGCATTGGATTTACAACAGTCTTTAAAAGTTTAAAAGACAAGTAAATATGTCTGCTTCTCTTCTGGATACCTGTGTGGTACTGACTAAGCTCCCAATTGCCTCTGAAAGGCTAAATTGTAACAAAGAACATCCTAAAATAATTCAGATTAGGGCACAATGAAATAACCCTGCAGCTTGGTTTATTTCAGGCTACTGTTTTCAACCTTCAGGTCCTTTTGGAAAAAAAATCCTGACGTACAAGAAGCAATTTTGGCTAAAATGTAAGTATATATCAACAGCAAATAGATAAGACCACCTGCATATACAACATATCTGCATCCCCTGGCTCTGTAAATTACAGCCACAGTATGCTTACCACCAGAACAAGTACATTGTTAACTACTAAATTAACATGACTGGAAAAAAGGAAATGCAGCTTGCTTTCATAGGATGATGGAGAGGGATGCTGGGTCTTATTACCCAGAGAGAGGAACATCCCCCAGATGCCACAACCAGCTCAAACTTAATTTCACGTAACTGCACTTACAGTCAGGTCTCACTTTTCCACACCCCTTACTTTCAGTATCTTCCCCAGAACAGAAACAGTTACTACTTATTCAGATATAGCAAAGGTGAGACAGATATTTCTTTTAACTGGCTGTTTAGTAATAAAAGCAGAGAAAAGGGAACCCAAACTCCTTTTACCCTCTTCTGAACAACTTTAACAGTTTTCTGTTTTCATAAGTTAAGTGGAACTTTCACTTGTTTGGAGGCTCAATACATGCCTAGAAAAATCAACGTGATATGGTAAGTCAGCACAAGAATTTCTAAAGGTATTTGCTGTTTTTCTCAAATTCACAGAACTAAAGGATTATGTGTGACAGAATGACACAGAGCTACTACTAAAAAAGGAAAGATGACAACCACTGGACTTATGTTTGCTTTTCAATTTATTTTTTGCTTTTGGTTTTTCTTCTCCTGTAGGCTCATTGAATCTCATCTGATATAATTTCCTTTCTCTTTTTCATGCTTCAAAACCATATTTTAAAAGTATTATTTTAAGTTTTATTTTGTTCAGTTTCATTGTTTCCTTTGTGGTTTCCATTCATTCTTCTGTTCCCCTTGTTACGGTCAATTCCATTCTACGTTCTTATCTTTCTAATTTCCTTTTTTTGTAACCCAAACACACTTTCACTTCTTCTCTGTCTCCTTGTGTCTAATCGATAACCCTCTTTTATCTCCTCTGTTTTTAATTATTCACTTTACTAAGAGTATGATCACTTTTCATTTGTCCCAGCCTGTTTTCCTTTCTCTTCTGCCTCACCTCAGTGCTTTCACTCTCATTTTTATTTGCTCAGTGCTACTTCATCACCTGTCTAAATCTGGCTAATAATATATCTGCTGTCCTAACAGAAGTGGCATTGACAGACAAATCAGTGGACCTGACACCTGGACCTTATCTTCATTTAATATTGGACTAATCTTAAAAACTTTTCCAAAGGACATTGGGTATGGTAACAAGAAATCCTGATGAAATATCTGTGATATCTTCTTTTTATTTTCATACTTGTCTTTGCAAAAGGATAAAATATAGAGAGTCCTCAGAACAAGCAAGATGTAAGACAATTCCATGCAAGACTAAACCCTGGGATCTGTGACCCTCGCAGGCCATAATAACCCACTTGGTTGCCTTTCACAGGATGGCACTATACTGTTCAAAGCTGGCAATTCAGGTTCAAAGATACACACAGAGGAAGCTTCATGGATTTCAGTCAACACTTATCCTATCTGTCCTAATAATTTACAGAACCTAACTGGTTTTCCTGTTCTTAGAGCTCATTGGCTCACCTACCAACACCATGATGATTTTGATGAAAAAAGCAGAAGCTTCTGATCTCTAAGAAAATCTGAAATAAATTAAGGTTTAAACAGTTCTGAGTTTTGCTCAGATTTCACATAGGTTAAACTTGCAGCAGGCTTCCTCTCCTAGAAAAAAGTCTGCAACTACATCTTCCCAGCTATGTAGTTATGAAAATGTATCTAGAGCTGCATGGAATATGAAGGAAAAATCTGAAATAAATGAGAATTCCAATGCAGTTGATGGTGGTGCAATGGCCAGAGAAGATGCCGGTGATGACAGTTGAACGTCCCTTTGCCTTCCCAGCCCCCTTCATATATTCTCAGGCATAGGATGACAAAGGGAAGTCCACGGGTCACATGAACAGATATTGTTGACTTATTACCCTGTCCAAATTGCCTTCTCTACCCAAACAAATCACTCAACTTCATCCATCAGTTCTTTACTCAGAGGTAACTTTTTCTCACAGGCCTATCAAAAACTCAACTATATTCACCAGCTCTGTAAAGAAGACAAAATACAAATATACAGGTAACAATTCTTGTGGTCTGTCTGTTCTCAAACAGCATAGAGCAAATCTTCAGCAACAAACTGCATGTTCAAAATAATAACAATTGCAGATTGATAGTGAATAGCAATATAGTCTACAGGACAATTCTTCTACCAATGTACTAATCTAAAGAAGAGTAAGAATATCACAAGGTGGACCTATACAGCCTAAGGATTTGGTGAGGTGATCTATTTTTCACAGTTAAAAAACTGTCTTCCCCTCTCCTCAGGAAAGTCCCCTGGGTAACAAGATGTGCATGTATTCCTTCTTGACCTGACCTGTTCAGCCCAGCTTCTTTTATCCTCCTCTTGGGGACTGTAAAAAGGGTTCGCAGCATCACCTGCCCCTTGCGTGGCCAGCGCAGAAGCAGGCTGAGTGCCAACTTGCCTTTTGTCCCATGCTAACAGCAGTTCCAACACCTTTCCTGGCTGTGCATGCTCCCTGAGCTCTTCTTCAAGGTCTTGTAAATAACAGGCAGTTCCAATTGCTTTTCTACTCTTTTATCTGATTCTCTGCCTCTTATCTGCCTAGTTAAGTCCAAAAAGTCACATACTTTCTCACTGCAAGCTGGCTAAGAATTGTTGCTTACCCCACTTTAAAATTCGACTGTACAATACTTTAACTATATATATATATTTAGTTTGTCTACATATATATCATGTCCAACAATGGACCACTATTTATTATCTCCGATACATGCTGACTAATAATACATGTTCTTCTGAAGAAGAACTTGGAACATTCCTAATGAATTCATGACTTCTTTCATTCAAATTAAAAACTTCTATATAGTCTATGTGCAATCATCTCACGTATATAAATAATTTGTGCTGTCTTTCTCCACTGCTCCAGTAAAAGCATTCATATGAAGGATATAAAGGAAAGTATGCATTTGTGATGGAAGTGCTGGGCAATCATGCTGCAAGCTCTTCAAAGTTTTGAGAATATTTCAGTTAGTAGGAACAATTAACAGCAACAACTATACCACATGAACTGAAGGCCTTAATGCAAACAGGAGGAATGAGGTACATATTATAAAAATGCAAACATTATGCAGAGCCAGAAGGGGGAAACTTTAGGAAGGATTTTTGAAGATTCTGTAAGTAGTGGTGAATGGTACTTTTATGTAATATGAAGCAATTCTAGACCACACTAGTTAATGGGAAAACATTGTTCTGCCTAATCACAAAATGGGTGAAACCCACAGCATGTCAACCTACTGGAGTGACTGCTGGAAAGTGATTAACAGTCCTCAGATCAGACCTATTAGCTGAGTTTCTACATTCGCAATTATTCTAATCTAACCATCTGTGCAGTGGTAGAAATGAATGTTTTATGATTGCTAACTTCCAATGCACATTTGTAGACAGATGTCTTTTGTGTTTCTGGTTGGAGGCAAGACTGATGTATCTATTGCATTACTCAGCACTGCTCTGCAGAAGTGGTTAACAACGTACAGTTTATCAAATGAGGGGCCATTCCAGCAGACTTCACAGAAATGCCTTGTTAGTAGCTATGAATGTCATCATTGCATTACTGCAACAGACTATATTTAGTAATTAGATGTTTTATTTACTTCCTTTCTCTTTTTATAGATTACACCATCTCTTTGGGATACATTAAATTATCTTTCTGTACTGGCCACTAGTATTTTCCTAGGAAAAGAAAGAAAAGGACTAGTTGCACTTTTGCATCTTGCCATAAGATGTGAAGGATCATAAGATACTCATTGATTTCTAATCCGATACCAGTTTTCTGGCAAAATTATTCTACCTCTTTTACTTTAATCAGTTTCTTCCGAAACATCTATTTGCACCATTGTGACCCATTGGAAAGAATGTGTACATATACAATATTTGGGAAAAAGCAGCAGCAAAGGGAATGAAAAATCTCTAATGTGTGGAAGACTTCCCAAGCGTTAGGGGAAGGAGGAGATGTATTGTAGAAGGCATTCTAGAAAAGAAAAGAAACTCAACATTTTAAGAAGATATGTTGTTCCTTATTCCTTCTGAATAAAACTGAGTGTTGAAACATAAGACTTTAGAATGACTTTAATCAGTAATGCTGTAGATGAGAGGAGCTTAAGGGATGCACAGGAGTTTTAGAAAAAGAATAATTAAATGCTAGGTCTACAACATCACGACAGACTATCTTTTGAGGATGAATGCCTAAGGCCTTTCATTTATCCTTATAAAGATGGAAAATTAGATCACATTTTTTTAAACTGACATTTATTTCATGGCTTAAATATAATAAGGACTTGTGTGATTTTTGGGAAAATGAATTCCAAACTTGAAAAATCCAAGGCAAGTCACTTGACTGTTCAGAGTAAAAGGGCAGCTTTTGTTCTAACTGGACAAATACATACTTATATCATGGATGTGGGTTACAGTGGATGCTAATCTGAATGTCTTCCAACAGCATACTCTCAGTGAACATAAGGCAAAACATTCACTCGTGCTACATTAGCGAAGTGTGTCAACTATTTTCTTATCCCATCCCCACTCTGTTCATCATTAATTGTTTTAACTCCACATTTCAATGTAAAAGTCTTCACATGAGCTGTGAAATCATTCATGCAATGCTGTACAAATGAAGTACTGGATATAGGTTTGCGCTGTCCAATTCAAGAAGGATGGGGAGAAACTGGTGAGCATCCAGGGAAAAGCTTCTAAGCTGTACAGTGGCATAGAGTGTATGTTTGAGACAGCAGGGGTCTTTTGAAAAGATGTCTAAAAAGTAATCTAATACCTGGCTACAAGTATGGGGAGGGGGGAGGAGATTAGAAAGGTGTTAGAGCCACACTCTTCTTGCCAGAGTCAGACCCAATGAAGCAAAAATGGCCACAAACAGCAGTTTGGGCCTCCAGATCAGACATTGATGGTGGGGTGGGAAAAGATTCCATACAACAGCCCACTTTGAGAGAAGACTCAGACTAGGGACCTTCAGAGGTCTGTTCCAGCCCATATGAAAGCTATCATTCTAAAACAGCTGTGAAGCTTCTTGTGTTCAAGGCAGTGAGACACAGTTTAGCATTACAAGCACTTCCAGAAGCAGCAAATCAGAAATCATTAAAGTGGCAGCAGTGAATTAAATCATCCTGACATGTTGTAGTTCCCTGCATGCCAAGACACAGTACACCATAGCATCACAGCCAAACACAGCTGCAGTCCACTTACTGTATCTGAAAAATCACACCTTTTAAACTTGGACATTTTATTGCATTTCAAATCTCTGTATTTTTGGAACAGATGGAACTAAAATGTGGAGTTTTAATGCAAAATCTTTCACATGAGCTGTCAAATTATCCATATAGTGCTGTACAAATGAACTATATGGCAGAGATAGTCACAAAGCTATTTTTCCTTCACAGAATCATAGAATCATAGAATGGTTTGGGTTGGATGGAGCCTTAAAGATCACCTAGTTCCACCCCCTATGACATGGGGAGGGACACTTCCCACCAGATCAGGTTGCTCAAAGCTTCATCTCATCCGGCCTTGAACACCTCCTTCCAGAGCATATCTTAAGGTGATCTCCCTGCCTTTAAATTCCTGCAAAACTCCAGGACTCAAATGTTTTGTGTGAATTGGAAATCAGAAACATTTCTGACCAGATCACCTTCAATATTTTCTTTTGATCTTCAAGCAGTTTTAGAAAACTTCATCTTAGTTTCAACATTTCTTGCTACAAAATGATGCACTTTGTTCATGAGTTTGAAACAACTTGTGGCTTACTGCCAGAGATGGTTGCCAAGCTGTGTTAAAATAGTCTTTACTTGTGAAAATAAGAAAGAGCTGCCCTGAGTACTGCAGCATCGAACTGATCTGTATTTAAATGCACAACTGAGTGACTCTGTCCTAAGTCTGCAGACTCAGACTGACCCCCAAACACAAGCATATCCTCTGCTTGCTTCGAAAGTATCTTTAAGTTCCTGAATATTTGCCGTGGACAAAACAAGAGCTATGGAACTGCTAAAAGCTAAAAAGGTAAAGTGGAAACAGAGCATTCAGGAAAATCTTTTACCAAGCATTCACAGGCAGCACAAGGCAAGCTTTGGATTATTATTACTTAATAGTAAACTAATTCAGGAAATCAGATACTGCTGAATGACTGAGAGCAATGTCATTTAGGATCAAAACCAACTGAGTCTTTCAGAATTACCTTGCACACTTGATGACCAATTCAATTTTAAATTTTATAGAAGAGACTGCCCCTGTCCTAATCTATTTGAAGGAAAATCTGTTTTCCATATATTTAAGAGGTGAACACAAGCTTGAAGTTTCTCTACGTAAACAGGACGTGATCCCAAACATCCAGTAGAGCTATCACTGCACTGAAGAAAGATACAGTTGAAGCAAAGGAAAGTGAATAAGAAGAAATGACACATCAAGCATGTAAAAGTCAAGTAGGCTTAAAAATAAGAATAAAATCTTCTTTCAGTACTATTGTCCAGGGACGGGCTGAGAAATAAGAAGTTACCAACTGTTTATTAGTTCCTAAATCTGTTCTCTTTTCTAGCCCTCTGCTCTTTTTTTTTGCTGATTAACTGAAACTTGTACCTTTTCCTGACTCTCCAGCAAACAAAAGTTTGATGCTGTCAATGTTCTTTTCTACTCCAAATTTACCAGTGGACAATGGTAAGTCAGGACACACACCTATGTCTGTACACATTCCTGTTTGGATGAAAGTCCCTTTGCAGCAGTGCCCCTGCATGCACAGGGCTGCGGATCTTCATTGCTCTGTTATGAAGGAAGGTAAGGAGAGACATCAGAAAGTGGTAATCTGTTTGGCTGACCCAACACGACAGGTGGTCCTTGTCTCATCTATATGGTCACCTTTCTATTAATTAGAGGCTGGGCAGAACTCAGTCACCATCTTCTAAAATGAAGGAAAACAACGTGGCAAAACCATTTTGAATGCCACTGGACTAATCTTACCAGCAATCTTCCTTCTTAACAGTTGTCACTCATTCCTGTTTTGAAGAAGTGTTGTGAGCCCCAAGTAGTTGTGTTTATATAAAAAAGAGACATTTGGGAGGGAGAGGTTAAATCATAGACTCTGTCACAGAGAAAAGGGAAGGGAAGGGAAGGGAAGGGAAGGGAAGGGAAGGGAAGGGAAGGGAAGGGAAGGGAAGGGAAGGGAAGGGAAGGGAAGGGAAGGGAAGGGAAGGGAAGGGAAGGGAAGGGAAGGGAAGGGAAGGGAAGGGAAGGGAAGGGAAGGGAAGGGAAGGGAAGGGAAGGGAAGGGAAGGGAAGGGAAGGGAAGGGAAGGGAAGGGAAGGGAAGGGAAGGGAAGGGAAGGGAAGGGAAGGGAAGGGAAGGGAAGGGAAGGGAAGGGAAGGGAAGGGAAGGGAAGGGAAGGGAAGGGAAGGGAAGGGAAGGGAAGGGAAGGGAAGGGAAGGGAAGGGAAGGGAAGGGAAGGGTCCTTCATTTTTTTCAGGTGTTTGAAGAGGTCAGGTAAGCACTTGACTGGCACCACCAAAGTTTGGACATTCATCCTTTTCTTGTCCAAACCTGAATTAAGATCAATCTCTTTAAAGAGATTTATTTTTTAACATAATGATTTCCCAAACAAAATGTTGTGCTGTAAACTGAAAAAGCCCCCATTTTTCTTACATATCTACTCAAAATAATTATTTATGGTATATTTTTATGTAGTTTGATTACACCATATATGCCATTTCCAAATGTGAACTTTTATTGATGGTTAGCCTAGGATTAGATCATACTATCTCTACCTGTTAAGGAAATGCATAGACATAGGCCCACCACTTAGGATGTACAGACATTTGACTACACAATGCTCTCTGAGAAAAAGCAATACATATTCTGATACCATAAAAACAATAAGCTTGTAGTGTATGTAGTTCATGCAGTGGTGTTGAAAGGTGCAAGTAGTACATCATTTTAATATAAGCAAAGACTGTACTCATCATACAGAAAGGTTTATCAAGTACAACCAACATGCTATTTTATGTTCACCTCATTAGGACTGCTTGTAATTCGTTATCATCAGATGTCCAAGAACCTAAATGTGTTACCTAGTCTCACTCCAGTTTCAAGTGCATATATGACAAAAACTACCACTGTTCCTGGCCTCAAAATTGCGTGTTTACACAAAGTAATCAGCAGAAAGGCTATGCATCTGGTCTCTTTTGAAATTAGTTCTGCTTTTATTCCTAAAGGTACCTTATGCAGGTACAACACTGATGTTTGTTTGTGAGACTAAAAATATTCCTGCATGGCTAACATTCAAAGGAACATATCTTCTGTATGTACAGCCTAGGTTCAATTTCTAGTGACTGTAAACAAAAGCAAAAAAACTCACCAAATCCCAAAATATCTACACAGAAATTCATTCCCCATCTAAATCAAGCATCTGTACACTACATAAGTAATAATATTACTAGCATTGAGATATAGCTTTTTATTTTATCCAAGCAGAAGTGCTTACCAAGGTGAATATTTACTTTTAATTTTATGTAAGAAAGTGATGCGTGATTATTAAAAAAATTGTAACTTTGAGAAAAAACTGGGGCTTTAATCTGATCATTTTATGGAATGTATCATGACTGCAAAAGATAAGGTGAAAAGGCCATCTAAACTCATATTCTGCCTCTGGCTGAGGCTAATGGGAGCTCCCTAGGAAAAACTAATGAACATAGTGCAAACATACAGTAATTTTCTATGGGATACTCTCTCTGCATTTAAATAACAATGGTTCTGGGACTTCTTGAGTTGCTGTCTCATTTCTCCTGCAACCACAAGCTCACCATCTTAGGCAGCAGAACTACTCCCCAAAATATACAGACCCTATTGCCTATATAACTCATAGTATCTTTCACATAATTGCAATTATAAAAGAATACAAGCAAAATGTTACTCACTTGTATTTATCTTCTGAAGTGAAATGTGCTTTTCCAGCTGTCTACGGAGTTTCACCTCTGCTCCATATTTACCAGTAGTGCCATTGTCAGCCAAAATAAAATGAGAATGCATACTGTTGAGCACCGTCAACTTACTCATAGGATTGGACATTGTCTGGTATGGTCGAACCACCTGCGTTTTAGAGAAAGAGAAAAAAAAAGTACTAAACAGAAAAGACTCTCCAAATTAAAGCAACTACATGAAACAAACTGATAAAGTTATATAAAAGAAAAAAAAATTATCAAAATTGCTTGAAGTATTTTACTTGAGCACTGCTATCTTCTACGTGTAAAGTAAAAATAACCTTAGAACTCAAACCAAAGTGGCCACCTCTTGTAAACACTGATTTTAAATGGAGTTAACTCCAGCTGGAGGCCAATTACAAGTGGTGTCCCCCAGGGCTCAGTGCTGGGTCCAGCTCTGTTCAATGTCTTCATCAATGACCTGGATGAAGGCATTGAGTTCGGATGACACAAAGCTGGGTGGAAGTGTCGATCTGCTGGAGGGTAGGGAGGCTCTGCAAAGGGATCTGGACAGGCTGGACCGCTGGGCAGAGTCCAATGGCATGAGGTTTAACAAGGCCAAATGCTGGGTCCTGCACTTGGGGCACAACAAACCTGTGCAGTGCTACAGACTAGGAGAAGAATGGCTAGAAAGCTGCCCGGAGGAGAAGAACCAGGGGGTGTTGGTTGACAGCCGACTGAACATGAGCCAGCAGTGTGCCCAGGTGGCCAAGAAGGCCAATGGCATCTTGGCTTGTATCAGAAATGGCATAACCAGCAGGTTCAAAGAGGTTGTAGAGGGAAGGAAGCTGGCCTCTTCTCCCAGGTGATAGGTGACAGAACAAGGGGGAATGTCCTCAAGCTCCACCAGGGGAGGTTCAGGCTGGACATAAGAAAAAAATTTTTCACGGAAAGGGTCATTGGGCACTGGAACAGTCTGCCCAGGGAGGTGGTTGAATCACCATCCCTGGAGGTATTTAAAAGAGCGGTGGATGAGGTGCTGAGGGGAATGGTTTAGTGGTTGATAGGAATGGTTGGACTCGATGATCCTGTGGGTCTTTTCCAACCTAGTGATTCTGTGAAATAAAATCTAACTAAGACAGTTACAGACTTTTAGATTTTTAAACTGATACCTACCCCATCTCTCAACGTAAACAAGGCACTGGCTAGCAAGATCTGATCAAGAAGAATGCCTTCAGTTGCCTATTCTTTGTATGACTACAAACTACTATGCATGCAATTCTACTGACAGCTTGTGGTTTGTCCTCATGTGCCACAGCTCAAATCTTTATACTGGTGACAGCTTGATCTGCAGTTCTAATAAGCTGTGGCACCAAAGGTTCCACATATTGACTTAGTAATGCTGCTGCAGGTCAGATTAGAAAGCTACACTTCTGTTCTGTGTCTGATGTTTAGCTACAAGGCGAATCTTATTATTAATAAATTTTATAGATGTGAAAATGAGAATACAATTATTTTCAATTGAACTGTTCATAGCATGCACAGTTGAACAACTGAAATAGCTTTTTTTTTAATAATAAATTTCCCAGACCACATTGTCAGACTCTGTTCCTGATGAAAGCAGAAGCAAAATCTTCAGGAAGGTAAGAAAATCCCAAGCTTTGAGCCTGTTTCCTGGAGGTGAATATCCTTTCCACAATGCTCAGCAGATTTTCAATTTCTCACCCTTGCAGTTCCCATTCCTTTGGTCTTTTCAGTCCTTTACATTTCATAGGTAATTTAAAAGCTTAGGAAAACTTTGAATTTAATGCCTTCTCATCCTCTTTCTGTATTGAGAAGAGGGAATAAAGTCCCCTGGCATCTTCCTCTGCAGAGCTGATAGGAAGCATTTATGCTCAAGACAGCCCCTCTAAATATAAGCTAATGAATGTGACAGCAGCCATGCTGAGATGCAGTACACATGAACTGCATGGGCTGAGGGCACTCTGTCAATAGGTGAGGAGCTGGGCTACTCAGTGGTTGCTTTTGCACCTTGAGGTGGCAGCAAGTTTGATTCAAAAGCACTGTTGTACCCTGGCTACATTCCTTGTAGGAACATGCCGCTCAGCACAGGGGACAGCACTTAAAAGATCACTCAGGACAATTCATCACGGACAATGAACATATATGTGTCATGTGATCCAGTGCATGAGTCCGAGCAGTCTAGGTGCTCTGGACATGCTACCAACATGCCAGTCCCCAGCTTCACATCAGGCACGCTTCCCACCTTGTAGTTTGCAATGAAAGGACTGAATCTCTTCCCTTTAGGCATTTCCTACACTAATTATATCCTGCCTTGACCTATAAGGGGACTCTGGTACTTTGACACAGGATAAAAGTTACAGTGAAACAAACTTGTGAACTAACTTTTTACAGTTATTTATAATCTTTCTTCCTTCCAGCAATTCAACACATTCTCAACTTACTCTCTTCCTCCTTTCTGGAAGGATATGTACCAAAACCAAGTGAAAACTGGCAATGATCCAACAACAATGCAGTAATACACACTTACTAATTAAGTTGCCTGTGATTTGTAACTTTGTAATTATTCTGAAATCTGCAGAAAATAATTAAAGCAAAACATAATCTTTCTGACACTGTAAAAACAAAGAAGTATGAGAGACAGAAGGAAGCAGTCTCATGCTATAAGCTAACACTGTTATTTGGCCTACTGTGAGAGAATGAAAAAGAAACGTGTAGACCATCTTGATAGTGTGATGTACGTGTTGCCTGGAACATGCAGATAGAGCAGGTAATATGAACACTGTTTTTTCTGACATGACTCACTGAAATGTGTTTTAAAGACTGTGGTTTCAAGTGGTGAGTTCTGGCTACATACCTATCAAGCTTCACTGATTGTTTTTCATCTACATGAGTGGTATGGAGACACTAATTCTAAGGCAATGCTAATTCTTTAATGCACACTTTTTCTGGTTTGGATAACGTTTAGTAATCTCAGGGAGGTAGGTGGTACTCTGAAATGTAAGGGACTTGATAATGGCAGAGTACAGTCCTTTCTAATAAAGGATCTACTGATGGGAGTGGGCAGGACTTGGTGTGTTGACAAAAATAAGCCTTTCTCAGTTAGTTCAACTGTAATATATACTAAACAATTTCAGTTACTTTAAACTTTAAGCTTTCCTCATTAATTACGTTTCTGTAACTCCTGTTTATTTCCTTGATTTGTCTCAGAAATTAGACATTGGCCTCATCTGTATTCAGTGAATGAATGATTCCCGAGACTGTATGTCAGTCACAGAATCACAGAATCACAGAATAACCAGGTTGGAAGAGACCCACCGGATCACCGAGTCCAACCGTTCCTACCAAACACTAAACCATGTCCCTCAGCACCTCGTCCACCCGTGCCTTAAACACCTCCAGGGAAGGTGAATCAACCACCTCCCTGGGCAGCCTGTTCCAGTGCCCAATGACCCTTTCTGTGAAAAATTTTTTCCTAACGTCTAGCCTAAACCTCCCCTGGCAGAGCTTGAGGCCATTCCCTCTTGTCCTGTCCCCTGTCACTTGGGAGAACAGGCCAGCACCCTCCTCTCTACAACGTCCTTTCAGGTAGTTGTAGAGAGCAACGAGGTCACCCCTCAGCCTCCTCTTCTCCAGGCTAAACAACCCCAGCTCTCTCAGCCGCTCCTCATAAGGCCTGTTCTCCAGCCCTTTCACTAGCTTTGTTGCTCTTCTCTGGACTCTCTCCAGAGCCTCAACATCCTTCTTGTGGTGAGGGGCCCAGAACTGAACACAGGATTCGAGGAGCGGTCTCACCAGTGCCGAGTACAGAGGGAGGATAACCTCCCTGGACCTGCTGGTCACGCCGTTTCTGATACAAGCCAAGATGCCATTGGCCTTCTTGGCCACCTGGGCACACTGCTGGCTCATATTCAGTCGGCTGTCAACCAACACCCCCAGGTCCCTCTCCTCCAGGCAGCTTTCTAGACAGACTTCTCCCAGTCTGTAGCACTGCATAGGGTTGTTGTGCCCCAAGTGCAGGACCCGGCATTTGGCCTTGTTAAACCTCATGCCATTGGACTCTGCCCAGCGGTCCAGCCTGTTCAGATCCCTTTGCAGAGCCTCCCGACCCTCCAGCAGATCGACACTTCCACCCAGCTTAGTGTCGTCCGCAAACTTGCTAAGGGTGCAGTCCTGCTACTGAATTCCAGCATAATACTCATCTTTCTGAAACAGCATTAAGTTATGATATAATTGCATTGTTAACTACTAATAACTGCCTGATGATGCAGTACAACATTGGAAGATGCCTACCTTCCCTGAAGAAGTTTTCTAGTCTTTTATTGTCCTGGGATTTTGAGAAATAGCACCTGCTTGATGACAGGATTATTTCTAAGATCTCCATTATGACCCTGCCTTCTGGATGCCAGCTTGTAAACTTCCTCTCTATTCCACCACCCAAATCAATACTGAAAAAAAGCTGAAGATGTAATTGAGCAAATAGCACAAGGCTGTAATTTCTGCAGTGACTTCTTACTTCGGATTATAGTCATAAAATTCAGTAACTACACTAACAGAAAAGTTAGTTACTCTGAAACTCCAGTCTAATAAATAAGAAGCATTACCTAGAAACAGAGTGAAAAAGCTAGGCTTTATTTTTTTAACAAAAGAAACATCTAAGGATGTTCAGATTCAACGTGTGTTTAGTCCAATATGAATTTAATTTTATATAAAAGGGAAAACATTTGTGCCTTATTTTTACAATTTCACTTCTATAGGAGAGTAGTTATCAAGTACACCAATTTCTTGAGTTTTATTAAATTTTTTTTTCTGAATATTTGGAGCAGTACAAAAGAACAGCCATCTGTTATTAGTGAAGTCTGTAACGAGCATCTACAACTGGCAATGATTGTGCTTACAGCATTCGAGTTTTAGGAAGTAAAAAGATATAATTTATTCTGGAACATAGAGTGCTTGAAAGGGACTGATATGTATACATATATAATATATGCAAAATACATAACATACATGATCTGTAACAATATAGTATATATTTATAGATTATATATGTTATATGTTTTACAATAAGGACATCTTTAATATATAGATATAAATTTGCTATGAGAAAGTAATTTTCTTTCTGGTAACACCTTTTGCTTTTATGTAGCATGTTTATCTGTTTATGCACAAGTCTACAAAGTAGGCTTATATTTTGAGTTGTGTATTCTGCTGCACTAAATGAAAAAAGCTGATCACTATTGCTTCTGGTTAAAGCCTTTGCTAAAAATAAGCATTTTACTTTTTCCAAAATTTCTGCTGAGCTTCAGTTTTCCATGCTCTAGTTGTTGATCATAACCAAAAGATCAATGAAGTAATATAGGGAGAGAAATACACTATAAGTCAAAGCTATAACAGTACTCTAAGAGAGACAAATAAATCCCATGAAATTTGGAGACAATTTAGGATAATTTCTCCTTGTGACAACCTGCTGGATCCATGCATGGAAGGATTTTTTTAGCAGGCATAGAAGAGTGTTGTCATAGGTTTTGCAGCACAGAAGCTAAGTTTTAGTTTTGATTGGTTCAGTAAGAAAAAGTTTTGGGTTTTTTCTTCCTCAAAACATTAATTACTACAAAAACACACTATTTAAGTTGGAATGTAATATAGTACAGCATCTTGACTCATCAATGGCATATCACAGTAAGTTGGAAATGTCCTTTTCACTGAGCCACACACTAAAAGTATGTTTTGACTTCAGTCTCAAATAGTAGTACTTCTTTGTATTAAAAATGAAACTTACTTGAATGACTTCATTGAGGAAAAGTAAAGCATTAAAACTAGTGTTCTCTTTGTAATCCAAACACTGTTCCTACTGAGGTGACTAGGAATTACCCAAATGAGGCCTAAACAGACTCTGAAAGGAAAAGCGTGCATGTTACAAAGACTCACAAAGTGCATTCCTTTAAAAGGAAGAATGGCTCTTGCCTGCAGGCAGAAACTTGCTTATAATTCAAGTTTTCTACAAGACTGAGCAATTCACCTCACTTTCTCAGTTCTTCAATCACAAAATTGAAAATAAGTCAACTACCATTCCCTCATGCTCTTTGTTTTTAAATTAGAATCAAAGTGTGTTTAAGAGGGGTGCTATTTTCTGCTATATTGCTTTTAGAGCACTGGAGTAAGACAAGTCTCTTTAAGGATCTTTAAACATCGAGATACAACAACTAGCAAACAACACTAATATTTTGCTTAGCTTGTCCACTTGTCTTTATGGCTATGAGGAAAGCCCTTGGTATTCCCAAGAGCTGACTGATGTAGATGGGTTGGTAAATGTAACAAAACTCCTCAGCTATGACTTCAAGATCCATGCAGGCCACACAAGGCTGGGGCATCAGCAGAGGCACAACGCTGCTGAGCATGCCTGACTTTTCACGAAGCGCAGGGAGGCAAGATCCAGCAGGGCATATGCAATGGCAATAACCCCCCCTCTCCGTCCCTCTGCCCAAATCCCATGACTAAGACAATTTTCTGTACCTATCTTATGCTAGAAGGGTATGTTTCGACAATTCTTCAGTTGTGATTATAACTGAACTAGACATAGGGCATATAGGTGTAAAGCCACATTGGTGCCAGAGTTTGACAGGCTTTTTGTTATTGGTTGACTTTTCTTCAGCCCTGCATAATCCTCTGTGGCCTTTATTTCTTGCCTGATGATTATTCATTTTACATGCTTATGGTACTATTCATATTTCCCCTTTTCGGTTCATTTTACAGCATTCTCTTCTAATGAGCCAGTCAATAAACTTCGATTTTCAAAACCCTTCCTCATAAAACATTTCTAAAGAAACTGCACACATTGGATGAGAGGAAAAGTGCTTTGTGAGATTACTGACTGTGAAAAGCTGAGAGGAAAAGACGGGAAACATTAAGAAGAAAAAGTTAATTTTTGCAAAGACTGAGAGTTACGAAGGAGATTTAGTGACATAGATGGCCTGTCTCAAGCTGGGCTGTGTTCTGTTCCACAGACTTGTGAAAGGATTTGGGGTTAATAAGAGTGTGAAAAGCTTACAGAAATTTCAGTGGACCATGAAGAGTTAAATAAAGTCCTCATAAAACAGCCTGACAAAGCAATAAAATGGAAGAAAACACAGAATTGGTTAGATTAGAAAAGAACTTTAAGGTAATTTGAGTCCAACTGTAAAATTTAGTATTGGTAAGCATAAAGCAATACCATTACATGTGCATTAGAGATAGATAAAACCAGAAGAGCTTCAGCATTGCATCATGCCATTGATCAGTCATTTTATGAAAATATTAGGGGACAGGAGGTTTGGAAGAAAAGTTTCAATTTTGTCTGTCACAGATATATTTTGTAACTATTTTTGTCCTTGGTGATTACCCTGTAATTTTAATCCTAACGGTATAATTGTGACTACATTTATGTGAGACTTTATGCAAACTTATTTTCTTTACTGTTTTTTTAAATTTCTGTCCCTTTCTGTCTGATGATCAGACTAAGAATTGACCTGTTTCGATTTGCCAGAAAGTTTGGGGTTTTTTTTAATAAAAAGAATTAGCATACAACTTTTTGGTTTCCTGTTAAATTGTAAGGATATTTACAGGAAAACGTCTATTAAAGAAATCAGAAATCAAAGGAGGCTGTTCCAGCTGGCTGGAACAGCTGGGAAACCAACTTCTTTCTTCAAGTCTTTCTGTAAAACAGTGTTTCAGAGCCTCTTAACAGATGGTGACTAGTTGAGAACAGAGGTAGATAGCTTTCCAACAGGTGAAAATAACTAAGGGAGGAACAACAATGTTGCAAAATGCATGACTACTCTGATGTCTTTTCTTGACTTCTTTCTTACTGCAGTGCTTCAGAACTCCATGTGTAGTCAGTAAAGATTGCTTTTTTGAAATTGATGTATATATTACACTTCTTTAATAAGACACACTCTGTCTTTGTGATTAGCTATTTCTGCTTGTCACCTTTTGCACTGCCTATCAGAGGAGTCCATTAGCGACTCAGAATTACTGCTACAGAGTCCCATTCTGCATGCTTGTATATAATGGTAACTCTATTATACAAGCATTGTCGATATTAGAGATAAAACCCTGTGCTAATACAATTTCCCCTAATGGCTATACTTTAATAGTGAACAAAATGAATTCCAGTTGGATCAATTTCTTCATAGCAATTGTTAATCTTTCTGACCTAACTGATAATTGAATTTTCTTTCTCTCCCCAGCTTGCTCATGGATGAACATACAGAGAAGAACAGCTTAGAGTAATGTAGATAGGAAAAATGTTCATTGTGCCGAATGAAGACTACATTTCTTCTCCACTTAAAATTAGCCACTGATTCTCAGTGGCAGGTTGCTTGGGAATGAACCAGAGGTGAGGAATAAAACAAAGGCTCAGAAAAGCCACATGTAAGTAACCAGTGTAAGTAAATTATTCACATATTTAAAATTAGGGTGTTATTTTTTCTGAGTGAACTGTATAGGTTTAAAAGAGAAGAGTGATGTGCCCTTCAGAAGGTGACTTTGAGGTCTTTGAGGTCCAATACATTTATAAGACTCTTCACAATGGTACTAATAAAAATTTATAGGATGGAATATTTTATAAGGGAGACAGTCTGCAATTATTAATTTAACCAATGTATCATAGTACTGTTTCAAAATAAATCAGACTTCAAGCTTTTCAGTCATTGTTTCCTTGGGCACTTCTCAGGGTTCATAGTGTTCTATGTATGAAACTTTAATATATTTTCAAGAATAGCATTTAATGAAATATATTTATAATTTATTTTTAAAGATTGCATAGTGCAGGAATTTTTAAGGTTGCTATATCAAAACTGCTATCAACCATAATGGAAAACCTGTGTATATATTGATTTTTTTTTTTTTGCTGCAGACATTAATTCTGTGAGGGATTGTTAAGTGAGGGATGGAAAAGAAAGGGAAGATAAATGGAAGTGATATATGTCCATAAAGGGCTTACATCCTTGCCAATCAGGTCCTCTTGATTTTCCACAATCCCCCAGGGAGCTATACCGATGGTGCAGATCTTCCCTCGAGATTTCGAGGCATGATCTTTCAGTGCATCTCCAACATGCCGAATGACTCCTGGGAAAGAAACAGCATAAACCAGAAATTCATAATTATGTCCTTTTTGTCTATTATGGCAAAGTTTTAGTATAAAATTCTTTTTTTTTAGGAAAAGCCTGTGCATAACATTACAATCAAGTAAAGTTATGAATATATTTGTATTGTTTATTGTTATAGTAAATCTGTATGCCCTTTTTATGTGATCTAGTAAATATTAAATGAAGTCGAAGAAAAAAAATACACATCTGTAGAAATAAGAATGGAAACATTGACAGTTGACCGTAACTTGTTTATCTGCACTTGTGCTCACAAACGTATATGCATACAAGCATTTGTATCCTTCCCAAGCATGGAAAGACGATCAGGAGTTAAAACCCCTCTGCTACCCCCTACCTCCAAAAGCGGAGTTTGCACATAAATATTCCCTTCTTTCTGAATAAAGGATGGAAATATGAAAACATCTTTATACTGCTCTGTGGTGAGCTATTCTACCATTCTTTCCAAACAAACTCAGTCATCTGAGACAGCTTCCAGTAGAGTATTAGAATCACCCCTGGGGATCAGTGAGAAAACAGAAATTAGTACAGAGAGAATGACTGCTCACAGTTCTCTCCCAAGGGCTTTCTGATAACACTCCTTGTATGCTTTAGGCCAACTTTGTCAGTGTTCCAGTGGTATCTCTCTGCAGAGGATAGGTATCATTCCTCCTTTCATTTCATAAAATATTTTTTTTGCCTGTGTATTAATAACTATTTTTGTAATGTGGCTGCATTGCAGCAAACCTGTGGAGTTGCTGTGGATGTTATCTGTTACTCAGTTGCTGTGTTTGCTTTTTATTCAGATTCCACAATTTCAAGATGACTGGATTCGAATTACAATAGATGTGCTATTAGCTGTAGTTTTTCTGCACTGTGGATGAGCCATGAAAGAAAACCACCTACAACTTAATAAATCCTCCAAGTCCTGGAGCCTGATTTCCTTGCTGCTGTGGAAAAGATAAAAAATCTCCTGTACCTGAAATCAACTATGAATTAAGCTAAGATCACGCAACCCAAAAATTCAAAGCAGAAAATCTGTCCAGACTGCAAAAACTTTCTAGCAGAACTCTGACTTTTCCCTGACTGTCTTCTCCTTTCTGCCTCCTTCAGGAAGGGTAATTGGGAAGACATTGCCCAGCTTTTATTATCTGGGGAGCTATGTTTTACAGCTTATTCCCCAAACCTACATGCTGTCTCCCAGCAGAGCCAGGGCAGCTGCTATCTTGGGTCATTAGGAAACCCATATGGTATGTTACAGATGTTTTTAACTTTGAATAGAAATGGCAATGTTTTCACTTTTGCTGCAGGGAAAATAGAAAAAAAATAGGTCAAGCTTTCTACAAGAAAGGAAAAAGTGAAACTTGTTCACAATAAAGCTTTCCATCACATCCACAAGACAGAATCTTCTTTCCTTTCATACTCAGTTCATGTTATAAGATAAAATAGAGGTCTTTTCTGGATGAAAATGTTTTCTGTTTTATGTAAAAAGAGTCTGACTTCATTGGTTTCTGATTAGTAGTCTCGTCACGTAGCTTACTGTTGTTCTTATAAAGCCTTCACTAATATAATTGCCTCACAAGAGGTTTTATTTTCAACTCCCTAGTGTGCTTTTCATGCTTTAGAAAACCTTCAATTTCTTGGTAGCTACCAGGCTGGTAAGAACTAGGCATTTTCTTGTCTCCACATACAGCCAACATCAGTAAAATAAAACATTGAGTGGCTTCTTAATCTCATCAGTCCTGGTTTTCTTCTGTGATGAAATCTAGATGCCACTGTACTATCATGTCAATGTTGTTACCTGTGTTTACTCCTCCAGTGAATATCCATGCTCCAGTTGTCATAGCAGCCTTAATGAGGCCTTTTCCAAAGACTTGCTTGAGTTTTGGCTGAAGTTCAAAATTCTGAAGGCCCCCATGCACAGAGATGAGAAGCTTGGGGAGCTCAAGCTGCCACTCTTTGGTCATCAGATGCAGAAGAAGGTCAGGCTTTGTGTCAAATGACACACGTACATACTGCAGAAATACAGACAGTTGTAGAGAAAAAAAGATCAGTTATACTCACTGTATATATGATCTATGCTGAACAGATCACTGAAAAAGGCAGTCTTCATGACATAAGCACTTACTAATTGCAAACCTGATGATTTTTCAAAAGTTAGGGAACTAGGCAACTATGAATAATGGAGCACTTGCAGTTCACAGGCTGGATAATTTTCCTTTATTTAAGAAATTAAGTCATTAATTGTTTCAATATGCTTAGCAATGCTTCAAAGATAAATGTCTTTAATTTATGGATTCAAAAACTGGAGCAAAAATTTAAATGGTCTGCCAAAGATGACCAAGGCAGTCAGAGTCACAACTGTGCATTCATTTGTATTTTATTTACAAATTAACAAAAGCAAACTCTTGAAAGGTAGGAAATAACAGAAACAATCTCAGTTGTTAAAACATACATAAGTTTAAACTGAGTGAGACTACTAAACAGGTACTTTTCAGATGAATTTGATGCTAATTTCTGATGTACAGACTGACTAGTATGGGTTTGTGAATTTGCTTAACAATGTACAGGGCCCTAAAACTGCTTTGAAACATATTAACACACTTCCATTTCTTGGCTTTTCTGTGCTACATCTGCAGCATTTTGCCTCAGGGGAGATCATGCCCATCTCTGTGTGCTTGAAGATAACAACTTCCTTCAGAATTTCTACAGCACTACAGTGTCACACAAATACTTGTTTCTTCCTGACAAACCTTTCTCTCTTGGCTCTTTCTCCTGCTCTTTCTGTTGCTGATGTATGAAGGGTTTTGCAAATCCTGTGAGAGGGCAGGTGATAATTTTTGAATTCTAGATGCATTCTAGCAGAAATGGGCTGTAAGAGGATAGCTTTTTTCTACAGCTGGTAAGACCTGGAAGAATCTTCTTAATTGAACAAAAGAGTTCTACAAAGCCACTCATCTATGAAACTTCTGATTGAACCAGTGTGTGTAGGCATCTTTCAGGCATTGTTCCCCCAATGGGTTGTCAGCATGGCCCTCAGATACTGTAGCACACAGGCATCTTTGCTTTCTGCCAGAGGAATGTCTACTTCTAACATTTATTGTAACATGCCAGGTAGTATAGTATCCCACCTATATTATCTAATCACTTTGTCCCTTTTTAACATATCTAATTAGTATTTGTTAAGTCCAAGAAGAGCATAATGAGGCTCCCGTGATCCAAGAGGAGGTGGTCAGAGCCTTGTTAGCCCGACTGGACAGCCACAAGTCTATGGGGCCGGATGGGATCTACCCTAGGGTACTGAAGGAGCTGGCGGATGTGCTGGCCAAACCCCTTTCCATCATCTTCCAACAGTCCTGGAAGACTGGGGAAGTCCCACTGGACTGGAGGCTGGCTGATGTTGTGCCCATCTACAAAAAGGGCCGCAGGGAGGACCCAGGAAACTACAGGCCTGTCAGTCTGACCTCAGTGCCAGGGAAAGTCATGGAACAGCTGATCTTGAGTGCTATCATGAAGCACATGCAAGAGAACTGGGTGATCAGGCCCAGTCAACATGGGTTCACAAAAGGCAGGTCTTGTCAGACTAACCTGATCGCCTTCTATGACAAAGCGACTCGGCTGCTGGATGAGGGAAAGGCTGTGGATGTGGTTTTCCTGGACTTCAGTAAAGCCTTTGACACAGTTTCTCACAGCATTCTGCCTGAGAAAGTGTCAGCCTCTGGCCTGGACAGGCGCACACTCTCCTGGGTGGAAAACTGGTTGGATGGCCGGGCCCAGAGAGTGGTGGGAAATGGCGTTAAATCCAGCTGGAGGCCAGTTACAAGTGGGGTTCCCCAGGGCTCAGTGCTGGGTCCAGCCCTGTTCAATGTCTTTATCAATGACCTGGATGAAGGCATTGAGTGCACCCTTAGCAAGTTTGCAGATGACACTAAGCTGGGTGGAAGTGTCGATCTGCTGGAGGGTAGGGAGGCTCTGCAAAGGGATCTGAACAGGCTGGACCGCTGGGCAGAGTCCAATGGCATGAGGTTTAACAAGGCCAAATGCCGGGTCCTGCACTTGGGGCACAACAATCCTAAGCAGTGCTACAGACTAGGAGAAGTCTGTCTAGAAAGCTGCCTGGAGGAGAGGGACCTGGGGGTGTTGGTTGACAGCCGACTGAATATGAGCCAGCAGTGTGCCCAGGTGGCCAAGAAGGCCAATGGCATCTTGGCTTGTATCAGAAATGGCATGACCAGCAGGTCCAGGGAGGTTATTCTCCCTCTGTACTCGGCACTGGTGAGACCGCTCCTCGAATCCTGTGTTCAGTTCTGGGCCCCTCACCACACGAAGGATGTTGAGGCTCTGGAGTGAGTCCAGAGAAGAGCAACAAAGCTGGTGAGGGGGCTGGAGAGCAGGCCTTATAAGAAATGGCTGAGAGAGCTGGGGTTGTTTAGCCTGGAGAAGAGGAGGCTGAGGGGTGACCTCATTGCTTTCTACAACTACCTGAAAGGAGGTTGTAGAGAGGAGGGTGCTGGCCTCTTCTCCCAAGTGACAGGGGACAGGACAAGAGGGAATGGCCTCAAGCTCCGCCAGGGGAGGTTTAGGCTGGACGTTAGGAAAAAATTTTTCACAGAAAGGGTCATTGGGCACTGGAACAGGCTGCCCAGGGAGGTGGTTGATTCACCTTCCCTGGAGGTGTTTAAGGCACGGGTGGACGAGGTGCTGAGGGATATGGCTTAGTGTTTGATAGGAACGGTTGGACTCGATGATCCGGTGGGTCTCTTCCAACCTGGTTATTCTGTGATTCTGTGATTCTGTGATTCTTTCTTTGCCTTAAACATTCCGTCTGAAGGCTGGCCATTTGTGTCCTTGTTTTGTGGTGCTGGCAAGGGGCCGGGGGTGTCGGGGGGGAGGTACAGCAGCAGGTGCTCCCCAAAGATGGATCTTAGGATATGCCTGTGGCAACAGGTTCAATGGAGAGGAGGTGCAGGAGCATCAGCAATGCTCTCTGCAGCAGCCAGACAAATTCATAACTGCTAAGATACAAAGAACATAGAATATTCATGTCTAGCAAGAGCATAATGTACATTCAGGCTCTTATATAAATGAACTGCATCCTCAGTAAATACTCATTTTATTTTCTGTGTGGGAGCTGAGAAAATCTTGCATGGTACCTGATCCCTTTGACTGGATGGTGAAGTTAATTTTGATTAGGATTTGAGGGCTGTCAAACTTTAACACACCACAGGCATCGCAAGGATCCTTATTCTCTTTGCTCTGCCCTTAGGGTGTGCTGAAGTTGCAAAGGGCAATGCCTTGGCAGGCATTAATACATAGACAATAACTTTCAAGTTATCAAAACCTCTTACAGCAAAACTATGGAGGTCATGTTTTGGAATCACTAGTACTTTGCTCTGTTTTTTTGGTGAAGACAGACTGGGATTTTTAAGAAGATAATTAAAGTGAATTCTTATTCGTAATGGCCATACAAACTTGCTGAAAATAGAGACCACTGCATCATATGGGATGATATTAAGCTGAATGCACAAATGGCATCAGATATGTATTATCTAATGCAGCCAGTCACTTTTTTTTATTCTTTAGCATTGTTTTATACCCCACAAAATGTGATTTCACTATCCCTACCTTCATAAGCCTATGTATTACTTGGCAAAAATATTTTTATTTTTGTATCCACTAAGATCTCCTAACTTCAAGAAATATAAACCTATACAGTGAATCAAAAAGGTAGAAAGAATATTTTCTTACATTTATTTGAAATGTAGATATCTTCTATTAGAAACAGCTGCTTGTTCTTTACACTGTAAGCAAACACCCTCTATTTTTATGATAAGAATTAATTGAATTTTATAAAGAGGAAATGTAAGCAAAAATAAATGTGAATTTTTTCCATGTAAATTAAAATTTAAATAATCATAGAAAAGCTTTACTATTTTAGAAGTTTTTGGAGAAGTGTAGTGGCACCTAACATCATGATTTATCTGCTGTGCATAGGCATCAACTTTTATGATTGTCTGATTAATTCCTGCTCTTACAGAAGCCATTTTCAGTTTTGTATATCTGGAATTGCTCTTTTGCCAGTACTTAACATGTTAACCAGTAAGTACAAGAAAATTGTATTGTCATCACTTTCAAAGTATGCATTAAATTATGAATAAACATATGAATAAACATTTTTGTCCATATTAAAAATTCATTGCTTCAGTCTCATAGTAGAATAATTTGCCCTTTCTGTTTTTTGTTCAGAAACTTAAAAAGTATTTCTGCTGTTCCTGAATTCTTTCACTATAGTCTCTGTAAATCTAAATTAAACCATTGCTCTGTTACCTGGAAATACCTTATCTGGTGTTCCTGTCAGCTGTAGAAAGGATCAGTTTTAATGGTAATTGCTTTAATCCCTTCTTTATGAGTGGTGTATGGATAGCATGCAAGACTTCAGTTGATATGTATGAGCAAAACAGGCCAAGATAGGCTGCAGCAGTACAGCATTGGACCTCAAAACATAGGGACCAAACTGACTAACATCAGCATAATTGTGATATGACAAATCACTATTTTTCTATAAAAGGCAGTTCAAGAAGAATCTCCATCTTTTACTGGATGCAGGGGAAACAATAGTGAGAAAGGATGAGGATATGGCTGACCTACTTAATACCTTCTTTGCCTCTGTCTTTAATAGTAAGGTAAGATGTTCTCTGGGTACTCAGTGTCCTGAGCCAGAAGACAGGGAGGGAGAGCAGAACAAAGCTCCAATGATCCAGGAGGAAATGGTTAGAGACCTGCCTGGCCAATTATACAATCACAAGTCTATAGGTCTGGATGGAATCCACACAAGGATATTGAGGTAGCTGGTGGAAGTGCTCACCAAACCCCTCTCCATCATCTACCAGCAGTCCCGGCTGACTGCTTAAGTTCCACATGACTGGAGGGTGGCAAATATGCCCATTTACAAGACAGGTCAGAGGGAGGATCCAGGGAACTACAGGCCTGTCAGTCTGACCTCAGTGCTGGAAAGGGTCATGGAGAAGGTGATCTTGAGTGCTATCACACAGCACACACAAGACAACGAGGTGATCAGGCCCAGTCAGCATGAGTTTGTGAAAGGCAGCTGCTGCCAAACTAACCTGATCACTTTCTATAACAAGGTGACCTACTTAATGGACGAGGGAAAGGCTGTGTTTGTAGTGTACTTGGACTTCAGTAAATCTTTTGACACCATTTCTCACAGTATTCTGCTTGAGATGCTGGCTGCCACTGGCCTGAACAGGTGCATCCTCTGCTAGGTAAAAAACTGGCTGGCTGGCTGGGCCCAAAGAGTGGTGGTAAATGGAGTTCATAGAATCATAGAATAACCAGGTTGGAAGAGACCCACTGGATCATCGAGTCCAACCATTCCTATCAAACACTAAACCATGCCCCTTAGCACCTTGTCCACCCGTGCCTTAAACACCTCCGGGGAAGGTGAATCAACCACCTCCCTGGGCAGCCTCTGCCAGTGCCCAATGACCCTTTCTGTGAAAAATTTTTTCCTAATGTCCAGCCTGAATTTCCCCTGGTACAGCTTGAGGCCATTCCCTCTTGTCCTGTCCCCTGTCACTTGGGAGAAGAGGCCAGCACCCTCACCATCTACAACCTCCTTTCAGGCAGTTGTAGAGAGCAATGAGGTCACCCCTCAGCCTCCTCTTCTCCAGGCTAAACAACCCCAGCTCTCTCAGCCATTTCTTATAAGGCCTGTTCTCCAGCCCCTTTACCAGCTTTGTTGCTCTTCTCTGGACTCGCTCCAGAGCCTCAACATCCTTCTTGTGGTGAAGGGCCCAGAACTGAACACAGGATTCAAGGAGCGGTCTCACCAGTGCCGAGTACAGAGGGAGAATAACCTCCCTGGACCTGCTGGCCATGCAGTTTCTGAGTTAACTCCATCTGGAGGCCCAGTCACAAGTGATGTCCCCCAGGGCTTGGTGCTGTCCAGCTCTGTTCAGTGTCTTTATCAATGACCTCGTTGAGGGAATCAAATGCATCCTTAAAAGCTTGTGGATGACACTGTTTGTCGATCTGTTTGTGGGCAGGGAGGCTCTACAGAGAGATCTGAACAGGCTGGATCGATGGGCTGAGACAAACGGGATGAGGTTTAACAAGATCAAATGCAGAGTCCTGCACATGGGACACAACAACCCTGTGCAGTGCTACAGGCTTCAGGAAGAGAGGCTAGAAAGCTGCCTGGCAGAGAAGGACCTCGGGGTGTTGATTGACAGCCGACTGAACATGAGCCAGCAGTGTGCCCAGGTGGCCAAGAAGGCAAATAGTGTCTTGGCTTGTATCAGAAACAGTCTGGCCAGCAGGAACAGGGAAGAGAGAGTGCTCCTGTACCCGGCACTGGTGAGGCCACACCTCAAATACTGTGTCCAGTTTTGTGCCCCTCATTACAAGAAAGACATTGAGGTGCTGGAGTGTGTCCAGATAAGGTCAACGAAGATGGTGAAGGGGCTGGAGAACAAGTCTTACGAGGAGTGGTTGAGGGAACTGCTTAGCCTAGGGAAGGAGGGAAGCCTAGGAGGCTGAGGAAGGATCCTATCACTGTCCACCTGAAAGGAGGTTGTAGCGAGGTGGGTGTTGGTGTCTTCTCCCAAGTGATAGTGATAGGACAAGAACGAATGCCCTCAAATTGCACCAGGGGTGGTTCAGATTGGACACTGGAACAGGCTGCCCAGGGAGGTGGTTGAGTCACCATCCCTGGAGGTGTTTCAAAGACAGGTAGATGAACTGCTTAGGGACATGATTTAGTGGTGGACAGGTAAAGTGGGACTTGATGATCTCAAAGGTCTTTTCCAACCTAGAAATTCCATGATCATGTTCAAACTGTCATACCCATGTGATCCCTAAACTAGGACTGAAGTAGTCAGCAAGGGTACCATTTAATGTCAGGAGTTGTTTCGCTTTTTTATCAAGTGGTTTCCTAAAAAACAACTGCGCCCACCATCTGTCAAACAGCCAGATGCTTGCAAGTTGGACTCTAATGGCTCAGGGCAAAACTCAAAGTTCTTGAGTGGTAAAATTACTACTTTGTTACTCAAGCACAGCTGTACCATTGAAGTACATAGTGAATGATTGCAGATGAGAGTCTCAGTGAATAAAAAAGAAAGATTCAGAATTCTGCTGTATTTCTTCAAAGAAAATCTCTTCAGAGAAAATTCTGAGGTCTGCAGTATAATGTTGCTCCTTTGTGTCTCTTTGATTTACGCAGGTACTGGGTAGCTATTTCACACACGTCAAATGAAATTCCATCACTACACTACACTTCTTCAAGCTAAAGACTTGTTTACCTCAAAGTTTCATCTTCAGACTAAAACGAGGCCTGATGTAATTATCACTGAATTCAACAGCAAAACTTTCACTTACACTGAAACTGGACTGGTTCCTTAGAAGTTAATATTATTCTTAACATCTTAAGGCCTCATCCAAGTAGTCAGTGCAAGGACCCCTGTTGATATAAATGGGCTCTAGATGGATGCTTTTCTGTGTTATTTCCCCTTTGTCTTCATATAGGACATCATCTTTTAAATTCAATAACTGCTCTTAAGTATTAATTTGCTATAAGAAAAAAATGTTTGCTGCCTTTTTCATGGTCTATGCAAGTTATGGGATTATCTCTTCTCTTTCTCTCTAAAGCCCTGATGACTTTTAAGATCCTTTTTACATAGTTTAGATAAAACTCAATATAACAATAAAAGCACAAATATACCTTATCATGTGGCTGTTACCCAAATATCCTTAATAAAGTATCATGTTTTGAGGACCTACCTGTCAAGAAGTCTAAAAAACTGTTTACGTTCATTGGAATTCTACAGACGTTCTTTCATGTTTCTATTCACCATAAGAAAGGCTAAGCTTCTAAAACTGAAACAAACTCCATTTCTACAAATGCGTGTTAGCTTTACATTGTGCAAATTGTATCACTGGAATGCATTCAATTAAGAAGGACATATTTATCTCACTAAAGCGTTTCAAACAGCCAGCTTCCACCTAACTTCCACCTAGCAGATAAACCACAATCAAAGAAATTTCACTTCCGTGAAGAGTCGTCCTTCAAAAAAGTTTGATCAGGAATTCAGGCACATCAATTAATGAAAGACTGTTAAGGGGTTTTTTATATGCAGAAAAGAAAACAGTTTAGTCACAAGTTCAGTGCAAAATGCATTACAGCAATACTGTCTTAATTGGTCCAATAACAAACAGAATCTATTTTGAAACTCTTCAGAATATTGTTCGTAATTGAATGGAATCCTTAGCCTTAGTTGGTTAATTGCTTTCAGAATTATATATATAGTTAGATGAACTCATCCACGTTTTTTTTCTTAAACAACTAAGAGGCAACTGATACGAGCAGATAAAATTTTATTCTTTTTCCTATCTTTTTCTAAGTCCACTGATTTATTGCAAAAGCTGTTAATAAAATTTATGTCTCAACATCCCTCTCAGATCTTCTTTTTACAGCTGCCAAAATTGAAAATCTGCTGTAAAAACAATATAAGAGTGAGGAATAAAACTGTCGAATGTGTTTCTTAAACATGAATGGTATGACCTACTTGTAAAGAAAATATGGGATTCATACAGATCTAAACACCACTGTGTTGTTTTTAGATTAGTGTTGTTAGCAGGATCATCTGTAGCTACATGAAGGCAGAAAGAAAGGCCTCTTTAGTAACAGATCTTGTTAACCAATGTTATCTAATCTTGGCTATACATTTCTATATAATCTGCTGCACTCTTAGCTGTTAACATTATTGATTTAAGCAGCTTAGTGCAGTCCCACTGAAGATACTTTAACAACTTAATGGTATTAGCAAAATTCATGCTGTCTGGGAATTTTTGTTCTATATAGCTATGGAAATGAAATTAACAGCACAGTCAGGTCTATTTGCAATATGTAAACCAACACTGTCTTTCCTATTTTGTTTGAAATCCATGTGTCGTGTTCTAATGTGAGTGTAATTTCAATTTTCACAGCTAAAGATGCCTCTGTTAATTGTCTGGTAGCAATTAATATAGTATTTTATCATTGCACTGTAGCCTGCAAAAACACATGCAAAGTACACATATATTTACTATCAAATTGGTTTATTTGTTATTAAAAACTAACTCTGTTACTTCCAGTCAAAGAAATTGCTATCTACCAATCTTATATGCACTAGTTTGTTCCGCTGATTAACTACCAGTTTTCCAATTATAAATCTAAGGTTACATTTCCATTAATAAATCCCATTTCATTCCTTGTAGCCTGATTCAGAAAAAATTACTGATTTTGCTCTTAGCACAGACCAAGATAATACTGAACTTTCATTGTTTAATAATTTTCATGTGTGTATGTCCGTTTTAGGAAATAAAGCAAGGAACAGGCAATGAATTTTATGCCCAATTACTCCCCTGAGCCTTTCCTTGATGTTGGTAAGTTTGCTAAATGTTGCTGCTTTATAGGGTCATTCTATTAGCTAATAGGCACAATCTTAACCTATCATGACAGTAAGCAAAAATCAGCTTGTATGCTCTAGAGATATTTGTTATCTAGTGGCTAGAAAATAACCAGGTAGCCTATTTTTAGAAAAGAACTAATTTCACTGATCATACAGTCTCCTTTTTGCCTCTCTCGCCCTGGCCCTGTTGATGTTACAGCTTCTTTGATTTTTTGGATTTGAAAATATATTGTCTGAACAATAATGTTTCTGAAGATTATTTTACACTTCATCATTTCTCCCAGTCTTATTTTTCAGGACTATGACTAGATGGCAGATGCAACTATCTTCCTGATTCTAATACTGTCAAAATAAATTCAGAGTCTTTCCAGCAATAAATGTTTTGCCTGTAATTCATCCCTATGTTTTAACTTGCTACTTAGGTCTCACAGATTTTTAACTTCTATTTGTCTTCTTTTTTTTTTTTTTTCTCTAAATTCTTCATGGTTTCATTCCTGACTGCACTCTTTAATAGGATTTTTCTTTCCTTCATGTTGACTTTCAATTTTATCTCCACAGTTTCACTTCAAGTATATTTCTTTGAGCATATAGCATATATCTTAGAGCGTCTCCTGTTCTCTTACAGCACAGTGCTTGGGCACCAGAACCCCAACAAAGACCAGAAATCCTCTAGGGAAATTGGTATCAACAACTTTCCTAATCCTTTCATCATTTATTGGCTGCCCAAGACTACTTTAGTCTGAGGAGGGCAGTTTATTGCTTAATAGCAATCTTCAAGGACATCACTCAAAAACTTCTAGTGATTAGAACCCTTTCTCACAGAGACAGATTTAACAGAAAGTATCCATATATGGTTAATAACATGAAAGTTAATGGTATCTCTGAATCTTTCTCAGTTATGGTGAAAAGAATTCTGTTTTGTTCCCACTCCTTTTGAAGATACCAACAACACTGTTTTGTTTATTTCAGTGTTGAGGGAGGTGTCAATTTATTCACACTAAACAAATGTTATTTACTGAATCACAGTCTCTAGAAATGGCCTTGAAAACTTTTAGGTGATTGGTTACGAACTGAACATAAGGTGTCTGTGGTATTCTCAGAGAAATTACTTAAATTTCTATCTGTTTCCTGGTGCAATGTTCTTCTAGTTTCTATCAAAAGAAGCCATCCATCTGGGTGAACAGAACCATCCACTCATGTAATTATTCCACCCCCAGCGCCTATGTATGCACCTGGGAAAAATATCTGGCTCTTGCCAGGACAGTACCTAAGCGCTCCATTGTCTCTAATCCATCTAGTACCATGACAAATAAGAGAGACCTGTCAAGAATTCAGGCAAAGATGGTACAGGGTTGCTGGGCAGGTTATTCTGCAGACCATCCAGAGGTTCTGCTTCTGCCCTCACTGCTGCCCAAAGCAGTGTCTTGTTCATGATGTGCTAGATGCACACTCATCTTTCACTCTCAGAGTCCTAGGTTCTGCCATTTAGATAAAGCCAGAATGATTCTTCCTTTCACGTATGCCACATAGAAGTAATACGTGCATGGATTAGTGTCAGTGCTGGAAACATCTCTTCAACTTAGCTGGGTGATTCTTTCTGGTTAATATACTTTGGTATTGCTCCATAGCATTGGAGTATGATTAAGTGACTTGCTAAAGGAAATCTGTGGCAGAATAGAGGCTTCTGAGTTCCTAGCTTAGACACTTACTGGGCCTCTTATTTCACTGAAAGATGAACCAGTAATTCTAATTGGTCTATCCTCTCATGCACGTCTGGAGAACTATTAAAAGAAATTTGATGTATTTCAAACTTGCCAGGCTTGCAGACATACCAAGCAATGAGAAATCATAGCTGAATTCTAAAGTTACTCAGAAAAAGGATAGTTAGCCACTGGAAAACAATCAAGACAGCAGCATGTCTTCAGTCTTCATAAAGGTAACCCTTCTTATGGTGCACTCCAGCTTCTAAAGTTAATTCTCTTCATCAGTTCTTTGGCACATGATACACAAAAATACATGGTCCTACACTAAATAACACTTTAATATATAGTTAAAAAAGAATGCTGTTTAATGCCTTTTTTGAACTAGCAGCATTATTTATATAAGAGAAAAGATTACCATGGCTTTATTGGAGTGGCCTCCTCCTTGGAACTCAATGGTTCCAAAAGCATCTGTCGGGCTGAGCTGTGTGTGTTTGCTGATGGACCACTTCTCCGACTGGATGTCATTGCGAGTAAGTCTGCTTTCATTTTTCTCATTCTGAATAATGGAGATGCTTGGAGTAAGTCCAACATGTTGACCTATTAGACGCCCACAGCAACATCTATGACATTAACCAAACAGAAAACTTGAGTCATGTGCATGTATAAACTGAAGAGAGAAACAGACTGTGTTAACTGACCTACAAATCTTCAAAGTATGTACAAGATGAAGTTAAAGACTATTCTCTACTGTCTTCAGATGACATCAAGCCAAATAATCAGTTTTTGCATGGACTAGCACATATTTTATATTGATAGTTCACAGTAATTGTTTTCTTTCGACAGCATTGTGTGTCATGCATCCAATTTAGGTAAATATTCATGGTACTGAATACTGAAGAAGATAATGAAAGTAAGATAAGAAGAAGATTATGAAATTAAACATAGATTCTGATCCACTTTTATTTTTTTGATGAAATAAGTTCTGAAGTGTAAACAAATAGTGCCCACAGAAATCCTCCAGATATAATTCAACCACCTTCTGATCAAATAAGTCTTTACAAACTATAACCATATACATACACATGCAGACATATATAGAGACAGTTACTTATAACTGACTTCCATTTTTCATACAAGTAGCATGCAATTACCTATGGGGGTCTTTCGTGCTGGGTATGATATGAACACATTCTCTCTTGTAAAACGCTCTTTCTATCCATGATTTCTGTGCCTGAAAAGGAGATGGGAAATACCATGAGCTCTGTTAGCTTTTTAAACACAACTCTTAGTACAACTGAAGAGAAACTTAAAACATTAATGAAACCATCACTGACTTTGCAAATACACAGTGCACATTCTGCACACAGCAAATATTTTCTGTTAAAACTCTGGTTCCCTTCTAGAGCTAGGCACCCAACAGAAGCTCATAAGATTGTTTTCATATTCACTAGCCAGATGATTTTGATGCTGTCATCTATATCCTCATAGCAAGAATCACCAAAGAAGACATGATTCAAACTGTATCTCTTCCTGCATGGAAGAGAAAAGGCTTACCTACTCACTAAAAAACATTTTAAAAATATCTATATATACTTTAGTGATAGAACTAAGTCAGTTCTAATAAAAAAAAATCACAGAAACTAGAAAATAAATATCTCCCAGTAAAACTTACACCACCGTGATTCCAATGCAATTTTTAATACAAATATTGAAGTGCTGTTTAACACGGAGCAAGAAAATGCAGTTTCATATATGGACATCTTAAGAAAAAGAAAAAAAGGGAAGATCTGTTTCTGAAATGAAACACAAAAATCTTTGATACATGAAGAGTCAGATAACCAGCCGATGTAACCTCTAAACCAGACTGAGTTCAATGACGCTACACCTGTTCATAATACCCAAGATCTTCCCCCTATATATTTGCAGGAAAGCAAGTGATTTCCCACATCATAGTCATAGGTTTCAGATATACAAGAGATCTTTTTAAAGAGAAAGATAGATGTGTAGGTCAAAACAACAAATAAGAGACTTCCAAACTTATGAAATAATTTCAATTATCTAGACAGTCCTCTTTTCACATAATATGAATTTAGGCAAGTTCTCTAAAAGAGTCTCCCAGACAGAATTCAATTAGTTCATTTAATAAGGAGATGAGTTGAAATTTTCCTTTAAATATTCAATGTCAAACAAATATATTTTATAAAATGTATATATTTTATTTGCACAGCAAATTTATTTGCACAGCATAAACAGAACTATAATCTATGAACTATGACAAAGTTATCTGAAAGTTAAGTAATATGAAATGAGCTTTAGATAAATTAAAGGCAATATGAACACCTCGCTTCTATAAAAAGAGAACACATGAAATTGCCTGTATAACATTACCTAACACGTCACTTTTTACAATGTACAGTTAGGTAGTAACCTATCTAAGTATAACTGTTACTAACAAATGTTACCTTACTATCCAATATTGCTTAACTAATGCTACCTGTTTGTCAACTCAATCTGCATTCTGATTTCCATGTTTACAACCATAAACCTGTGTTTTGGGGAATGTGAAAATTTTTGTGAATGTGGAAATTTCTTGGGCTCAATGAATGTCACTACTAAGAACTTCTAGCTACATTCATTGCTTATCACTCTCAGCACACAAAAAGCAATTATTTTGCCTTTTTCACAGACAATAATCCCTTATTAGATCTAGTAGTCGCTCATGTTACATAGCAATATTTTGTCTTTGATCTACTTCCATTTTTATTACAAAAAATTGCTAGACTTCATATTCTGCAGGATCATAACATGACTTTTAAAGTCAGGAAAAAGGAAAAGTCTGTTAAAAACATTAACTAGAACGGTGCTTGGTTGTTTTTCCTTCCTGTAGCAAAGAGAAAGTTAATATATTATAGAATGTGGAGCAAGGTTTGTTTCATGTTTAAGTAAACGACAGTTACATAGAAATTCTGAAAAAACTAAAGAAATTTTACTTTGCATAGGAGAGATTACTTCGAAGTTCTAGATTATTATAACTTCTAAATGCTTACAAGCCTATGATGAGGGCAATAGTAGTAATCATCATAATCATCATCTTGTATGCTACACAGTCAAATCATCTTAGAAGTCCAGCGCATCACTGAGTAATTTCTAAAGTTAGTAGTCTTTTCGGCAAAGACTTCCTATAAACTAATTTTCAAGAACTGTGAAGGCACCCAGAGTGAACTTTATGAACGTTATTTGACCTGCTCACTGCAGGTCATCTGAAGATAAACTACGTGGGGAAACAGGGTTTTCCATTTTGTGTTGCAGAGAAAGAAAGGAACTTAAAATTATAATTCAAGTATCGCAATGCTAACATTTGAAAACACGTACTTTACTGTATGGAACACACATTCTTGAAATTTCTCCCCTTCAAGCTTCAAGAGTGCACAAGCTTTCTATCCTGCCTTAAGAAGACATACATTGATAAGTAACTGCAGATTTATGAATCACATTTGTTGTGTGTGTGTATATATATATATACATACTGTAACTTTTTGACAAAATGAAACACTTATACAATACCGCTAGTTTAATCTTCATGTTTGTTTGCTTTAACACTAACTATATGTAAATATCCTTTATCTTCTCTAGAAAGCATGAAAAGTTTTATAAGCCAAATGTTCTTCCTGGCATCCAAGATAAATTCCTACTACACAGCTTACATAGCATATGATTATAATCCATGTTACCAAAACTCATTAAAAATATCCTTTATTAAATTTAATTAATTTTGCATACTTTTCTGCAAACAGTTGAGCTTAGTGAATTTACTTACTACATGGATATAATGTGTCTTTTCTAAAGATGGCCACTAATTAGATTTCTCCAAGCCTCAAATCCAATACAAAAAGGTGTCATAAGAGGTACTTCACTGAAAATGTTTTTCTTTAGATATATAAGCAGGCTTTCACAAACCAAGAAACTGACATTTAAATTTTTCTTCCTACTGTTTTTCATAATGCCTTTGAAATATGAAAAAAATCCAGCTGTGTTAAATGTAATAATTTTAATTTTCGTCATACATCTTCAAATGTATTATTGCAAAAATAATACTCTGATTTTAGTTTTTTATTCATACCAGGAAAAAAAGACTTTCCAACTTTTAGCTCTCAGACAATTTACTATCCTACCCAACAGTCATAATGCCAATATACAAAATTTACTTATTTGATGATTCCTTATCCTTTCAAACTAAAAAGAAAGTATCTGTTTTCACTGCCCCATATTACTTATCTTTCTGTAAAAGAGATCAATGGCAAAACCAGGATTCAGAGTCATAATATATTATGTTACTCACTGTAGAGTCTTCATAACAAAATTAGGAATTCAACACATTCGTAACAAAAGAGACTGCAGTAAACTCTTGTTTATAGTGTGAATTAATATAGCAGTAAAAAGTTTAGAAAAGTTTAGCTAAGTATTTTCAGGACGTGTAGAACAAGAAGCTTAACTTGTCTTTCTCTTATTTCACAAACTCTACTTCACTGTTAATGTATAAGACAAATTAAATTCTATAGCAACGTAGCCTACTCATAGCTTCGATCTCTAGGTTAAGTCTCTCTTTTTTAACCTAGCCGCAAAATCCCACAAAGAGCATTTTTTTTCTCCTTCTTTACCTGATCACCGAAATTGGCACTTATATCTGTCCCGGAGTAAACTCTGCTGTCCACATTTGCCTGCTGCTGGTCATCACTACTAATACATTTGTGACTGCCCCTTGAACAAGGCGCTCAGTCCATCCACAATGAAGAGAAGTGAGAACAAGTGAAGCCCTTGCACTCATTAGATGCTTCAATGTGTTGCTGGAGTATTAGACTTGTTAAGAATTCTGCAGACACTCACCCGCAGCCCCAGGACACTGCTTGGTTTGAACACCTAATCTTACACTAAAAGAAAACGAAATCTTCTGAGAGCTTGGATGTAATGGGCACAAGCCTTGATGGGCTTTTTTCCCCTCTCTTCTTTCGCTCTTAGAAAGTAAGCTTGCGAATGTGTGATAAGGTGCTCTGAGTTCTTAAGTTCAACACAGGAAAACAAATCCTTCAAAAGAAGCAGTGTACTAAGCTAGAAAGAACCTAAAACCACAAGAGAGATTGTTAATCTTTGAAGAATGAAACCAGTGTGTTTATTGGCTAACTGTGAGAAATCCATACACAGTTGAAACATATTGCAATTAGTCAACAATGGCATTTTTCCAAAGAAGCTGTGGTTTGTCATTTTCTCACCAGAGTCGATGTGCTGTAGTGAATGCAGTTTTTCAGAAAATCATAAACACAAATCTTTGTCTTTCAGAGACAAGTAACAGCACTGTTTTCAGCTTAACTAAAAGTTAGCAACTTAAAACACAACTTTAATGTTTACAAATTTGAGGACTTCTTTACCCTCTTGACATCAACACTGAAGAAAATCCTCACCATATGAACAGCATTTAGCTTTTTTTTTTAGTAAATAGCAATTATATGTGTTCAATTACTTACTTCAAGAGTTTTGAAAACACAAAATATTTCCACTGACACCTCTCAACTCCCAAGTATGGATTAATTCCTCTCTACTCACATGTATGCATACACACTCTCCTTTTCCTTTTTGTAAGGCTGTATCTAGTGCATGGAAAACATTCTGTCTACTCTTGGCAATGATGGATACACAGGTACTAAAATATTCTGCATGAGCATTAGCTCTGATGGGCTCAGGATGTGCAAGGCTCGGCATATGCATCAACTTCTGAGCGTGTTACACCATCATACACCTTGAGAAGCTTCTGCTAGACTGGCTAATCTATGCGATGTTTTTCCTCTCTTAGTTACCTGAGCTTTTAACGTAAAATATATACATGTACTTTGCATGCAATGTATATATGAAGTATGAACATACACACACTATGTATGCATCTACATACACAGTCTGTTGCTGCAAAGCTACAACCTGTGAGATTTCTTTACCACACAGTTCAGAGCAACAGAGACCATGTGCAGATCTTATCACATGTCTTTAGCACAGGATCAGACCAAAGATGGTCTGTGAAGAACAGCAAAGGTAGAAGAAGTTGCAGCATTGAGAAAACATGCCTGAGGGATGTGATGCCATCCAGACGGACCTGGGCAGGATTGAGAAGTGGGCCTGTGTGAACCTCATGAGATCAAGTGCAAGTTCCTGCAACTGGGTTGAGGCAAGCCTCATATCAGTGCAGGCTGGAGGATCAAGGGATTGAGAGCAGCACGGCTGAAAAGGACTTGGGGAAACTGGTGGATTAACAGCCAGACATGAGCCAGAAATGTCCACTCGGAGCCCAGAAAGCTAACAGTATCCTGGGCTGCAGCAAGAAAAGTAGGACCAGCAGGTCAAGGAAAGTGATTCTGTCCCTCTACTCTGCTCTGGTGGGACCCCATCTGGAGTGCTGTCTACAGCTCTGGAGCCCTCAGCATGAAAAAGACATGGACCTATTGGAGATAGTTCAAAGGTGGGCCACAAAGAAGAAGAAAAGCTGAGAGTTGTGGTTGTTCAGCCTGGAGAAAAGAAGTCTCTGGAGACATCTTACTGCAGCCTTTCAGTACTTAAAAGAGGCCTACAGGAATGGTAAGGACAAACATTTCAACATGTCCTGTTAAAACAGGGCAAGAGGTGACGCTTTTAATCTAGAAGAGGGTAGATTTAGACTAGATATAAGGAAGAAATTTTTTACAATGAAGACAGTGAAACACTGGAACAAATTGCCCAGAGAGATAGTAAATGCCCTGTCCCTCAAAACATTCAAGGTCAGGTTGGACAGTCTCTGAGCAACCTAACCGAGTAGAGGTTGTCCTTGCTCACTGCAGAGGGGGACTGGATGAGAAGACCTTTAAAGGACCCTTCCAGATCAGACCATTCTATGATTCTAAACAGTTCAGTCAGGCAAAGAATATGACTGGGGAGTCAGCAGCAAAATATTGCATATATTTTAACACAAGGGAATTTGGTTTCGTTGAGAGGATGGAGAAAGAGAGGGGGGAGATTTATATAACTCAAGTAAAGATTGAAATCTGACTTAGAAGTGAAACTTCAATACTTGGACTCGATGAGTTTTCTGGAGATTTTTCCTAGATTCAGGTTTCAGATTGCGAAGCTTGGGCAGAATCCACACCTTTCATCTTAAGAAATCAACACAAGCACAGTGGTTTAACTCATTTGCATATGTTACCTGGTGGCACTGGGAAGCATGTTTTATAGATAGGTACTTAAGTCAGTATTGGCATGTGCCAATGATGCTACAGGGATCAGTGAATTTAAAGATGTGTATTTAAAGATGTGTTAATATTATGATTCTCTGGAAGTGAAACTACCGGTGCCAATAGATACTCCTATATTTTGAGGAGTAATAGAGAAACAGGCAATAAACAGAGACAGCTATTTCTTTCAATATGGTGCAACTGCAAAATAGTGCTTTCAGAGAGGCGGATGCTGCACATTTAGTGCTACAATTGTACACATTATTTACATTTTCAATCCAGTTCACTGTTAATGAAACAAAGTATTAAACAGCAGTTAGCAATGAGCTCAGTACTGACTCCTCATAAAAGAGAAGAGCAAATATTAAACATTAATCAAGAATAGAAAGTTTCAGAACAGTAGATTCTGGCAGATTTGACGTACTACGTAGCTGCTGACCTCTGAAGTAACATTTTTTTAAAAAAAGAGGACCAAGATTGACAATTTTAGAAACCTACAATTTCAGCGGCAGACCAGAACCAAAGGCAGTTCTAAACTTCTGCTTCCCAACTTTTTTTATCCATAAGAAGTAATGAAGTTATAAGATAGGTTTCCTTGGGGCAAGAGAGGTATTATTAAAAGCCTTTCTTAGCCTTGCAGTGGGCAGAGCAGCTACACAGGTAATTGAGTATTACTGAAGTAAATTACAGATAGGATTCGCAGAACTATCTGGTGACTGGACTCCATCAGTGCTATTGCAAGCTGATGTGATTAGCATTCCTTAATCAACTGGGCATTTTTGCAAATCCCACTGTTTCTGAGTAAAGAGCATGTATCTGCAAACATTTCTACTCTTCCTTTCAATGCTGCCCAACTATAAGCACTTCTATGACTTGCACTAGGAATTGACCTCTGGACATTAAGATACAAAGTGTTTAATTTTCTAACAGAAATTTTAGTTTTATTATTTTCATTTATTACTAGTAGCATCTTAGAGGCTGTCCATCAGGCCTTTACCCACTGGAGTTGTTCTTCCATATCTTTTTTTCTCTTCTTCTAATTGATTTCTCAATTATTTTATCATCAGAGTTGTTCCAAGAACAATGCTGAACTGTCTTGAAACTCAAGCTATATTCAGTACAGAGTAGGAAGGTGTAGAATGCAGTTATTTATTACTATAGTACATTACAGAATTTATGTGTTAGTGTTGTGTTTACTAGATGTATTTGTTGTTTACCAGATGTATTTGTATTTATGCTTTACATAATTTTAATATTATTTCAGAGAGGCAGTGAACGGTCAATTCCCATCCATCCTTTTCATACCAGACATGGTTTTCAAGTTACATTCTTAATTATTCCACTTCTACCAGATTAACAATTTACCGAATTATTTCCTTACAAAACCTTTTACAGTCAGTTTTATCCTTCCTTCTGGGAGGAACCAGAACTGTGCACCTAAGGTCAACTACAGATTGGCAATGTGGAAAGCAGATATTCACTGTTTTGCTATCTATTCCTTTCCTAATAATTCCTACTAAAAAATTCATTCAGGGTTTTTCAATCACCACTACTAAGTACTGTGCTACTGCGCTAACAGAAGTATTTAGCATAACCACAATATTTCACTCCAGTGCAGTAAAGAATTTGTAATACTAGTTGTAAATAACTGATATAGAAATCAAACTGTTTTGCTCAAAATCTGACTGAACAGCAATATAACTATATGAAGTTCTAATTTACGTCAAATGTAGCTTAAATCATAATGAAACATGGTAGTACAGATGTCTGTAGATGCACATATGTAGAATATGCAAGAACTTTTCTGCCATTCAGCATTGGCAGATTATTTAGCTTTTAAACCAGTAAACTTTTTTTGGGTTTTGTTTTTTTCCTTCTAAAAAAAGCATAGCATTATTCCTAACGCCCCAAATTAAGGAAAGAAGATAGCCTTCACATTATGACAGACTGACAGATGTCATTACTCTCTAATAAAAATACATGAGGTTAAAACGCACATGTAGGAGTTTTGCACTGAATGTAATTTTGGTCGATCTATTCAACTTCTAATTCTTCATTCTACCCCACAAATGTATGACAACTGTAACATTGTCTACTCTTTCATTACAATGATGTGTTTTTTCTAGCCACTGTGTGGGTGCTGAGCTGATGAAGCAATTAAAATTAAATTATATATGATTGTATTAAAAGGCCTGAAGGAATCAGGATGCCAGATGTTTCCCAAACCTGAACATTCAAAGAGATAATTACACACCATTGTTCACATTTCACCTTGTTTCTCTCAAGCCCCCTGCACTGTGCAGCACCACAGGCATCCTTTGCTGGAATGCCTTGGTTGAGGTCCTCGTTTCACCACCCTCTAGCCTTCATCCACTGTTTTGGAGAAATGGAATAAGAGACAAACCAGTTATAAGAGACAAGACAACATTGCTGATCATCTTGTTTGTCTCCTTCCTCTTCTGCTGAACCAAACTCATCATTTTCTCAGATGCAAAAGAAAGGAAGCTTCCCTTATCTGAAGGGGAAAATTCAGGCTGCCCACTGAAATACCCCAAAGGCATAACATCAGACGATGTTTCTTTTGGGCAGGACAACATACTTTTCCTTCCCTACACCATTCTATGCTTCTTCAACATTTTCTCACTTCTTTTTCTCTGCAGACTCCTTGTATCTGGGTATCTCATATGGGTCATCAATCTGTCTGAAAACATGTGCATTCACCAAACTAAGGGTAAGGATGATGCTGTCTCTTCTGCATTGTCCTGTTGATAACACCACAATGGACAAAATTTTCCCCTTTTCTGTTTCGCTTGGCACAGCATGAGGGAGTAACAGTCAAGCCAGTTCCCTCCACAAATGGTTTAACCAAATACGCACAGGACAAAAAACTCGAAGGAGAAGAACCTCTCACCGTGACAGCCCAGTCCAGTGTAACTGTCACAGTTCTAAGGTTTTCTGTGTCACAATGGGTAATCCTGAAGGCTGTTTTTTTGTTGACATTTTGGAACTATGTAATTTTTAATTATAGGAGCCCTTTGTATTCAGACCTGGTAACTTCAATTGTATGATAGGGAATGGACTGCGCTTTCTTCCACAGATAATCATACTGTCCAACTTGCATATATTGAAGTGAAACATGTTATGATTTCTGATTATGTTACATCTTTAAGCAGATAAGGTAAAGTGGAATGTACATTATTAACCTAATAAAAATAGGAACAGTTTCAAATCACATTGGAAGATCTAGCAATGCAGTCTAAATCCTATCATCTCTTTGGACTAATAATTTTAAACGGACTTTATCTGCAACCATGAGAGATATAGAAACAGGTATTCTTTCTGTCGAGTCTTCACAGCTGGAGCTTTTTACAAGCTCAGAGAAATCTGTAAAGTTACCCTTTCTTTTTATGTAGCCCAATCTGCTAGATCAACATATCATATGAAGCAGGGACAAAATATTATGGAAATATTTCAAGTTGATACTCATGTTTTTTCATTCTCCAATTTATTTATAGAGTCTGCATTTTAAAGTGAAAACAAAGGCAGCACTGTAAATTTGAGATATGCTGGGCTAATGTGACATTTTTTGAGACAGTCAAGGTTGTTAGGCGTAGTCCAAGTATCTCATTTTATTCTTAAACTACAACTATGTAGAACAGTGGACTTTCACTGCTGAAGTAGCAGGACAGACAATTCTGCAAGGAAAGAAACTACAAAAGACACATTTCATAAAATGCAAGGGCAGATCAAATGGCTAAATATTTAACACATTAAGAAGTAATTAGAAACTAGTGAAATACAATATTAGAATTCCAAAGCATAAATCAGAAGAAACTTGCTCACAGTAGATGATTTCTCCCAATAGGCGCATCTTTTCTCCTTCTTTTTTTTTTCACTAATAATGCAAGTTCTGTGCCTGTTTTTCCAAAGGTCTCTGTTAACAGCTTCACGAAGAGCCCATTTGTGAAGATTTTATTAATTCATTATATAAAATTGCAAAGTGCTGCCACATAAAATCATGACTCTTAGGACAGAATATGGGAGCAGTAATTATAAACGACCAGCTCACAAGTAACACTCCAAAGGTAGTGCAGAGGACTTGTATTAATCACTTCCACTATGAAAGAAAAAAGGGCCAAATATGTTAAGAGCCACAAACCTATAAGTGTGTCTTCTTTTTATGGGAAATCTGGCATGATGATTGAGTTAACATGGAAGCAACTCTTTAATTTCTTCACCTTTTATGTCCTTTTATGCCAAATTCCTGCACAGACAAAGAGCAGGTGATCACGCATGTAGTGGAAATCCACAACCAGCACTGGTATTGGAAACCATTTAGAGCACTAACCACACCAAAACATGGGAGTAAAATGGGGGTTCCAGGCTCCAAATACACTATGCAACATGGAGAACTTGGTCCCCAGATTTTGGTAAAACTTGAGCCAGGATCTCTAAGCTATTCTTGTAACTATCGTTATGTCAGATTCATCAGTGTGTGCAGACTGTTTGGGAAGGTAGGAGGGGTACTCCCAGACCACTCATGCCAACTTTTTATACAAAGTATGGGTACTAAGGTCACAGATCCCATATGTATTTCATTTTCTGTCCTATAACTTTTGTTTTTTATTTTTATTTTCCCTGTACTTTACACACCACATTTTACTGATTTCTACACTAAGAACTATCAGAGAGATACGTTTTAGGCATGTGATAAATCCCATGTATCATATAGAGTCTGATAGTCAAATTGCGATATTGACAACAGTGCTTTCAACATTAACTTATTTATATATGTTCTGGTGAAGAGATGGTGGACATATTCTGAATGAAGTTACAAAAACAGTACTCTCTCTAATCTCTCATTCAAATGGCATTATAAAGAACAGCTTCAATATTGTTTGTTTCAGGTGTCATTTTTATATTTGTAACCTGTTGCAAACTTTGATTTCAGTGATACATTGAACTGAAAACAAATGTACTACTTAACCTAACTCTTGAATAAAGGGAAGAGTTTAATAAATGATGCCAGTGACATATGAATTGAAATCAAACAGTAAAATGCTAGCCAGCCTTGGTACTGATGTCACATAGAGCTAAGGAAAAAATCTCTCTGCAGAGTAGGTCAAAATGGTTATTTTAACTTTGACTCATAATTGCCTTTCACCAAACGTAGAAGTGGATGGAGGAAATAAAGACAAATTTTTACGCTTGAGAGTTTACATTGAAGTAACTGCTATTACTCTGACCTTTGCACTAAGTGACGATGGGAAAGCATTCCAACATATAATGCATTACAAAAGCCAAATGCTTTCTTATCACTTTTGTTGCTTATACCTGCCCATGCCTGGTCAGAACAAAGACAGAAGACACACTTCCAGGAAGAAGCTGGAGGTGGGCAGTGGAAGAGAGAGCAGCACTACTGGCCTCCCCAGTGACTCCTGCCACCTGGAGTACAGCAGGTCTCTCTAACAAACTCCTGCTTTGGCAGGTTTTGATCCTTCCATACTTCTCCTAGCTCAGACCTTTCTCCTCTGCTTTGTCTGACACAATGCAATGGAAGATATCTATGCTGTCTGATATCCCATGCAACCCTTAGTGGCTTTTGTTGTTGAGGAAGGGGAGGGTGGAGGCAGAAAAATCTTTAATTTGTCAAAAACATCTCATGGCCAGCTGCTTTAGCAAACACACAGAAAATTCAAAGTGTCTCTTCTAAACCTGTTTTTGACAAAGCAGTTTTTTTCCTTGCAGTGGCTGTTACATTTGTTTTAGAAACACTTCAATGAAGTTTGGCATTATAGCATCTTATTTCCTAGAGAAATTGCATTATAACATTTTGGCATTATTATAATATAGGCTTAACTGTATAAGTAGTATTTTTTTTTTCCTGTTAAGTATCCCGTGATTTTTGACATTTGATTTTCCTGAAAAATAACAATCCAGTTCTATTGTCTGCCTTATGCAATGTTTCAGTCCAGCAATAAAAATCCCAGAAAAACATAACTGAAGTATAACCTACTGATTAAATTCCTGAATTAATCAGGAGAATAGATACTTTTTCCTTATGGTGATTTTATTGTAATATCTACATCATGTTTGCATAACTGTCAGTGAAGAAGTTGGAAACATATAGAGAATATGAGCATTTATGAAGCTGTTGGAGTGAATGATCAATTTAAAACACTGTCAGACAAACCCTGATTCAGATATTTTGAACAATACAAGAAACTGGTTTTATGCACTTTGCTTATGCTTTGAACATACAATGCTGCCATGGGGGAAGTGTGTGTAATTGTGTAGTGATGCAAACAGAATATTCAAAATGTCATAATTCAGCAACTATGAAATAGTTAGTCCCTCACAGAACACCAAAGGTTTTGTACCTCTGTTTTTAGGTATATTTCTTTAAATGTTTAGAGCATTGTGTAATAAAATATTTTTTTAAAAAAACGATTCAGATTAAATACTATTTTGTGACCTAGGACGCTGCATGAACAAAAATATCAGTCATGCAAAAACGAGCAGCATATTCACCGTTTTCTGATCTTATTTGGCCCATGAGAATTCCATGTCATGCACATATCTGCCAGGGTCAAGAGACAAGGCATTATTTCTTTATACCAAGGAATCCTCATTATCTTTCTAACATTTTTCACCCTGTTAGAATGATAACTACCCTTGAGAACTGGAAGACTTTAGTCACACTACAGTTTTCATCCAAGTTGTATGCTGCCATGTTAATCACTGCTCCTTTACTTCCCTTGGCAATGAAACATTGCCTTTCCCCTCTTTCTATCAACAGTTTATACTGATTCAACATCAATTAACAAATAAAGATCATTATGACTGGGGTTATCAAGTCTTTGCCCTTTCCGATGAAAGCAGTCAGACTATCTAATCCAAGAACACTATAACATTCTGAAAAAGGGAAAATTGCATGCAGATACACACATAATTCTATCACTGAAATTTTGAGCCCAATTGTATATAACTGCATGATGCAAAATATTTTTTTGCGCTGAAGTTCCACATGTACAATAATTATTTGTCTTTTTCCCTGTGAACTGTGGAATTTCACATTGCCTGTTGGCATGCACTTTCTTAATTAGCAAAGGAAGGTGAAAACATTAAATTATATTCAATGCAACCATTATTCCAGCTGTTCTGTGACTCAAGTAAGACTATATAAAAGCACAGTTTTCCAAGATACAGGTAATAGAAGTCTTAGCAGATATTTTTTTTATTTTCGTGCACACAGATTCATCATTCCTGGTTTTGCCCTAATTTTCAGTCTTAACCATGTACTTAAATGGAATTAAACACACAGCATTATCTAATAAGACACATAAAATCTCATGTCAGATTTTAAATCCTTGTGTAATAAATAATTTAAAGGTGATCTATATCAGAATTTAATCATATTAACAATGACGTGTATCAACACATAATTATGACCTGCATTATTACGCATAGTAGCAAATATTTCACCACATTTTCCATCCTATTTTAAGTTATGGGTTTATCTTTGTTTGATGTTTGAAAGCTTTACTGAAAGGCATTCTTTCAGCCTATTCAGGTTTTGACTTAACAGGAGCATTAAGCCTGTCATACAGTTTTGTTTCTAATCCTTGAATTAATATTAGGATTACAATTTTATAGTAAAGCTGGGTGGGCCTGAATACATCTCATATCCTGAAAATTCTTCTATGTTGGCAACCCACAGTGTCATGACTTTGGAAGGCTTGGAGCCTAACAATTTGGAAAACACTCTCCATGCTTTCACATTTCTTCCATGACTCCACATTTCTTCCATGACTCCACATTTCTTCCATGCTTCCTTGTGCTTTTAATGATAACAGTCAGTTGATTCCATGTGCTAGTTTCATGTACCAGCTGCCAGAAATGGTCACAAGAGAAAATGATACCACTGTGGCATGCTTCCTTACATGCAACAATTCTTGCAGCTGTAGATACACATGTATAAGCATTGAAGACAATTGGGGCTGGAGATCTCCATTACACCAATATGGAAATAAACAGCCAGCATGAATGCAATAGGTGAAACCTTGGAAAGAGACTCTGAATCATGAGCAAAATGCAGTAAACCTTCATCACTCAATGAGCCCACTCTCTAGGATTAAGTGCCATATCTCTTTCTTCCTCCAGATCTGAAATTAATAGATGTGATAAAGACTATATGATATCACTATACAAAGGATTAAGCTTACAATTTTTGCACCATTACAGGAAACAGTCTGGCAAGCCACTATGAAGACATTTGAACATGAATACAGGAAGAAAAGAGGTGTCTCTACTTTTTGGTAGATCCTATCCTCTGTTTTTACCTCCAGTACCTTGTAAAATATTTTCATGTGAAGAGACACACATTGTGGAACAACTTTCTATGTAGTGTTGAAATATTTTTCATAGGCTGGTCAATACCTCTTGTCAGTCATAAAGATACATGACTTCCTGAAGTCACTCTTGACCTCAGTTGCAAGATATAGACTCAAGGAAATATGCATTGCTATGACTGTGTAATCAGCTGGTCAGTCTGAGTAGTCACAGATGACTCTTTTACTTGGAAAGGTATACAAGAGAAAGTAGAGTTGTGATGAAAGACGTAGGTTAGACCATGTAGCGTAAAACATCTATATCACTCGTATGGGAAGTACAATTTCCACCCTGTCAATCCACAAAGACTAATGCAGAGTTCAGTGTTGCCGAGAGGATAGACAGGACTGGCAAAATTGGGAGTTTGTTCGCCCACTGATCACAAACTGGAAATTTGAGTCCCTAGACATAAAGTGACTGATGTGACTATTTCTAATAATTCCATTGTGATTTTTGGGTTTTGTTTTGCAAAGGTTTTTTTCACTTTTGCCAGAGACTTGAACTAGGATCTGCAGTGACAGAAATCAGAACATATTTGAAGACCCTTATTCCTTGTGCTGAAAATACTTTGGAAAGCAAGGTGGTATGGGCTTTTCATTAAATTAATATAAGTCACATATTGTCTGTTAAAAGACAATACACCGCTAATATTAATCAACTCTACAAGGTTATTCCATTCTATATACACCCAAATGTACATTTGACTGAGGATAAAAATCACTGCTGCTCTCCAGCACTGTATGTTGAGTGCAGCTTGCAGTGCTCCAGAGGATTGTGGAAGGAATTAAACACAATTTACAGCTGATTAGACCTTCTGAGTTTAGTGACTACTCATAGTACAGAAATGAAAAAAAAAAACAGTTTAGGAGCTTAGTCTTACTACATGCAAAGTTGTATGATGGGGGTCATTCACAGGGCAGCTTTAAATTACTTTCTGGTTTTGACTTGACTTTGAAATAAGGATTGTAATGCAATTTTTCTTAGAATGTGCTCTTTTGAATATGCTGGGTATTAAAATCTAGTGACAGATTAAAAAAATTCCAAACATGTTTTACCTAAAAAAGGCTTGAGCAATTTCTTTTCTTTTTTTTTCTTTTTTTTCTTTTTTCCCTTTGTTTGGTTTAAATCTCCTGGGATTTGATTACACAGCACATTCCAGCTATCTGCTGCAGCAGGCCCCTCTAATCTTGCTGATTACTACTTACGCAGTTTCAATTGGAACCCTTGAAGGATTTAATTTAATATAGATGAGTACCTTTATTAAACTGTAGTTAATTGAAGCCTCTGAGCTCTGCTAAATATTGTTCAGTGAAGTGGATTAGCTGTTTTAATTTGTTGCTCTCCCCCACAAAAGAAATAACACTGAATCAAATAATTAACATTTCCATTGGGCTATTAAGGATGACATTACCATATAGCTTTTAGCTTACAAATTTTAAATGGGCAGTTTTCTAACTTACAGGGATACGGACAGATCAGCAAACTTATAAACTAAGTTACCTCAATAGCACTCTCTTGGACTGGTTTAATTTTTAAAAAGAATAAATTAACGCCACCATCAAGAATATCTTACCAAATGTATGACTAAAACCTGGCATTGTTTTCTTTGATCAGAAAAGAAAAACCAGAAAAAAAGTGTTGGGCCATTTAAAATTCTTGGGGCTATTTTAAACTCATTTAAAATTTAATTGTGTTCCTAAGAGTTTCTAGAAATAGTTTATTTGACAATTTTATTCTCAGTTGAATAGCAATATCAAGAAAGATTATAAAAACTTAAGGAATAAGCCTGTATCCACCTCTGTCAGTGACTCACTAAGGAGTGTCACTGACTCATCAAAGACTAATTTATTAAGAGATTATTTAGAAAATCTTAAGACTGAACGTGAAGGTGTCTGCCCCATTACTTTTCACTTTTGACTTATTAGGAATGTTAATTTAAGATTCAATTAAAAACAACAGGTCTTGTGAATTTTAAAATACTGTCTATTCTAGTCTATGACCGATCCACACTAAAAATTCTTTGTTTAAAATTAAAAAAAAAGGTTCGTACTAAGACTTGGAAAAGACACATTAAGGAAAGAAAATAACTCACCAAAAGCAACTGTATCTAAAACACCTGGAAAACCACCTTTGCTTCTACAGACAGGTGTGGTAACAAAATCGCTCCTGTTTTCACACAGTAGAATTCCTGCTAAACTAAAAGAGACAGTGAGGAAAGGCTCAATTCAGAGTCAATCAAGGGTACCTCTGATTGCTCTTCTAACACAGAGCTTTAGATAGGTTATTTATTCCACCTGGTAAGAGTGGAATAAAGTTGCTGTGGTGGCTGCATACAACATACTTCGAGAAAGAATAAGTAAATTTTATTACTATTGCTGTTGTTAAACTCTGCAATTTCCTATATCCAAAATAAAAATAAATAACCTTGTCATGGCAAAGTAGGTTTACCAATACAGACGTTCATTATGTACTCTAAGAATAGTTTAGTCTTGTATATTCAATAAATGAGACACCTCACACCAAGTGTAACTAAAAATAATAATTAAAAAATTAATGACATTTTGCACTGTTTTTAGCCAGATAGTAAAGTAGTAAATAAACGTTATTGTAGAGGTGGCTTAAGTGAATTCAAGAGGGTAACTCAGAAGCATCCAAATTTTAGTTACATCTGTTGAAGTAAAATTAGGTGAAAATTGTATTTGGTCAAACTCTAATTTCTGACAGGCAAAGGCACTGAAATCAGTGGTGTAGCATCAACGAAATGCAAAAATTAATTCAGCCCTGAACCTTTCTCTGTGTAGGTATACACCTGCCAACATTCAATGCAAGCCTCAGACACCAGGCTACCAGAGTCTTAAAAGTAAGCATAGTCTACCTGACTCTCCTTAATGGAACTGAATGCAAAAAATCAAACCATGAAACAAGCAGATATCACAGATTTGAAGAACGTTCCTACTCATAGACGTTTAGCTTTGTCATGACTGAGTAGAATTTTATCTAGGCACCTAGGGGTTGATTCCATTTGAAAAAAATGCCACACAGCATCAAAAAAGAAAGAAAAGATATCCCTCACCCCAAACTTTTTCAGAAGTGAAAAATCTTGAATATGATGTAAATTGAAAAATTCTGACTAGATGGGCTTGTTAATACTAAGTACGTTGTTTCACCCTGAAATTTTGTCAATATTCATAAGGCACATTTTGCATACACCTACAAGGGCTGTTCATGTTTTACATAATTAGTTGATTGCATTATGATCAGGAACCTAATGGAGTTCAAAAAAAGGCAAGTGTAGAGCTCTGCACCCCTGGGAGAATAATCCCCTGCACCAGTACAGGTCAGGGGTTGACTGGCTGGAAAGCAGCTCTGTGGAGAAGGACCTGGGAGTCCTGGTAGACAACAAATTAACCATGACCCAGCAATGTGCCCTTGTGCCCAAAAATGGCAACTGTATCCTGGGGTGCACTAAGAAGAGTGTCACTAGCAGCTCCAAGGAGGTTATCTTTCCCCTTCACATTGGTCTGTGAGGCCCCATCTGGAGCACTGTGTCCACATCTGAGGTCCCCAGCTCAAGAAAGACAAGGAACTGCTGGAGAGAGTCCAGCAAAAGGCCACAAAGATGATTGGGGACTACAGCATCTCTCATATGAGGAGAGGATGAATGAGCTGGATCTGTTTAGCCTGGAGAGAGAAAGAAGATGTCAGGAAGATGGCCAGACTCCTACCAGCAGTGCCCAGTGACAGGGCAAGGGGCAACAGGTACCAAATGGAACAGAAGAAGTTGCACCTGAACATGAGGAAAAATTTTACTGTGAGGGTGACAGGGCATTAGAACTGGCTGCCCAGAGCGGTTGTGGAATCTCCTTCTCTGGAGAAATTTAAAACCTGCCTGGACATAACCCTATGCAACTGGCTCTCGCTGAACCTGCTTTAGTGGAGTAGATCATCTCCAGAGGTCCCTTTTGATATCTACCATTCTGTGATTTTGTGATCAGCGAGTGTACCTTATTATCAACTTCAACGGGCTAAGAATATATGTTTACAGTACAGAGAGGAGGAAGATCAAAGCTGTGATTACTATCTGCAGGTGTCCTTGGAGAAGCTCAACTGCTGTTATCAATGAGTCAACATAGAAGTTAGTTAATTTAGTATCTCAAAGGACTTTCCTTAAGACTCAGATCAACATGACCTTCACTGATGTCTCCACAGCATTTTCAAAACTGTAACCCACAGCTTAAGAAGTACTATTTTAAGAAGAAATCTATGGTCCTGAGGTTTTGAAGGACTGCAAAATGCAACAGCACAGGTATGAGTGGCATGGAAGGTGATCAGATTAGTATATTTAGTATAAAGTCTTCAAGAAATACAGCATCTCCAAATATAGAAAAATTTATTACAGAAATCATTCCCACCAACAAATGTTTAGTTAAAAAGCTAAGAAGGGCTTTCTTAGCAGGAAGTCATTGCTGTACCATTACCTATAAGGCAGCATGCAGTATGCTTGCGAATGTCATGAAATTCTTCAGGTTTTACATATACATTGTGAATATATTTAACGATAGGGGATCCAACTTTGTATTCTTAAAACACTAATTGTCATAGATTTCAATGCACAAGGAAGGTAAGACTCTACCATGTGTTCATTTCATATGTATTTCAGTTTCTTAAAGTTTGAGACTAGGTATGAAATCCATATTGAGTAATTAATATTAACAGCCTCAGGCTATAGCTTTAACTATATGTTAAACAGCTAATATTTGTTCTGTTGCACTAGTTATCCATTTCACTGCATTTTAAAAATGTTTTGTATAGTGATTTGAATGTGGGTGCAACATGAAAAATTTAAGAAATGTTGGATATCAATTCACTGGTAACTAGGAAACATGGAGAGGTTTGTTACTGCTAACTCCAGTTTCCAAAACAAATACAGCTTTGCAATTAGGATCAATCAAAAGACCGAAAACCTAGCTATCCACAGTCTTCAATCACAGGTTTTCTTTTGCCCCTAAGTACATAAATGACTGGTGTCTGGATATAAACATAGTGACTCAAATTCAGTTTCAATTTCCATTGACTTAAGTGAGACGTGTGTGCTTACACCAAAGGTGAATTTAATCCAAAATACACAAGAGACAACTATTTGCCCAGACAGGCTTAATATCTTGCAAAAATAATTTTCTTTGCAACCAGATCTACAATGTTCCTGCCGTATTAAATCTTTCAGGCTCTAGTTGCAAAACGAATAATTTATGCAGCCTTTGTGCTGGGTCTGCCAGGTAATCTGCTTGGAAAAAAAAAAAAGAAGAAAAAAAAAAAAGGCTGTATTCATTTATTCTAACTGCAGTCAGAAACTAATGATCTCTTTGTATTTTTGTCAGGGAGAAAACTGAAAGTTATATTTAAACATTCATTGCTTATTTAACGACGGGGTAAATGTCTTCATATGTTTCAAGGTTGGCCCTGTGTTCCATAATTGCTGGAATCTCAATTCCAGGATGTACAGTAAACACATTAGCATGCTTTCAACACATTTCTACAAAGTTCCAAAGGGAAAGTAGAAAAACTTGCAAGAGGGCAATTTGAACACCATGCGTCTGTGACCATTTGTGGAACAGAAACCATATTTGTTGGTTTAAAATGATAAAAATTAAATGTGAATCCTTTACTGAACCTGGTTCAATATTTCAAGCAGCAAAATATTCAAAATGATTTAGGTCTTGAGTTTTAGTTCAGCTTACTATATATATAAATATATATATATATACACATACTTCTGCTACAATCAGTACAAATCCATTGTTGCGGAGTTTTCTGGTAATCACATCAATATTCTTAAAATTATCTTTGTTCGCTTAACATTTTGAAAGCAGTACATAAAAAGTATCTAACAACAAACAAAAGTAAAACAAAACAAAATTTTCCAAAGCCTTCCTCCTGTGGTGGTCCTTTAGAATGTCACTGACTTCACACAGAAAATCTGTAGAGACTGAGTATATTACAGAGAGATTCTTCAGCTGATACCACAAATTCAGCACAGTGATGAATCAGGGTTAAGGGAGAAGGGTTTTCCCTGTTTTACAGTGTGGTTTCTGTGCTATTTCCACTTCTTGATTCTATGCAAAGTGTATGTGCATGGAGAATTCCAGTCCTCTTGTGCCCTGTTGTGCCATGCCCAGCAGGGACCATGCCCAGGGCTTAGAACTCTCTCTTGCCCCAGGACACCAGGTGAGAAGGCGGGAGAGTTGTTACTGAGTTGGTCACAGGAGCCAAGCTGAGGGAGTCTACGTCACATAGTGGGAAAGGAAGACATTGAATATCTTTGTGAAAATGAAGTCTACCTTGACCTAGAAAATTTGGCAAAATCATTATGCTTTGTACATACCTGATATTTCTACTCAGCTACTCAAATTTAGATACATAGGTTCAATTGTCTTATATTGTGTAGTACAATAGCTCATAAGATTTTTATAGATATCGTGTCCTTTCTATTTTCTCCTGTTTCCCTCCAATAGTCTCCTCCAACTTACAATAATTTACAAATAAGACACAGGCAGCATGAATTTCTTTTACCAGAAATTAGCTGTACTGCAAATAATTTTCTGAAAACACTGATACTAATGCAATAACAGTGACATGATCTGCTACTTTAAGGTCTCATCTGAAACCACAACAAAGGCACCTCTTACAGGAAAAGTCTGCTTTAACGATCCTTTTACACAGTTATGTATAGAATATTTTCAATAATGTACTGCAATTTACTCATCTCCATTATATCACCAGCACCTCACGGCCTCACTGCAGGTTGTATAACACAGTCCTGCTATTTAGTCTATTTTAGCAGTTTTGTCATTTACACACTGAAAAAAACACTTGTCTGACTCTTTTTTCAGACCACTGAAAGTGGTCTTTCCTGCTGACAGTTTATATTTCAGTACAAAATTTAAGATTTATTATAGATGGGAGCATGAGGCTTTTGAGAAAAAGAAGTAAATTATGATTTAAGCTGAGGAATAATATTAGGAACTTTGCTGATATTTTGCACTGACAGCAGGATGCTTTTCCTAGTGTGTACAGTACCAACTTCAGGCTTGTGCAGTAAGTTGTCATGAGTGCAAAAACTCATGTTTGCTGCTTTTCTAGCTTCAGTAGAGATATGAGTTACAGTTTACCACTGACAAGATGACTTATACTATTGCCCGACATGTGAACAGAAACCTCCATCTTGAACTGAACCAGAAACAAGCACTAGGTAAATTAGGCAAATAGTGGAGATTGTGTTCTTCCACACTCATTTTCCTTCTCCCTATATCACAAGATTATTTAAAAAACCTCTGCCATAAATGAATCAAATTACTGTTTGACATTGAAATCATGTTAGATATGAAGAAAAATTACGAGGAAATGGGGGAAAAAATGAGCCACCAACTGAAATGTGTTAATGAAGATATTACAGTTTCTTTTTAAAAGGTGGAAAATATAATAATTAATGAAGACTATGGTGTGCACTTCTGAAAACTTAATCGGTTTATGAAAGCTAGATATTGATCAAATACATGTATAACTAGCCTGGAAGCACTGAATTGGTCAGCCTTGCAAAGACAGTTTTGCTACCATGCACACAGATGTAGGATGCCACCAGCTTTTTTTTTCTTTAAGCAAAACTATGATACTTGAAAAGGAACATGCAAAATTTCTGAACATGGGGCTATTTTAAATGCAACTGAACAGCTTTCCCCACAGATATTTTCAAAGCCTTAGAGACTGCCATCTGAACTACTCTTTAATTATCTCTGCCATAGGCTTCAGGAGGCTCTTTGCAGCCAAAAGTGCAAACTGAATTTTACTCTGGTACAATAGTAGTAATTGTGCTTATTATGATGCTCATAAAATCCAAGTGTCAACTTTATGCACTATGTAATGGTGATGTAAATGCTAAATAATAATGGAGATTAGTTGGAGGGTCTCTTTTTTTTTTTTTTCCCCTGGATATCCTGGTTTGGAAAATGGTGAATGACTTCTGTTCCCATTGAAACACACTGGTGTTGTAGCCACTCTGTGCCCTTTGAAACTCTGACCAGCTCTGACTTCTGGTGTGACATAGCTAAACCATCACACAAACATGGGGTTGGAGTCTCCACGTTGACACAGGTTTGCATACCCAGTGAAAATCCAGAGGACATGTCAGGTGGCTTGTATTGCACACACCACATATACAGATTACTTTTATGTCTCATATTTGGCAGAACACATAGCTCGCAGGTTTTTTTTAAAAGCAAAAGTCCTTCCTACTAAGTCAAAGCCCATTCTCAAAGCCTGTATCTTAGGCCTTGATTCAGCATAACACTTGTACACATACTCAAATTCAAGTCACGTCTTCTTAAACTTGAGCTTCAACAATAGCATGACTTTCACCTGAACACTTTTCCAAAAAAAGATGCTTTCCTGAATTAAAGCCCCAGTCTGCCAGAGTCATTAAGCAATACTATAAATAGCTTCTCAGATTTTTAAAATTCTTTCAGTTTTTAAAATGCACTGATTATTTTAACAGAGACAAATACATCATTTGAAAGGAGCAGAGCAAGTACTTTTCCTAGACAGCAGAATAATTTAATGCCACAGGAAAACTACTATTTATGCTGAACAACTGAACTGTAAAAGAAGTAAAACTATAAGACACGTAGCAAAACAAATAAGCATCCTTACTTGGAGTGATCTTTAGCTTTCCCAGAACAGATCCGGGGAAGAATTGCTTCAAAACCTGAATATGACCCAAGATCAACTTGCCTAGTAGGAAGGTGGAAGAACACCAGTGCTTTGGTGATTCCCCATTGGCCATGTGTTTCTGCAGCTTAGAGAAACTGGAGTGGGGTGTTTGACACACTATAATAAAGCAACCTTCTCAAATTAGCATTTTCTTTTAGCTTTAAAGCATTTCACATTAACATTTCTCCCTTGTCCCGATTTTCATTCACTCCCCTCCCTACAATAATAGATTGTGCATCATCTTTACCTCGGTAATTTTGAGGGTACGTCTTGTTTTGCCTTTACTTGCTTTTGTTACGTTGCACTACCTACCTCCTCATTTTACTCTTCTCATACTGAATCCATTCTAATGTTTTCTAACTTGCTCATGTCAACCACTACATTGGCAACACATGCAGCCCACATCTGACTGAGCACTGCCTCTAGTCAGTGGTCCCTGATCACGCTTTGCATCAACTGATGGTGGGTTAGGAGGCTTCACTGAACATGTAATAGAAAACAAAGCTTTAGCTAATGACTGGCACAGAGGATGGCGGAACAGCGTGAGTGTAGAGTCAAGTGTATGACTTGAGCAGCAAGCCAGGTCAGTATCATCCTTAATGCCCAAGGATTTTTTTGTCTCCAAGTGTCTTTTCAGTACTCTCATCTTTCATATCAACCTTTTTCCTCTTCATTACTGGAATTATTAGGCCAGAGGTATTTAAATATGCTACAACTATATCACATGGGAAGGTCTCTAAAGAATGGACATCATCTGTCAGAGATGCTGCCTCAAAATCAATAGCTTCCAATGTATGTCATGTAAAACAGGCACACACACAAGTACAGCTATGTAGGCTTGGGCTAGAAGTCCATAATAATGCCAGAACTATGCTGGTGATATGTAATGCCAGAAAGGCCAAACCAGTAAAAAGAGCAGTGTTTATGTTTAGGATACCTAACTACAAACATATCTCCCTCCTTGCATATTAAAGCATTCCTTAAAGCAGAATGGTTACGGTGTACTGTTAATAAATACTAGATTTTAACAGTATATGTTTTCTAAGGTGACAAATACAGACCTTGCTAGCTTTATCCTTCAATCCTGACACAGGCCTCCTACTAGTGGCTGTAAGACTACGTAGTTAAATCTGAACCGGGAGGGGGTTTGGATTAGACAGCAAACAAAATTAACTATTTGAAGCACATGAAAGAAGTGCAGCGTTTCCCCTATATCATGCAAAAGAAAGTCAATAAGTATGCTGAATTATTATGGCTTCCCTAAGCAACAGCCTTCCAGCTGCCTTTCTTGGCCTCGTCCCTTGCCCACATTACAGGTTTTAACTTGCATACATGAAAATAAATAGCAAACCAGTGGCCTGTTTTACTTAGCAAAATGCTATAAGACTGAACACAGCTTGTGCTCTAGTTGTTTCTCTTTTACATACTGTTGGTGAGGGAGTTGTATGTCAAATAAATTTAAAATTCATGGCTGGAGTAGCTTAGGGCATAAGAGCTTGTGCTCACTGTTTCAGTCAGAAGAAAAGGTTCATGAACAATCATTAAAGATTCTTATTAGGTCAGTCTAGTACTCCTGCATGGAAGAACAGAATGTTTAGGAGAGGGCATTTCTACATCAGATAAACCTGAAGAATATGTCTATACCCTTCATGACTGAATTTTCAGTTATTTTGAAAACTACTTTTTATCTTCTCTTTAAGCACAGAAAGGACATATTGAAAAATGCTCTTAAAGATTTATGTTTAGTACTGTTCAGCTGATTTTTTCCATTAGTTTTATGTAACACTTTTCCTGTCTCTTTCCTTTTTCTCTTCTATAAAATTTAAAATAAACCAGACTTAATGTGCAGTCTGTTCCATTACAGTGTAAAACCAAAATGGTCAGAATTGCAAATTCGATATTTGCACTGGATATTTACATTCATCCTTCACTATTCCCCACGATTTTCCTGCATTCTAATAAACCAGGTTGATCTGATTATTATCTGATATTATCTGATTATTATCTGATATTGTTTTATGGTCCTTGTTTATTTCGGAAGAGGAAGGTGTGAAAACTATTTCGGTGGTTTGTATTTATTTGATGCAATCATGTAATACTCCTTCCCCACCCCAGTTTGGTTTTAATTGTTGCCAGGCTTACAGTCTAACATACTGCAGGTTTGCTCTGCTTTTGCTGGCAAGGTAACCCTTTACACCAGCAGTATTTGACTGCAGACAGAAACTGCACAGTGTATTTCCATGGGAAAATTACTGTGATGCAGGTGTTCTACCAGCTTTTATCAACTATGGTACTTCAGGTAGAGTCAGAGGGGTTCAGCTAGGTTAATACCCTTCAGAAAAAAACTTTCATTTCGGTCAACATAATTGAAATCTTTAACAATGAACAATTGTAGGATCTAAGCTCAGTACTCAAATAAGGCTTACAGTGGTCCAGCATTATGCAAATGAACTGAATTCAGCCATCAAAGGACACATACCACCCACTTAGACAAGGTACCCACAGATGTACACGCAGGAGCTAGTCATATATTTGATGACAGAAACTGACCGTTTGGTGCTCAACCAAATCAACTGATTAGACGGCAAAATAAACAACCTCTAAACAAATCTGGATTTTAAGCCTTGCCATAGTTAGGGTCACTGACAAACATGCAGGTGAGCAAAGGGGAGTGGTCAAATAAAAATGAAAGAAGTTTTATATGAATAACAATCAATATAGGTTATTATAGCTCTGCTACTCTATTTCATGAATTATACAGTTCCACTGAACACAGTAGGCACAGTTCTGGCAATACACAGTTAATGTTTTGTTAGGAGAACAACTATTGATGCTTTTGAAGTGTGAAGGATAGCAGGCAATCCACTAGATTTTTCCTCCAGCCTTTCTATGATGGTGCAGATGCATTCAAAACCTTCATGTCCACCTAATATGACTACAGAGGCTGACACGCACAGTGCAGTGCTAGATGCTTGAGGGTTTCTATTACATGGCAGAAGAGGAGTACTGTGTTAAGAAAGATGATCAGTTTAAAAAAAAATCTTCAAATTTACGAGGTAACTGTCACTTGTTATTAGGCAGGATTTCCATGGACATTTAGTCCTTCATCTCTTAAGGGATATGACAGGTTTGATGCAACCCAGCAAATACACTACACCAGGAAGCACCTATACTGCATAAAAAGGAGATAGACTTGTAAAGGCGTCTGACTTTTGAACCTGTAAGACTCACTAAACTGAAGAAATAAGACCATAAAAAGATAGGGTAACTTTAAAGTAGTTTGAAGACATTTAGTAAACACAAATTGTGGCATCACCATCTGTATTATCTGAAGTTGAAATATTAGCACATTTCAATTATTAGAACACATCCATCACTCAAAATTGAGGACATCCTCCTCAGTTCGTCTATTTATAGTCTTGATGCAATTAGGTTGCTATCATGCTGTGCTTGAGGCAACTTAGTTCCACTTGGCAAAACGAGATGTGGCTCTGCTCCCATTGCTGCTGTGTCTTTCCTGGGAAGCTAAACTGCTCCCCTCCTCTCAGCTAAGGTCAGCTCAGCATCAGCTCCCCTTCCTACTCAGCCCGGTACTTCAAAGCAACTGGTTTCCGTGCCTGCCTAGATGCTTCTCCCAGGCAGTGACCATCTTACCCTCAGCACCAGACTTGGTCAATACTGGTCTGCCAAAATCGCACTCAGAATTTTCACCAGGAAAGTGTTTGGACCACACATTAGACTGACAAGAGGATGCATCTTCATTATCAGTTTATGCTTTGTAGTGGATTCCTGATCTAATGATTATAAAAGACTCTTCTAACTGTAAAAGTAATTTCTTAGTTCCTTGGAAGCACTTATGCCACTTCTGTTCATCCTTAGCAAAGGCAAAAATTTTTGCATTTCCAGCAGTCTGAACTGCACTGTAATTCCTAGCCCACTGTTAGCTTGAAACATAAGATTTAATTGCCACAATGAAAAAGACAAATACTGAATGGGGTCGTTTCCACCATTTCACTAAATCCTACCCCACATATGTCTCTGTGATTAACAGTAGGTTGGATACCTTTTCTTTACCATGACCTACTTTTTATCCTGTGATAAATACACATATAGCAAGAACTACAATATCAATGTCCCTTTTTACAAATGGTAGTAAGTATCTATTAATGTAAACTCTTTCTCCAGCCTCAAATAATTCCTAGAAGGTATCAGAATATATCTGGAGCACATATCTGACATAAGATGACAGTGGTTTAGTGGCCTATACTGAAACAAAAGCTTTGCTTCTGGATTTCTTTTGGCAAAGAGAAAGAGGACCTAGAACTGATGCTATTGAAGCGACACTTGAGATTTCTTTACAGGGTATAGTAAAAAAACCCAGCACCAAAAATCCAATAACTTTCTGCTCCTGGATTTTCTTGCCTGTTCAGAGACAATTTTACCATCTGCTTCCAGACCTTTTTATTTACAGGCAGTTTACTTTCCAATAGTACTGTATCATTGCCACTTTGCAAATCATTCCTGATATGATAGCTGTCAAACACTGTCAGATCTTCAAGCACTTTCAGCCCTACAATAACCTCCAGTACTTCAGCAAAGTGTTCTCCTGTAACATTGTAAGCTGAAGAAAGTGGAAACTGAGGGGCTTTTATCAGCCAAAACTATATAAAAGTAGAAGGAGGAACTGGAAACCAAGGGAAGATTTCCCTCACACAGTCTTTAAGTTTACTGCACCATTTTGGTACAGAGACTGGAATCTCTGTCAAGACTAAACATTTTCTTTTAAATAAGCTCTAAATGATAAGAAGGGGAAAATATAGTCAAGATTTATGCTTTAGTTTTTTTTATGAGATTTGGACTCGATGATCCGGTGGGTCTCTTCCAACCTGGTTATTCTGTGATTCTGTGATTCTGTTGTGTAGCACAAACACATTCCCCACCTTCTTCTGTGTGCCTATTCTATCTGTTTGTATCTTTCTCGTGGAGAAATCAGGAAACAGTTCATTTGAAATATCTTTCATTTCTTGAATTTGCTTATTGAACAAAATCTATCCCTAGTTTCTATTGAAACACTGGCTCTCTTATAATTAGCAAATCTGTCATTTCCCACTTTTATAGTTGAAAATTATGAGCAATTCCTACCTTGATAATTACAAGTGTTCTGAAGACAACAGGCACAGCACTGGATAAAATCAAAATCCTGTCCTTCCCATTGTATATAAAATAGTACTGCCTTTGTTGCCTAATCAATTAAATCCTTTTTTTTTTTAAAAAAAGCACTGAAAACTGTGTAAAAGAAATTCATATACACTTGACTCTTATTCCTTCTCTCCTTCCCTGCCAGTGTGCTTAGTGAGCTGAGAATGCTTTTGTACTTTTCATTTGTAGATTCCATTTATATACACTTTAACAGATGACAGCAAAACATACATGCATCATAAATGATAGTTGAAGAAAGCACCTAGTAAAACCTAGCGGCTTGAAATTATTCAGTGCCTTCCTTACATGGTCTGTACAATGACAAGAGCCAAAGAGACAGAACAGTTTGCAAACAGCATTTCTAATTTGGTGTGATAAAATTAAGATATTTAATAAAAATTTCTGTATCATCTATAACACTTCTTTGAAAGTTCTGAAATTGACACACAAAAAAAAGAGAGATTCTGGAAGAAAAAAATTCTTGACAGCTGTTCTATTTTCCTGTAACTCTGCACCTCGTATTATTAATTTTCTCAGATGATTTAAAAAACCTGTAACCTTTTTTTTTTTCAAATAATACTTGAAAAATACAAAAAAAAAATATAACACTCCAGTCATCATCATCATCTGTAATACAGTAGTACAGAAGAAGAGTAGGAAATAAAGAATATTTATCACTTCTTTTTAGACTGTATAAAAATTAATGCAGCCTTGTCAAGGAAGGAATGAACATACAAGAAGCAGTACCTTTTGAAAAGCGTGTGTGCCACTTGCCACTCACACAACAGTGCTGGGAACCATTTTTGCTGACTGATTTTCTTATGCTACAGTAAGCAAATCACTTTGTCTCCCTGCTTCCATTTGTTTCTCAGTAAGCTGGGGATCCTGTTACTTGAGAGACCTACAGACAGGAAGCATAGTGTCTAAAATGTATGAATATTAATTGAATTATTAATAATTTATATTGCACTAACTCATATGACCACCATCTAGAATCAGAATCTAGCTGTTGCAGGCATTTCATACAGAAACATAGTGACTCAGAGCTCAGACTAGTCTAGACAGTAAGTAAGTGGAAACACAAAGGTGGGGAGCAGGAACACAAGATTGCACTGGCAGCACCAAAATGAATATTAGAACTCAGTTTCCATCTATTTTGACTGATGTCCTATTATAAAAATGTTATAATACGATTGCTTTGCTAAGAACTATAGTTTGTTTTGAGCCACAAATCTATCTCCCATAGCCTCTCTCAGATACCTCTTACGTCTCTCAATTTCTTTTGATTGCAAAAAATTGCACCGTGCTTTTTCTTGCACTCCCCTTATATAGGGCAATTATTTGTTGTTACAGACATTCAACACCTTATGAAATATTTGGTCCCATCAATCTACATGGAATATTTCTAACTGCTCTCACATATCCCATGATTTGGCCTTGGATTCCTATTAGCTCAGCTCTCTTATAGTATAAAAGATCTTAAATTAGACAGATGCCTGGGGTTACATCCAGTTTTCAAGGACACATAGTATGATCCTTGTACATCTTTATTGCTTATGCCCAGGGCAGATTTAAACATTACTAATACACTTCTTTTCATTTGTTATTTTAACACAGCTTTGCAAAGCAAGAGCTCAGTCTACAATGGGAATCTCACTGGTAGCAAGAAATGTTTCACACAGATACTTAAGGCATTGCAGAGTCCCACATCATGGGATGAAATGTGCCCACATTAAATACCAGAAACTGGATAAGTGTGGCTTTTTTCTGCAATTTGGTATTTTAAAAAATTTTTCTTCAGTACTAAGCAACTTGGTCAAATAGAAATCTGCTCAAGTGCTATGCTAGGAGTGGGTATGTCATAAGAAAGAGGCATGAGTATACTCCAAGAATGGGATATTAAAACTCATCAAATACTAGACACATCATTGGTCACATTAGAATAAAGACATTAAAGTACGAAATCTTTGAAATCACTCCAGACGGAAGTGGCTAAATGAACTTAGGATATGTTTTGCCTACCCAAGTTCTGAGTTTATTTATCATTTTATCCTGAAAACAAAATGCAATCCAGATCATCATTACATCTTGAGCATCTTGCATGTGTTAGAGCAGAGCGGTTCCCATGACAGAGGAAAGCTTGCATCCCATACACCGTGGGATCAACAAGTAGGGCATAGCAAGGATCCAAGAAATAGGCACTGTACATGGCTCACTGATTGTTTAAGCATGTAGTTTTTTTCTGTGTTTGTAGCTAAAAGCAACTACCTGTCAGTAGTGTCTCCTGATAAGCAGAACTCAGCTGCTCTTAAAAATTTATGCTGCAGCAGACTGCCACTTAAATATAGTGCCTGCAAAAGTTCAGCTAGCAAGATACTTCAAGTAGTTTCCTTCAGTCTTCCTTCTTACCAGAGCGAGTACAGAGCACGCAAGACATTTTCCCTCAGTGGTCAGAAATTCATCTCTATTCATGTAATTTTTCCACTTAATACTGAATCAACATCTCCAGTTTAGTCAGAATATGTTTACAAACATCATATCCATCACACAGTGCTATCAAGTACTACACACTCCACAGCACTTATTTTTGGCTAATACATGTACTTTTTTCCCCTCCTCAGACATGTCCTTTCCCATACTGCCCAGGTGGACATCAAGCTGAACATTAGATAGCAATGTGCCAGCACACCAGTAGAGGCTAATGGCATCCTGGGCTGCATTAGGAGGAATGTTACCAGCAGACCAAAGGAGTCTCTTCTGCAGAGCACTGGTGATGCCACACCAGTTCTGGTGTCTCCAGTACCTGACAAACATGGCCATACTGGAGAGAGTTCAGTGAAAGCCACTAAGATGATAATAGAATCGTAGAATCATTTAGGTTGGAAAAGACCTTAAAGGTCATCAAGTCCAACTGTAAACCTAACACTGCCAACTACACCACTAAACCATGTCCCTAAGCACCATATCTACACGTCTGTTAAATACCTCCAGGGATGGTGACTCCACCACTTCTCCAGGTAACCACACAGCATACTGCAGGGAAAGACAAGAATCTGACAAAATCATCTCACCTCTCCATGAAATGAGGGTGTCATTAGAACTAAGGAGGATGTGAAAAAAAAAGGGGGGGAAACCACCCAAGCATGTAGAAAGATGTGGGAACTCTTGAATCCCACAGCTCCTTCGGGCCTGATTCTCTGAGATGCCATGTACCTGGCAAAGAGAACATTCAAGTGAGCCAGAGATTATTATGAATTCAGAGTTTTGTATTCCTATATTATAAGCATCCTGGGACTGTGAGATTACAGAGCTATAAATTATTACCATGGAATCCCTGGAAATCATTCTCTTACATCGTTTTAACTGTCACACAAGGGACTGAAGTACCCAGATGGAGAAGACATACCATGATGAGGGAACTGAAGCATGTCTCCTTCGAGGAAAGGCTGAGAGAGATTATAGCTTATCAGATTGATAAAATCACTCTGAGCCTTCTCTCCTGAAGGCCTTCTACTTAGCTTTGAGATGAGAAGGGTCAGCATGAGCTTATTAATGTATATATTTACATGAGGGGAGGGTACAATAAGGATGGAACCAGCCTTTTTTCAGTGGTCCTCATTGGCAGCACCAGAGAAAAGGAAACCCACTGAAATACAGTATATGCCATTTAAATGTAGGAAAAAAACATTATTGTGTTTGAACAATGGAACAGGTTACTTAGAGAGGTCGTGGAGTGCCCATCCTTGGAGATATTAAAATCCTAACTAGATGCAGAAGTAAACAACCTTCTGTAGTTCACCCTGCGTGAGCAGAAGTGAATGGAGTGATAAGGGTATGATATAGTTTGCAGGATCACAGTGCTCTTCTGTGCCCTCACAGAGAATAGTTTCTCTAGTAAACAAAGCTTCTTGTCTGCTGATGTGAAGAAAATTATGTAGTGCAGTAAGTACACTTATATTTTAAAGACTTCAGGCCACATAGCTCATTTTCTTTCCTTTCCATTTTCTTACTTTTCTTTAAGCCCACAATTATTTCTGGGGACATGCTGAGTATGTACAATATGTCTCACTATGTCTTTTTCCAGAAGTCACTAATAGTATGTCATCACCTCTCTGGATAAAGCAAGAAACTATCCCAACGTGATGGAGAACGTTCTGCAAGACCAAATGTCTTGGAATAATGAGCAGCTCATAAGGCTGTGGCACTCATTATACCCACAGAAATTTATCCAGGGTGGAACTTTGCAAGGAAGAAATGTTTGCTGGTGGATTGTGGTAGAAGAAGCAATTACAGGGCCAGTGTTTTGACTAAGGTAGCTGTTGTGAGGAGTGCAAAGTTACTTCACTAAGAATCACTCAAAAGCGAGTCTGACCAAACACGCAAATAATAAGCCTTTGTCCTGGTTTAACTTCAGTACTCATATTAGTTAGCAGAAAGCTAGCTTAGATGAATCAGCATAAGCTGAATCAGTCTTTTTATTACAGCATGCAAATATGTATTTGAGGTACAGATCAGCAATTTTCATAGACTTCCTCTTCCAGTGCTTACCAGGAATAAAGGCCTGCTCTAAGCCTGGGGCTTTAAAACAGAGAATTGTATATTGTTACACAAGAAACCTCAAAACTGCCCATTTTCTGTACTTCAATATCTTCTTCCAGTTTGCCTTTGTAAAGCTGCCCCTTACAAGATGATTCCTTAGAGAGAATTAAAAAAAAAAAAAAACCAAAAAGCTGGAGATCCTTTAAAGGAAGCAAAATCTATCTAAATGTCGAGCTATGTGTGAAAAGCTCTATGCCATTAGTCTCTTGCATTCTCTATACTGAAACTCCTGACACTTCAAGTCTCTGTTCCTAGGTCACTGAGCCGGGACAACGTGGAGGACTTGGAGATACTCTGCAGTGTAGCAGGTATCTGCACTAGAAGCAATTATCTGAGTTTTCTCTGTTGCTTAAATGAGATCCTAGTCATCACCAGACTTTTAAAATATCAGCACGCTATTATGGTAGAGAATGACTGACAAATTTGGTTGTGGGGATTACAGCCATTATATGTACATGACAAGTCAGCATGATTTAGAAAAAGAAGGGGATGGGGAAGGGTATCCCAGAGAGCTTGGTTCTGATCAGTACTCTCCTCAGTCATAGTGTTTCCCTTTTCTCTCAAATTACATAATCTCATCTTAGCCTTGGGTATTTAAAACTATGAGTTCTGAACTTTGACAAGATGAAAAGCAAAATACAAACATTAAATAACATGATTTCAGTACATTAGCAATGGATGAATAACAATATTGGACCTTTGTGACTATAAACAAAAAAGTTACAGTATGACAGCTTGGGAAATAACTGTCCTCTCATGCTGTCAGTGATTTCAACAGAGACAGCCACTGGGGCCTCATGATGCTTATAGAAGAATACCCTCATCAATTCATTTGGAACCCTAACAATGCCACATTTTATTTCAGCTTTCACTAAAAAGCAGCAAGTGTCTAGCCTCTATTGATGTAGAGACTGGCTATAAAACATCATCTCATTATTAAATATAAAAATACATTGCTGAGGACAGGCTGAAAGAGTTGGGGTTGTTCTGCCTGGAAAAGAGAAGGCTCTGGGGAGACCTTAAGGCAGCCTTCTAGTACTCGAAGGGAGCCTACAGGAAAGCTGGGGAGGGGCTCTTTATCATGGATTGTAGTGATAGGACAACAGGTAGCATTTTTAAGCTGAAAGTAGGTGGATTTAGATTAGATACTAAGAACAATTTTTTTCCTGTAGGGATGGTGGAGCCTTGGAAAAGGTTGTTGAGAGAAGCTGTGGATGCCCTATTCCCAGAGGTGTTCAGGGCCATGCTGGATGGGACCATGAGCAGTGTGATCTAGTGGAAGTTGTCCCTCCCCATGGCAGGGTGGGTGGAACTAGATGATCTTTAAGGTCCCTTCCAACCCAAACTATTCTATGATTCCATTATATTTCTAAAAAGTCGTACTACCCAAAGCTTGCTTTACAAACAAAACCCCAATCATTCTCTTCTTCTCTAAAGTCAGTACTCAAAACACAAAAGGCAGCAGAAGTTTCCTTATTTTAAGACATACACTGCGGGAATATTAGCATTTAGACCAGTAGTGAGTTTCTGAAGTGAATCTCCACGTTATTTCCCTCCCTAATTTGGCTCATTAACCAGTTTTGTTGAGTATGAATTAGATTCTTTTTGAAAAACACTAAATGGAAAGATCTTTTCTCTGTGGTTTCCAAATGTGTGCCTGCCCCAAGTGGAGACACGGGGCTGACAACTGGGCTGTGCCAGCCCATGCAGTGTGCGTCCCAGGAGACAGTCTTTACAACTTCCACTGCCAGAACAAACAGGTGGCAGTGCTTTGCATGTTTATAACAAGAAAAAATGGCATCAGTTATTTCCTCTTCCATGTAATTATTTATACCATCTCAAGACCCCTGCAAGGGCATCCTTTACATGCCTACTCTACCTTCTCACCATCCAGGCAACTCATCTATTGACATCATATTGTTTTTTTGACTTCCCTTTTCCTAATATTTTCCTACTGACAATATCAGTTTCTTTGGTCTCCTAAAAGATACCCCTTGATGGAGTATCTCTGGCCCCAAAGAAACAGTGAAGTTCATGAACAGGTGTCAAAAGGAGGTCTAAGGCTTCTCTGATACCAGGTAATCCGGTGTCAATGCCATGCCAAATGAGGATAAATGATCAAGTAACTTGGTGGCAATACCAGGCAACAAGAGGATAAATGTTCAACAAAATTCAAGAAAAGAAAAATCACTGAACTGACAATCTGGGACAACAGTCACACTCTGGAGATGTGCTCCTGCTGTGGCAATCGTGAACTGACCTTTTGGTACAAGCACACCACAGATCCTACCAGTGCCTGGGTGCCCATGACTGTAGACTCAGGTTCATTTTATGGGAAAGCCTGGAAGAGATCTTGCCATCTGGGGTTCCCTGATCCCACATCATCTCTCTGTTGTGTATTAGCAAGGAATACCTCTATGGTGTGCTCCAGGCACAGCTAAGCCAACAACTTCCTGTGCTTTTCATCACAGTTCCAGAGCAAGTATTATATGCACATTTTTAGAATGGGGACTGTTGGTAGGATGGCCTAGGAGTTTTCTGGTGGCACTTCAGCACCAGGGCTGCATCATGGTTTGAGTATTCACTTAGAAGCCAAAGATGCAGTGGGATCATTTAGTATTACCACAACATAGATCCGCCACTGCGAGAAGAGAAGGTGTCAGTATCCTCTTTTAAAGCCAGTTTAAAAATGCAAGGCCTGCATAACAATTGACATTTTCTTACCTGCAGGCCACCCTAAACATTCTATCCATTGACTCATACAGTCCAACAGTGCAAAGGTTTCCTCACCAGGGTGACAGGAACTTTCCTGAACACAGATATAGGCAACCTCCAGAAATTTCATAAAAGAGTAGCCAAGTCAAGGTACTGGCTCTTGGCAAAAAGGTTTCAGTTGTGCTGCTCTACGTCTGAAAGCCTTGAACCCTCTGTGGAATATCATCCCAGGGCCAAAGTGATACCTGTGTCTTAAGATACTGTCTGCCTGGCTCTCCTTTTGGTTTAGGATTCTTCTTTGGCATTCTTAGCATCAGCACAAGATTCAGGCCATAGGTATTGTGGTGTCACTTGAAAACAGGCAGGGGCAAACAGAATTAATGGGAGAAACTAAGGAGGAACACTAATAAATGATGTTACCACGGCTGCAGTTACATGTACCAGTGCCTGCAGATACAGAAGAAAGGGCAGTGTAGCACTCTTGGACTACTTAGGGTTCACAATTGAGATAGTAATTTTTCTTTGCACAGTTTCAACCACATTCACAACAAATATATTGTAGGCTGGGGACTGGTCCGAAGTTTGGCTGTAAATAGTGCACATCACATTAATGAAGGATCTCAACACCAATTACAACAGAGCACCACATTCCTTTCTAATGTAGACATAGATCTAGTAGAGACATACATCAGGGAGATCTCTCTGCTCAGTAGCCCAATGATGATGCAACATTTTATTTAGTTATTTAAATTGAAAAATAATTTCAAATGTTTTGCCTTTTCCTACTCAGTGTCCCAAATGTAATTGTGTACAACATTTAAATCAAAATGTGTAGAGCATGTATGCAATATTGTATATGTAAATTATTTTCTTGACCATCTTAAAGTTTAAGTCAAATCTAATTTTAGCATTCTCTTAAATTAAATTACTTGTTGAGCAGCTGATGATACTGTAACATTCAGTAAATTAATAACATTTCATAACTAACCACATATTTATTGTCAGTCTATCATAGCTATTTTATTCAGCTTGTATAGACAGATCTCACCTGTTATGACATTTCAGATTTGAGATGCACAGCATATAAATTTTATTTTTAGTTCCAGTAAAATTACTTACCTGAAGCAGAAGAGAGCTGGCAAATATTTAAAGGTGTTTTCCATAAAGCACAAGAGTGTTCAGTGCCCAGATGTAGGAAATCAGGCAGAGATGGGAAGAGACCAGCGTGGCTGAGTTGAGACCTGCTGATCGAACTGAAGAACAAGAGGGAACTGCACAGGCAGTGCAATCTAGGACAGGGAACCTGGGAAGAGGACTGGGACCCTGTTGGATTTTGTAGGGGTGAAGTCAGGAAGACCAAGGTGCAGCTGGAGCTGAACTTGGCAAGGGAAGTGAAGACTAACGAGAAGGGCTTCTACAGGTACATCAACCAGAAAATGAAGATTAAAGAGAGCGTACTCCCACTGCTGGATGAAAATGGTGATCTTGTATCAACAGACAAGGAGAAGGCTGAGGTACTCAACAGCTTTCTTGCCTCAGCCTTCACTGATAACTGTTCTCCTCACCAATCCTGGGTCAATGGACAACAAGATGGGGACCAGAAGGGTAAAGGTCCTCCGACTGTATAGGACGATCAGGTTCATGACCACATGAGGAACCTGAACATATGGGACCTGATGAGTTGCATCCCAGAGTCCTGAGGGAATTGGCTGATGTGGTTGCCATGATACTTGAAAAGTCATGGTAGTCAGGAGAAGTCCCTGGTGACTGGAAGAAGGATAACATTGTCCCCATTTTTAAAAAGGGTAGAAAAGATGACCCTGGGAACTACTGACCTGTCAGCCTCACCTCTGTGCCTGGGAAGATCATGGAACAGATCCTCCTAGAAGCCATGCTAAAGCACATGGAGGATATGAAGGTGATTAATGGCAGCCAACACAGTTTCACCAGGGGCAAATCCTGTATGACCAACCTAGTGGCTTTCTATGGTGAGGTAACCACATCGGTGGACATGGGAAAACCTACAGATAAGATTTATCTAGACTTCTGTAAAGTCTCTGACATGGTCCCCTACAACATCCTTCTCTCTAAATTGGAGAGATACGGATTTGATGAGTGGACTGTTTGGTGGATAAGAAATTGTTTGGATGGTCGCATTCAGAGAGTAGTGGTCAATTACTCAAAGTCCAGATGGAGATCTGTGACACATGGTGTCCCTCAGGGGTCTGTACTGGGACCAGTGCTGTTTAGTATCTTCATCAATGATATAGACAGCAAGATCAAGTGCATGCTCAGCAGCTCTCCAAACTGAATGCTGCAGTTGCCATACTGGAAGGATGGGATTTCATCCAGAGGGACATCGACAGGCTGGAGAAGTGGGCCTATGTGAACTTCATGAGATTCAACAAGGCGAAGTGCAAGGTCCTGTACCTGGGTTGGGGCAATCTGCGGTTTCAATACGTGTGTGTACAAAGACATGTAGCGATAGGGCTAGGGGGAATGGCTGTAAATTGGAGAGGGGAAGATTTAGACCAGAAATTAGGAAGAAATTCTTCACAATATGAGTGATGAGGCACCGCAACAATTTGCCCAGAGATGTTGTGGGTGCCCCCCAGGCCAAGGCAGGTTGGGTGGGGCCTTGGTTAGCCTGGTCTACTGCGAGATGTCACTGTCCATAGCAGGGCAGGTGGAATTAGATGATCTTTAAGGTCCCTTCCAACCCAATCCACTCTATGATTCTATGAGACACTTCTCCTTCACAACAGACATCTCAAGCTACCTGTATTGTAACTGGGGACTAAATTATTTTCTGGAGTGCAAGTACACCAGGTTCTTAGAGATTTACAGTTGTGTATGTCCATAAGGAATCAGATGTTTTTAGAAGAAAATCAGTCCAAAGGCTCCTCTAAACATACAAATAAACACAATGGTCTCAAACATGAAATGTACTTCAAAACAAAATCAGGTATTTTGCTCTTGAATTGTAATAGTCAGATGAAAATATCTGAACTATATTGTAAGCAAAATCATTAATTATCAAATGTATTTTAAATCTGAACTGTTTTATTTCCACAGCTAACGGTGCCAATAGAAATTTTTATGTTATACGTTATGCTGCAAACATGCAGCAGCACTACAGTTTCCTAAGCAAAATGTCCATTCTTACAGACATCAGAAATGGCTCACTAAAAGGAGAAGAAAACAAAATGGAACTGATATAAGAAGTACAAATGTCATAGCAAACTAAATTTTTAAACTTGAAAAGAAACTAAAAATTGAAATGAACAGCCCCTGTTTCCTTTTACTTTGAAGTTATCCATACTCATGTCAGGATGCAGAGGTCCCTTACTGACCATGTAGCACAATATAGATTTTAAAGTCAGAAGCATGATGTGCCTGAAAAGCAAAGCCACATAAGGATGGCAACTGAAAAGATATCGAAAGAAAAACTCTGTAGATGTCTTGCTTCTGGAAAGCAGTTAAGTCATTTATCAGTTAGGAGCAAGCACTCTTGTCATTAAGAAAATGTCATCATAAAAATTTCTTCACTAGCTGAACGCTCAGAAAATGGACTCAGTAAGTTTACCGTGCATAGTATTTGTACCTGCATATACAGTAAGTGAGGATCAAAGATTAATAGTTATCTAGAGAAGTGTCTAATTTTACTTTACCGAAACTGATCAAGTGACATCTTTATACAAATATGCATTTTGACTCATCAAGTACTACCGCTTTCACCTAAGCCCATTTTAACTGCTGTTAAAACTATTGCTTTTGAGTGGTAGGAAAGCATGTTGTAAACTTAGTCACACTAACATTAGGGTCCAAAGTTAAAATGTCCCTTGTATGAATTGATGATTTTTTCCTTTATTAACTGAATAGTAATTTAAGTAGATTAAATTGACAGCTTAATCGATTCCACATGAATGGCATATGTAGTGTATTAAGTCTGGATTTTTGCACTGTTCTTTTTATGTGTTGTTTATTAAGTTGCTGATGACAAAGTTACTAAGCTAGGCTTAACGCTTTGCCTGAGAAGGGCAAGTTAGAAAAACTCTGGGAGTTTAGATAAGGAGCTTATTGATGTGACACAAATTCTTTCCAGCAATCCATTTTTATGGATCCCTGAGCAGTAAATTGAAGTATTATTCCAATGCAAACTGTTGAACAGCAGTTAAGCCATTTTAACAAGCACCACAAAAATACTAGGCTCTGAAAACAAAATAAATTACAGTGACCATGTGCTGACATAGCCATTAAAATTAGCCAGGTCATTCTGGCAAAATATTTGCCACATTTGCTGTAATGCTTCATGAATATATTTTGGTAAATTTTGCCAGCAAAGTGTGAGAAGAAATCTCCAGTTCTGCAGATAACAGTACAAAAAGGTGACCTGGAATCTGGTTGACTTGACATAAATTCTCCAAGGGACAGGTGAGAGGAAGGCTCACACCTTTTTCTGCCTTCATTGCCTTCTGTCTCTCAAATGAGATGGGAGAGGATATGAACATTCATTGTTTACCACAGGAACTTGTGACTAGGGTTGATTCAAGCATATGGTTATTAAGCTTATGGAAACAAAATGTATTTCCACCAGTCCAAAACAGATTAAAACCAAGATCTGAAACTTGCAAACTGCTATAAAATCCAAACTCAATTCACCACTCAGACTGATCTATAAAAGCACCTTTAAGAAAATGGCTGAGATTATTTCACATGGAATGCGCCCTTCCATTAGGCATCAGCATGTATAGAGAGTACCCCAAGTGGAGCCATCTCCACTACAGTTATTGATCCATGTCTATAAATACTTTCTGTTGTTTGTGACCTTCTGCACCACTGTACCTCTAGTCTTCATTCAGACACTTAGAAGACAGTGGTACATTTCAGCAGTGAACTTGCCCTTTGCTCATATACTGAAGGAGAATTTCTAACTTCAAATCAGTATTATTATTACAGCAAAATAGATAGAATATTGTTTTCTGGTCCTATGATACATATGTTTGGCCATCAGACTTGTGACCTCTATGGTCCTTTTGGATACCTTTTACATTATACTGCTTTCTATACCGATATTCTTGCTATGATTTATCCTCTGCTTTGACACTATTACGTTTACTCAAAGAAATTTACAGATTTAAAAATCTCAAAAACCTATTGGTTTAATTCCTGTTATCAGAGACATAAAAATATTTTTCCCAGTAAAGTGAAATTTCTAGCCTTGAGTTCCTTTTTAATAGTGACTTGCAGTGCTGTTTTTCTTACATATATATTCATTTGAACTGATACAGACAAAAGCAAACCATTATGACTAGATGAAGTGTCAGATCATGAGCAGCAGAAGCTCTACGTTTTCATATATTTTAAGAGCTTCAGTTTTCTTCATTAGTGTTTATCACCCAGCATTTTGTAATAAGCACATACTTCATTTTTTTTCTTGCAACCATTAACAGCATTATTGATCAGCATCAAGTCCACTTTCGGCACTGTTCTAGCTACTGCTTAAGAAAAAGTTATCTTGTTGAAAACAATGTCATGACAGGCATGACAGTGAGAATAATGCTAGGAATTCCTTCGATATAACAATCTATGAAGCTCTGAGTAAAGGAGATGTGAAGATGCTTCCACATGAGAAGTAATCATTGTCTTTAGGTTTTGCAAATCCAATAAATATCATGCCTTAGAGACACCTTTACAGCTAGGTCACTGCTATCCACTGGTAATGGTTGTTACCTTCCTGACAAAGAGGCTGTTCAAAGAGGCTGGGATGGCAGTCCCAGCTCTGTCTGAAGGGCAGTGTCCATATGCAGATTTGTTCCACCATTCTTTATGTTGCACTGTGTGCTCTTCTTTCAGGCTGTAATGTATTGTTTGGAGAAGTAGCTAAGGTCAATTGCAAACAAAGGAGTAGCAAGACTCCAGTGCAAGGGGGCTACAAAAAAACTTGATGCATACCTTTTGAGGTAGCTCTTTCATGTAGCACAGACTTAAAAAAACCACACAACCAAATCAGCCCAACCAAGAAACACACACTGGTGCTATTAGATAACAAAACCAGGGATCCTGAAAAGAAAACCACCTGAATTGCATTGTCCATTTCCTTCTAAATCTATGTTTGAGATCTCAGAGCACAATGAAGTCACAGAAAAACCCTTCTGACTTTTGATATGAAATACTTCTTGTCTGTGTCTTAACTTTCCTGGATTTGCTACATAAACATCACTGAAGTAACAACACTGTAGGATAAATGGTTTTATGACTGAGAACCTTAATGTGATTCAGTATAAGAAGGAAAAAAAAGATAAGAAAAAATTATAATGATACTTGCAGACAGACAGAGAAGTTTGAGGGAAATGAGAATCTGCCATCCAGGACAGACAGGGGCATTTGGAGAACTCCTCTTAAATACCAGTGGGTCTGCACTGCTTTTCAGCAGATGGCACTACAGCGCTAGTATTGGACTTTATAATAAAACTATAAGCAAGCCACTTGGGCTTCCAGAATAGGATTGCTTCCTTGATTATGCACAAGGCTCCAAAAAGGGATTTCACACTTTGTAATCATTCGACAAGCAAGGGCTCAAGGTTGCCAGGCAGAACTCCTTCTATGAATGCAGATTGTTCTTAAAATGTAGAAGTCAGCAGATGTTTACAGTTGTATACAAATAACCAAATATTTGGCAAATGTAATTGGACTATACTATATTTAAGAAATACATTGGGAAAACAGCAGTGTCAGACATCACTAGGCATCTACTACAACACTGGAGAAAGAATAAAATCTTTCTTTTTTGCATGGACATCTATCCACATCTATCAACAAAAGCAGATGCAAATTGCACAGATACTATCTAACAGTAAGACAGACTTTCTTAAAAATAACATAGTCTCACTGTGAAAGAAGAAAACATAAAGATACTGTCTTGTTGAGAACAACAGGAATTACAATAGAAGGAAAAACACACTTAGCTAGGCAAGGACGTGCTACATCTTTCAACAGCAAGGACAGGAAATTTGAAGCAATTCCTTTTTTTACACGAAGCAAACTCTGCCAGCAAATCATAAATACAATTTCATAAAAAAAGAAAAGAAAAAATACTTCATGGGGTAAATAATATAGCTTAAATAAATTAATTCATCGATTGAGAAACCATTCATCATAAACCACACCAGGGTGTTCAGCACAGCTGGAAGTAATAGTTTTGCGTTCACCTACACAGCATTTGATATTATAAAGAAAAGGTAATCTGATTCAGAGTAGATCGTTCTCACTTCTAATTCAGTTCTTCAGACTGGGATTACACTGTATGTCTAAACTGCAATACATACTTCAGCTGCACCAAAATTGACTCCTGGAAGACACAAAATCTTTACATAGGCTGGCTTCAAGAAAGTAAGTATGTGACAATTTAAAAAAACACAACTGCCTGAGTTTATATTTCACATGAATTCTAAAACATATTTTTCACTCCCTTTTCCTACTGAGACTTCCCTGGTTTTTCTGCTTTTTTTGGAGACCACAAACTCTCTAAAATTTTAAAGTATTGAAGCTTTTATGGAATACAAATTCCAAATTTTTCTCCAACTACAATGATGATTTTATGTAGAGAAATTTACTCTGTGTGAGGAAAGGAAAATTGCTAGAGGAAAGTTCAGAAAAAAACAAGAAAATGGAAGTGGTACACTAGGGCAGCTTCCCAAATGCTGTAGATGATCAAAGAAAATATATTATGACTGCGTATGTCAGAATCCATTGGAAATGCTAATAATAGCAGCATACAATATGCCCTGCATCTAAGCCTGCAATTGCAGACTCTGACAAAAGAAGGCTTAGTGTTTTAATATGACTAATAATCAAGTTAGGTTCAGTATAGAGGTGTTCTGCTTCTGCAGGTCAGGTGAATTTTTCTACTGCATTCATTTAATTTTTTAACAGTTTTACAAATTTTACCAAGAAAGTTATTACGAGGCTATGGTCAACCTATATGAGATATTCAGCACCAGCACCTTGTTATGATTGCAGACCATGAATCTGTAGTCCAAAGCTACTCTTTACCAGATTCATGGTCTGCAATCCCCTGTAATGTTATTTTAAAGCCAGTTTTATTGCTAAAACTTCTCTATAATCAGAGCAGGATTTCTATGGTTAACTTTGTGTGGAGAGACTAATTATAATCTAGGCTAAGTGCTGTTGATTTTCAATATGAACTAGACCATCTGCACAGTAAAAGCAGGAATTAAAGTAATTCACTCCAATGTGAGTCTTTTTATGATTTTAATAGACTTCACATAAAGCATAAGGAGAGGAACCAGTTTGAGTTTTATAAAATATTTCTGAAAACATTTATGTTCCTTTGTCCAGGTGAAGTCCCTCTCAGAGCGCAGCAAGTATGTACAGTAGTTCATACTTTTTAAGCTTCAGCTTGGACATTGTTTTTACTTACTGAGGTAGAACAGCAGAAGATAAAGCCAGGTAAAAGAATTCTTTTATCTTTCATCCTACCTGGATTACTTTAAAAAATTATCTTGCTTTCTTTCAGATCATCATTCTGTTTTGTCAGTTTTCCAATGCATAGCTAGATCAATGCTTTTGATAAAATCACTGTACCTGTCTGCTTCTAATTCATGTCCCCAAGTACCTCACCTACCTGCTATTTGAACACCTCCAGGGATGGTGACTCAACCACCTCCCTGGGCAGATTGTGCCAATGCTTGATAACCCCTTCTGCGAAGAAATTTTTCCTAATGTCCAAACTAAACTTCCCCTGATACACTTGATGCCATTCCCTCTTGTCCTATTACCTGTAACTCAGGAGAAGAGACCAACACCCACCTCTCTGCAACCTGCTTTCAGGTAGTTGTAGACAGTGGTAAGGTCTCCCCTCTCAGTCTCCTTTTCTCAAGGATAAACAACACCAGTTCCCTCAGCCACTCCTCTTAAGACTTGCTTTCTAGCCCCTTCACCAGTTTTGTTGCTCTTCTCTGGACGCACTCCAGGACCTCGATGTCATTTTTTTAGCGTGGAGCCCAGATCTAATCACAGTATTCAAGGTGTGGCCTCAATAGTGCAGAGTACAGGGGCAAAATCACTTCCCTGGTCCTGCTGGCCACGCCGTTTCTGATACAAGCCAAGATGCTGTGGGCCTTCTTAGCCACCTGGGCACACTGCTGGCTCATGTTCAGTTGGCTGTCAACCAACACCCCCAAGTCTTTCTCTGCCAGGCAGCTTTCTAGCCACTCTTCCCGAAGTCTGTAGCACTGCATAGGGTTGTCCTGTCTCAGGTGCAGGACTTGGAACTAAGCCTTGTTAAACCTCATCCTGTTTGCCTCAGCCCATCAATCCAGCCTGTTCAGATCCCTCTGTAGGGCCTCCCTACCCTCCAGCAGATCCACACTTCCTCCCAGCTTAGTGTCACCCATGAACTTGCTAAGGGTGCATTCAATCTCCTCATCCAGGTCATTGATAAAGATATTGAACAGGACTGGACAGCACCGAGCCTTGTCATAGAAGGCCATCAGGTTAGTTTGGCAGGACCTGCATTCCATAAACCCATGCTGAGTGGGCTTGATCACCTGGTTCTCCTGTATGTATTGTGAGATGGTACCCAAGATGGCCAGCTCCATGACCTTTGCTGGCATCGAGGTCAGGCTGACAGGCCTCTAGTTTCCTGGATCCTCTCTCTGGCCCTTTCTGTAAATGGGTGTAACATCTGCCATTCTCCAGTCGGCAGAACTGCTCGTAGAAGATGGAAAGAGGTTTGGCAAGCACCTCTGCCAGCTCCCTTATTACCCTTGGATGAATCCCATCTGGCCCCACAGACCTATGAATATCTAATTTGCCTAGCAGGTCTCTCTAACTGTTTCCTCTTGTATCAAAGGAGCTTTGTTCTGCTCTTCCTCCCTGCCTACTGGCTCCTAAGGTTGAGTATCCAGGGAACATCTCACTTTACTATCAAAGTCTTAGACAAGGAAGACTTTAAGCACCTCATCCTTTGTCACTATTGTTCCCCCTGCATCCAGTAAAGGAAGGAGATTGTCCTTGGTCCTTCTTTTGTTATTAATATATTTTTAGAAGGATTTTTTATTATCCTTCACAGAATGGGCCAATCTAAGTTATAACTGGTCTTTAGCCCTTCTAATTTTCTCTCTACAAGATCTCACTTCATTTTCGTAGTCCTCAGGAGTTTCCTGCTCCTTCTCCCAGAGTTTGTATATTTTCCTGTTTTTCCTGGTTTCCATCCAGAGGCTTTAATCAGCCAGGCCGGATTTATTCCCCTCTGGCACATTTTGTGGCACACGAGGACGGCTTGCTCTTGTGCCACCAGGAATTCCTTCTTAAAGAGTACCCAATCCTGTGAGCAACTTTGCCCTTGAGGACTGTCTCCCATGGAACTTGATTGAATGCCTTTCAGTATTAGTTGAAAGGAAAGCTGAGACAAAGGAAACCTGAGACCATTTAATGCTATAATTTGCCTTGTGAGTGGTCATTCTGAAATATGCAATTCATGTTATCTATTATATTTACTTCCTATCTACTTCCATACAATAGGGTTTTTTTTTCTGTTTTCTTTCAAAAATCAGTGCTTTTTTGCCTCTCATCCTGGAAGTAACAGCATTTATTCATTTATGTCTGTTTACATCGCAGCTCAGACAGGTATTCTTGCTACACACAGCCTAAGAAAACATTGCTGGCTTTTAACTGAGACATCATCTACTTGGCTGACAGCCGACTGAACATGAGCCAGCAGTGTGCCCAGGTGGCCAAGAAGGCCAATGGCATCTTGGCTTGTATCAGAAACGGCGTGACCAGCAGGTCCAGGGAGGTTATTCTCCCTCTGTACTCGGTACTGGTGAGACCGTTCCTCGAATCCTGTGTTCAGTTCTGGGCCCCTCACCACAAGAAGGATGTTGAGGCTCTGGAATGAGTCCAGAGAAGAGCAACAAAGCTGGTGAGGGGGCTGGAGAACAGGTCTTACGAGGAGCAGCTGAGAGAGCTGGGGTTGTTTAGCCTGGAGAAGAGGAGGCTGAGGGGAGACCTCATTGCTGTCTACAACTACCTGAAAGGAGGTTGTAGAGAGGAGGGTGCTGGCCTCTTCTCCCAAGTGACAGGGGACAGGACAAGAGGGAATGGCCTCAAGCTGCACCAGAGGAGATTCAGGCTGGACATTAGGAAAAAATTCTTCACAGAAAGGGTCATTGGGCACTGGAACAGGCTGCCCAGGGAGGTGGTTGAGTCACCTTCCCTGGAGGTGTTTAAGGCACGGGTGGATGAGGTGCTAAGAAGAATGGTTTAGTGTTTGATAGGAATGGGTGGACTTGATGATCCGGTGGGTCTCTTCCAACCTGGTTATTCTATGATTCTATGATTCTACTTTATATAGCAAGCAATGAAATGTTTCATTCCTGTAAGTCACTTAATGCATTCAGCTCTCACCTCAGTGACATATACAAAGCTGAAACTTGGTGCCAAGCCAAGAAACTGTAGCTTTTTGATAGGCTACTACACATCAAAATTTATGCTAGTACATATTGATGACAGTAGATTTTCTGTAGGAGCCTTCTGATAAAAATATTCAAGTTTCAGGCAGTATTTGACCCAAAAGGAAATTGACCTCTAAGTTAACAAAACACAGTTATTACAAGAAGTACTGTCAAATACCACTTTCAGATGCTAAAAATAGAAAAAGTGAATGCTAGTTTACAAGTTGGTGAATTTTAAATATCTGTACAACCTTTTGCTAACAGAACAAAATCCCTGAGTTACATAAGCTTGGCTGTGTATGTTTTGTGAGGTGCCTGGACAATTATGTAATTTTGTTTTTCTTTAAAATGTGCTGGATTTCTTATGTGTCCGCCTATACCTTCTGCATACTTCCAGTACATGTCTCTAACTAATCAAAAGACTGCTTCCAGTTAAATCAAACTTTCAGCACTAATTTCAATGGCAGCAGAGATTCCAGCACAAAAATGAATCTGACCAAAAACCGAATAGCTTATTGAAGGATGAGTGATCACAGATCCAAGTATTAAACTTCTGATACCACTAAAATATTTTCAGACCAGTGGGTACAACTGGAGCTTAGAACATGGTTATAGTTTTTCCTGAAAAAAGCTTGTCTTGTTTAAGTTTTAAGCAAGAAATACTTTTCTGCAGAGTAATAAGATATATAATTTCTAATGAAAATATATGAAAGAACAAGACATAGAAACCCATTGAAACTGCAGGACACATTCAAAGGCATTCCAAAATGTGTTTATATAACTGTGTATATGTATCTGTTCAGATCTGTGAAAAGTGGTGCCCCTAAGGGTCTGTACTGGGACCAGTGCTGTTTAATATTTTCATTGATGATTACAGAAAGAGAGAGCAAGTGCACCCGCAGCAACTTTGCAGATGACACCAAGCTGAGTGGTGCAGTTGTCACAGCAGAAGGATGAGACGCCATCCCGAGGGACCTGGACAGGCTGGAGAAGTGGGCCTGTAAGAACCTCATAAGGTTCGACAAGGTCAAGTGCAAGGTCTTACACCTGGGTTGGGGCAATTCTGCCCCTCTATTCCTCTCTTGCAAGAACTCACCTGGAATATTGTGTCCAGCTCTGGAATCCTCAACATACAAAGGATATGGAGCTGTTTGAAGGGGTCCAGAGGAGGGCTACAAAGATCATCAGAGGACTGGAGCACCTCCTATACAAGGACAGTTTGAGAAAGTTGGGGTTGTTCAGCCTGGAGGAGGCTCTGGGGAGAACTTATAGTGACCTTCCAGGGCCACAAGGGCATATACTAGAAAGTTTGGGAGGGACGTTTTACAAGGGCATGTAGTGACAGGATGAGGGAGAATGGCTTTAAATTGGAAAGGGGAAGATTTTGACTAGACACTAGGAAGAAATTCTTCACAATGAGGGTGGTGAGGCACTGCAACAGGTTGGCCAGGGAAGTTGTGGATGCCCCCTTTGTGGAACTATTCAGGGTCAGGTTAGATGGGGCTTGAGCAGCCTGATCTAGTGGGAGGTGGGAGTTGGAACTAGATGATCTTTAAGGTCCCTTCCAATCCAAAACATTCTGTGATTTATGATCATGTTTTTATTGTTGTTATCTGGTTACTAAAGCAATTAGCATGCCAGGAAAAAAAAATAGGGATTTTAAACAGTGATATAAAGCAAATACTTTGTAAGAAAAAAATGGGCCAGCTTCTTAACCAACAGTTACTTCTGGATAAGGACCTGTAGTTTGGCCAAACTACACAGGAATATGGTAAAATAATGATGCTGTTGGACTGGTTACTCTAATTCAAGGATAATCTGTAATCAATAGGCATTTCACAACAGGAAGACTTTAATTTGCCAGTTTATCATAGCGTGCTCTTACCAGAAATTCTGAGGAGAAACAACACTCATTCTTGCAGTTCTCTGCCCCTCAAAGAATAATATTCCACCCAGCCACATATGAGAAACACCCAAAAGCATTTTCCAAGTGCTTATTCTTTTCTTGCATTGTCTCCCTTGATTGCCGGTAACGCACCAGAATTCTCTCGGAAACCGTCAAAATTACTGTGTTCTGAGGGTCTTATGGTAACTCAAACAAAAGTTGCATAACATCAAGAGGTATTGCACGACCCTATTTACGACAGCTGGGCCAGACTTGTATCCTGAACTTTCTCAAACGCACTACGCTTGTTTCTAAGCCAGCGTAAGAATATTTATTTTTAAAATATAGCATCTGAGAAATAATAAATTCAGGTTTGAATTTTCCTTATTTTTGAACTTTCACTGAAGTGAACTCTGAGTAAAGATATGCTGGTATTAAACACTCACATGTGCTTAGCCTTTTGATGTAAGAAAGATTATACTTACGTGCTTTCATAGCATTATTCTGTACTGATTCACTAGTTATCCGTGATTTTCAGTGTTAATCAATCATTAATGATTTAGCTAATTCACTGGCTAACTCGGGGCTACAATAATCTTTAATTGGCATATCATAAACTATTCTCTAATTACAAACATTTTCAATTCACCAAATAAATCCTTGTAGTGATTTCGTATATGTCAAGAAATATCTGTATTAATATATTTTTAAAAACCCTGGTTTAAAAAAAAATAGACCACAAAATAATTAATATGATCGTCCATTCTAATATGACCATACCCCTTCATTCCATTCTTCATGGAATGAAGGGGTATGATGCTTGAAAGACAACTTTCCCCAAACCAATGAAAATGCAACAGGTGGTGGTAGATACAGGTTAAAATAGACACTGAGGAATTACGAATACTCTTCTATAATGACAGTGGTTTTTTCAGCAACTTTTGAGCCTAATCTTATTTCCTCAATAAGGGGAAATGTAAGCTGCAGGTGAATTTGGTGAACTACATTTCCCACCTTTCAGAGAAGGACTGCTACCCACTAGCATAACTAGGAGCAGGGTTTTCCCATCCTGTCTGGCTGATGCAACTCCTTTCTGCATATGCAAACATTTGCTGATGTAAAGAATGGAAATCCAGTGCTGCTAATGTCCAGAAAGTATTTTCACCAACAGTCCAGTGTTTTTGCTCTTGTCCCTAGTATTTTGTTAATCATGGATGCAACGTGGGAATAAAATTTTGGAAAAAAAATTCTTTATCTCCACCCCTCACTTATAATACACTGGTGAACAAGCGCATCTGTTTCTCTAGTACAAAATTTGACCTACTGAAACACATAACAATTACAATAACAATAATAATGATAACAATAATAATCATCATGAGCATCATCAGAATGGCTATCTGAAACTCTGAACAGTTTTCAAGGGGGAAAGCAACAAGACACCAGAATTATACCTCTGACTCCAAGACATACTTAATTATTTAGATAAACTAAACCAATGTTGACTCCTGTTTCCTATGTCCTGAATTAAGTAATCTAACCAGCAGACAGGCAAGAAGGGTGTTTCCAGCCTTGCTTTTGCTTTGCCTTTCTTTTGCCAGCAATAATCTATTTCATCTCAAGACTAATGAAATAATTTCTTTGACACGATGTCATTTTTCTTTCATTCTGCTCAGAAACATAATGAAAAGTGATGTTAAATCCAAACAATTCTTAGAATATTTTTGATCAAATTGATGATGCTTTGAGTTAATTAAAAATCAACTTACTACAATGCAATATGCAAAGAAAACACAATGCACTACACTTTTAAATATTGATTTTTTAATGCTTATTCAGTACAAGTTCTTACACTATGAAGTGTTTATCATGAAAAAGCTTAAGATTATTAAAAAGCCCTCAGACAAGTAACTACATGTCTAAACTTAGAGAAAACAGTCATTTTGGAGGGAAATTACCAATTTTGATAAAGGTTTCCTTTTGATAAAGGTTTTCCTAATGTTTTTTATTTGCTTATATTTTTGTCCATAAAATTTCTTTTTTAATCACTTTCCTATTTTCCTTCTATAGAAGGCAGTATATTTTGCTAAAATAATGCCACTTGCCCCATCTTTTCTTAAAAGTACAGTTATTACCAGGAAAGTAAAATGTTTAAGGTACTTTTTTCAGTAATATGTACATACTACATTCTTTGCATAGTGTTTGGGTTTATGATAAAATGAGTTTAATTTCTACACATAGAAGACTTTATTTACAATTAAATATTAAACATACTTAATCACCAGCTGCCTGAGATGCTCTAAATAAGTCATTTGAAATAAGACTAGAGTCTTACAGTAAAAGCACTAACAATTTGTTACTTTAAATGAATCCCACTTACAATCTGTACTATAGAATCATAGAATCATAGAATAACCAGGTTGGAAGAGACCCACCGGATCATCAAGTCCACCCATTCCTATCAAACACTAAACCATTCTTCTTAGCACCTCATCCACCCGTGCCTTAAACACCTCCAGGGAAGGTGACTCAACCACCTCCCTGGGCAGCCTGTTCCAGTGCCCAATGACCCTTTCTGTGAAGAATTTTTTCCTAATGTCCAGCCTGAATCTCCTCTGGTGCAGCTTGAGGCCATTCCCTCTTGTCCTGTCCCCTGTCACTTGGGAGAAGAGGCCAGCACCCTCCTCTCTACAACCTCCTTTCAGGTAGTTGTAGACAGCAATGAGGTCTCCCCTCAGCCTCCTCTTCTCCAGGCTAAACAACCCCAGCTCTCTCAGCTGCTCCTCGTAAGACCTGTTCTCCAGCCCCCTCACCAGCTTTGTTGCTCTTCTCTGGACTCATTCCAGAGCCTCAACATCCTTCTTGTGGTGAGGGGCCCAGAACTGAACACAGGATTCGAGGAACGGTCTCACCAGTACCAAGTACAGAGGAAGAATAACCTCCCTGGACCTGCTGGTCACGCCATTTCTGATACAAGCCAAGATAGCAGCTCCCTCTTTAAACTCTGCTGCACTGATTTTTCCTAGGTATATTATCAGTAACATTGTCAAATATGCCCATGAATAACCTCTGAATTCTAAATGACTGATGCTTACTAAACACTTGTTAATAATGACTCCTTTTGTCAGTTCTTTGGAGGTCTGATAATCTTTAACAATGCATAGTTCACACAGAATCCAAAATAATTAACTATTTCCTATGTCATGAATTATATTCTAAAGTGCTCTTGTGCAGTAACTATACTGGCAAATTTATTTTAAAGACCGTATTTAGATCCATACCTCAGAGTATTTGGGATGGTTCCTTTGGCAAAAAAAATCAAAGCTTCCTTACTTTTCATATCAGCACTGATAAGGACAATATACTGTAGTTTAGTCTGAAGTTAGTGAAAAGTGTAAATAAGCTATTTGCTGCAAAATATTACTAGAAAGACAAAAAGATATATGCTGTATAACATGCTAACCTGAGCAAGCTTGGAAGTAAGAGAGAAGGACCCAAGGCTTACAAACTATAGCAAGAAAGGAATCAGAGTGATCTGTATATGGTATACAAATGTTCATCTCTCACTGGGCCACACAAAGGACCTGCCTACTCTTAGTAACAGTGATCTCAAAATATTAGAAGCAATACAAACTCTGCTGAATAACTGGCATACTATTTGCTGCTCTCCTTTCTTCAGCCAGCTTCTAGGTTTAGCTTTGTCAGTTTCTTCTGTTTTCTGTTTTGAAACACCTTGAGGCTTTATGGATTCACTTTCACGTACATAAGCACCTGGAGTGATCATTTTAAATTGGACAAATACCACTGTTTTACATGTTACAAGAAACTGTACTCCGAACAGGAATTCCTATTCTTTCGCATTCTTTCACAACTTTTCAGCCTCCCTGCTCTCTTCACATTTTGCCTCATGTCCCTCTCAGATGGCACATGGAAAAGCCACAAACCCTTTGCTTGTTTAGGTTATTAATAGTTGGGGCCACTAATTAGCATCCCAAAGACATACACTAACAGTTAGATTTGACATCTCATCCAAATGTGAGCCACAAAAATCCAAAAGCAGGATTCTCTAAGGAAATGGTGCAAAATGACTGTTAAAGATTATTCAGTATTCTGTTCTTTATACTTACAGGTTTCATAACACTAGTGGCTTAAGGCTAGTTAGAAAAACAGCTTTTGTAAAATATGGACATTCGATGATTCTTGACAGAAATACTTTTGAGAGTAGTTAACAGATGCATGCTTCATCTTACACCTAAAGATTTCTCATATTAAACAAGCAGTGCTGTCTTGAAATTTTAGAAGAACTTTCAATGCAGCTGCTCCCCCAATATACAGCAGCTCGCTAGAGCCTCTTGCCTCTGAATTCAGCTCTAGCGCTATCCAGAGATGTTCTGGAAATGCCTCCTTTCCCCTCTTAACAACACGACCAGCGAGCAAAAAGCAGGAGCCATTGTAGCTGTTGCTTCCTTTTTTAAGGATTTGTTATATAAGATTAACTGCAGCTAATTTCCTTTTGGTTACGTGCCAGCTGCCTGTAGACACAAGAACTCACAAGCTCACCAAGGACAGTCTGTGTGACACAGCTGTCATGCAGGCTGTACACAAATGTTTCTTCCTGTAGGCTTCATGTGAATGCACACAGATGCCAAGAATCAGTTGATTTTCATAGAATCTTAGAATCACCAGTTTGGAAAAGACCCACTGGATCATCGAGTCCAACCATTCCCATCAATCACTAACCCACGCTCCTCAGCACCTCATCCACCCATCCTTTAAACACCTCCAGGGAAGGTGACCCAACCACCTCCCTGGGCAGCCTGTTCCAGTGCCCAATGACCCTTTCCGTGAAAAATATAGTATCATAGAATCACTAGGACGGAAAAAAATAGTTGTTTTCAAAATACCCCCTCTCTAACTTTGCTGTCACTTTGAAACCCCACGCAAACTCCATATGCAGATCTCCAGTGAGGTCCCAAAAGTCAGTGCCTGGTCAGGACTCTCACTTCAGCAGAGCCAAAATGTCGCTCAGGTATGGTGAGCTCTCTGGGAACACTATAGCTAACATTTGTACTCAGCCACAAACCTGACCAGTATGCAGTGGAAGGGATGAAGAAGATATGTCTGTTAATAAGCTGAAATACTATTTTCCCATACTTAGAATGCTTACAAAAAAGTACGAGGAAATTACCTACTTACGTAACATTTTTCAACTCTATAAATTGTTCTGTCAAGTGCTAACAGAACAGATACATTAACAGGAGAACATTTGGTTAAAAATAGAATCACTTCTACAAAGGAATAATTTGTCCCAAATAAACTGCTAGAGGCCTTGGTTAATATTTACAATGTGATGAACTCTTCAAATTACATTTAACTGCAACATCACTAGCTCAGGCAGCACAATTGGAAAAGAAACTGCATATACCTGTTCATTTCTTCCCTGTTATGTTTTCAAGTGTAACTAATTATTAATATTGCCATAGAAATAAGGTATAGAAACAGAGTGCGAAACAGAATCTCATAGGGTAACGCCTTTTGAGAAAATTCATTCAAACAAAATTAAAGTTTTGGATACCAAGATTCAACACAATGGAAGTCCAGCCTTTGAAATAATCTAAAATGCAAACTTTCCTCCTGCTTCTGATACAAGAATTACTAGGAAACAATGGATCATTTCCTTATGTAAGATCAGAAAGTTGCTCATTGTACAATATTTAAACAAAATATTAACTTAATCATCTGTCAGGACACCAATGTGTCTCTTTCTTGAAACATATTTTATTGGTGTGAACTGTCATCAAGGGGAATATTGTTTTAATAATACCACACTCTTGAAAATTGTATTCTGATTAGATGTGCATATCCACATTTTAGTTTTGGAAGAGTGGCTGTAAGTGCAGGGAGAGGACAGTTTGAGGCTACCCATGTAATCTTTAATGGACTGTACTAGGAATGTGCAGCTCATTGTTCTCTAAAGATGTGCAAAAGTCTCAGATTTTTCATTTTATTTGTTTTTGTTGTGGTGGTAGTGGTGGTTTTGTGCATTTGTCTGGGTTTGCGCTTTCCCCCTCCCTGAAAAAGCTGTATTTTGCTTTGTACACCATCTCCTGTTTCACAGTCCTCCCCAACATGGTTGCCTGGCTGATACATTCATTATTAGTGCATGTAAATCATTCAACTGCTTTTTGAATCTACTTTCAGCAGTAAAACAGGGACAACCCATGAGACCTACCACTAAAGTAAAAAGGCTGCAAAAGAGGATCTTTTTAATAGTGTTCAAAAGTATTGTATCATTGGTCCTTAAATTGAGACTGCAGAAAGCAAAGTGTAGAAGTGGGTATGCTTTACAAAGGAGGTTACCTGAAGCCACTTCTCAGGGAAAATTAGAAAGTGCCTGACATGAACCTTTTATGATTATGGGTGGATTTCAAATGAAAATGTTATCTTTATGTCAGGAGGAACAGGGGTGTATTAGGGCAGAGATTCTGCAAAGGTATCTGGTTGGGCTATTGCATGCTCACAAGCAAATTATTTATATAAAATCACTGGAAAAATGTGTAAGGAAGTTTCACAGAAAATTTTTGCTGACTACTTCAAGTTTTTTGCTTAAGGACAGGGAAGTTACAGGATTGGAGAGGATATGAACGTGAATATAAGGCAATTCATAGATGTAAGCTCAGAAAAAGTCAGGTAAACTGACACCTGTTGAACTGGTCTATAAAATTTAATTCTTTGCTTAAGAAAAGAAAGAAAATAATTACATAGTAAGGAGTAGGGATACACAAAAGGAGCGAGATTATCAAAGGAGGATTAAAAAAAAGTGTGATGAAATACCACTAAGTACACAGACATTGCACCCAACTGTTGGAACTAAGCTGTGTCCCAAGCCTTCAAGCCACAAAAAGTTAGGAATTACCAGGCTTCTGCTTGCTCTGTCGGCAGAGCCTGTGGAGACAGACATTCACTAAACACATCAATGGAATAAGTACAATCTTCATGTCTGTAGATGCCTCATTATTTAAGACTAAGATTTAATTAAAGAATCCACCTTATTTTATATTCTAAAATTGTGACCCACCATGAAGACGTACAACTGAACTGAAGAAAAGTCAACTATAAAAGAAATGGATTTTAAGACCTCGAACTACGCAAGAGGAATTTCAAGCACAATATCTGAAGCTCTTGAAAAAGTACTCAGAAATAAGTGGGGGCACATATGTGGCACATGAAAGAAGAATTAACATAAAATGAATGTAAAAGTATGCAATAGAGCAATAATAATAAGGAATTTTGACTACTGCATGTAAGGAGTTGCAGGCATTTGGTGTTGTCTTCAATCTAATTAAACAAAATTGTTCCCAACTGACTGTATTGCATCAAAATGAAGTTATTCAGATGAAACTATTCAAGATTTGAATTCTACAGAAACTCATTGATCACAAAGTGAAAACACATAAAAAAAATTCCTTCCCTCCCCACCAAAAAAAAAAAACAACGAGGTCTAACAGCAGCTACTCCAAGAACTAGTACTGTCTTGACTACCCTTGGAAACAGTGATTTAGAAAACTGCTGGCTGGCTTTGCATGCCAGCTGGTGACTGAAGGAATCACAGCCTAATTAGTGCACTCCCTTAAAATTTGTATGTCTGGTTAGCACTGATTTTCACTACGATTAATTCTTGGAAAGGCCTCAGCAGCCAGAAGCAAACTTACCAGTATAATTTCCTACATTTTTGAGACGGCAATAAAAGAACACATCTGATCTTTCACTGGCCAATTTCACTGGCTATAAACCAGTGTGGATCTCCAGTAACCCAGTGATGCATCTGTTTGCTGATGTGACAGGGAGCAGGACTTGGTGACTGAAGCATCCAGTTTTTCTAGGCTCTGTGTGCCTATCACAGATATCATAATAATCCCCTTACTGTAAAATAGGATGTGTCCTTAGAGGAGCATAGTCTTTCAAACCTACAATTCTTGTTGTAAAGCTATTTTCAGAATATTACTGCTACAAGGTCAGGAAGGTTTTTCCCGTTTCTAGTGTACATTTATTATTTGTCTGACTTTTAACATTTGTTTCTTTGTCACAGTTCTCCATTTGTTTTCTTACTACTAGCCGAAGGGCTTTAGTCCTGATATCTCTTCTGCTAACTTAGTGGAGAAAAATCGTTTAGAAGTGAAAGTCAATAAGCAGCCACAGACACCATCAGAGAGAAAAACCTCACCCTCTATGAACTAGAAATATATCTTTATCCTAAGTAAGCACAGACTGGAGTTTTGTCTGTCCCACCATACCCCTCTATTCCTTTGAGTATTATGTTATTTTTGAATAAAAATGAAATGTGTATTGATTAAAAGAATCTTCAGATCTTTAAGGAAGACAAATGAAAATTTTACCCAAAAAAAGTTCAGTAAAAGATTTTTCAGACTAATCTCACTTTTTTTGTGCTCTAGGACATTCTGATCTCTCACTTAATTGCTCTTGACTTACCACCAGAAAAACAGATGCAACAAAGATCATTAACTTCTCTTTTACACGGTATTCTCTCTGTTCTATAATTTCTTTGTTGATTTAGAATGACTGTGTGAAGATACACCACTTGGTAAGAGATTTACCTCCACATTTAGCACTTGTGAATCATAAGTGCAGGTTGGAGAATAAAGGCCACTGGGAACTTGAAACAGGACAAAAAATAAACATGATATATAAGAACTGCGGGTGCTTCAAAACATGGACTTTTTCAGTTCTAGAGTCAGTCAATGTTGGAAAACCATTGCAGAGAAATGGGGCCATGACATTTAAAGTTTGTCACATGCAATGTTTCCCTGGTTAGTGCTTGCTGGGACTTAAAATATGCAATATGCTAATAATACCAATCGCACAGGTAAGAGTGAGTAAGTCTAGTAGGCCCCACACACACTGAGCATTGCAGAAATGGAAGCTTTTTTGACATACTTCCTCTAAAAGCACATCTCACATCTGGTATAGTTATAGGTATTAGAGAAGCAGGACAGAAAAAAAGAGTAATTGCCAGATGTACAGAAAGGTTAAAGATGTTTCAACAGTCTACAAAGAAATAAAGTAAACAGACCTCAAAACCAGCCTTTGGTTTAAAAAACTCAGTGCATTACCAAGTTAAGCAGATATAGACAGAAAGTTAAGAAAGCTTTCAGATAATCAGAGCGCAATAGTGCCCAGACAGCTACTTGCAGTGATCTTTCTGAAACTGTAAAAAGAGACAATGGGTCCAGTCTTTGTAGGGAAGCAGACTGCCACAGCTGAGGTTTCAGCAATTTAATTCAGTTCTTTCAGTCTAGAAATTGGTAGTAGGGTGATGCTGGATTCTCTCTCATTTTCCCCAAAAAGACAGGAAGAGATGCCACCATAGGTGAAACAGTACCTCAGTCACAGCCATGTACGGAAAAGAACACCTAAAGAAGCAGGCAGCAGCACACTCCAGAACTGAAAATAACAAGGCAGATGTTTGACAGTCTAGAATTACCTGTTTACTGTCAGCTACATTTACTCTCTATTTTTTGTAGAAAAATCAATCATCAGCTATTCCATATAAACAGTTTTTTTTGAGGAGGCCTCCACCCAGAAGTACATGAAGACAGACATCATTGCATAGCGTTACAGTTCTTAAGCGACAGGTAGAGCTGTCTGCAACAGTCCTTGAATATAAACAGTTTTCCCTGACAGAGCCTGAAAGCTACAGCCTGAACATTTGATGATGATGAGACTTTTTCTTTGAGTGGTCTTTTCTTTTTCAACATACCTGTCTGGCACAAGTCAATATTTAACATCACCATTACATCATGGAAGTGACAGTGGCTTATCTCAGGCAAGAGAGCAGAAAAGCGTAGGCAACAGAAATAGTACGTTGAGTCCTACTGGAATTCAGATGCCTCACAAAGGTCAAGTTTCAGTCTTATTTCACCATGTCTTTACATTTGATACTTTACTGGAAACTGAATTAGAATATGATACATACAATATAAACCCAAAGAAAGGAGATGAAACAAGAGATGAAATTTGAACCAGGAAGAAGTTAAACCTAAGGTCTTATTTACACCTACAAAATCAGAGAAATACCAGTAATCCCTTCCTAAACTGATGGGAAAATACCTCATTCATAAGTCTAGCAAAATACACATCTCTAACACTATCTGCAACTTTCATCCTAGTGAAGTCTCTTGTGCTTTGAAAAGGGCATCCTGCTGAATTAGTCTAGAAGAATAACATCTATCACAACCCAAAAGTATTTCCTAATAAATGAGCAAAGAAAAGCAGTACCCAAAGGGAGTTAGTAGAGAGGCTGTCTTCTTCAAACCCTGTGAGTAAACAGGGATCACCTGTGAGGATGAGTAAATCACAGACTTTGTCTATAGAATGTGCAGTCCTCTGCTATGGCTACAACTGCACATACAGGAATCCCTCCAAAGCAGTTTACAGGTGGCAGTAAATGGCTCTCCAGAACCATGACAAGACACAGTGCGTTACACAGATATATGTTGCTTCAGTGAAACCTGCTTGCTAAATAATCTAGAACTACTTCTGCATTTCTGTAAAAGATTTCCTAAGTAATTATGACCAGAGCTCTGAACTGACTGAGGCATATCCTCCAAGCTCATGTTTTTTCAATGACAGATAAAATCCTGCTTCTAGAACTGTTGGATTATTAAATGAGTTCAGCACAATCTCTGTGAGTGTAACACACTTATTTATAAAAAAAATGCTAAAATGTACATCAGAGCATAATTTCTCATTTAAAGAACATTTTATAGCTACCACTTTACCACTTCAGGACAAAGCCTTCTGATATAATTTTTTTCTATCATAAACTTGCATTTAGGGGCTAGTGGTCAATGGCCTGATGTCCCAGTGGAGATCCTTGACAACGGGTGTCCCTCGGGGTCTGTACTGGGACCAGTGCTGTTTAGTATTTTCATCGATGATTACAGACAGCAAGATCAAGTGCACCCTCAGCAACTTTGCAGATAACACCAAGCTGAGTGCTGCAGTTGTCACAGCAGAAGGATGAGATGCCATCCAGAGGGACCTGGACAAGCTGAAGTAGTGGGCCTGTGTGAACATCATGAGGTTCAACAAGGCTAAGTGCGAGGTCCTACACCAGGGTCAGGGCAATCTATGGTTCAAGAGAGACATATTGGAGATAGTTCAATGAAGGGCCACTAAGATGAAGAAAGGACTGCAGCATCTCTTCTATAAGGAAAGGCTGACAGAGCTTGGTATTGTTTAGCCTTGATTAAAGAAGGCTCAGGAGGAATCTTATTAATGCATATAATACATAACTGAAGGGAGGGTGTAAAGAAGATGGAGCCCAGTGGTGGTGCCCAGTGACAAGAGGCACTGGGCATGAACTGAAGCACAAGGACTTCCCTGCAAATATCAGGGAACACTTCTTTACTGTGAGAGTGGCTGAGCACTAGTGTTCAGGGAAGTTAGGGAGCCACTCTCTTTAGAGATATTCAAAAGCCAGCTGGAAATGGTTCTGGGCAACTGGCTGTAGGTGGCCCTCACTGGGCAGGGGGGTTACACTAGATGATGTCCAGAGGTCCCTTGAGTTCACTGCTTTGTGACTGATGAGATTTTCACCTCAGGCATTTTTTCCTCTGTACTATTTTTTTCAAGAAGATAAGAGCATGTACGATGTATAAATATATGCCATTATAAAAATTATGCCAATTTTTAATGTTATGTATATGCAGACATTCTTCCACAAAATAAAATGGTATTCACAATGTCCTTGTAAAAAGTGCTGACATATCTATATATGCTTAATTGTGTATAAACGTACTAGCAGAAAACAGGCAGTTACTGTTTAATATATACATTAAAATATATGAAGAGACTCTCCCAGAACCCAAGTATTCTTCAGAAGGTATACTGTATATTATATATTCGTAACAACTTTCCACTAACTGGATTTGTACAGAAGAACTTCCAGGCCAGTTTTGATATTGAATTAGCTGAAAAATATGTCTTGAACTTCAAGATATTTGAGAAATCTTTATTTGTGTAGTCATGCACAACCACAAACAAATGTGCAGAACTTGAAAGCATCAAGCCTAAAATTTAAAGAATATTTTTCGGAGTGTACCACTATCGCTTTACGAAGTGTGTTATACACCTTTACAGAGTTTCCAGGAGAGGTGTGTTATCTCAAATAAGTATTATCTTGGATTTATACTGTTTCAAATTTGTATAGCAAAGAGCTCAAGACACCAATGTCTGCCAAATTTTGCAGTTCTCTGACAGGCAGATGGCTAGGAAAAACAAAGATGTTTCATGTAGTGAGTCTGTGTCAGTAATACAAAAACTTACTGTTCCTTGCTTAGAAAGAGACATTTGATAGATTTGTCAAATTAACCAAAGTTCCAAAATTACATTTCTATAGCTTCATAGAGTAAAAAAATCCACTCTTTCAGCATGCACTGTCATATTTATGAAAGGTCTTGAATTCAACATTTTCCCATTCCCTTTGTACGTGTGCATGTAATATAATTAGGGGAAGTTTTGCTTCTGCAGTCTAATTCAGTAGACAAACTTCTAGCAGAACTGAAATCAAATCTCAAATAGAAAGCAAAGCAAGTTAGCTTTCAGAGTGAATGCTATACTTCCAATGTCCTTTCAATTAATCAGTTAAAGAAAACTTTGGCGACTGCTTTCATCCTTCCTGGATTTCTATTTTTCCAAAATACATTTCCTAAAGAGTACTACAAAGATGTAAGCACATTAAGAGGTCTTGCTCTCATTCCTACCCACAGCTTCTTTAAACAGAGAGAATCTCTTGTCATATTGGCAAGGTAGGGCAGTTACAAGAGGTTTTAGGGGAGTGGAGGAAAATGTGGCACAGAAGTGGGAAACAGTACATCACACTGTTCTCCCCTCCCTCTATGAAACTGATTTTTCTTGTTAGCTGGTCAAAAATACCCTGATAGTAATACAGTCACTTTCCACAGATGAAGAGGAACACAGGATTCTTCTTCCAGTGTTAAGACACAAATGTCACAATGTTCCTGCCACCTGCCAAACTTGGAAAAGTCATGCTACTAATGAGTCACACTAGTGAAGACACTTAGAGCTTTCTTTTCCCAACAAATGCTCAAAAGATGAGAAAGGTGAATTACGTTTTTTCTGGATTCTGCATTTAAGTTGTACATGTTGGACATGACTTCAGGGAAGGGTCCTTGTCCAAAACAGCCAGTAACAACAACAACAAAAAACAAAAAAAAAGGAATTAATCTCAAATGAAAAGACGTCGGTACAAGAAAAGAGCAAATAAAACTCCATGAATAATGTCTCACAAGTAGTGTTGCAGAAGATGGTAACAGAAAAGTTGGTGATCTATTAGTCCTAGGATTTTATGGAATCAGACACGCTACGGTATTGCTAATCATATTCTCTGATGCACAGGTGTTCCTGCAGACATTGGTTCACCTCCTAGGTAGACACACTGTAACCACTGCATTTGGTCACTCTTGTTGACTAATGCATGGTAAAATGCATACAAGAATACTTGCAAACAGGATAGTTGCTGGAAGAGATACTGAAGAAAGCAAGCAGCACCCCTGAGTGCCTTATTGCCACCTGAATAAGACATTCAGACTCAAGGTGGTAGGAACATTTCATTCATGTCCATTGCCAAAGAACAAATGTGATTCAGTGTTTTCTGTCCTGCAGACTCAAATTTATATGTTTCAGGAGGCTGACAGATACCTTGATTAAATACTTGAGTTTATTTTAAGAAAGTTTAGGTTTTTAGTTGTTAGGATGTTGCCTGGACTTGAACCATTCACCCCAAACACCAGCATTACTGATTCCCTTTTTCCACAGCCTTATAAACTGTGTCTGAACTTTCAATTTTATTTTTATATGTCCTCAAGACATATATTTAGCTATGTACGTATTTGTTTGAGGCAACAACTTCAATCTAACTGTCTCATAGGAATTAGTCCCAGCATCTGTCATCGTAGTGACCTTCTCTTCTCTTTATCTATTTCTTGACAAATCCTTACATTTTGTTGACTCTGAAACCAGTTTCTAAGCCCAGCATAAGATACATAACTTCAGTAGGTATCTTATCATAACTTTGGTAAAGCTCACATATGGAATATGTGTAGTCAATAACCATTAATTGTACAACGGTCTCCAGTATGGATATGGAGCCACAATAAATTTTGCTTAAACCTTGTCACCTCTTAGATGTAAGATGTACTGCTTTTCTATGAGAACAGTATTTCTCAGCATCTTTCCTGTCGCCAGGGCCTCAAATGCAAAAATGTGATTAAGTTCCTAGTAGAAACATTGCAGAAAGCATCTTAGTTGACCTAGAACTGGTATATGACGTATAGCTGAGTGGATTTTGTTAAAAACTCATGAACAGTCCCACCATAAAATTTCCATTAGTTTCAGACAGTTCTGCCAGAGACTGAAAACTAAAGAAAGTCAGGAAAGAGTTCTTTCTATTTTTAGCTTGCCTTCTTAGTCTCATGTAGTCCTTTCCCTGCATCCAAAATTTTGAGTTTGTGACTGAGTTTATCCAAACCAGTCAGTACAAAAGAGGTCACAGAGAAGTGAGGTCCTGAAATAGCCTGTAGAGAAGAAGGAAATCACTCCATAGATGCTGGCATCAGTAGGAAAAATGCAAAAGCAGCATATGCATTACTTGGCATAGTAGGTCCATGTGGAGAAAGGAAAAAAGACAAACACATGCCCCCAAAACAGAAGTGTGAATTATATTTTACCTCATTTTAAACACCAAAGTCAGTCACCAAGGAAATGCAAATCTGAAAAACTTGAAGCTTGTAGAAACGCTTGTTTAAATGATGCTATTCCAAAAATGGAACAAATATCCATGGGGAGAGAAAAATCACCTCAAAATGCAGGTATTCCTATCTCAAAACAGTTCAAAGTTATCTTACAGCAAAGACTGAAGAGCACTCCTTAGAGGTTTATGATTGCACAAAATGTTTAATATTATGAAAATGATGCAGCTTTGTGCCTAAATTGTTTGTAACTTCACCATGTATATAATGCCTTTTTCCCCTCTATCAAAATGACAGCTCTTTTAACAGAAGTACTCCGTTCCCCTCCCTCAAGAAATGCACTTTGGTGGGGAGTGTTCCAGAGGGTATCCCATAAGATTTCCAAGTATTAGAAATTTGAAAATCAGTGATGGATTGGCAAAATGACCCGTTTACTTTTTATCATCAGTAGCTATCTTCACATTGTCATTCTCTTTTCAATCCAGTGTCTCAAGGGGCAGAGTTAAGTGGATAATGCTAAAAATAGACTGACACCATCTAACATAGCAGAGTGTAAAAAGGGAGATAGATCCTTCCTAAGTTTCTTTCTCATGGAAAACAAAACAAAAAAAAGACCACGACAACTTTCAAGTGTGATCTCTAACCCCAGTTGTCAGAAGAGTAATACACACAATGCAAGCATAAGCATCTATACTGCCCTGCTGCAGACTGGAAGGTTATTTATCAAACCTCTTGTCAGTCACATCTTGACTTTTGTCAGAACAGATGCAATACAAGATGATAGGGCAGGATTATGGGGCAGGATTCCTGCCATCAGATGTACACTTAATACCTGATTTTCAGAAGTGGCATGCACTCATACTCTCCATGGAAGAAGACTGGAGAGTGTACCAAGTCTCATCTTAAAAAAAACAAGGAAAATCATTTTTGTAATCATTAGAACATGGCAAAATGACTAGTTTTATGCTTGTTGGGTCAAGACCTTAAGACTTTAATTACTTCCAATTATAGTTAGCAGGGCTGCATGCACTGCTGTGGCAGAGCTGAAAGTGTTCCATTCTTCCTGCTATTCTCAATGCATCTAGAAGCCTGCATAGTTTTCATGCGTGCACCAAAAGCTGAAAAAATCTGCATCCCAGAAGAATTTACAAACACCTCTGAATGAGCTATATCAGAAGGAACAAGAGACTAGAATTAAGATTTCCTTTAAAAGCGTTTGTGAAGAATGTTATTTGTTTTAGTACAAGTTCTATCTTTCCTTAGGGGGTTATGTTTAAGAAAGAATATTAGGGATATTATTTCTTTATATTAAGAAAATATCTTTTTGCCTAAGTAACTTGCTTTAGTGCTAGTCTTGAAATAGTTCCAGCTAATACATTTACACAATGTCTACAATAGCAACTGTTAGAGCATTGAAGATCAGTAGAGTGAAACAGTTAGTGCTGAGAGTCCACAGTGTATGCTTTTAGAAAGGTTTAACTGTGGACTTATCCTAGCCTGCTTTCAGTGAGTGAGTGCCCAGTAGAAGTTGAAGCACAACCTGCATACTCCTGTCATGCACCCTCCTGTTTAGTTTTATCTGAAAGAAATTATTACGGTGTTTTCTGATATCCTTCCAGGATGAGGCCAGCCATAGTAAATGGGGATGGTAAGGAGGGTCTCTCTGAAAGGTTCTAGTCTTCTACTGGAAGGACACTATTACGGTTCACAAAGAAAATGCAGAACACTTCTATTTCCCTCCTGGTTTTCCTGAGGAATATGCAACAAAAGAGGTAACCGTAAAGCTACATTAAGTTTTTACGAGTACTTCCCAGATGTTACCCCCAGCTTTCATCAGGAAGAAGCAAACACAAACAAACAGAAAAGAACATTGTCCTTAAATCTTGGAATCACCAGCCAGCAACTCACCCCTATGCAATCCATCTTTGTTTCCCCTCTTTTGGAAAAATCATCTTTACTTGATTAATAATTTCCACCTGATCCCCTAAAACAAGGCCTGGAGTAGAACAGTAACCATCTCCAACTTTTCCTACAGTCAGAGTAGAAGGAAATAAGCACTGCAAGTCACCTGAACAACTCCAAAAGGCTGACTTCTTGGTTACTTCCAGATCTCTCCTCTATTTCAGAAGGCATTCCAACCCACAATGACCATCAGCGAGCTTGAATATTCAGTTAAACCTTGCATGAACCTTCTATATTGAAAGCTTCAAAGCATATTTGGCACATATGCAGATTTAAGAACAGCATTAGTAGAACTACTTCACCGTTTAGATTTCTTTTGTGGATGCAATGATTTCTTTTCGTGTCAAGATAGGGCAGGTAGGTTACATTCCTTTTGCTCTTCTCACAGTCCTGTGTTATTTTCAGAGCATTTTTGCACAGGTAGCTTGAAAAGCCTGATGCTATTTACTGAACATAAAAACATGACATTTATTTCTGTGTGTTCTCAACATGGCACCCATTTTATTCCTAGACTTGTTTCCAAGCTGTCCAGAATCCTCAATTCTGAACAGCAAACAAGCATGAAAAGTTAAGTGTAATCTAAAATGGTTCATGACTATTGAAGTACTTATCTCCTTTTTTATCATGAAAGTAAAACAGTTCAGAATTTCATCACGAAAAGTATATTGACATGATTGGTACCTGGAAAACTAAAACAAATGATAATCTGTCAGCTTCACAATTTGGAGTGAGTCTGAGCACACGCAGTTATGCTAACGTGCTGGAGCAAGCTCAAAGTACAGGCCTATTTTTTCCAGACTGTTCATAAGATCAAACTTGGCAATAAAACGGAAGCCTTTCAGAGAACATCGTAAAAGCTGCACAGCGAAAAAGATACAACAGTACACACTGAAGACATGTAGCTCCACACTTGGACTAACACTGATCCTGTATGGAGGAAAGCTTTGTATAGCAGTGGCTGGAGAAGACTCCTGTGGGTCTAGTACCACAGTATTTGCATGAATTTTAATTACATGTATAATAATTAATGTTTTTAAGGCAATCTCTCTTTATCATCATTTTATAATTTTTTTATTTGGAATAACTAGATTTTAGGAATAACCATTTTCTTTAGCCTGGACAGAGAAAAAGGGTTATTCTTCACATGTTTCACCTGATCTAGTGAAACATGTCCCTGTGCATAAAGGCAGGGGGTGGGCTAGATGAACTTTGAAGGCCCTTTCGACACCAAACCGTTCTCTGATTCTATGTACCCTATACAAGTAACATAGAGCCTCCTTGCAACCTCTGTTCAATATGAACATCATGCAGGCAGTCTTCTTGGAAAAAAGATGAAGTTCTAGAAGATGACACTTCAGTTTGTAAGATAACCAGTCTACCTAAAAATTAGATCTAGAAAGGACCTTTATTCATCACTGCTGCCAGGCAGAAAAGTTATAAATATTGGAAGAAACTTGACTTTTCAATTTCTAAGTCCTACTCTGTGCAGAGAGAGAACTACCAAAATCCATCTCCTAAACTACAGGTCACACAAGGCCAGCAAGCTCTACCTACGATGTGTGAAATTTGTTTGGATGTGTCAATTCAGTTGTCAGACATGTTTTGCAGTGGAAATAAGTGAAACTGATGCCAGAGTTTACTCCAAGTGGGAAAAAAAATTAATCTTGCAAGAGAAGAGAATGAGCAAACCTAAACCTGCTAAGACAGGGTACAAGTGTACTCAAAGCAGGAATATGAACTTCTGTGCTCTTTCAAGAGAACTCTTGGCTATGTAAAATTTAGATATGAACTTTGAAATTCTATTCTACCATCCTTAAAAATGAACTTGTCAGGTAGACAATCAGATTAAAACAGGGAGAGCAGTTATCCAGAATTTCAGGCCACTTTAAATATCCATAATAGCTACTTATTCCCTGAGCCTGACTGTATACAGCATATAAAATAATACAAATCTCATCTGCCCAGTGACTGTCTCTACAGGACAGAACCATTTATTTTTTGATTGAAACTTGACATTTATCATACTGTTAAGACAGATACTGGTGACAATTTGGAAAGACATTTGCTGGGTTTTCTGTCAGTATTTCATCTTAGCACAGCAGACCCCATTAACAGAGAACCAGAAAAAACATCCCTTGAATGGGAAAGACAACATAATAAAAGAATTTAAGAGACTAAACATAAGTTCTTTTTAATGAACTAGATCAAATTTTCAAAAGATTTCCAAGACATGGAAATCCAACATAATGGTTTATAAGTTGTTTACCAATGCTGACTGTAGGAGAAACTTGAACAGCCAGCTCTTTTTATGCAACAGCAGTTGGAAGCCCAAGCATACACTCCAGCAAAAATGTATTTCCAAAAGCTTTTCAAAAATGGTATTTCCAAAAGCTTTTCATCACTGGTTTCTTTGATTTTCAACTTAATTTCAAGAACAGGGAAAAAAGCGTAAGTGCATCACAGTTAGCACAGGGCAATGCTTGTGTTGATGGTCTTCAGAAAAGCAGAAAGCTTACAGTAAGAAAAGTCAGCAAAGTACTGAGATTGGAAGTAAGAACAGAGAGCAAGATATGTCTAAAAAAATGTTTGGGGTTTTCTTCCACAGCCAAAGTATTTTGGATGAACTATAGTATGTTCACATGACTTTATTTAACCTCTGAACATGACTCACACCATCCAGAGTATTTCAGAATTCCAGTATGCCTTATAACACAACTCAAGATTTTAAATAGTTTGTTGTAAAGGTAACGCCTGTCTGACTTCATGTCAAAGCTATTTCAGCTCTAGCTAGCAAGAAGGTGATATAATATTCAGAGAAAAGTCAGGATACTTAGTGGGTTCAAACAGAAAAACTGAGAAAGTAAAAAAATATCTCATGCTTTATGAAATCTTAGAACATAACTTTTAATAAGATAAGTTCTTTTTTGAGAGTTTGTAATTTTCATTACTGAGGGAAATATCTGCTCTGATAAAGTGTGAGTCTTCCAGGTGACTGAAGGAGAGAAGATGTTTCTACTTAAAACATGGACAGCATGACCTCTTGGGTTCCTACTTAGAAATGTGTGTATGTGAGTAATATTATTTATGCAAATAAGTCTCTAGTTCCGTGAACATGCGCTCACATGAATGATAGTGTATTTAGATGTCCAATTTTTTTAGAACCTCAGTCATTATACTGATACAATCAAGACACATACCTTTACTGATATTTTTTGCCTAACTGCCCTTTACCACAACACACACCATAAGATTTATCTTTTAAAAAGAGATTTAGCATTTTTTGATGGACAGATACCTCAATACTTGTTTATCAAATTAGATTTTAATGGAACGTCTGGTTCAAGAAAAGCACTAAATTCTGACGGTATAGATCTGTAAAGCTTTAAAGCCCACAGAAAATACAAGGAAAAGAGGTACTCTGGTTTACCTAGAAGTGTATCACCCGTACTGCATATTCTAATCATATCTTCTACAGAATATTCTTCCTATGCGTGCACCTGCATGCAATTTGGTTTTTTTAAAAAATCATACCTTTTTGTACTTCTAAAAAATCTACTTTGATAATATATTTTTTATAGAATCACAGAATCATAGAAGGAACCTTTACAGGTCATCTGCTCCAACCCCTCCGCAGAGAGCAAGACATCTTCAACTAGACCAGACTGATCAGAACCACATTCAACCTGACCTTGAATGTTTCCAGGGATGGGGCATCCAGCACTTCTCCGGGCAACTCATTCAAGTGTTTGACCATCCTCAGCATGAAAAATTTCTTCCTAATATCCAGCCTAAACTTCTATTCTTTTAATTTATTTACTATTTAATTTAATGATTAATAAATCATTATTCCTTGTTTAGCAGAGCTAAAGGCCCTGCTAAAAAGGTTTTTTTCTCATCTTTCTTATAAGTCCTCTTTAAGTATTGAAAGGCCACAATAAGGTCTCCTGAGAGTCTTCTCTTTTCCAAGCTGAATAACCCCAACTCTACTAGCCTCCCTTCACAGGGAGGTGTTCCAGGCCTTTTTGTGTCTCACTTCTGGACCCACTCCAACAGTTTCATGTCCCTCCTGTGCTGAGGGCTCCAGAGCTGGATGTAATATTCCAGGTGTGGTTTTACCAGAGGAGAGCAGAGGAGCAGAATCCCCTCCCTTGCCCTGCTGGCCACGCTTCTTTTGATGCAGCCCAGGATACAGTTGGCCGCCTAGGCTGCAAGTGCACGTTGCTGGTCATGTCCAGCTTCTCAGACACCCAATGAGAGTTTAATTTACACAAACTCTAAAGACATTGTTATTAGATTCACCTTTGGCTGTTTTTACTCTCTGCTTATTTCCAGAGAAATACAGTGGCAGTGTCTGGCTTTACACACTTGCCTGTTGCAGATGGAGATCAAACAGTATAAACTCATGCACTTCCACAATAAATTAAATATGATGGTTAAGTAAAATTATCCTCTATCAACAGAAAGAAATGTAAATTAACTCTACATACATATATGAGCGAGTCCAGAGAAGAGCAACGAAGCTGGTGAAGGGGCTGGAGAACAGGCCTTATGAGGAACGGCTGAGAGAGCTGGGGTTGTTTAGCCTGGAGAAGAAGAGGCTGAGGGGAGACCTCATTGCTCTCTACAACTACCTGAAAGAAGGTTGTAGAGAGGAGGGTGCTGGCCTCTTCTCCCAAGTGACAGGGGACAGGACAAGAGGGAATGGCCTCAAGCTCCGCCAGGGGAGATTTAGGCTGGACATTAGGAAAAAATTTTTCACAGAAAGGGTCATTGGGCACTGGAACAGGCTGCCCAGGGAGGTGGTTGATTCACCTTCCCTGGAGGTGTTTAAGGCACGGGTGGACGAGGTGCTAAGGGGCATGGTTTAGTGTTTGATAGGAATGGTTGGACTCGATGATCTGGTGGGTCTCTTCCAACCTGGTTATTCCATGATTCTATGATTATATATATATGTATGTGTGTGTGTGTGTGTATATATATATATGTATGTGTGTGTGTGTATACATATATATATACACAAAAGCTGTGTTCCACATCAGACATTTAGAACAGAAAGAATTAAAGAAATATGGTGATGATCAATTCTGTATCAAACCTGAATTTCAAAACTGTTATCCTGGGTCTGGAGAGAATTAAAAATAAATAATAATTGCAAAAATAATTTAGACAATTTAAGCAAAAATTGTACACATATCAACAATTTCCAATAAAACTTGATGTGACCGATAAAATATATAGCTCCCCTGTGCATTTTTCACAGCTCTGCATTTCAACATTTTTTTTTAATAGAGGTATATGAGATGTGCCATTACACATGTGTGTGCATGTAACAAGACGTATTTTACCTCTGATTATTTCAATCCTTATTCACATAAATATACTAAAGGATGCATAAAAGCATTAGAATACTATCTCTATGTGCATAACATTAGGCAAGACATGAGCCTTTAGATGATCCCTTGAAAATAATTATAGAATTATTTGATTTTACCTCTGAAGTCTCTGCCTCTAAATAAATGGAGCTACTGATTTCATATTTTGCAAATTTATCATAAATTTCGTATTACATACTACATAAATGTATTTCAGCAGAAATCTCAAATTCATTTGTGTTCTGTAAGAGAACTCATTGTTCATATAAGCAAAGGAAAAAGCGACAATTTCTCACACCAAAATCTGTACCGGTGGATGCTACAGAAGTTTATATAGGAAGGTTTCCAGATCACACGAATTGAAATTTATTGTACTTAAGGTTTTAATTTGGCAAACATTGCTATAACTTCAGGTTTATTGAATCCTCTGTATTGGTTTGCTGACGTAAATGGATGTTGAAAGGACACAGTCTTCCACCACTGCATTCTCGTTTTTTTAAGGAGTAAACTCATTATTTGAATAACCAAAACTGCACTGAGAACCTGCCTTGAATCATCTCTCGAAACAGTCTTGAAATACTACAAAACACACGTGCAACTGAGGTAAAATAAAGGGAACATTCCCTAAATTCATTTTGTTTGACTCTAACCTTCTCAGATGAATGTGGATGCACTAACACATTGTGTCACTATATGCTGTGCTTCTATAAATTTTTTTTTGGCTAAAAGGTAAGGGGTTGTTCTTATTTCAGCTAGAAAAATACCTTCAGCCTAATTAACTAAATGTGTTTTGCTGGGAAAGATTGTAAGAACCGTAAAATTAAAATAATGAATTTTGCAATCTAGATCTTAATAAATCATTGTGAAATGCCTAAATGAATTTGCTGCATATAAATACTCTTTGGTATACTTAAAGGGAATATTGTGCATCTCAACAGGCTAGAAGATCTGAGGACTCTTCTACTGAGCTGCTACAGTGTAAGCTCAGAGACCTTGGACGTACTGACCCTTTATTCTTTTCTTTCAAATGAGAAGTGGAAATTACTCAGTCTCTACACTGACTGAAACTGCATTAGTGTCACATGAAGAGACAGGTTGTTTTCTAGGATTCAGGACTAAAAACCAGATAGGGTTTTCTACATTTAAGCTCTATAGTTGAAACTTTTAGATGCCAGTACAGAAACAGAAGCACCATCATAGCACAGCAGCCCCGTAAGATGTAACAGTCATACACATCTTGAATTTTGGATTCTTGCAGCAACAGAGTTTGTGTAAACTATATTACATTAGGTGATTCTTGAGAGGAAGCATGCAAAGAAACAAAGGAGTATTATGTCTTAAATGGCAATAGATGTAAGAACAAGGTCTCCTAAAAACCATTATAAAAATTTAAAACAAGCTACTACAAGATAAATCCCAAATCTGAAAGTTTAGCACGTATCTGTTGAAATAAAATTAGCAATTAAGTAGTTGGCTTTTATTTTGGTAAGAATTAAATTTTTTCTGGACTTCTGTAAAACACTATTTTCTATGTAGAAATCTGTACTCATTACGCAAGTTATTGTAACAGGAGTTAATTCCATTGAAAAGGACAACTACTTAACAGCCCTCTCCTATGGTATGTACATTACCTTTTGCTCTTTGTAAGTCCTCCTATCATTTGAAGAAAAGTATTCTTTAAAATCAGTTGTCAGACATTGTGGATACAACTCAAAATACCCTGTTAATTAGTCAAATTGAGAGAGGCCACAATGTAATTTGCAACTTGCTGCAGTCAATGAAGGATTTGCAGCCTCTCACTTTATATATTTGCTACTAGTAAATGCCAAATACACAAATGTAGACAAATGCCATGAAAATAAAATATAATTCATAATTTTTTAAGAAATGAATTTGAGAAATAAATAAAGTCTACAGTATCTACAGCTGAAAAGTTGATTGTGAATTTACAGTAAGAATTTGATGTGTTATAGGTCTTATTATCAAACACCTAGAACTGCTAAATCATTTAAGGAAGATTAACTGAATCTCTGCAAAGCCCTCAAACTTTGGTATGGTAATAGTTAAAAGATAATCCCACATAATATGCGTCCTGCTTCTTCCTTCATCAACAAGTTGCATTCTAACCTTCTGGGAATGCCCTTATCCTTATGTTAGCTCCTGTTCTGTTCATGAGCCAAATGTTTCAATGCAAAACATTGCTGATACTAAATAAAACAAGGAACGTTGTAATTTGAATTTGGTTGGATTTTTCATTTTTTGGGGGGATTTTTTATGTATATATATATCAAACATCCACGCATTGGATTGAGAAGCAAGTGCAGAGTCTAAGCTGTTAGCTACGGCAGCAGTTGGTGTAACAATAATTTAATTAAACAGAACTGATGGCTAAGACACTCAAGGGAAATAAATCACCAAGCATTAGTCTACTGAAAAAAACATTTCACATCTATCACATCTGAATATATTTCTGAAATGTTATTAATTGGGACTTTCACCCTCTCTGACACAATGACCGCTGAGTAAAATCCTGGCCCAGTCAGTCAGCAAGATTTTAACAACAGAAGGTTGCAAAACCATGTCTGGAAATGATATGAAAAGTCAGACTGGTGTGTTTGTGATCTGTACCAAGGCAACTAGTAGAAACTATACTCACGAAATACAGGAAGCAAAAGGATAAAGAAACCCTACTGGAGAGAAATCAATACTGTTGCTAAAAATGTCTCAAAAGTACTGTGGAGTTCTGTGAGATTGAGCAGGTGGATGAGGTGATAGTGTGTAGGAAATTCGTGCAAAGTTGTAACAAGTTTGTTGTAAAGCTTCCTAAAGAAACAAAGCCCTTGTGAAATGGAAGGGAACCTCTACATTCATCAATGCTGAGGTATGAAGCAGAGATCACAATATGGGAAATGTGTTTACAGGTGCTATGAACAGTTTAGCATACAGGAAAATGATCTGAAAAGGGGATGCTATCAACACAGAATTATTCAGAACACACAATTCCTTAGTTACTTCCCATGACACTGAATAAATTGGCAATAAATGGTAAATGTAAAAGTACACAGTAACACAAAGATGAAAAAAAACAACAATGGCTTCTGACTCATTCATTCCATTTTTGGAAAAGATCTTAGAAATTCCCACAGGTAATTCCAGGAAAACATCATTTCAGCACCAAGAGTCTTGCAGATTAATGGGGAAGGATGTGAGAAAAAAACACAGAAAAGTTACACAGCTCTAGTCAGCTGATTTTTAAGAAAGATACAGGATAATTATGAAAAAAAATAGAGAATGACAACAAAGATGATTACAGGTATGAAATACTTTTATAGTAATACATAGTGTAAGAGACAAGGCATTTCCACCTGACACAAATAAGGAGGCGAGAGGAAGGGAAAATAAGAAAAAAACTTCGAGAATTATGAATAGTGTTCAGAGGGACAAGAGAACGGTAATTCCCTATTTCTCATGAAGAGCAGTTAGGAATGAAGAATTTTGTTGCAAATGTAAAAAGAAAAAACCCTCTATCAGCTAGAGTATTATTTAAACTATGAAATACATTGATACAGTGTGCTAAAGGAATGTATTAAAGATGGATGACTTAAAAGATGAATAAAATGTTAATTTTATGAAAGAGATCATCAGTGTCTCTAAGGAAAGTATCTAAAACACACTGCTCTAGAAGATGCTCCTGACCTACACTTTAAACTGCTGTCTACCATAAATTTGAGTGGTATATAAAGGAGAGTAATTTGTTACAGTTGCCCTATTTTTAATATATTTTGCTTTTGATCTACCACTGCTTATCATTCTCACACAGAGCATCCTTCTTGCAGACATTCAAAGGTTTTATAGCTATGCCAGTCATTACACTGAAGTAGAAATCAAGAGATCTTGATGCCAGTTCTGTCTCAGCCCACAGGCTCTCTGCATAAAGGTCTAATTTTCTTCTTCAAGCTATTGGAATTCACACACTTCGATGGGCACACACAGTTTTTTCATTCTAACCCAATACTGCATATCATCTTATTGCTTAGAATTCATATGTCTACTCATCTGGAAAAGTTGCTACAACACATTGTAAACTGTGGGGCAGTGCCCAGTCTCTGAATAATAAGAGTGAGATGACAGAAAACAAACCATAGAGAGTGAATTGGTGGTGAGGTGGGTGAATTGATCCATGTTCTCATTTTTAACTGCTTCTGCAAGCAAGGCTTCCTCTCTAGCACTTTTAGAGAACACTTTCATTTGCCAACAGTATATACTAAACAGACTATACTATTAGGATGAAGGTATCTTCAGACTGCACTCTATTTTTTTTTTCCAGAAAGGATTACATTTCCTTCACACCTCACAAACAACTGAAAACAGTAAATCACAGGTTTCCATAAACACACACGCATTCAACATGTTTCTGTAATCCAGAGATATTCTGGAAAGACAGAGAGAGGGAGGGAGCGAGAGGGAGGAAGAGGGAGCGAGGGAAAGGGAGGGAAAGAGAGAGACAGAGAGAGAGAGAGAAGGAGAGAGAGCAAGAGAAGGGGAGAGAGAGAGAGAGAGAGCGAGAGAGAGAGTGAGAGAGAAGGTTGTGAATTTATCCTCACTGCTTTTTGTGCAGCTGCTGCTTCTGGTCACTCATGGACCGGAAGAACTTCCCCGCTCTGCTTGAGGCTGATCTTGTGACTTATTTTAAGGGGCTCAGTATCTCACCTGCAAAGCTGAAAAAGCTTGAAGAAGAACTGGCCCTTACTTGAGGTAGTAGGACAAAAATATTTTCTGAACGTAAACCCCTACAGATGAAAATTGAAAAGCAGGTTTCTTTCAAATAATCATCATGAAAACAATGTATCTGCATAAACGGAGCAACAGTACTTTATTCATTACTAAAATTGTGGATTTTCTCAAACATCAAGCAACCCATTCAATTAACTGATAAGCTGAATGAAATGGTTAGATGAAATAGCATAATTTTTAGTTAAACATTACTACTATTCAGTTTCAAATGTTAAGAATTATTAATCCTTATGAGGGGACAAGTAAAATTAATGTGAATTAGTTAATTATCTAAATTATAAATGTTGAGGTAGGAGAGGTGACAAGTCATATAAATATGTTCTGAGGCTTTCCCAAATGTGTAAAAGAATATTCATAAACATCTTTGTGCATATAGCTGTATATATTGTGTGATGTGTGGAAAAGAATAACAAACCAGTCTGTATACTAGTCATTGGAATACAGTTTTAAGAAGTGTCATGTACATACCCTGATTCACATATGGATAAAAGCCGAACCTTTTCATTACTCACATTAAATTAGAATGTATTTATTATTCTTATTTTTCTATTCCATAACAGAAATTTTGTTAAGGAATACTTTGAACGAAATTAAAAAATAATGGGACAAAGGAAATAGGAAACAGTTCCCCCACTAGGACATGATCACTTTATCTGTAAGCTCAAGTGAAAATGTTTTAAAAAGGAAACATTAAAATTACCAACTCATTATCCTCAAAACTGCTATGGAAATATCTTAATAATTATTTTAAAAGAGAAAGGCAAAGAGCTGGCTTTGACATGCAATATGTGCTCCTCTGCCTCAACTGATATATTTAACTTCATTGTACATTCTCTATTTTGCTTTTAGTATTGTATTTTTACTCCTGCTTCAACAAGCATCTCAGTATTCATTTGCATCTAGCTTCAGTATTTGCACATTTGTGCACTGATGGGTTGCAAATACACAAGAGATATCAAAGAGGCCTTGTGCTTTCATGAAAGAGATGAGATAAGCCTGACCACAACAGACAGAAGAGTAAAACAGTAGCTAGCAATGGTGTAATCATTTCATAGTGTGTTCTTGCTTTGATATTTTGATATCAGAGAGTTCATCAGGTTACAGCATCTAGGGAAACTGCCTGCTGCTTGGAACAAAACTCTAAGAAAAGAAGAAAGCAGGATCAGATCAACTTCAAGAGAGTCACACTGATGAGTTACCTACATCCCCAAAACCCATCGTCTATGCTAAGTACTCTTCCAGTACATCCTCTAGAGCTAAAATAAAACTTCTGAATAGGAGTCACAACGAGGTCAGTGTAATATCACCAAAGTAAATAACACACTGTTATTACAGATGGAACTCAAATGATAAAACCAGAAACAAGAGAGATCATTTATCTCTATATAAAATACAACCTTTCAAACATCTACAGTATCACCCAACTAATTTTTTCAGCACGTCACACCTCCTAATTTTCAATTTTACTAAGTACTGCTTACCTTCTTGACTTTGATCAGAGATTTATGGGAGAAATAATATTTATGAAAGAAAATAAGTTTTACAACAGAACTGTCAGAAGTCGTTTGATAACTGTGGTAAGACTTTCCTTGAAAACTGATCATATTTTTGAATAATGACTGCATGATCATCACTCCAAATAACTTATTTTAGATGAAAGATGCTTTTGTAGTGAATTTTCTTTATTTTGTTGTTAACTGATTTAATCAAATTAATAAGAGTGGAACAAAAGCTATGCACTATCTCTTATTATTTCTCTAGGTCACAGGAACTGCAACTTTTGATTATGCCTCTACTCTGCCTTCACTGTTAATCTATCTACACAAAATGACAAAAGCAAAATTTAAGTTCCATTCTGACTAAATGTGTATTTGAGGGATAAGGTAAATAAGATGCCTCAAGTCCATACCACTGATTTTCTGAAAGTCAATACTAACCCTTTTTAACAATTTAAGAATGATAAGGACAGAGATATCACTCACCAGTTGCCATCATGGGCAAAACTGACTTGACTCAGGGAAATTAATTTAACTTATTACCAATCAAATCAGAATAGTGTAATAAGAAATAAAGCCTAATCTTAAAACCAACTTCCCCTTCCCTTCCCTTCTTCCTCAGCTCAACTTTGCTCCCAAATTCTCTACCTCCTCTCCTGCAGCAGCACAGGGAGAAAGCAAATGCAGATTGCAGTCAGTTCATCACACGTTGTCTCTACCACTTATTTCTCATCACACTCTTTCCTTGCTCCAGCATGGGATCTGTCCCATGGAAAATGGTCCTCCATGAACTTCTTCACTGTGGGTCCTTCCCACAGGCTGCAGACCCATGGGTCTTCCACAGGGTCCGAGGTCCTGCCAACAAACCTGCTCCTGCTCCTGCATGACCTCCTCCTTCCACAGGGTCACAGCCTCCTTGGGGTGCATCCACCTGCTCTGACATGAGGTCCTCAGCGGACTGCAAGTGGATATCTGTTCCACTGTTAAACTGCATGGGCTGCAGAGGGACAGTCATCTTCGTTATGGTCTTCCCCTTGGGCCTCACCATAGGTTGCAGGGGAATCTCCCTCTGGCACCTAGAGCATTCTCTTCCTTCATTCCTCTTCCTCTTCTTCCTTCACTGACGCTGGCGTCTACAGAGTTCTCTCACATATTCTCACTCCTCTCTTCCAGCTGCTGTTGCACAGCAGGTTTTTTCCCTCCTTTCTCAAATACATAACACAAAGATGCTACCACGATCACTGATAGGTTCAGCCTTGGCCAGCAGCACAATCCCTCTTGGAGTCAGCTGGCACTGGCTCTATTGGACATGGAGGAAACTTCTGGCATCTTCTCACAGAAGCCACCCTGTTAGTCCCCTGCTACCAAAACCTTGCCATGCAAACCTAAGGTAGAATACAACTAGATACAGACTCATAGAATCATTTAGGTTTGAAAAGACCTTTAAGATCATCAAGTCCAACTCCTAACCTAGGATTGCCAAGCCCATCACTAAACTATGTCCCTAAGCACCATATCTATACCTCCAGAGATGGAGACTCAACTACTTCCCTGGGCAGCCTGCTTCAAAGCTTGACAACCCTTTCAATGAAGTAATATTTCCTAATATCCAATCTAAAACTCCCCTAGTGCAGCTTGAGGTTATTTCCTCTTGTCCTATTGCTTGTTACTTGGGAGAAGAGACCAACACCCACCTCTCTACAACCTCCTTTCAGGTACTTAGAGAAAGCAATAAGGTCTCCCATCAGCCTTCTCTTCCTTAGACCAAACAGCCCCAGGTCCCTCAGCCACTCCTCATAAGACTTGTGCTCCAGTCCCTTTACTAGCTTTGTTGTCCTTCTCTGGATGAGCTACAGCAGCTCAATGTCTTTCTTGTAGGCAGAAACCCAGTACTCTGTATAATGAACACAGTATCTGCGGTGTCTCACCAGTGCTGAGTACAGGGGGCAACTACTTCCCTAGTTCTGGCCACACCATTTCTGATACAAGTCAGGATGCCATTGGCCTTCTTGGCCACCTGGGCACACTGCTGGCTCATATTCACCTGGCTATCAATCAACACCCTCAGGACCTTTCCCGCCAAGCAGCTTTCCATCCACTCTTTCCCAAACCTGTAGTGTTGCATGGGGTTGTTGTGGCCCAGCCACTGAACCTGGCACTTGGCTTTGCTGAACCTCACACAGTTGGCCTCGGCCCAGCCAGCCTGTCCTGTGAAGCCCTCCTTCTCTCAAGCAGATCAACACTCCTGCGCAGCATGGTGTCATCTGCAAACTTACTGAAGGTGCACTCAACACCCTGATCTAGATCATTGATAGAGATATTAAACAGAACTGAGCCCTGGGGAACACCACTTTTGACTGGTTGCCAACTGGATTTAATTCCATTCATATGTCATTCATACAACAGCATTTCAGTATGCTCCTCATAAATGAGTGGTTATTTTATCTCTTCTTCCTAAATCCGTAGTCTATTGTGCAATGCATGCAAATATGAATGCATAGTACAGACTGCCAGTTGCCTCAGTCCGTCAGTCAGGATTCCACCCTGACCCTTATACAGAAAGCAGCTAGTTGCACAACGTAAACGGACCCAACATGCAGTCATCTCTTTCCCACCCTCCACTTCTATATAACCTCATGACTTAACTGATTGAAACCTTAAGCTTTGCTACACTAGTGAGAGCAGTTCCTCCCACAAACACAACTCAAACCACTTTCTGGCATATAATAAAGAAAAAGAAATAGCATACCACAGCTATCTCTGTTAAGCCACTGGAGTATGATTTGGGAAGCAGAAGGGAGACTAGATTTTCACTGAAGAAATAAAATTAACTGTGAAGTTAACCTTTACTAGAAAAGTACTGGAAAAGACAGTTGTATGAGGACTCCAGGCTGAGAAAGATGGAACTAGTGAGGGAGTAAATAAGCCAAAACGGAGGTGGATGTTTCATCCTGTTGAAGCTGGAAGGAAAAAGAGGAAAAGTCCATACAAGGACTTTCAGGAGCAGGAAAGGAAACACTGCATGTCCACATAGTTAAAGTTCACCTTCTGACCTTGATTTTGCACATACCAGGTAAAGTGAGTATCTTTAAAAATTAAAGCATTGCACGATTGTTGTTTGTGGCACTGAAAATAGGAATGACATCTTCACCAAGGAGTTATTTATCTGTGTTTCAGATTGAATTTTTAAGCCTCTTCAATCAATGGTGAACGATAATGTCAGCTCTGGAAATGAAAGCTTTGAATATATCCCAGATATTTTCAATGCATGACATAGATTCTGTGGAATGCTGAATTTGCACATATAATAACTTTCTTTAGTTTCATTAACCACAGTAAGTTATGCAGTCTTGCCAGACAAAAAATTTTCACATGAAATCTGATGTCTACTTATTCCAAATATTAAAATCCTCTATTATATTTTTACTACAAAGAAGAGTTTATTTAGCGATCTAAAGTCAAATTTCACCACTTTCCTCCTCTCCTTGCAAGGTAACTTTCTGACGTCAGCCTCAGCCATACAGGCCTATGTGTTTTGCCTAGTTTTGGTGAGGCAGGTTTTGAAATGTGGTAGTACTGACAGACAATGTGCATCTTCCTTTTTCAGTGACGAATACAGCCTTAGTACATGCCTAATTTGTGAAATGCACTGACACTTCGGGGGATAAAAGGTTCTCTATGAACACAGAATGTAACGCTACATTCTGTCACTGCAATTATTAGGTTTACATTATTACTGCCTTACATGAAACAACTATTTTGCCGCAGAATGCAATAAGCAAAAATTTTTAGTCTTGAAGACTAGATTGGGCTTGCAGCTAGAAGGAATAATTGGTGCTTACCAAGCGATATTTTTCAACTTCCTTTATGACAAGAACACCAGACAAAAATTGGTTTTGTAACTTTCTGAGAGCATTAGTCCCCTCCAAAACCAAGGTTACTGATTTTCTTAGGCATACATGTAAGAAGAAATAACTGCTAAAGCTGCCTAGAAAAATGAATCAGGTGTTTTAATGCACCCATACCCAAGGCAGTAATTTTTGTTATCACCACTGCGACTCAGCATTGGCCAGTCAAAAAATTAATAAACCAACAGACATACAAATATAAAATCCCAAATTAATTTCTCCTAGACAGCACATGCTTTTCTAAAAAAGCAAATCACCCAAAGCAGGACAAGCAAATTGCCCCTTCACGTATTCTAAAGATCAACAAAAATAAATTACTTTGAATTAAGCGGAAGTGAATTCTTAAAATGTGTTACAACCACCCCCAAAATTATAAGAAATATAACTAAACTGAACCAATCCTACAACAACATCCTGAATATGAATTTAGGTGTGTTAGTAACTTGGATAGTCCAAATGTAGGCCTCTGTTTTTATGAAAAGTCTGACTTCTCTACTACTGTAAAAATTGTGTTTATTATATTTATCTGCTAATCTTATCTAGTAGAATGCCTTTATGTAGATGTAATTGAAAGAGTAGGTATCTTAATAACATCTTAAATAGATACCTTTATCTTAATATAAATTGATATAGCAATTCCATAAGAAAAGCTCTTGTAGTACTGTAAGAACAGTAATAACAGTAATAATAATAATAATAATAATAATAATAATAATAAAAATAATTTTGCTGCAAAAAAAATCCTTATTACTTCAGTACCAGTGCTTTGTTTTGTTTTTTTTTTATTCCTAAGAAAGAACATTCTAATTTGCAATTCATTGGGAGATAGAATATAATATTAAGATACAGCTCAACAAAAGGCAGTGTGGCCTAAAGGAACACACTCATGTCATTTCTCTGAAATGTAGTTTCATTTCAGCCCAGATACTTAACTGCTAAAATAAAATGGCCCATTTAAATCATTTGACTCAGTTTTAGTCTGGACCTAGTTTATTGACTAGTTTATTGACATATGTTAATTGGTTAGAAACTAAGTGAATTATTAACTTGCAAAAAACCCCCGTTTTGTAACAGGAATACATACCAGTTGGGTTTGTGGGGTTAGCCTGGTAAGAGGCAATAATTTACTCCCTAATTAGCAACTGTGGGATAAAGAATAAAAAAGTGTGAAATACGACTCCTATATGTAGAATGAAAGGTAAAAACACGTAAAACTTACCTTCAAATACACAGGTTGGTGATAGTTAATTGGGACAGTTACTGTCAACTCTTCCGTTGCTCTAAAAATACCAGAATACATATTTTGCTTTTCTATTCTGTAACTCTTTCCTCCTTTACCAAATGCATTCAGAGTTGGTAGTTTGCTCCTCAGAGATAAAAGTTTATTATCAATGTGTAACACAGCATTTATCATACGTCCTGTCCTCTCCTGTGCCTCCTCTCCTATACCCTGCACCAAATTTTAGCATTATTTGATGAGAATGTTTTGCCGTGTGTGTGATTTGTGGAGATTTTCTCATTTTGATAAGAGAAAAAACACTGAGATCTTAGGAGACACACGTGACAATGACTAGATCTGAGCAAAAGAATGCAGAATCAGTATTTAAGGATATTCATAGGAGTAAATATCTACTCCTGGGTCAGGGCAATTCAGAGTTTCAGCGCAGACTAGGGAACAACACATTGAGAGCAGCCCTGCAGAGAAGGACTCAGGGGTGCTGGTTCATGAAAAGCTCAACGTGAGCTGGCAATGCATGCTCACAGTCCAAGTGATCAATCATATCCTAGGCTGCAACAAAAGAAACATGCCCAGCAGGTCAAGGGAGTTGATTCTGCCCCTCTGCTCCATTATGAGACCTCACCTGGAGTATTTTGTCCAGTTCTGGAAACCCCAATGTAAAAAGGATATGTAACTGTTGGATGGGTCCAGAGGAGGGCTACAAAGATGATCAGAGGAATGGAGCATCTCTGCTATGCGGACAGGCTGAGAAAGTTGGGGTTGTTCAGCCTGGAGAAGAGAAGGGAGATCTCATAGTGACCCCCCCAGTACCTGAAGAGGCCCTAAAAGAGAGCTTGGGAGGCACTTTTTACAAGGGCACGTAGTGATAGGACGAGGGGAAATGGCTTTACATTGGGAAGGGGAAGATTTAGACTAGACATTAGGAAGAAATTCTTCCCAATGAGTGTGGTCAACCACTGGCACAGGTTGCCCAGGGAAGTTGTGGATGCCCCATCCCTGTAAGTATTCAAGCCCAGGTTAGATTGGGCTTTGAGTCATGTGGTTTAGTGGGAGGTGTTCCTGCCCATAGCAAGGGGGATGGAACTGGGAACTGGATGATCTTTAAGGTCCCTTCCAACCCAAACCATTCTATGATTCTATGATAGAAAGCTTGTTTGACAGAACTATATTTCCATCTTTGTAGATGACCATTCTGCGAGACATTCTTGGAAGGGATTAGACAGTGTGCTTGTCCACAGCAGAGGTGTATTTATTGAAGTATGTGGTCACTCCCAATCACGTTTCCATCTTTCCTAGGTGAATTTTTGCTTGCAAGTGTATAAGAGAATGGAAAAAGTGAAGCATGGGCTCAAACATCAGTAGGAGTACTGAAATAGGTACATAAAGATAGGCACAGACACAAACCCATCTCATTCTGTGAGATTTCAGCAGGTCTTAGACACTCAATAAAAGGATCTTAGCACTGTGAAGCTTTCATCATCAATCCAAATATAGATTCTATACTTTATGTAATCAGTGTAGACATTAAGTCATAATTACAACGCAGGAATTTCAAGGTAGTCCTGATGGCAAAATAGATTTATGGACATAATTTATTGAGGTGCACAGATATTCTAAAATCCATCTTTCCACAGAAGATGCTCATAAAAAAAAAAGAGTGCCTAAATTAACGTAGTTTAAACATACATTATGGAGAAATGAAAAGTAAGCCTTGGAAATAAAATGAGTCTGACCACTGGATGAGACTCTTGACTTAAACCTGGTTACATTAATAGCATTTTTTCTGGAAAAAGGAAATTTTTGGGGTCCTATTGCTGTATTCAAGATACAGAATGGCTTGACGTCCAGAGAGATGACTAGAGGTTGAAAGTGCTGCTCTGCCAGCAAATTCCTGAATAATCTTACTTAAGTTATTCCCAAACTTTGCCCCAGTATCTCAACCTGTAAAATAGCACTAAAATGAAACCACTTTTTTATTGCTAGGAGATGGCAAGAACTAATAAAACAGAAGATCCGGGTCTGAAAAGCACTGTGAAAATACTGTGACCAATACATACATAATCAGGCAAATAAATATAATTTTTATAATACTATAGTAGTATGTTATGTTATGTTATGTTATGTTATGTTATGTTATGTTATGTTATGTTATGTTATGTTATGTTATGTTATGTTATGTTATGTTATGTTATGTTACATTACGTTACAGAGAACAAATAGTTTTGGACTAAGATATTCCCAATTTTAAGAAGTGTAAATATTTACAATTAGAAGTAAATGTTTCATAGAATTATGCTAATATTTTAAAATCTCATGGAAAAGACTATTGAAAATCAAAATGCCTATCATTTCCAGGTTTTGCACTTCATTTCCTTTCAGTCGTTTCACTGCACAGTATCGAAAACACAACTGTTACAATGCAAATACAGAATGTTTTGAATTTACCAAGGTCCACTAATGAAATACTGAGGAACTTCACTGTGAAATTTTCTAGAGTGACTTTCCGTAGTTACATGAGGTGACATGAAGAAGGAGACCTCTGCTTCAGGAGAACCAAGGACTGCTAATCAGCAACAGGTTGTCCCTTAGCAGAAGCCAGCAACCTTCTGCCTTGCAGTATCAAAAACTACACCCTTCTCTCCTTCCTGGTATTTCAAGCCCTAGTTCTCAAAACATTTTTAGAGCACCTTGCTGCTAGTAGTCCATTATTTATCTGGGTGTTGCAGAGGACTGATTTTTTCTAAAGAAACTGGATTTCCTTTTGCCTTGTTGTTGGGCTACCCTATTTAAAGGCTGGTTTCAGCAAACACAGAAGAGTGCAAGGAAAGAGCAGGTGGGGCTTTCTGGTCATTCCTTCAGGAGCCCCTGACTGGGCTCCATGAGTGACAGTGGGTGAGCAGCCAGTGCCACTAGCAACCCTGGGACACACCCACCCTGCATCCTCACACAGGCTGTGGAGCTGTGGCCAAAAAAAGCCATGGGACTCATTGTGCTGAGAAGAGCCTTTTGGGCTTGTACTAGACTTATTATGAGATGTTTAGTGGAAGAACCAGGAGGGATCAGGGTAGTATGAAGAAGAATTAGCATGGAGGAAGAATACACATAGACAAAAAAGGGAGAAAAGGGGTCACTCACGAGCAAACAGGGCTGGTCAGTACACTTATCTAATGTGTACTACGCCTGATCAGTAGAGTCTACCTTGTCTTCTTCTGTTTCTTCCCCTGGGTGAGGGACCTCCTGCTGCGTGCATGTGTTTATGGCAGTCTATGTGCCAGCAACTGCCATGGGAATCACTCATTATAGGGCCTGACCTGGCTCTGGAATATGTGCATGAAGACAACTCCCTCCTCTGGGTTTCTCTCAGCTTTACCTTTGGTATTATAACATGGAAAAAGCTTTTGAGGGTATTGCAGACATTTCTGGGAAAATTCACTTAATCAGCTGTTAGAATCACAGAGCCTCCCATTTTCTGTATGCAAGAAAAGTCCTGTTATCACTGGGCAACAAGAATGCACATGAAGCCACAACTGCCTAATTGTTGTTCTTTAGGTCAAAAGCTCACAGATATTTTAGGAGCCTTAACAGATGTATCAAATATAAAGACAAAACTCTAATGTTGGTAGTGCCTGGCAGTGTCTATGTTAGACATCCCAGTTCACCAGTAATCTTGCCTAGGGTAATTGATCAAATTCACTGCAACCAGACCATGAAAAATGGGCATAGAGCCAGCAGTTAACTGAAGGAGGTGGAACCGACTATTCCTTTTAAGACCCAACATACAGAAATACCAAACACACAGAAGAACAGTGTGTTACCTTTAATTTCAAGAGAAAATTCTATTTAAATGTTTGTAAAATGCTACTAGCCCTGTTTTTCTGACAGTAATGTCTTAAAGCTAGACCCAAAATGAAAACAGAACCTATCCACACTGGTCTTACTCTGTGAATCAAAGACTCAGCAATTTGAACTTCTCTATTTCTTCTTTTTTCACTTTCTTGTCTCTCAAATAACAGAAATCCTATTATGTGTCTAAACTGATTACTTATGGAGCATTTCCTATGTAACATTACTAAGCAGTCTACTGGCTGACATTGTTTTACTTAGTATCTTCACTGTTCTTCATACATGTGAATAACTATCTTACCTATAAAACTATATACATGCAAAAGGACCAAGTGGTGGGATGGTGTTATTAGTGCTAACAACGTGACCAGCTTGTTTTTCCTAAAATCAGTCACACCACTTATTTCTTTCTCATTGAACAGCTTATATTTCCTATAATGCCATGCCTCCACTTGGAATACTTGTAAATTCTATCAGATTAAAACTCCTGGATAATGAGATCTGCACACTAATTAAACATTGGAAACAACAATAACATAAAAAGCAAACCAAATTAAAATAGGATAAACGCCTTATCACCTATAAATGAAAAAACAGGAGAAACTGCAGAGCATTGCTACAGACGGTGCATTTAATGCTTTCTTTGAGAATAAGGCCGTATGCAGGAATAAAGCTAAATATGGGAATGGGGCTAAATGTGTGGAGAAATGGGACTGGGTGCTTCTCCCTCTTTTCTTCCCCATTCCATTCCCCACTTCCCCCACTGGGCTGAGTGCAAGGCTTCCAAAAGCAAAGTCAATGAAGAATGCAGCATGCATAGGGGCGGATAGGTACCAAGGCCACCCCAATATCTGAAGTGGTGGTGGATGAGATCAGACGGTGAGAGGAAAATGTGATCAAAACTTTTGGGATCAGCTAGCAGGCTGAACCCCATCTCTCCCAGCTCCCACTCCATAAGACCTTGTGCTATGCATGCTAAATATGTATTTTAACATCAAGCTAATTATTATTATCTCTCTGTACGTTAACCTTAACTATATGTCTTTTGTCTACATGTTATCTTTACTTGCATCTGGGTGTTATTGCTATGCATATATCATTGCTTGTTGTGTTCTTATATGTGTCAGGAGTTGGGTCACATATAGAGTTATTCAATGTATTTTCACAAATTCCTGCAGCCACTACTGAACCTTATTAAGTCACAAGCTGTTATTCTTCATAAAATTGACATGTGTGTATATATACAAATATCAGGAATTTTACTAAGAGACATTTAAAGTGGTTCTTTAATCCAAACTCAGCGAGCTAGGCAAGGCCTTTGATAATCATTGATAAGGATCTATAAGAAATGGTGTATAGAGCAAGCTGGATAATATATTGCTTTGCCTTGTGTCATTGCTCCAACTGACAGGCTGGATGGTTCACCCTTGTGACACTATTGGTAACAGGGTTAAACAAATTGAGAAGCTCACCTTTTGAAGTCTCTGACTTATTTTCAAATTTTCCTGCCCATGACGTACGTCAATGTGTGACGTTCTCTTACCTCCTACAGGATCCCAACAAGTTGAGAACAGGAAAAACATTGCCAAACAAGTCACAAATAAGAGAAGTCTTCAAAACATGATGAGTAATAAACTGCCTCCATCTGACTGCTTTTTTAAATGAGAGGGAGCAATCTCACTTGCAGAACAGAAAGGCAAACCTAAACAAGCTGGAAAAATATTTGCTTTTTTTCTGACTGCCTGCAAAGGTTGCTAATCAGCCCAGTTTGTGATGTGATGTGATGATGTGATGTGATGCTCAGGGTTCCGTTCTCAGCCCTGACATTACTTATTTGCCTTTAGTTCTAATTTCCAGAGCCACTGTGAACAGCCAAATCAAGCATCTCTATGCATGCATCCCATTTCATATTCTTTATAGAACCACAGCGTGAAGTATGTTGATGCAACTATATCTATAGAAATGATCAGCATTACTCCAAAACAGCTGTAAAATTTATTGGTTTATGCCTATGCTGCAGTGGGAAGCAGATTAGTTGGACACAAGGATGGTTTGGAGAAGCACCAACCCCAAACTTCCTGTGTGACTCCTGCACTGGATGCACCACAGCTTTCCATTAAACTTGTGCGTCAGTTCTGAAGACACAGTATCTGTTCCATATAAATACACTGCTTTATTTTAATAAAAGGAAACTCAGTGCTAAATACTATTTATGGCCTTCCAACTGAAGTAAAAGTTTGTGGTTTAAAACCATCAAAAATAAAAATGTACAATCTTTTGTTTGCTAATGTTATTTGCTATACCTGCCATCTCTTTCTGACTGAGCAGCAGCTGGAATTTGCAATACGTCGCACTTCAAAAATGTAATGACTGTGGTCAGCACCATGAAATTTCATTTTAAATAAACATTACCCACTTACCAATTGAGGAAATGAAAAAGTCATAAACAGATCATCAGAAAGCTCCCCAGTGTGTTAAAATGCAAGCAATAAAATGAGATGTGACATGAACAGAACTGCTAAACTGGATTCAGAAATTACTGTAATCGCTATTGGAAGAGATTTAAAATGCATTTTCTGGTGCTACACATGAGTACACTTACATTTAGTGAATTATATATTTTTCAATGCCAGCTTCTAAATGGGTTATATTGATTTTACGATTACACTTATTTATTTGATGCTAGTAGTAGGCATGAAGGCAGAAGTGACAAAGAAGCAGGATCAGAGGATGTATAAAGATTTTGATTCGTAAGTGCTGGCTTTCCAACTAATACCATGTTAGTTCGGCTCTTAAAATAAAATCTAAATAATTTAATAAAACTGTTGCTTAGAGCTAATTTTAATCCTATCAAGAATGTAATAAAGAATGAAATAATCCATGCTTTACATGATACAAGGTACTTTTACTTCATGTAAACTGGACTTTTGTTGAAGCAAAAGATATTTCCCATTTTTAAAGTCCCTTTTAGAAGATATTTTTGTTATTTCTGAAAGCTAATTTTTAGTATCTCTAATTTTCAATAGAAAAAATCATTAGTTGTTTTATTTAGATGACTTTAAATTTCTCTCTCTGCTTTTCCTGTTTTCTTTTACCCCAAGCAACATCAATCATTTAAAAATATCAAATAAACACCTGCCAAAAGCAATATTTTGCTCAAAGGAAAAATTGATCGCAATCATATTCATCATGAGGAGCCACAAAAAGAATAAATTAGAAACAAAATACACATCATTAATGTAGCAAGCTTTCCCCTCCTCCCCACATTGAGAATATAAGGATTCTGGCATGGCCTAAGGAGGCTGCATTTCCACTCGTGGAACAATTTATTTGTCCTGCAGATGAACTCCTGTATTGCATTACAAAATCTGGTAACCAGTATCAGATCCATCTGGTTTCACTCATTCAGGACATCACTTATGCATATGATTATCATCCCACTCAACACCCATCACTTGGGTTTGCACTGTCATAGTGATGGCTCTTTCAGTCTGGATAAAACCTAAGCTCTCCCACCATCACAGCGGTATCACTGTGGCGTTAATCCCGTCTAGAAGAGAAAGATTAGAATCCAGAACAGCACTTACACACACATATATATTTATATAGACAAGAAAAAAATATTTTCTTAGTCTTGGTGGGGTGAATATAAACCAGTCTGGCTTCCTGGTAACCTTGCTACTTCTGAATTTTTTAATCTGAAGTGATAATCCATGTCCCCTTCCTCTCCTCCATTCTTTCAACTAAAGCGCAGGGAACCTACACTGGCAGCACCAGTCTACTGCTTGGGACAGGGCTTGCCCTAATCCTGCCAGCCACTACTTACTGCTGTTTTTCAGACTCTTCCTGAAGCTACTTCTTTCACTCCTAGTGCTTAACAGTTCCAGAATTTTCAACTGATAAAAGCTGAAGACATTTTTATACCCGCAGCTGAGGATAACTTTCAATACTTCAGTAGGAAAATGCGATGAATAATTTTTCACCAAGAAATTGTAATGGAATTTAAAAAAATAATGCTTCTCAGTAAATTTCAGTTGTAGGAAATTGCATTACACAGCTATTTTTGAACTGTGTGCAAAAGAACTGTTATGGATATCAGTAGATATCCAATTTCTCCTCTCTTGCATAAGACTATAAATAGAGAAACAGGCTATGTTAATGATTTTTTGTATCTATCTTTTCTGATGTCTAACAGTATCACAAATACCCATTTTCACAAGACTTGTGAAATCAGCAGTTATATTATCTGTTTGCCAGAGACAGATTCATGCCAACATACATTCTTATTTCAGGCACCCAAATGAGCAAGCACTATGCTTTTTTTTTTTTTTTTAAGAACACATCACAAAGAGAGCTTTGCATTTTAAAGCATTCCTTTCCCTTAACTTCAGCTACAAGAACTCTGCATCTCTGTCTGACAGAATTTCAATTTTCAAGGCAGGTAGAGAGAGAGCTGTTCACTGCAGTCCATCTCTTCTGTTTTGGAAGCCAACAGGTCGTACCCTGGACATCAAAAACCTTGTTAGTCCAATGGAGTGTAAGTGTGAAAGGGAAAGTGGTAGCAAGTAGGTACTGTTGAAATTCATAACAGCAACAGTTGGCATTCAATACCAGTTGCTGTTTCCAGTAGGGAACACCATTCCTTCATCATGTACAAAGAACTACCTTGGGCTTTGAGTAAAACAAATAATTTCAATGAAGCAGTTCAGTCACTTATTGATGTGCCTGATGCCAGATGAAATTACATCAGCCGCTTCTCATATTAAGTATGTTTTCATACAGCTTGGTGAATGAACTCTTTATAACAGTGCGTATTTAGTCAAGATCTTTTCAACTGAGACCAGAAAGAGTGAATAAATTTATTAATTACAAATATGACTAAAAATACCAACTATCTACTGCTGGGGACTCTGGCATGTTTTGTCTACTCAACATCTCTGTTGTTAGATGAAAATGTTCTTCAAGGCACAGACTGCTTTTATGCCTTATGCACGCTGACTACACTGTTCACACTTAGCAAAACAACAATATATGTTTTCCCACTCACTGGAAAACAGCTATCATCTAGTAAAAGAATTTTTTCCATCTCTGATTTTAAACAGCATTATAGAAGGAAGTAAGATTCAGCTGTAATGTTTATTAGCAGAACAACAACTTCCAGTTCCTTATTGCAACACTTTCATAAGTTTATATTTAAGGTCTTGCTTAGAAAAGGGAAATTGTTCATTTTCAACTGCATTAAGTCTATTGAGCTAGATCAATTCATCTGAAAAGCTCATAAAACACCAACTTAGATATGGTTCAAGTATTTATGTTCCTTTTATAAAAGCAGCTTTTTTCAGAGTTAAAAAATCAACAGATGTCACGTGGTCAGCCAGTGTGAAAAAAAAAAACCCTTTTTTCTCCTACTCTTTGCAAACACAAGGAAGAACAGCATCTCTGTTGGCATAGACATGGAACTGCATTTCTCATTATAAATTTTGTATAGGCAGCTCTATTTTCCTTGAGAATCAAGTCTACCAGAAGAAATGTCTGAATTCCAAAAGCTTCATTTTTTTTAAAGGTGGAATAATGAATTCAACATTTTCTGTTGCGACTGTGGTTATAACAAAAGCAACCAACACACTTGCGTATGCACAAAATGCTTGAGAGAGACTGACTGTAGCTTGGGGATGAAGTCATTTCAATGCTACTTTAAGACAAATTAGACAAGCAGACAAACTACAGTGCCTTGTGCTGGTACACCTTGTTCTAAGTGATTTCTCCAGCTTTCTGGGTCATGGGACATGAGCAAAAGATAAAGAAAGCAAGGTAATAGTGTTTTGTACTTTGCTAAGTTTTATACCTAGTCATGAAGGCAGTTGCTCGTTGTAATGTTTTTTACATATATGTATATATATGTATACACATGCATACAGAAATATCATGTTTTATATAACGCAGAACTTACACATACACATCCCACAAAGGCCATTAATTTTGTTTAACAATGATTTATGAGTATAATGAGAAAGGAAATCAGATAGGAAGAAGCTGGCCAGAACTTGGCTCCTGGGGAAAGTACTGTAACACTCCAAACAGAATTTGAGACAGAAGGTGCCACACCTACTATTTCTGGTTTTGTTATTTTCATTGCTACAAATTACAGCCTAGCAACAAAATGCTTCCCTAGTGGCTACCTTATCAGATTGTCTATGACCTGGTAAAATCATGAAATCCACAGAAACACCACTTTTTTTTCATGTTTTAAAAATTTATAAATATTTTAAAACTCAGGACAGTAATTACATATGTATCATAAGGAGGAACATGCTGTTCTTGGCCTGATATCCTTCACCAAATTCAAAGTCAATTATATGAAGTTGGATGGTAGGTCTTTTGTGGATTTTTGTACAGTCCACTCAGTATAAGTGCCTTATTAATTATAGTTAACACACCTCCCTGAGTGACTACACCTGTAGCCTAGTCTCAGTTCAAAGGTCAGCTAGGTCATCGTCTTAGGCAGATTTATGAAAAAAGTAAAGAATACTGTAAAATTATACTAGTTGTACAAAAAAACTGGCCCAGAAAGCTCTGCCATTATTCAAACTCCTATGCTTGAGAGAAGCAGTGTTAGGGGATGCTGGTCCACAGAAGCTATTAATAACTTTTGTCTGGGCCAGACATTCAGCCTGAATCTGGGGTTATTTTAGGTAAAACAAGTACCATAGGCAGAACAAGACTGAATGGTATGGTCATAGATTTTTTGAAGCTGGTTGTTCACAGATGGCAGTTACACATGGGCATAATAAAGAGGATGCAAGCTAAAAACTGTGTCAGGAGAATGAAGGAAAAAAAAGTGTCAGTTTTGCTTTTCCTTTTTAGTATCTGAGTTATTAGTAATTATGTAAAGGATGTTCTTATGACAGTGTTGCTTTTACGAGCTAAAACAGTAGTAACAAGGGATCCTGATATGCAACATTCACATTAACCTGCTCCACTGATGTAATTTCAGTATAGGGAAGAACATTAAAAGCTCATTACAGGAGCATATGACCTATGAGGAGCTGATTGGGGAATTGGTTTATTCAGCCTAGAGAAGGTTAACTGTGGAAGATAATTGCTGAATTTCAATATGTAAAGGAACTTGTAAAAAGACAGTGTCAGACTTCGCTCTGAGGAAAAGTGAAAAGACAGGAAGCAGTGCATGCAAATTGCAATAAGGACAATTCCCAATGCACATAGGTAAAAAAGTCCTGTTGGGGTAGTCAACAAGTGTATCCATCTTTGAAGATTTTCACAACTCAGCGACCAATCTGACCTAGCTTTGATGTTTATTTTGTTAATTAGGAGGCTAGACTAAAATGAACTCCAATTGTCTACAACAGCAAAGAACATCTTTCTCATTATGTTCAAGACATTAGGTAGAGATAACTCAGATACATGCATCCAGACAGATGAAAAGAAAAAAGTTTTCAGCCATGGAAGAAGGAAGCAATTCAAATGTTTGTGGACTTTAACCAAATAGTACTGGAAACTGATTAAGAGAAAAGACCTTCTACATGTCTGACATGCAGAGTGTTTATTACTAGACAGTTTGAAACCAGTTCCTGCCCACTGCACAGAAGCTGATTGAGGAAGTACAGAACTTTGCTCTCTGGTTCTTCCAGAACAGGAGTGGGGACAACATATCCCTCCTGCAGACTGGGCACAAGCCAGCATGGCTACAACACCTGTAAGGTTGGGAGGGCATGGTTACAGCTGCATGGGTCTGGCTCAGCCATCCAGATGGTTTTGGAGCAATGCTAACCATAGGTAATCCAAGTTTTTACTTCCTCCAGGCTGAGAGGAAGCCGTAAAGGCAAAATCTGTAGAGAGGACTAATACAATTAGCTAGACCAGCACATATAAGTGAAAAATGTGGAGACTTCTGTGTAAACATATACTGGACTTCGAGGTGGTAATACTATTTCTGTTCAGTATTTCAACCTGTTTTAAAGTGAAAAGCTTAATTTATCTGCCACAGGATGATACACATATTAGAATAAACACAACCCATGATCACAAAAATTATTTGTTTCTTTAGGCATGATATGTTACAAATATCAGTTTGGTTTGAATGGTTAACCATATTCTTGATTGTAATTAATTGCTTTTTAAGATAGTGTTAATTGTATTTCCCTGGATGTTTGCTCTCTTTCACAATATTTTAAAGACTAACAGTTTCTTTTTTTTTCTTGTCTTGGTACCAGCAGTAAGTTTTGTAAAGAAGCAAGTAGCAGCTAAAACAACCACGTAGTAGCCTGTTTAAAGAGGGAAGAGCATGTTTTGAAGATATCACAAGGAAATGCAAGCTGAATCAGATACAGTTTTCAGGTTTGCCATGATAGTAACATTTCTCTATATTTGTAGCTCAAATAAAAAAAATTTAAAAAGTGGGTGGAAAGTGAGTGTTTTTTTTTTTTCTTCTTCTCTGTGTCCTTAGTCCATGGTAGGATTAAAGAGTAATATCCAATCAACATCATCTTTTCTAATCCCTAGAGTACTATTTAAGATAATCCAGGTGCTGAAAATATATAGAGGTATTTCAGACAGATTACATGAGCTGCTGGTTAGTTAGTAAGGACAGAGAATCTGAGTAATCTCTTAGTGGGATCATCAGCTTTGATTTTCTTTTTTCTTCTAGGTAATTCCACAGAGGCCACTGCCTCCTACCCCTTGCAGTGAAACACAGCAATTTTGGAAGGGACTAACAGCAAATAATAAAAAAAAACCCCAGAACCTCCAAATTAATTATCTCTATTTCTGCTGTCATAGGAACTAGTAATCCCAAGGACATACAGGATCTAGTCTCCTTCCTGGTCTAAACACAGCTGTGGTGAATAGATGCAAAACAAGATGTTAAATATGTACTTTATCTCCACGTATTGCCACACATAGCAAACAAAACATATATATACATTATAGGCAAAACACTATTACTATATTCATATAGTAAGCATACTTGAACAACCCCCAAGGCATCCAAATATAATTGAGAAGTACTTCTATTTTGTAAGCTGCAACAATTTCAATTGCACGTGGCTCTTTCAGGCACACAGCCCCTTTAATTTATTTCAGTGGAAAGAAGCAAATTAGTTGTTACTTTCCACTTAATGTTATGTATTACTAATTGTAAACATTCCTTCCAGGGCAAGAACATTAAAAAGATACAGGAGAACCACTCTCTAAAGCCTTGTTAATGCTACTTCCATTCTAGGCAGTATAATGACATTAAAATTCTCTGATGTACTGTGCAAATGGGTAGATGCATACGATGCTTACTCTGGCTATCCAGGGAGAGTGAAAACAATACAATATTGATGAGGTGAGATCTGGCAATGAAGAAAATTCCCTTTTTCTGAGGCAGCCTGTCAGAAGAGATGCTGAGCAAAAATGACCATGAATGCTGCAGAGCCTCTGGAGATAAGACTGCAGAGAGCTTTGATAACCAGCTAGCCTCCAGCCTGAGAAAATTCAACACCAGTGGCAAAACCAAGAAGGCATACAAACAATAACAGTGGTCATGAGGAGCTGGGAAGGAGAAGAACAGCTGTGGAGATTTTTGTGAAGGACTTGCAGGACTGTTGTTGACATTTCACTAAGGTATAAAGATGAGGTTGTAACAATAAACTTGGTCTCAGCTTGAAATGAAAGCAGAGTCCGTGTCTGTTTAACACGCCACAGCAGCCAACTGTTACAAACTAATTCACAGAGTTAGCTCTCATCTGACAAGTTCCTTTGATGTAGATTCCACTGACACAGAAAGTGACAGGCTTAAGAGCTGTGTCTTCAAGACCGTATCTGCAAATGTCCTCGTGGGCTACCCTAGCAGAAGACAAACAAAACAGAAACACTAACTGAGGGAGGCTGTTTGAACATCCATCTCAAACTGCTACATTGCAATGTTCATGCACACAGATGGATTTTTAAGTTACTAATATTATTTATTTTAAAAGGCAGGGAGAGAGAGTGTTACGAAAAAATGGGTCCTGATTAACAGTGTTAGCAAGACATTCACTTAGGAGTCCCAGCAGAAGGGGGTCTCCTGGGAACAGACGACAGCTGTGCTGGCTGCTACTGCCTGTCTTTTGCTCTAGCAGCAGCCTGGGAGCCAGCAGCCAGGCCCCCAGGGCTCTCGGGGCCAGCTGGAGGCAGGAAAGAGACAGGTGTGTATCTCCTCAGAGCAGCCTCCACTGCCAGGGCTATGCTGTATGCTCCCTGAGGAGCAGAAGGCAGTTGACTGCAAGATGAAACTGGAGTAGGAGCTGCTGGTAGGGAGCTTGGGGAAAGCATGCAAATATGGTTGCCCTGGCAGGCAGAGGAGGAAGGGAAACACTTGCCTCCTGTGTTTCCAAGCCAGAATGTACCTCTGTTACTTCTGATAATCTTTACCTCAGTAAGAGATGACACAGCTGTGGTGTACCTGATGAACTAAGCATGGAAAGGAGATATTGCATATATGAAGGACTAAATATTAGAACTATTTGTTTTGAAGAGGAGATGAAGATAAATGCTTAAAAAGATTATGAATTCTAAGTGAAAACTAGAAAACCACAGGGACAGTCAGTGAAATTTATATGCAGTAAAAGGATATAGGCCCAGGGAACAATCAACCAAAAGGATTTATTTCCACATAACATGGAATCCAAGAACTAAATTAGGATTAGACATAATTCAAAATATTGCTCCCATTCAGTTTCATTAGGTGCTACAAATACACCAAACTCTAGCTGCTCAGGGTAAAACTGATACTTTTCCATAAATATCCTCTGTAGGATAATTTGACTATTTGTATAAAGGATGAAGAATTAGTCACTGTATGAGACAGCATGCTGTTTGGAAATGTTTTTTGATTTATTACACTTTATATTACCTTAATGTAATAAGGTAATGTAATGAATGTAATAATGAACCTCTTTTTTTTTCTGTTCAAACTGACAATAAATTCAATGTTTAGGAAAAATTTCACAAACACAATACTGACTTAATAAGTACTCTAAGTTATAATAAACACTGGCATCCTAGCGGTTGAGGTATATTTCTCCAAAAGTGAAAAATAAAGGAGTATAAACCCATGCAAAGTCCTTTCCCTCCCTGCGCACCCAGGCAAAGCTGGTCTTGCAGAAGGCAGCAGCCCTTCTGCAGCTGAGATGGAGATGCTACTCTAGTGCAGGTGCCTATGGTGTGAGAGGAAGAATGCTACTGGAGAGTAGCCCAAGGACACCAGGCAGCAATAAGCTATCAAGACATCTCATGCACATATACGCCCACAACCTCTGGCTTTCAAGCCACTGTCTGGTCTGTAAGTCAACTAGTGTTCAGTACTACACTTTATTAATGGAGAAGTATATTTCAAAAAGTATTTCAAATGTCATTATACTTCTGAGAGCCTCTGTCCCTGAAGGGTTCTATACACAAGATATATTCCTTTTGGAGTCTGCAAGGATAAATGAGACAGAAGATTTTCTTTGAAGAGAAAGATTTTTGGAGAGGGAGGAAAGAAATAAAGATGGAAAACATATTTTGATAATAATCTTTGTATGTGTCATTCAGAATGCCATGAAAGAATGAAACATTGTAAAATATTTACACAACACAGCTTGTCTCGATATGGGCGATATCAGCAGAAAATGAGGCAGGCTGACTGACGGATGTGTTCTAGTAATGCAGGCTGCTATATGCTTTGCAAGCTATGAGATATCATGAAAGATGCATACACCTACACAAAGGTCACTTTTGCAGAATGCAGTATGTTTTTCATCTCTAATTCCGTCTATGTTTTACACACTGACTCTGGATTTAATTTCCACTAATGAAATGAAAATTTAAAATATCTTTCCTCTTTCTATGTATCATTAAATTAGTTGTTATTACATTTTTTTTTTCAATTGGGAAAAAATTACCAAGATTTCTGTGCTTGTAATTTTAAAATATATTCCTGTCTCTAAGATGCATATTTCTAATGGGCACTACCTTTCTCCATTTCTGTGGGAAATGAAATTATCATCAGGTTTTAAGTGAAGGAAAGTGGGGTAGAAGGAGACTTTCCATAATAAAGGACCAAGGAAGCTTGAAAAATCAGACCTTAGGAGCAATTTTTAGCCTAGTTTTCCTTGAAATTCCTTTTACAATTGGAAGGGTAAAACCCAATATGCTCTCCTCACAGTACTGGTCTACTTCTTCTTCCCTGTTACCTCAAAGTTTTGCCTTTTTTTTTTCCCTTATCACTTACATGCTGTCTTCTTTTAATGGTCTCAGGTTTCACAGTCTCATTCTTTTTTTTTTTTTTTCAATCCTAAACTTTTTCAGAAATGCAAAGACACCTCCCATCTAAGCCAAAAGAGATGTCAGGGTCCATATTTTGGTCTAGTGACTTAAGCACTGTTCCTGCCACCCTAACACATCACAGCAAATGAATATTTGTACAAACTGAAAGAGTCTGATCATTTATGTTCTTAAAACTGTAGTCCTACACCTCCTGGTTTTATTGCATCTGCTCACAGTACAGGACACTGTGTATGGTTGTGTTTGCAAAATCCCATCCTTCTTCATATCCTTCTGGAAGATGTGAGTATTTAAGCAGAGCGGGAGTGGAAGAACTGGATATTTCACAAATTAGATTCTTAGCATGAATAACACTGAGACAATGTTTTCCAACTTCTTAATGTAAAAATATCACTCTTCTTTCTGGTAGGCATTACTTGGGATAATACTAGACTCTAAATTCTGAGGATTATTAATAGCTTCTGCTGTATTAAATTCTGCTGAAATTCACCCTGAGTTTAATGAGCAGACCAATTTATAAGACAGGATACAAGTCAATTAAATAAAAATAGAATTTCTTTTGATAGATGGAAATAGAAGGATTTTTGCACACAGAAGGAAAAAATCATGGCATAAAATAAGTGGAGCTTTCCTTTAGTTTCCATTTAAATAGCTCCTTTCCTTAGCAGTTAGCATTGTTCACTACTACAGTAGCAAAGTTCATACCTGGGTAAAAAATGCAAAGTGTAGGGAAGTTGACCAATAGCGAAAAGAAGATTTTTTGGTTTATGCAAGATTTCCATTGCCACTGTATAACTACTGGATTACACACAATTTTCTAGAAGCTGCCTGCCTTCCTCTCTGCTACCATCTCTGCTCCTGACATATCCATAGACGGATATAGCAGTAACTTACCTTTACAAGAAAGAGGTTTAAGCCCTGGTTCAATAAAGACATAATCCATGCAATGTGGAACAGATCCAGCAAGAATAATTGAGAGAGACCTTTGAATAATCTTGAGATTAGCTTTTGTGTTGACCAGAAACACCTTCCTGTTAATTAAATCCCTTGTCAAGTTTTTTGTTCAGCTATTCAGTATGTTATCAATGACTCGTTTTCCTCCTTTTCAGCACACAGTAATTTAAAAACAAAATATAAAAAAATCAGAAGACTTATGATCTATCTAAAAATTACAGTTCTCTTGCAGCAGAAAATGAGAAACAAAATAAGAAATAATCCTTTTTATTCTGAAATCCAGTAACCTCTTTAAAAAAAAAAAATTGTTATGGCTGGAGTCAGTTTTCATTTTCACATAGTTGAATTGAAATTTTCTTCCATATCAAATATTGCATTTATAAAGTAGCTCAAAGGGTGGCTATGTGCATCTCTTCCCTGGACACAATTAACCAGACTCATCACTGAAGAAACAGAGCAATGTAAGTAATACAGTCTCTGTTCTCAGGAAGCCATTTTGCCCTGGCTGCAAGCCAAAGTATCACCAGAAAGACTGTCTGAACAAATGATAATAAAATAATAAATTCAATATTGCTGGAAACCCTGTGCTGCTCAAAATGATAATCACTACGTCATGGACCTGTAAGTATGTCAATAGTAAAATACTTAGCTGACTCCAAAAATAAAAGTCAATCTTTTATTTGTAGGAAACGTGCCTCAAACTCTTGACATAGTACTAGTGTTGTCAAAGAATTAGTATGTTATCACAGGTAAGCTGTAGGTGTCAAAAAATATCATAATATGCTATTTTTTAACAAAAGGAGTTAATTTTTTATGCATTTCATCAATTTAAAAATGGAATGTAGTTCTGAGAAACCTTTACTTTATACCATGAAACTAAAGTGGAAGACTTCCTTCATGACAAATTATAGGTACCCTTAGATGACATCTCCCTAAAGGAAGTCACAGTTCAGTTCTAAGAAGATGCGTGTTAAAAAGGATGCTGCTTCACCAAACACACAGAGCTCATGGCACTTGCAACAGCGATAAAATATGAATGATGTAGAACGGCAGTAAATTATATTAGGTGTCTAGATAACCTAGATTTGCCACTCACTTTTGTTTGTTTGTTTTGCTTTTAACTCACTGATAATGTTTTCTGGGGACAATGCTGATATTTTGAGGGCTTTGCTGCTTACTATATTTGAAGGTATGTCTGAAGCCTGGCTGCTAGCCATGTTTGATTTGACATAGGTAAATTACAACTAGTTCATGTTCCTTTATATTATTTCTACATAGTACACAAATGTGAAGGATAATAATGTCATCTCTGATTTGTTATAAACATACCTGAGACACAAGCAATTCAATAGATATAAAGAAATATTGCCAAATTTGAAGGGGAGGTGAAAAGTAATTTTTGCGTAAGGATTGCTGGCTACAAGCTTTTTGCAATGCCAGGAAGATATGTACGACCTTTTAAATGAGATACAGTTCTATTACTATGGATATTTTGCAGTTTCCCTTATATCTGAGAGCTATGAAAACTATTTTCGCGTACATTTGATCTGAAAGAAATATTATTTGAAGTGGTGCCATTAAATATCAACTCAATAACAACAACAAAAATATAACTTAAGCATACTTCTTTCAGTATAAGACACAAACCATATTTTAAATCCTGCTCTATGTATCCTGCACACACCAAGCAAAGGTGTAGCTGATATCCAGCTATTCAAAATACTTTGGCTGTTCTCATCAGATAAAACAATGACACTCAGTGACAACACCTGTATAACCTATCACTATATTTATATTTCAAAGTCTGTGGTACAAATATAAAGACACTCTGTGAGAATGGATTCATAAATTTTGCTTCAGCTATTTTGTATGTTTAACTATGTTGCAAGATGTAGATGTTTTGTGTCAGGAGATGACAGGCAGACAAGAAACCAGTCTTCAGACATGTTGACACAGATTGGATAACTTGAAAGAATACAAACTCCCTTAAGAGGAAAGGAATACAAACTAAAGTCAATGACAAGGCGACAGATTGCAGAACAATGTAAGCCCCAGCCAATGAGAGATGGGGAAAGGGAATCAGGTAATTAAGAATGAGAGAGAAATACTTTGAATTTTTGTAAACTGGTGTGCGCTCCTCTTCAACAGAGACACACAGCTCAGCTGACTCATTTATTTTAAATACATTTTTATTCCTTTGCTTCAAAGACTTAGTCCTTTTTGATGTTTTTACCAATGAACGAGCGTTTCTCACAACTTGAACATATAGAATACTACATCCACATTCCTTTTTCTCCTCAGGAAAGACATACAACAATTCTTCTATCTTCCAACAGGTGGAACACACCACTATTTCATTTACTTCCAGACTATATCCCCACCCTGAGGCACGAGTCCTTCTTCTGCCATCTAGAACTTCAGTGACTCCCTCACTCACTTAGAAGAAAGAGTAGCTACTTGTGAAATATGGCAACAGAAAATATCTTACACTTTCTTATCAAAAAAGAGTATTCATAGGAGACTGTCTGAGACAAGATGTCAAGCTCCTGGAAACAACAACATTAAAGGAAGTTTGACAGGATTCTTGAGATGGTACTTTCAACTGAATCGGTTCTGCAGCCAAGTTCCGATTTTCACAGTAACCAAGTACAGCTCCCCTGTAGAGCCAGAAACCACTAACTCTTCACAAGCAGGGGAAGCAGCAGGGTTTCAGCTGTGCTGCTCTGTGACACAGAATACAAACATCCCGTTTCTGCACTGATCTCTCTTGTTTCTTGATGCTTTCACTGCAATAATTTTAGATTAATACATACACTATGATTGCACAATGCCTGTCACAACATCCTGCTGAGCTCTAGACTTCATGCATTTTTACAATGTCAGTGTTTTTTTTTTAAAAAAAAACCACCACAGCTAACTTGCAGAACTGCATCTGAATGCCTGTCTGCAAACCCCAGCCTCCAAAACTTACAGAATTCCCTAAGTATTTAGCTTTGTGCACTTCTGGGTAAGCACTGCAGGACCGACCTTAGTCACTCCCTCTCTTCCCCAGGATCTCCAGTTTCCCAGATAAAGATCTTTGCCCTCACTCCTCAAGGACAGAAATGTAATAAGGAAGGTTTAAATGCAACTTTCTAGGGAAAAAAAAGGAAGCAGTATTAGCCAGTGGCTAGCATCTTTCCTATCAAGAAATCCAATTCGGTATTTACAGAACTCTCATTTTTTCAGCATTACACAAAAAAAAAATCCCAAAACCCATGCCTGCATGGTCATACTTCCCTCCAACTAGGTCGCTCTTTCATGAACATCTATGAGAAATCTATCTCCTTGTCCATACTTTGTAACACTTTGTAACACAAGAGTAATTCCTCCACTTGTAAGAATACAGTAAACACACAGAAAATCTTCAGGTTTGTTTAGGAGCTTCAGTTCCTTAGGCTTCGCTTCTTCAAAAACAGCACAGGAAGATAAAATGTCAACAGCACAGTGAGCAAATATTTAGCTGTATTTGTAAGTAACCTGTGCAAATTCATACAGATTTTAGTGAATGGTCTTTTTAATTTTTTAAAAAGGAAGATACACTAAAGATAGAAGTGAAAGCAGGGAGTAGGTAAAACTCCTGGCTGAAAGAAAACAAAATTCACTGAAAACCATATGGAAACAAAGCCATTACTGTAGATACACCTGTCTTTCTGCTCCTCTCCCTTTGAAACAATTATTTGTGTCCAAGAGTCTTTAAAGATAGTCATGTCTTAGCATTAACTGCTTAACAAAAAAATCATGGTAACATCTGCCATATGCTTACTTGTCTCTAACTGCACTGCTGTTGATCCTCCTGCAGGTCACAACTTAAGATTATTTAAAAAGGGAGAAGCATCTGTTTTCCATTGTTTATCTAGCCTTAGTCTTCTTGGTAGTAACATTTTCACTACTGATAAAATGCATAGAGAATTTATTGTATTTACATATTGAACTTATACATGGGAAAACTGCACAGAATATAAGTATAGGTGTGCAGCCACCTTTGGTACTCAAAATAAATAAAAACAGATTAAGGAAGAAAGGTCAAAAGAAATCTTGTGCAAATTTCACTGTTTTAAACCTAAATTGATTAGATGTATTTGTCTGTATACTAATATCAACACCAACTATCTCTTACTCGATAGATGTGGGAAATAGCGAACAGTCTGGCCTATTAGAATTTACATTTGCAGAAGCATTTAAAAGTCAGGCCAAAACTTAAAAAAACAGGGACTGGTGAGTTGTACTGCCACAATGAACAGAAAAGGGCAACCACAGCAATGTGCTCACTGACACCATCGACATCACTGACTGCTGCTGTTTCATAAGAAAGCTAAGGCATGCAAAAGCCCCAAATCAAAACACACAATATTTGAATGGAGAAATTTTCAAGCATGGATCATGAAATAGTTTCTTAGACAATTATGTACACAGACAATGAAATATAACTCATTTAGATAATAAGACATGAAAGGAATGCATTTGGTTGGAAGTAATTGCATGCTGCTGATGGTAATTGAAGGTACACCATGCATAGCCAGAAGAATTTATAGGCTCAAGAAATGCCATAATTCATTGGAAATACACCACTCAGAGTATTTCAGTGTGAATATGAAAATAGGGGTACAGGGCGAGGTGAAATCAAGAGTATACTGGGCTTCTTTGCCACTAAACAAAAAGTACACATACAGGGAATCCAAAATGCTAATAATGCAGACTGACTTTGCTTTCTTGATAGATATGAAGCATGGTTTTCACCAATGCCTGCAGAAACAGGAAACAATCTAAGTGCAAAAGATCATATGAAGGAAGGAGGGAAGGAGCTAGTATCAAGCACTCACTGTATGGAACAAATATGATTTAAAAAGAAATCTGATCAGCATTCCATGAAAAAGCATCCATTAAAGCTGTGGTTACTTTGCTACTAAACTCTATGAACTCCAAAAAAACCTGATCATGCTTTTCTCTTGCCACAAGTAGCTCTCTCCCACCACTTCCCTTTGTGGTGATAAAAGTGAAGATCTTTCTAAGCTGGATCTGTTGCTACCCAGCATAGGATGTAGCCACTTAAATCCTGATGCTGGCAAAAGAGTAGGGAAAAGTAGTTGGCACTGAAGAAGCAGCAAAAGTCCGCCCATTTCAACAGCCATCAGATTTTACCAAATTAAAATTATTTGGCTTAAAATCAGGAGTATGAAAGAAAGCTCAAATAGGGGAACAAACCATATAATGTATTTTTTCAAACATAAATCAGCGGGTTTTGAACTAAATCCTGACATTTTCCAAAATCTACTTCTGTCATTTTCCCTTTTATTCTTGCAGAAGACACCCTGTTGATCCATTGTAGAGACATGTAAGCAAAATGCATTGTCCTTATTAAGGACTAAGAGAAACTGCTGGCTCGATTCTACAAAATAAGGTGTCACGGCCATCTGGGAGACATTGTCAGACAGCAGTTTCAAAATACAAGAGCAGGTAGGGCTAAATGTAGAGCACTCGCGAAAAAAGAAAAAATAGCCAAACAACCCAACACCATTAGATAGTCCTTAATTAAAAAACCTGTTTCCCCATAAAGGCTGAGAAATACAGTCATCTGAAAGATGTGAAAGAATATGCTAAAACCATTTAGGGTAACACGGACTTTGCTCTTTGTTGAACAGGAAGCAAATGCTGACTGTGATGAAGATGGGCACAGAATCTGGGTGACAGAAAAAATAAGCAGCCTATTTCATTCAAAAAGCTTGTATAACATGCCTGAAAACTCCTGTGGCCTTGTTTCTCTGCTCTGTCTCAGCAGAACTTGGCCCTGAAGTACTAACTTACCATCATTTCCTAATTCTTAATTTGCATTTAGCATATGGGAATTAAATTTAGGTTTTAGAAATCCATAAAGATCCTCTAAAATTGAAGTAGTTGTTGAAATACAATTTCATCTCACGAAAAAAAACAAACCCGTCATTCACAGTACGTAATATGTTATGGTATTTTTTATAACTGATGTTTAAACTGTTCAGTGAATTATGTAAGAATCTTATATTTTTAAATAAAAAGAAAATTTACCTTAAAAATTCATCATCTAATTACAATGAAGAAAAAAATATTTAATTAATTAATAGGCAATTTACTAAAACCCTATGTGGATAATCTTCAGGAATTTACCAACAGTTACTGAGTGGATCACGCAATAAAGAAAGATGATACAATAACTTCATATTGACAAGAGGATGTTTTGAACTGAAGTTTCATATAGGTGTCAGGAGTCATTGTGGGAAGAAGGGGCGATTTCAGTTTTTTTCTGGAGTAGGAAAGAATTTACGAAATCTCAATGCTCTGGCAGGACAAAGATATTATTTTCTATTTAGGTTTACTGGGGATTATAACAATCAAAAGCTGCATGCTAGAAAAATATCAAAAGGAAAAAAGCGTCTGACAATATAAACAGAACATACACTCCATGTCCATAAGAGGCAGCCAACCATTTTACAGTCAGATGCAGCTCATCATATCCATCCTACGTCCACAGAGCAACCTAGTGCTGGTTTAGTAGCTGTCTATTAATATTTGGAAATCAAAGCCAAACGAGTTAAGTCTCATAGACAAAATGATGATCTGAAGAAATAACAACATTTCCATCACAAATGCACTGTGTTGTCATGCCAAGGACAAAAATCTGCCTTATAGATCTCATGTTGCACAGTAGACAACAAGGAATGTCTGATTTATAGGCCTTATAGGAAGAGAACGCAAACTCTCAGTGTGCAACAAAGTGTATGTAACCTGAAAAGACAAGTCATCCAGATGGAAAAGATGCTCTATAAAAAGTAAACCATTCCACACAAAAGCGAATGCCCCATACAATAGAAATTTGTGGATTTGCAGAGATTTGCATTCTTATAACAAAGGCAGAAGTCAACTGTCAATGCATGTCATAATCTTCACATTATGGGGTTTTAGATAAGACAATCAAACAAAAAAGAGTTTGTTCAAGGGATGTATCATGATGGTCCATAAGATGATAACAAAGAAGTCAACTGTTTCTTCATATGCTATATAAAATCCAATGAACTGGAATCATTGCCAGCCTCCAGAACAGTGTGCAATTAGCACAGCTGGGGCTGCCAACTGATTTAGCACAAGCCTGTATCTGACAAATGACGTGCATGAATAACCAAAGACATACAAACCTTGCCAGTTTAAGAGCAGTAGCACTATATTCAGACTAGACTTATTCAAAAGAGAACTCAAAAAAATTACATCACTCTCAAAACTAGAGTTTCACATCATAAAAAGATCATGGAAATCTTGTCTTTGCTACTTTCAACACTCAAGCAATCATAAATGAGGTGAATTCAATACTATATATACTTTAGCACCAAGTGGGTAAGAATGTTGCATGTTCACTAAGAAAACATGACACTGTCTTTCCTGTAAAATAACATACAGCAGACTGGTGAGAGAGACACTTTTCCCTAGCAGTTTAAAGTGAAAATCTTCAGTCGGTCATAAATTACTCGCATGTAAGTACACAATAACAGATCACACAAATTCCACAAATTAAGACATTTCACATTAGCACAACTGTGCATAATCCAGGCACAGGGACTGAAAAACTAGTGCTGCTTGAGTGTGGTGTTAGGGTATCACTACTGTAGCACCTTCTCTGATCATTTCCATAGAATTTATTATTTTTATCTGGTATATTGCCAGATCCAGCCATGTTTGAAGATAACACTTGAATGCATCAAACTAATAATACAATTCTGAATAAGGACATTTTCATCATCTCCACAGCAAAATATCAAGAATAAATTAAATTTATAGGCTGACATCAAAAAGGAAAACGAAAGGACATGTTGACTGTGTTGGTACATTATTACCTTATGAAAATTCAGACAACTGAATGAGTAATAAAAATACTGTACAAACTTACACAAACAACCTACATCAAATAAAAATAATCAATCTCACTATAAGACATGAAAGCTGAATCTACTTTGTAAAAATCTGTCCTGCCTCTTGGGAAGTATTTCCTATTCTGCAGCAGAAAACATGAATATGATAGATTACCGTATGAAGAGAGCAAATCTGAATGTGCAGTGTAGATTTACTATATGAAGAATGCATACAATGGTTTTCTAGAGGTATTATATTTAATTCAGCATTACTCTTCTAATCTTTTCTCTTACAGGCTCACTATTTCACCTTAATCTTAGTCTGCAATCCTTATAGTTCATCTTTCTGAAACAGACATTGTCATTCCTAGCAGTCAATAGTGTATTCCTAATTTGGACAAAAATTTTTTAAAGTGCATGAATTAATAAAAGAATTTAAATATGTGCCAAAACGTAGGTACTATCAAGTGTTTTAGTTTGTTACTTTATTCTGTTGGTTATTTTGTATTCAATGTTAATAAATGCATTGTCGGTATGTATTTTTGAGTAAATACTAGTGTATGTTTTATGTACACAGGCACAATCAATATATCAGTTGTTATGCACTGCATCATGTATTTAAAAGGAAAATAAAATCCTGCCCTGCTGTTATCCCTGAAACTGCCCTCAGACTTCATTACCAAATCACCACTCCTTTTTAGAACATAATTCATTTTATAGCTTCACATCTCAGCATCATAGCAAAACATTTGTGTCATTGGTAGAAATAACCCAGAGTCTACAAAAGGACAGAGGAGGAATTCTGGGCCAAATTTCCCCTAAGTTCTGGTTCCACTTAGGAAAGCTGTAAGGACCATGAAATAGAAAAAGATACAGCTTGAGCCCAAATCAGCCGAGGCAGCAACTTAAAACAACATATGTCCTCTGACACAATAGGTCTCCATGCTGTATATATGCTGACAGGCTGAGAGAGTTGGCGTTGTTCAGCCTGGAGAAGAGAAGGCTCCGAGGAGATCTTATAGCAGCCTTCCAGTACCTAAAAGGGGCTACAGGAAAGCTGCAGAGGCAATATCCATAAAGGCTCGTGGTGATAGGACTGGGGGGACCAGGTATAAACTGGAGAGGGGCAGGTTTAGAATAGGCATTAGGAAAAATTTCTTCACCATGAGAGTAGTGAAAGGTGAGGTACATATATAGAATCATAGAGGTACTGAAGTACATATACAGAATCACAGAATCACAGAATAGTTAGGGTTGCATAGGGCCTTGGGTAACCTGACCTAGTGGGAGGTGTCCCTTCCCATGGCTGGCGGGTTGGAACCAGATGACCTTCAAGGTCCCTTACAACCCTAATTATTCTATGATTCTATATATGTACCTCAGTTAAGTGTCTTGAACTTGGAGGTAAGACTAAGAGGCAAGTATTCAATATCAGGTTTATTAACACGTTTATTGGGGTAGTGTAACCATTCCTTAACAAAAGTAATTCTGAAGAGAGTGAAAGGGTTTTCTCCTAATTCTTTTTCCTTTAGCAGGTAATTGCTTGCAGCACTTAAAAGACTAGTACAAAATTATAGTTTAGGTTAAGGTCCTTTTGTTTAGAATGCTTTTTATTTTTGTAGACAGTTTTTTAAAAGACATCTTTTACCAGGAAGGTGAAAAAAAAGAAATTAAAAAACCCTGAATAAAGAACAAATTATCTATTCAAACCATGTATTCTGTCACAAAAAAACCTTTAGGTCTGGGGGAAATATGCAGATTATTAAGTAAAACGTCTTACCAATGAAATATAGGCTACTTAAAACTGAAAAATACATACCCATCCCAAATTACATACATAATGTGCAAAAAAGTAAATTTGCCCGAGACATAACTATGGGTACGTAGTGGTTATATGAATGTGTTGAACCTTATTTTTTTTACGATCCATCAGAAAAAGCTACACAGGCCATGTAACACTATACTGAAGTACTGGTTCAGCTCACTGGATCATAACTTGTGAATTACCTATAGAGTCATTAATGCTAATATCCTTCTTCCTTTGAGGTCTGTTTAGAGATTTCTTGGCCAATTAATCAATCTTGTATTTGTTAGCTCATACGCCATGAAAGTATCAAGAACTGAGAAGGCATTGTTCTGGGGTTCTGCTACTTATCCTGAGTACAAAAAATACTAACATGATGTTTCCTAGGCATCTAATCGTCAATGGAAATAATGACTGCTGATAGAGCATATCATGTTCAAACATACTGAATGATCCAAACAGTAACTTAATTAAGAATCCAACAAGTACCTTTTTTTTAAAATCTAATTTGTACCAGAACTGCTGTGTTTGTCATGCAACAGACCTTGTATATGGGAAGAAAAATAACAATTCCTACCTCTTTTTAATTCAAATATGGAGGAGGAAACTATCCTCCTGTAATATGAATTATCATTTCCACTTTCTGTTGAGAAAATGTTTTTAGAAGAAAACTGAGATTCACTTCTAATATTTTTAAGGAATTAAAAGACATTTGGAAAAGAAATCACATGACCTGGCCTTCAGTATATTACAGATCTCTCTATGGGTAACCTGATCTAGTGGGATGTCCCTGTCCAAGGCAGGGGGTTTGGAACTAGATGATCTTTAAGGTCCTTTCCAACCCTGACTATTCTATGATTTTACGATTTACCTGAGTTCTAATTAAAACACTTCCAATCCTCACAAGTCTCTTTGTCACAAAGCCAAAACAAAAAAACAGCAGAGCTCAAAGTATGGTTGATGCCCAAGGCCTAGTGAATACCTGGCGAATAACTCATGTGTCATCCGGCTAGATACAGCTGCATAACCTTAGCAGGTGATTAATCGTCCATCCTTCAGAAATGGAATTATCTGTCTGTATCTTCTTGCTTTGGAAAAAAATGTAGGTGTTGCTACTACAGAACTTCAGAAAGGATCCTCCAGGATCCTTCAGAAAAATTTACTGTAAGTTGATACTTTGTTCCCAGGTACAGTCACTAGCTCATCTTTCAAGGACAGGAGAAAAAAGGGAAAACAGCCTCTGGACAACTCCAGGGAAGAGGGAAGGAAAACGAAGGAGAGGTAACTCTTACACAGCATGTGAAATTATCTTTAGTCAGAAGGTTTAAGTTACAGTATCTCAATACAGACCTACAAGCAAGGTGGAAACTTCTAAAGAGTTCTTGTTCTCTCTGCTGTGCAAATTTCCTTCAGTGGATAGAGACCTTATTCCTTATAAGACAAGATAATTAGCTATACTTATGATCTCTTACATCATATAGCCTTCTTCAAAGTGTACAAAAAATTATTCTAAGGTGCAAGCTCATAGATGGCATTATGACAATGAGATGTATGAGTGTATATGTGAATACATCCAGCTCAGCTGGAGTTGAGCAATTCCTCCACAGCACTGATTTAATAATACATTTTAGGCTTAGGAGAAAAATAGTTCAGGCAGTGGAATGTGTAACAATAAGAAAAAAAAAAAAGAAAAAGCCTTGCCCTACAAACAAACAGCAATTGTTTGGTATGAGCCTCTAAACTAACACTGAATGAACAATTCTTAAGCTTTTCAGAAAACTATCATACTTTTCCTTCGAAGAAGGACAGTGATGTTGAGAGCACAGGGTACTGAGTTTTTATTTTCACCAAAGTAGAAAAGCTTTTGCTTGTATTCCGTATATTAACACCATGATAAATGCTTCAAATACAGCACAGCTTCTTGAGAAAAAGCCATAACTGGATGGCTGCTTAGTCGTTTACCCTGAGAATTTGGTCATATCAGTATACTCTGCAAGAGGGAATATTTATTTATTAAAAATATCCCACCATATATTTATCTTAAATGGAAATTCTTTGTAAAATATAATTCAGGTGTTAAAAAGGTGGGGTTTTTTTCCAAAATATTTTAAAAAATACTGTAAAAATAATGGTGTTTAAATTGCCTATCTAAGAAAATGGGAAAGATAGCAGGAAATTAATGAAACATTCAGTTTACTAGATTGCTTTAAGTTCTTTTATGAAGCACTCAGAATGATACGTTGATTTAAGTGAGACTAGGAAGTCTTCCACAGCCCCCCTCCTGCTCCAAAAATAATAATAAAAAAAAAAATGTTCACTACCATCCCCATACTTTTGCCCAGGCCTTGAGCTATGATTGCTCTGGCCATTCTGAAACCTATGCAGTCTTCTTCTGCAACCTCTTCTCCAACTCTGAGGGGTTTGGCTACCTGTACTCAAGGCCAGCTCTGACAGAGGCAGATCACAGCCCTGCAAGCTTCTGTAACACTTGCTGCCTCCACAGCAATCCCTGTCAGCAAATCCTCTGCACTGGAGAATTTCTCTAGGACTGTGACCTTGTGTCCATGGCTGTGGTTCACTGTACAAATTATGAAGTTGTCTGTGGAAACTGACTGTGGGGCAGTGATCCCACTACAGCTTAGGGTTGACCAAGGCCATTTCTTTTGAGATGTCCAGTGCAAATTCACCCCAGAGGCTGAAGCCTCTGTCAGACCTGACTCCTATAGACTGGTGGCGTCTCAGTTTGCCCAGGAGCCCTCAGTTTCTACCCAGCTGTGCACTACATCAACCACTGCCTCTGATGTAGATAGCAAGACCATCCAAAGGGGACTGATAACACATAAGACCCCAGAGATATTGTCTGCCCTCATCCTGCACATCATTTTCCTATGTTCTCTGCCTGCATGATTGCAGCAGCACAATCTCACTAACTGACAATCTAGATCCTTGTGCTTTTCTCTGGGAAGGAGATAGCCACAGCCTGAAGAAAAAATCCTGCCTCAGGATCTTACAGGATGAATGTTTCCTCTGTGATAGCTGCCAGTGATGCCTACGCTTATTCATATAGACTTATCAAAACAAGTCTTGCCAAAGAAATGACTGATAGCCCCACTGCGCCTATCTGTACATATCTGTGCACAAACAAGTAAATATTCAATCTGAAATGAAGGAGTTCCCAGATAACAAACAGCTTGACAGCATGCAGCTGCTATAAATTGCTAGCTCAACCACAGGCATGCTGAAGAGTAAGAGACATGACTGCCTGAACTTTCTGAAAGATGCCTGTTGCTGTAGATCAGTTTCTACAGTTGTGATACAATCAGCCATCCAAACAAATTGGTGAGACACCCAGCTGCAAAGCTGCTACAGCAAAACCAACTCAGGAACATAATTGCAGTGTAATATGTACTCAGTAACCACTCTCCTCCACATCCACAAATACATAGAAAGTTTGTCACCTTTTACCTTTGATACAGTCACTGCCATCAAGCACCGAGAGTAACTTAAGAAGACTTTTCTGACAACTGTTGTATTCGAGAGGTTCATGTGATAATAGCCTAGCAATGGCAGTGCTGTTCTGCACTGCTTAAGAAAGTGTTTAAAAAAAACATATCTGCCCACATTTAGAACAGAAGAGATGCTAGAAAACCTAAGACTTTTTCTTTGAAGATTCATAGTCTTTTTTCCATGTTGCAAACTATATCAAATCAGGAGAATACAATTCACCATATATCTCCAGTTAGATCAGACTGCAGGTTCCATACAGCTCAGTTCTGAGAATCTCCCAAGGATGGGAAGCTCTCCAGACAACCTGTTTCAGTGCATACACACTCTTATGATTACTTGTTTCCATTACTCACGTCCCAACACTACATCTCTGAAAAACCTCTGGTTTCATCTCCTCTATAACCCTGCTTTTAGATGACGAAAGCCAGAAACAGGGTTGCCCCTCTACCTTCCCTTCCTGTGGTTGACCAAACCCAGCTCGCTCTTGAATGGCATGTATAAAACTCCCTGGCCAGTTCAGTGGTGTCCATCCAAGTCACTCCAACATGACCATATAATTCCTGTTCTGACATAGCACTCAGATGTGGTCTCACAAATAGAGGTGAAAGTTCACTTCCCTTGACCCCTGCCAGACAGTGACCTAACACAGTGCTGTATGCAGCTGGCCATCTTTGCTGAAAGAGTACACTAGCGTCTTATGTTCTGTCTTGGTGTCCACCACAAACTCCTGTTTTCACCCACCACTGTTTCCAGCATTGAGACTCCAGTTTCCACCCACCGCTGTTTCTACTACTGACAGTAAAAGAGCAAATGGAAAGTCAAGTAATGTATTAATTTTTTTATAAATTATCTGGATTCAGGAGTCATATACTTCACATAAGTTTGCCAATGATACTAGACTAGGAAGAGCTGTGAACTCTCTCACAGGTAGAGAGGGTTTACAGAGAGATCTGGATAGACTAGAAAGCTAGGGCAATTGCCAGCTGTATGTTATTTAATCAGAGTAAGCACCAGATCCTGCACCTGCAATGGGGTAATCCTGGTTATATGTACAAACTGGGAAACAAGAGGCTGGAGAGCAGCCCTGCAGAAAGAGATCCAGAGCTTTGGGTTGATGGTAAGTTGAATATGAGTCAATATGAGCATGCCCTGGCACCCAAAAGAGCAAACTGTGTCCTGGGATGTGTCAAGCAAGCTGGCTGAGAGAGGTGATTGTCCCATTCTACAGTGCACCGGTGCAGCCCCACCTTGGGTAATGTGTGCGGTTCTGGGTGCCTCAATATACAATGGGCATCAAACTAATTACTTTTTCTGAAAAAGGGCAACCAAAATAGTGAAAGAGGGCAAGACTTCCACGGAACAGCTAAGGTTACTTGGTCTTTTCAGCTTAGGGAAATCTGAGGAGTGACCTCATCACCATCCATTAACAACTTCCACAAGGAGGGCAGGGGAGAGGGAAGTGCTGATCTCCTCTCTATGGTGACTAATGATAGGACTTGCTGATTGTTAAGGGTCCCTTCCAACTCAAGATAATATATGATTCTGTGATTCCAAGTATATATGGCTGAGCTAACTAATTTTAGCTTAGATCTAGGACTAATAATCTGGTATCTCCAGAGTGCAAACAGCAGCTTGTGAAAAGTTTATTTTGATTAGATCAAGTTTCTGCAACAAATTCGTATTTGTAATATTACAGCCTAAAATATATTTGTATTTTATTATGTGTATGAAGTTCAAAGACATTGTGTTAGTGTTAACTTTTCTATTTTTATCTGCTTTATTTTACTTATGACATCTTGTCAACATTTCTGTTGCTAGCCTACTTCTATTTTTTATTTTTAAATAACCCACTTTTATGAATGGAATTTAAAAGAAGTCTAGTACAATCAGAGATATACTAATATGTATGCAATCCAAACAAGTGGGGTATAATACTAATTGCTGCTTTAAGCATGAAGTGTTCTAGAATTCATGTATTCATAGAGTATTCAGATCACGTATCAATTACCTTAATTAACCATGAGTATCTCAGTCCTTACTGAATCTTTCTTTTTTCACACTGGAACAAGGGCATTATGTTATGCTGCCTGTGGCCTGCTAGTGAAAAGCTGAAAGGCCCCCCAGCAGGAAGCAAGTGTTTTAATGACAGCTAATTAGAGTCTCTGAGGAAGACTTCAAATGTGAAAATCAGAGTCATAGCCTACTGCATCATGGAAGCGCAGAACAGGAGATCGAGAAAGAGCTAAAATTTTAATGGAGCTGTTTTCATGCAGACACATTCGAAGTCCATCATCTTAGTTGTTTTGAGTTCTCCAGCATCAGGAAATCAGATAACAGTCTGCTAAATTTGTATTGTGACTGTTGTTTACACAGAATGTTGCCTGTTTATGTTGGTTTATGAAAAATCAATTTAGAGTCAAGGGTTATTAATTCTGAGCACACAAATCCAAGATATTAAAAAGCAACTTTGAGGATGTTAATGGTAGTTTTATTCATGATAATACATATTAGGTGCTTCCAAACTGGCATTTTTCCCCTGCAAGAGATATTTTCTAGACTATACATATATATCCAATGCATGCAATACCACTTGGGCATAAGGAAGAAAAGCTGTTGGAAAACAGACACATACCAGCTTAGTGCAGGTGCGTTTGCAGCATTATCACATCATCCTTGCTTTGGCTAAGGCAAAGGAAGAGAGTGTATCCCAGAAGTGGGGTCCAACTGCCATACCAGGCAAGCTTAAATCACTGTTGGGGAGAAAGACTTCCTGACACAAAATGATCAGTGCATTTCAAATAAGCTTGTAGTAACAAGCACTAAAAGCAGAATCAGGGTTGGGATGACCATCAAAAAGAATCTGTCAAGGCTTGAAGCAGCATTCTACGAAGTGATCAAACTGGTATTGAATAAAGCGACTTCCACAAAATGAGCTAAAGCAGAATACTTCACCATGCAATTCCAAAGCATTGGGAGCAAACGCTCCACCATAAATGTGTTTTAACTGTAAAAAAAATATCATTTTGTGACTGCATCAATGCAAGTGGTGTCCCCTGGGGCTCAGTGCTGGGTCCAGCCCTGTTCAATGTCTTTAACAATGACCTGGATGAAGGCATTGAGGGAACCCTTAGCAAGTTTGCAGATGACACTAAGCTGGGTGGAAGTGTGGATCTGCTGGAGGGTAGGGAGGCTCCACAAAGGGATCTGAACAGGCTGGACCACTTGTCTGAGACCAATGGCATGAGGTTTAACAAGGCCAAATGCCAGGTCCTGCACTTGGGGCACATCAACCCTAAGCAGTGCTACAGACTAGGAGAAGTCTGTCTAGAAAGCTGCCTGGAGGAGAGGGACCTGGGCGTGTTGGTTGACAGCCGACTGAACATGAGCCAGCAGTGTGCCCAGGTGGCCAAGAAGGCCAATGGCATCTTGGCTTGTATCAGAAATGGTGTGACCAGGAGGTCCAGGGAGGTTATTCTCCCTCTGTACTCTGCACTGATGAGACCTCATCTTGAATACTGTGTTCAGTTCTGGGCGCCTTGCCAGAAGAAGGATGTTGAGGCTCTGGAGCGAGTCCAGAGAAGAGTGACAAAGTTGGTGAGGGGGCTGGAGAACAAGTCTTACGAGAAGCGGCTGAGGGAACTGGGGTTGTTTAGCCTGGAGAAAAGGAGGCTGAGGGGAGACCTTATTGCTCTCTGCAATTACCTGAAAGGAGTTTGTAGAAAGGAGGGAGCTTGCCTCATCTCTCAAGTGACAGGGGACAGAACAAGAGAGAATGGCCTCAAGCTCCATCAGGGGAGGTTCAGGCTGGACATCAGAAAAAAATTTTTCCCGGAAAGGGTCACTGGGCACTGGAACAGGCTGCCCAAGGAGGTGGTTGAATCACCATCCCTGGAGGTATTTACAAGAGCAGTGGATGAGGTGCTGAGGGGCATGATTTAGTGTTTGATAGGAATGGTTGGACTCAATGATCCTTTGGGTCTTTTCCAATCCAGTGATTCTGTGAAACAAGGTCTAGAACTGCCATCGATAGTAAGCATATCCTCATTGCTCAAAGAAAAAGCTTTCTTTTTCTATGCTGCTAATCAATACAATTAATAAATGTTCCACACATTTCTCTGCAGCTACACATATTTATTTAATCATACTAAATAGTTTGCTTCAGCTTTTTGCCCTCATCATTTACTGTAAAGGGAGAGTAGGTTTTGGATTTCATATAGAAAAAAATTGCATCAGAGATACCTGAACACATGCCCAGACTCTAATCAAATAGCATAATGTGCATTATTCCTGTCCTAGATTACTGCAGTGTTTCTGCTTCACGCTTCAAGCTCTGCTATCTGGCAAATAAAGATCACACCTCTGAAAAATTGAAGAAACGGTCTCCATTAATTCAACTGGATTTCAGATGAATACTAAATAAATTAATGGAAATTAACACATTTCATGACACTGAGATGCTTAATTTCTCAGATTATTTGATGCAAACAATTTGCTCAGTTTCAGTACTTTATTGAAGACTTCCAGTTGTAGCTACATCTCTGGCAGATGGCAATATGGCATGAACAAGTAGTTCTTATTTGTTCTACCTCTACAAACATCCATTTCAACATGGGACATTTTAGTAATGCTTGAAAATTTTTGAACATTAAATAAAATTGGAAATTTGCACCACTTGAGAAATAGAAGTGACCAAAAGAAAAAACTTTCATTCTTGGATGTTAGTAACAGCAGTCAGCAGGTTCTAAGGTGAAACAATTCTATGAACAATTTACTATTCCCACTTGGAAGAAGCTAAAGCTCCCACTGTTACTATTAGTAAGAAACTGAATAGGATATTTTCGGCTTGATGGATCAGACTTTTATATTTAAATTATTCTTAAATAATTATATGTATCAAGATAAAATAACCTGATCACATTTAATTTCACACTAAGAAAGACAGAAAAGATCATGGAAAGGTATGATTTAGTTGCCATCACAGAAACATGGTGGGACAAATCCCACTGGAGTGTGGCTATCAACAGCTACAGGCAGTTCAGAAGGGACAGACTGGGAAAGAGGGGTGGAGGCATTGGAAATGGATAGAATTGGAAGAGCTACTCTCTGAAAAGTAGCCACAAACAGGCTGAAAACTTGTGGGTCAAAATTAAAGACAGAAGAACCAACAGGAACCTTGTGGTTGGTGTATACTACAGGCCATCCAATAAAGGAGAGACAACCGATGAAGTTGTCTTCCTCCAGATACAGGAGGCTTCACGCTTGCAAACTCCCATCCTACTTGGGGACTTCAACCACCCCGACATATGCCAGTAAAGTAGCATGGCAAGCTGTAGGCAATCCAGGAGAATCCTGGATTGCATTGAAGACAACTTCTTAGTCCAGCTGATAGAGATCCTCACCCGAGGAGATGCAATACTGGACCTGATGGTCACTAATATAAGCAAACTCCTCAGTAACATTAGGATTGGAGGCAGCCTGGGCTGCAGTGATCATGCACTGGTGGCGTTCAAGGTCCGATGGGATATAAGACAGGGAAAGAGTATAGTCAGGAGACTATAAATTTCAGGTAAGCAGACTTCCAGCTCTTCAAGGAATTACTCGGTATAATCGCCTCCCCCTTCCTCCTCCTCCCGCCCCCCTCCCCCCGACATGGTTCTCAGGGATAAGGGAGTGGAACAGAGCTGACAAGTATTTAAGGATGCTTCCCATAAGGTGGCGCAAGAGCAATCAGGCCCCGTATGTAGAAAATCAGGCAGGAAAGGGAAGAGACCAGCGTGTCTGAGATGAGACCTGCTGGTTAAACTAAAGACGGAAAGGGAACTGCACAGGCAGTGCAAGCAGGGACAGGTAGCCTGGGACATGTATAGGGATGCTGCCCAGTTGTATAGGGATGAAGTCAGGAAGGCGCAGCTGAAGATGAACTTGGCAAGGGAAGTGAAGACTAACAAGAAGGGCTTCTACAGGTACCTCAATCAAAAGAGGAAGGTTAAAGAGGACTTACCTCCACTGATGGTTGGGAATGGTGATCGTGTATCAACAGACGAGGAGAAGGCTGAGGTACTTAACAGCTTTTTTTGTCTCAGTCTTCACAGATAATTGCTCCCCTCACCCCCCGGGACATGGGACAGCAAGAAGGTGACCAGAGGGATAAACCAGAGGAGGATCAGGTTCGTGACCACCTGAGGAACTTGAACACTGATAAGTCTATGGGACCTGATGAGATGCATCCCAGAGTCCTGAGGGAACTTGCAGATGTGGTTGCCAAGCCACTCTCCATGATATTTGAAAAGTCATAGCAATCAGGAGAAGTCCCTGGTGACTGGAAGAAGGGTAATGTTGTGCCCATTTTTAAAAAGGGTAGAAAAGACGATCCTGGGAATTACTGATCTGTCAGCCTCACCTCTGCGCCTGGGAAGATCATGGAACAGAACCTCCTAGAAGCTATGCTAAAACATATGGAGGACATGGAGGTGATTAATGGCAGCCAGCACGGCTTCACCAGAGGCAAATCCTGTATGACCAACCTAGTGGCGTTTTATGATGGGGTAACCACATCAGTGGACACGGGTAAACCAATGGATGTGATTTATCTACATTTCTGTAAAACGTTTGACACAGTCCCCTACAACACCCTTCTCTCTAAATTGGAGAGAGATGGATTTGATGGGTGGACGGTTGGAGGGTTGTATTCATAGACTAGTGGTCAATTACTCCAAGTCCAGAGGGAGATCTGTGACAAGTGGTGTCCCTCAGGGGTCCATAATGGGACCAGTGCTGTTTAATACCTTCATCAATGATATTGGCAGCAAGACTGAGTGCACCCTCAGCAAGTCTGCAAATGAAACCCACCTGAGTGGTGCAGTTGCCACACTGGAAGGATGGGATGTACAGCCAGAGGGACCTGGACAGTCTGGAGAAGTGGGCCTGTGAGAACATGTCATGAGGTTCAACAAGGCCAAGTGCAAGGTCCTACACCTGGATCCGGGCAATCCCCAATTTCAGTACATGATGGGGATGATGTGATTGAGAGCAGCCCTGTGGAGAAGGGCTTGGAGATGCTGGTCGATGAGAAGCTCGATATGAGCCGGCAATGTGAACTCACAGACCAGAAGGCCAACTGTACCCTGGGCTGCATGAAAAGAAGAGTGGCCAGCAGGTTGAGTGAAGTGATTCTGCCCCTCTGTTCCTCTCTTGTGAGGCCTCATCTGGTGTAATGTCTCCAGTTCTGGAATCCTCAATGTAAGAAGGATATGGAACTGTCAGAAGGGATCCAGAGGAGGGGTACAAGGATGATATGAGGGCTGGAGGACCTTCCATATGAGGACAGGCTGAGAGAGTTGGGCTTATTCAGCCTGGAGAACAGAAGGCTCTGAGGACATCTTATAGCAACCTTCCAGTACCTGAAAGGGGCATACAAGAAAGCTGGAGAGGGACTATTCATAAAGGCTTGTGGTGACAGGACAAGGGGGAATGGGTAGAAACTGGAGAGGGGCAGGTTTAGGCTTGATATAAGGAAGAATTTATTCACTATCAGAGTGGTGAGACATGGGCATAGGCTGCCGAGGGAAGCTGTAGATGCCCCATATCTGGAGGTGTTCAAGGCCAGGTTGGAGGGAGCTTTGGGCAGCCTGATCTAGCAGGATGTCCCTTTCCATAGCAGGGGGGTTGGAACTAGATGATCTTTAAGGTCCTTCCCAATCCTAACTATTCTGTGTTTCTTTGATAGGTCTGAAAACCTTTTTGTTTCCCCCTGCCCTCCAATTTTGTGTTAGAAAGATCAAAATCACCTTTTTATTCCAAAGAAGTGCATGTAAAAATTAAATTTCTTTATTTGTATGTAATGAAGGGAGTGCATATGCTTTAAGTTCAGTGTCTTAATAAGTACTATGTTGTTGATTGTCCCCGACATTGAATTTTAAGATTTCTTTGCTAATGTGACCACTAAAAAGCACTGGTTTTATTACTATGCAAAGAAACAGAAATAATATTTCTGCTGTGTAAATACAAAGTAATTGTGCCCCCTGCCCAAGCTCTCCCCGAAGAATGACAGTTGTTAGTCACCTCGCGTTCTTGTAAAGTCATTTAAATCAGAAAGATTTTGTGGGCAATTTTACAGAAATGTTATTTAGTCTCTTCATGAAACAGAAATGAAAGAAGGTTGTGATACTTCCTGTTTTCCTATCAACCCTTCCCCCGTTCGTAGAGCTAGCATTAGTATGGCAAATTGAGCAGCAGTTCTGCATGTCCCTGCTGGTCTTTCCAGTAAGACATCTGAAGACTAGAGAAAGAGTGGAAAAAGCAAGTAGCAAGGGCGTCTTAGTCTAACTTCTGTAGCGGAAATAGTGGGATAAATAATTCAATATCTGCACTGGAATATGACAAGTAGCCATGTGTTATAAGTACATTTATTAAACTAGCCAATTTCCAAACACAACACAAGAATTTTTAAGCACAGAAGGCTGCTACATCAGTCCCCTCTGCTTATAGTGGGGAAACAAGAAATGACAGACATTAAGTGCAGCAAGAAAGATCCAGGGGGACACAAGATAAAAGTATTTCTGATGGCATAGACAGAGTCACTGTAAAAGACTGCCAATGAGGGTTATGGCTTTAGGAACTTAAACATCTGTACAAAATTATGGATATTGAAGTAGTCCTGCTAGTGGCAAGATAGAGTAAGCAACATCTGGGGGTGTCTTTTCATTATGTATCCCAATTTACCCTGTTCTCACAGAAGAACGTAAGTGTAGGACTTCTAAAACAAATGGCATATTTTTTCTTAAGACAAAGTTGTATTTGAACTGAATAATTTCAAAAATTATTTGGTTTCCAAGCACTACTACTTTGCAGACAGATATATCAAAGACAATACAGAATTACAGTCATCTCATGCAAAAATGAAGGGATATCTCTAACTACTGCTATGCTTGTCTTAACTAGCATTTTGGCCAATCTTGACGGCACAATCTTTGGACAAAATACCTACCTTTCAGACCAAGAGATTTGGCTTCTTCCTTGAATGGCTCAGTCATTGGACTGCATGTAGCAAATTATTGTTATCATTTCTATTCTAACCTGGCACCACTACTGTTTCTGAGAGTACAGACTAAGCAGCTAAATGTCAGAAAACTGCTCTGAGTGATGCAGTTCAAGAAAAAGGCCAGCAGGGATATAGGCAGAAAAAGCCCTGAGAAAAGCAGTAGTATACGGCTAGTTGTGCAGACAGTTTTAATGTGACAACACAGAATGTGCAGCCAAAAAGACCCCAAACCTGTTCTACAAATATGGTCTTCCACACAAGACACCCCCTGGAATTGAACCTAAAAGTTGCAGAAGGATGTATTTGAAAAATGCCTTCTGTAATTCAGAAAACTTAGAAAACTCTACATACAGTCATAGAAAAGTCATTTTGGAAGACTGTCAGGGTATCCTGTAGTTAGTTCATCCAGTTGTAGTTTTGGTCTCTCTTTCTGTCTGTATGCAAAGATGCATGTTGAGCCATCACACTGGGAAATTGAGGCATGATGTTGCATTACATCAGACCTGGTAGCAACACACCTGCCAATTCCATAAACCACAAAGTTAAAGAAATGGCATCCGCAACAAAACAATGGCTCAGTAAGTTACTACATCTGCCTTCTGCATCTACCAGTAACAGCTGAAGGCAACTGAAAGACAGCTTTCACTTAGTCACCTTCTCAATAATGTAAAATCAGCCTGATGATTGTTTTAATTACAGTATAGGAATCCTGATATTTGCTTCAGTAACTTCCTCAACACTGCTAAAAGCATTTTGTCAGACTGTTCCATGTCATTATGTTATTTGGGGGATGAAAGATATTTTTGATTAAGTGATTTTATTTCATGCTTTATTACTGGCTTTGACATAAATTTCCAGAAAGCCCCAAGGGCATTTCTTTTTACAGTGTAGCATAGTCTTGTTAGCAATTCAGGTGGAATAAAACCACTCAGCTTTGCTTTATGATCTTGTGTCCTGAATTTTTCACATGGCAGCCTTTCAAACATAAGGAACAGTATGTCAGACCAAAAGTAAACTCTTATGCTGCTAATACACGATTCCAATAATACATTAAGCAGCATTGTATTTGTAATCTCTTGCTTGTATGACTTCCATACTTAGAAGCATTTTACAATTAGTTGTAAAACAATAGTGTCTGTTCAGAACCACCCTAATTTTTTTCTATTCTGTTAATATACATTTAAATTGCTGCTTTTTTTTTTTTTTTGATTACTTCTCTGGAAAGAAGACCATTAGGCATCTCTCTTGCAGTCACAAATTAGGAAACTTGCATTTACTTCCCAATAGGTGAGTTTATTGCAGTGTTTCATGTATTATCAATTCTTGCAAAGGCCAGTAGAAATTGAGGCTACTTGCCTGTAAGTTTACAAATCTGAAAAGACTGACCCTCATGAGAAAAAGAGATCATTATGAGTCATGTCCTTCTGCATGCTGGAAACATGGACAACCCTGGGTGACTTCTCCAATACCTCACCTCCACCACTGTAGCCCACCAGCCATGCAACACAGAAAAAACCCCACTGTATTTTCTAAGATAATCATAAAGAATTTAATGATAAAGAATTTAATGAAACAGCAGGATTTAGGGAAAGCATTGCAAAATAATATTTGCACACAAGAGGGAAAAATCCTGTAGTCATTGCAGGATCCTTAATTTATGCTGCATCAAGACAGAAAATTTAATATTACCTTTACTGCCACTTCTCTTTGAAGGACACTCACATGGTGGTGACATATCTAGAAAGAAAATCTTTTTTTTTCCTAAAATTCTCTGGTTTAAGAGAAGAAACTTGGTGTTCACACAGCCTTTTCCAGCCTAAAAGTCAAAATTATTTTTCCTTCTATGTGACATAGTAGACTACAGCCTCCTTCTTCAAGTGGCACTGATGTGTTTACTTCTTTCCAATGTACACTGTCCCATGGAAACATGACATCTACTGCTAGGATTTTTGTTTTGATCTCTTTTTTTCCTTTTTACTTTCAGGAGAATATTTCTTGTTGTGGAAACTGATGTGCTGCTACATCACTTCCAAGTCAGTGGTCACCAACCTGAGTCATATTCATGTAAAAGATTCAGTCAATAAGGCAAATTGCTAATGAGCTCTGATTCCCCTTAGATCACATCAAAAAAGTACACTGCATCATAGAATCAACCCCATGAAGGAAATATCATTATCAGCTTCCACATTCCTTCCCTTTCAGAAGAAATAAATTGACATAATCTGTCAGAAACACCTTAAACGTGAACACATCCAATTACCATGTGAGAAGTATCAGCTCATCTTGTTACTGGTGAGAAGGATGAATTCAAGAAAGAGGCAGCTCTGGGGAATGTGCAACCCCCAACAGGTATATTATCAGTTCTTCAACCCCAGATGTAAAATGTTTTCACCACACTGCCATTATAAAGTCAGAAGTGCTATTGGCACAACTAACAGCTGAGTAGCAGTAATGAAGCCTACCTGTGCAAACGTGCTGTGAAGATACATTGCACCACCCATTGCTCCCCTAATTAAGAGTGTAAGATCAAGTTTTCGATGATAAAGCATGAAGCCGCAAAGACACAGTAATGCCCGAGTCAGGTGTCTTTCCATCCATCCTTAAATGATGAAACTCATAACACAGAGGCAGAACACACAACAGAAAGCAGAACCTTTGCTGGTAACATGGCTTTTTGAGCTTCTAAGGACAAATAATGCACCCCTGAAAATTGGTGAATTAGACTCAAAACCATGCAAGATCTACTACAACTCTAATAGATACAACTATGATATTTTTGGCAGGAAACAGAAGTTTGTTTATAAGATTTTTTTCTTTTGGAACAGAACCTGTATGCACTCTAAAAGCTCATCTATTTTTCATATGGTGTAGAGCATCTCACTGTACTGAAAGATGTGACTAATTCTTCTATTAGCAAATTTATAAGAAAATCTTTACGTTGACTGATATTTTCTACATACCTGTGTTTTAAGCAGTCTGCTCCTAAGGGCTGAACCGTTACTCCTTCCCAGAATGCATCAAATCTTCCAGAAGGAAGGAGAGCTCATTCATTATTACAATTTAAGTCAATAAGCAGCTGAGTGCAGGCACAGGTAAATTGCTTCTCTCATTTTACTGTCAATAATGTGCATATTACTTTCAGAAAAATTTAGTGTGCCAGCTCACTGATGACAACAGTATGCATTAGAAATTGCTCCAAGTTTCTCAGTTTTTCAGTTGAGACTTATTAAACATGCTCTCACATTTTGCTACAGTTTGAAAAGTGAATATGGTAAATTAACTAAACTAATAATCAGAATCAGTTCTTAAGTGGTGATGAAACAGAAGATGCCACTGCCATGTAGACATCAAAAAAACTAAGAGAAAAAAACCCACACACTTTGACTGCCTTTGTGTCTGGATTTCTGTTAATTTTCTCATTGGTAGTGAATGAAATAGCATAAAACTTAGCCTTGGCTTCCTTTCTCGGGGGGCCATGACTTCTTGCACAAAGTGGATCAGAACTACTTGCCGACATTCACCCTTCCTTAAAAGAAATAAAAAGGTATCAGGGTAACAAAACGTTGGCCAATCACACAGGGAAACAAGCTTTAGAATTCAGGTAGAAAAACACAAGATGGACAAGTCACTACTGGAAAGCCACCTCTGGAAACTAACCTGGCCATCTCAGGAGAACGATTGTTCCTTGCTCTGCACAAAGCACATGTGCTCAAGGCACTTTGTAATACTCTTCAGGTGGGAAAGCATTAGATGGTGCATCAGCATGTGTTTAAGCATATCGAAACAAGTAGAAAAACTATCAGCACTGAACATGCTACAGGAAATACCTGTTACAGGAAAAAATGGGAAAAGTGGAGGATGAGCTGATGACACAAGTCATAAAAATGTTCTCCAATGTTTTGTTTCAATGTGCACATCAAATACGGTTCCTTGTATTCTGTATGTCTGTTAGAAAGTGAAAAACTGAGAAAAAAAGGATTATAAAACCATACCTAAACTTGATAGCTTTAGTTAAGTGGGTTAGAACAGGAACACGTGCCTGGAAGAAAAGTACAGGAAGCAAAGCTAGACAGCACCTGCAAGTGCAGCTAGTTTGTCTAACTCAAATGTGGCCACTGTGGCCAGAAGCTTATCAAATGTCACATCAAACAACTGATTACTGCACATGATTTCAACAGAATGCAACAGAAGCCTACCTGTTGAATAACACCTTTCATCATTTCAATCTTTTCAAGACAACCCTACAGAGTCGGGTTTGTGAGTAGAATCATAGAAAGGTTTGGGTTGGAAGGGACCTTAATGATTATCTAGTTCCAACCCCCCTGCCATGGACAGGGACACCTCCCACTCGATCAGGCAGTTGAAGCCCTATCCAACCTGGCCTTGAACATTTCCAGGGAGTGGGCATTCACAACCTCCCTGGGCAAGCCGTTGCAGTGCCTCACCACCCTCTTTGTGAAGAATTTCTTCCTTATGTCCAACCTAAATCTTCCCCCCCTCCATTTTAAAGCCCTTCCCCATCATCCTATCACGGCATGGCCTTGTAAAAACTCCCTCCCCAGCTTTCTTGCATGACCCTTTCAGGTATGGAAGGTCTTCCCAGAGCCTTCTCTTTTCCAGGCTGAACAAGCCCAACTTTCTCAGCCTGTCCTTATCACAGAAGTGCTCAGCCCTCTGATCATCCTTGTAGCCCTTCTCTGAATCCATTCCAACAGTTCCATACCCTTCTTATGTTGGAGATTCCAGAACTGGACAGGCAGGGTCTCACAAGAGCAGAGTGAAGGGGCAGAATCACCTCCCTCAACTTGCTCACCACGCTTCTTTTGATGCAACCCAGGACACGGTTGGCCTTCTGGGCGTTGAGCACACACTGCTGGCTCATATCGAGCTTCTCATCAATAAGCATCCCCAAGTCCTTCTCCACAGGGCTGCTCTCAATCACATCATCCCCCATCCTGTATTGAAACCATGGATTGCCCAGATCCAGGTGTAGGACCTTGCACTTGGCCTTGTTGAACATCATGAAGTTCACAAAGGCCCACTTCTCCAGTTTGTCCACGTTCCTCTGGATGACACCTGCTGGTGCAACAACTAGGCTACTCAGCTTGGTGTCATCTGCAAACATGCTGAGAGTGCACTTGATCTCGCTGTGTATATCATCATCAATAAAAATATTAAACAGCACTGGTTCCAGTATGTATCCTCCATGCAAGTCCTTGAGTCCAGTGTTTATTTAGATCCATCAGTGTGAAAGAACTGATGAGCAGACTTAAAATTTTAAATGCAGACACAGGATAAGAATTTTAAACTCCTCATCAAGAAGACATAGAATTGAAAATTTTGTGCTATCTGGAAATCTTTACTCTCCCATTTTTAAAACTTCAGGCGAAGGTGTATCTGTAAACTTAATGATGTCACTTAGATTTCTTGTTATGGTACATTAAAATAAAGCATGGAAATCACAAAGACACAACAACAGTAAGAGAATATAAAATATTAATACATTTACAATTTACATTGAAATGGAGTTTGGCAATCATAGGTAAAGCATATAGTAATAAAAACGTGCCATTGTGCATCAGCATTTGCAGAGCTTTTTCTGTTATTGAGGGCATTCTCTGCAGGGAGAGTTTGTATAAAAAAAGGATCTGCTGTATGTCTACTGAGAAGCAATACTGCATTAGACCTTAAGACCACCATTGGAAAACCAGGTACTTAAAAACAAGCTTAGATTATTGCACTTGCCTTTCCTATGTCTGTGAATTTACAAGACCATCTTTCTTTTAGGAAAATTAAAAAAAAAAAAGCTGCTTCTTTATATTTTGGAGAAAGACACAAAAGAGAAAAGAATACAGGCACCATTCTGAAGAGTGAATTGTATATATAAAAACTTTCAAATTTCCTGAGGAAAAACAGGAAAATATTTATACTGCTTATATGGTAATTTAATGCTGCTGTCATCACACTCTTTCCTTAATAGCTCTTCGTGAAAGAAGAATTCCTTCAAGCGGGCTATTGTATATTTTGTGGAATTAAGACAATGGGGCCATACTCTCACATGACCCACTTGCTTTGAACACTTTAAATAATAAAAAAAAAAGAGAGAGGAAGCATAATTTGGAAGCAAAATGTTAGGCTGATTGGGGTCTTTGTAGATGCTGATAAATGCATTTCCCTCTATGATCAACCAGCTCTGCTCATCGGCTCAAGAAGATGCCAGAGTCCCACCTCCTTTGTTGTGGTCTCTTCCAAACCTTGCACACCCTTCCATGCAGAGTCTGCATATCTCTGGTTATTTGTCCTGCTCCTGTTAATTCCACAAGATCCACTCCCTATCTGGCCCTGAAAGATTCTACTTGTAGCTTTAGAAAATCATTTTTAGTCAGCTCTTTTAATAATTAATTGCAACGTTCACCCTTAAAATGTGCAATGAAGAGAAACCATACACAGGGGGCAACATTTGTCTGCCAAAAAAGATATACTGCAGACTTCTTTTCTCCTAATACTGAGAATGATAATAAAATTTCCCACATCTGAGTTCTCACACCTTGGGAAAACCGATTTCTAAACCTATCAGACTTGGAGAGTATCGATATTCTCATGTGTGCTTCTGGGGCAGGGAGGAGGAAGCCCATACGAAAGAATCAACATCACTTTCTGATTTGTTCTGTATTAGTCAATTTTGATTTTTCAGCAATCTAAGTTTTATTTTTCTTCTGTTCTTTGGAACTGCTTACAAGGTACATTCAGCAGGCATATGTCTGGTTTGGAAACAGAAATATTTTTCTAGAGTATCCCCCTCCTTCCAGGATGTGACAAATACCCTTTTATGACACACAGTACAGTCACTTGTGCATCACATATACAATAACTCTAAGTACAATATATGTTTCCTAAGTGCACTATCATACGCTACACTGCTGTTTAAATATGTTGCATTAGTAAGGACTGACCTAATTTCAAAGCTAGCCATACAAAATCAAACATTGCCTTGTAATACACTGTTAAAGTAGCCATGTTTTATCTGACTGCATATTAATTTCAAAGCCAAACTATCAAGTACTAAGATGAACTGAGATAACTAGCGTCATGGATCCAACATTTTATAAAACATGTTACAGGTGCAGAAGCCTAAAAGGACCTGCCTATATTGTTTAAATTTTCACTGTATAATCCAATTATTTTAGAAACATCAAGAACAAAGATGACTGTTCAATTTAATGTAACCCAGTTTTCATCAAAAAGTTGATTAAAGAAATTTTGTTTCCAAGTTACAAATATCTCTGAAACAGCTTCAGTGGGACGCACAGTAGGAGTGGTACTTTGCGTGTAGCGATTAAAAGCTCTCCATTGTCTATAAATCCCAAATACATATTTCAAATAACAATTATCTCATAGGAAAGCACACTTAAAAACACCTTCAACAGCACCTTCAAAACAGTGCCGCTTGTCTTAAACAAGTAATCATCAGAAAGTTTCAGTGATGCTTCCTGCACTGCTAGTTTTTAACTGAACCTGTTCCTCCGCGGAGCTTTCAGCAAGCCATGACGGTTTCTGTCCACTCACACACTGTTCCACTTACAAGTTGGTCCGAGCGGTGCTGGACCTTTGGGTATTTCTAGCTACTACATAAACCCCAAAGAACGGATAGCAAAGGATTGCCCATGAAGGAACACACCTTAGAAACAGACTCCTTCCTCGTCCCTAGAAGTTCACGGCTGGATTTTCCCTAAGACAAGGCGAGCTGAGGCACAGCTGCCATCCACCATCCATCCCTCACCCCGTTCTTACTCCTCTCACAGACCTTTCTCGACAGGAAAATGCGTCGAACTGGAGCTCAGAAACACAAATTCGGTAACTTCAGCGGGCTTAAAAGGTAGCAGAGGAGCTAATTAATAGCAAAGTTCGGACTATTTATAAATTAAGTTCCCCCCGGGCAGGTGCCGAGCGGTCCCCGTACCTTAAGGAGTCTGACGGAGGGGAGGAAGGCGGCATGGCACAGCTTGCGGATGGTCCAGTTGAGCGGCCGGGGAGCGTCGGTCTGATTCATGATCCCCCCGCGGGCGCTCAGCAGCGGAGCTGGCAGCACCTGCCGCGGGAGCCGCCCGGCGGGGCGCGGGGCGCCAGGCGCATCCCGCCCGCGCCGCAGGGCAGAGGGCTGGGCCGGGCCGGCCGCCGCCGAGCCTCCCCCGCAACGCGACCTCCTACGTGGGGCCGGCAGCGCTCGTGCATGCCAATTGCGGCCGGGGGGAGGCGGCCGGCCCGCCGCTCGGGGGCTCGGGGCCGGCTGCGCGGGCTGAGGCGAGAGGGGCAGCTCGCATGAAAAAAATAGGCTGCAGCGAGCGCTGCCGCTCCCGCTCTCTCCCTCCTGCCCTCCTCCGGGAGCAGCCAGGTTAGCCTCTCCCAGCCAAACGGAGCCATGCGCCTCGCTCCTCTGCTTCCCTGGGCGAAAAGCAGATAATTTAAATAAAGCAAGCCTCTGTGTGTGTGTGTACTTGCACTTTCTTTCCCAAAGCGTTGCGAGGAGAGGGAAACTGGCATGAGGGGAGGGGCCAACGCTCAGACAGCAAAGATTGAGAGGGAGAAAAAAATTATTTCACTCGATTTACCGATATAATAGACCTAGAAAGCGTAGTTTCATTGATCTGGCATTGTACCAGGGTGCTAGTGGCAAGTGGCAACGGTGAGCAGCGGTACTATAACAGTGACCAATGTTAACATGCACATCCTGGAAAAGAAAGCCAAACCTAAAACAAGTTGAGGATTCAGATCATTCTACCATTAAAACTATGTGCAGAATAATTGATTTAAAGATGTGCAAACACATTAAGTAATAGTGCTGGGGCAATGCAAGTATAGCAAAGCGTGTTTCCGTTTGGAGTAATAATTGGCTTTCCCAACTACTGAAGATACTAATAATGGCAGATCTGCAAATAAAAGACAAATACCTCTTTTCCCTACATTTTTTCTTTTTGAGGCAGTGAACATCATACAAGGGAAGAGTTATAAAGTTCAAAAGCTATTAAAAAATGGCAATTTTTCATTTTGCCAGTAATGACCAGTTTTTATTCAGATTATGTAGGAAAACAACCACTTCTCAGCAAAGTTTAAAGCTTTCATAACTCAGGTTAGAAAATAAACATTCAATTTACTTGGCTGTACTTCACTGATCTGCCTTTTTCATATTGCCTTTTAATGCCCAGAGAGCATATATTTTTATCCTCTGTTTATAATTCATTCTGATTGTTGTGTCTACATTCATCAATGAAAGCTGAAGAATTCTCTAAATGATGGGAAAGAGATGAAGAATATTGTTTCTATAAGGCTACAGTAATCTGCCTGGCTTACATATTACTGTCAATAATGGTTTGCAGTAGGGCTGCAAATCTAAAACTCTCTAACATGAAACAATACTTCTGGTTTGCTTGTTAAAGTTAGTTTATGGACAGACATGTTTGTGTTCAAGGGAGAACAGGGAAACTCAATACCTCAGTCAATATCATCAGATCCTCCAAGGAAAACAGATTATCTTAAAAACCATGAAGTTATCCCAGTAGAGCAGGGTAAAGATTGGTGTTCACAGTCCAGTCTTCCGCACCAAAGGAAGCGTTGCCTTTGTACATAGATATTCATCAAAGCCTGTATATTGGGTCCCATGCAGAAAAAGCCTATATGCATTGAGGTGGAAGCCCAGTACCTTCATGCTTCTTTTGAATATATGCATACCAGCCACCTCCTCCTCAAGAATGGAGGCAGCTCCACCTCAAGAATTCTGTGAATGCTCTTATTCAGCCTCAGTGGTAGACAAAAAATTCTTCTGCCTCCAATATAATGTCCCAGAACATAGTGCAAGGCTGACCATGGACCAAAAGAGCTCTCTCACCTGTTCCATCCCACTGTATGTGGCAAAATTATAAAACTTCAAAGGTGCAGAGATGAGACCATGGGCTGTCTGTGGAAGACAATGAGCAGAACACTGGGAGCAGAACACCCTTGTGAAGAAATTTGTGCAGATACATTTCTGGTTATAACTTGGCAGCTAGTTTCGATTATATGTATTTGAATGCCTTCTTCCTTGAGCTCTGAATGTATTTGTTTGGCAAAAGAAGGAAAAAAAACCCTTGGTGTTGCTGTTGAAATGGAAATATCATTTTCTGAAATTAAGCTTTTGGGTTTCATAGTAAAAAGAAAGTAAAAGTTTCAAACAAATCAGAAACAAGGACTCCCAACACTCCCAAGACCATGCCTTTCCCCTAGTCTCCATCCCTCCAAGCCACGCTGATAACTTTTCTACATATGAAGATCAGGAGAGAGCTTCTTGGGAAGGTACCAGATTCATCATTACCTTGACCCTTTCACATCTGTTTTGCATTAGGCATCTGCCATAAACCAAAACATTCGGCCTATGTCTTAGGGACAAAGAAGGCAGAGGAATCATAGCATGATGCCCTTCTCAACGCATAGAGTAACGAATCTCTGAGGAGTCTAGAGAGATAAAGACAATAAAGAAACATAACAGATAGCTTTAATAAACTAAAAATAGCGAGTCCAATGCATCTTGAGTTTCTACAGAGCTTCCAGTCTTTGAGATGAGCTCTATCATTGCCTTTTTCTGCAAACAGTACTTTAGGGACAAGAGCTGTTATGTGCTGCAGTGCTTAATACACACCAACCTTCTTTCACAGGCCTGTTTACCATGGCTTTGTACCTAGCCTAGTCATTTGGATTTGCAGAAAATGAGTGCAAGAATACTAACCTCTGTCAGTGACAGCAGGGGAGCTCTGGGAACAGGACATTAGAGCTTCACTTCCACCACAAAGTCCTTGGCCTTTTGACAGATCTCTTTATCCCTGTTTGACCTTCATAATAACTAATTTTAACTTTAACATATTTACCTGTAAGCAATACTGCAGTGATTTTGTGGCTCTTGAGCGTAAATTTGAGAAAAGCCAAGCAAGGAGATTTCTTTGTTTTGGCAGCAGCTTTCACCAGGTTTTGGTAAGCATAAATCATGAAGGGCAAGGAAGAAAAGAAGCAAATTCTGAAAAGCTTTTTTACAAAGATGCTGACAGCAGTAGTTAAAAATATAGTGAAAGATTAGGCAGATGTTGGGTTTTGTTTAGTTTGTGGGGCTTGTTCTCTTCAGAGAAAAAGCTGGAATTTTTCTATTCTATCCTGCTGGAAAAAGCAAGTGCTCAGCTCAGTTCTTCTACAATCTGAAGCCCATTAGGAGATGAAAAGATGTAGCAATCCCTCTAGGATTTAAGTTCATACTTTGCTAGAGCTAAAAGAGAGAGCTGCCACTTTCATATTAAAACACATCGTCCCTGAAGCATGCTCACTGCACCATCAGTATTCATATCTAGTTCTTTGTCTCTTGCCAAGGAGCATCTTTGGTCCCACAGCAAGGCATAATAAATAGAAGACAAATTCCATTGCTTCCTGCAACACAGAGAGATTTCTATTCTCCTTTAACCTATTGTTCATGGAAAGCATTTTTAAGGGTGCTCTTTGTAAATTCCTGCCATCAAACATGACAATAATCCTACATTAGAAAGCCCTGATAGAGTAAACTGTAACACCTCTGGGAGTACTATAGAATGAAATATTGCTGAGAAGCCCATTAACATCCAGACCATTTTAAGCACACCAAAAACATCCAACATTGTCAACCTGAAGGCAAACATTTAGCAAAGCTATTATGGATGATGAACTCAGCTACTGCTCTCCTGTCCTGATCAGTTAACAATTACTTTATGAAATAAGAGACCCTGCGTAAATGAAAAGCACAAAGGGCAGGACAAGGAGACCAGAAAGATGTATTGTTCACCATCTTAGAAAGCAAACTCTCCTGTGTCGCCACTGTGTAACTAGGGACGACTGTCAGTTGGAGGCAGGGGAGTTTTCCTGTGATATCACACCTGTTTTTCCCATGTACATCAAAATATGTGAGAAGGTTTATTTTCTTCAAAGTTCAGCTATAGAGCCACTTTGCCAAGGCCTCCTTGCTCTCAAAGTACCTTTCCTGCTTCTCCAAGGGCTTGCAGTGCCCAGGGGTAGCAAATATGATATAAAATAGAGCTGCCTTTGCACCCTTTTGCTTGCAGTGCTCATCATGGTAATACTACAGAGGTTCTGAAGAAGAGCTAGTAGGTCTTCTTAACACACTTTGGCCATCTCCTAGGTTTGGTGTAGAGGAAGTGGCAGGATGGCAGTATAAAAAGAAGTAAATCAGAAACTCTTATTTAAAAGTCAGAACTAATAAAGCATTTCACAAGTGTAGTCAAGTCAAGTATCGGACATCTTACTACCCAGTCACTTTGCAGGCCCATAAGCTAAAGAATATTGAAGAGCAGATGGATGAATAGAAGCCTACATTTATAACAGCAATAGTGGTTTTTTAAAATACACTCATATTTTAATTGATTTAACTTCATTATGTGTGCTTTCTTGCAAAAATCAGAGAATAGAAAGATATGTTATAAAGTTTGCATAAACTATGCAAAATTTTATGCCTGTCATAACATCTTAAGGGACCCCAATTTTCTTGAAGCTTAACTCAGCTGATAATTAATTTCCAAATTTCTCCACTGTTCTTGCGTTTTTTGTATTCACAGCATGCCTCAGGTAGCTTTTTATGCTGTTATCTTTTCTAAGGCATTTCATAGGTCTTCTGCCACATGCTCTTATTCATTACTCCATCTTGCCCAGGCAGACACACACGTTAACATAACATCTATACACTTAATAAACATGAATTAAGTAATTTGTCCTAGATGCAGGCAATGCTGTAGATGATTTCAGGCATGGACATAAACAGTATTGTATGTAGCTCTAAATTATGGCTTTTGGTGACTGACTAAAAATGACTAAAAAGTCAGAGTAAAGGCTATTCTTTCTATTATCTTAAGTTTTATAGGTGTGTGATGAATATCAAATAGGACTAAGTCATTTTATACGCCTATTTACTACCACCTTGAGGTCACCTTAAACTGATCTGCATCTGGCTTTTGCTTGGGAAGTTAGCTAACTACCACAAGAGATTTCAAGGGTACTAAAGCACACGGCCACTGCGGAAGACCAGGGGAAGTGGACTTGGAGACAGCAGGTGATCTGAGCAGTGCATGCACTCCCAGTGCTTCCCTGTCAGAGGTGTTTTCTCAGAGACCCTGTTAGATTGTTCCTAGTTCCAAAATAAACAAGTGGAGGTGCAGTCTCAAAGTCAGATTATACATACAGAAAATGACAGTTTGAACAGATATGTCACAAGGAGCCTTTGCCATTTTTTGTAGTTTCACTTCTGTGGCTACTGCAGCAAGTCTTGACAATTTGCACCGTTTTGCCTTCAATTGGTTTTAGGGCACTTGCAAATCTGCCTGGCCTTGACTACTGAAGCTGTGTCCTTGAACGGTATACTTCGTCACATTTTCGTCTTTAACTGCAGTTTACAGCCTTTTAGAGTGTACCTTTGAAAATGATTCAAACACATAGGCATATAATGCTTTTATTTTAGGACCAGAAATGTCTATGGTTAATTGTTACTCAGAAACAAATACTGCATTTTAAATTACAGTCTATCTTAATTTATATTGACTTACAAGTGCAGGCAAGTTGTTAGTTCTGTAACCTCTACAGCATATGACAGAAATTAAGATGCTCAAATATTCAGATTTCTGCTCATGCTAAAAGTTTCTTTCCATCTTAGCCATCATATTTTTCTCTGTACTCTTTAACTTTGTGTTAATGCTTTCTCAGTTTTGACATGTAACTTCATTTTCTCTATCATTTCCACCTCAGCTATCAACTTCTACTGAGTTATGTTGGCCTAATATTTCCCTCTAGGTAAATGGGAAACATTTCGTAGTCTTGATTATCTTTGTTAATAAAATACAGGGGAAAAAAGGAAACACCATTAAAGGAAGCAATTCACCCTGACTGTTAAGCATTTCAACAAAGGCCCTAGACAGCAACTATCTTGCAATAAGGCACTTTTCTTCATTTGCTGCAGACAGCTGCAGTATGCAACAGGAGCATCTTTCTCAGCTCAGCTCACAGTCCTCCAGAGCTGGAAAGTAGTTTAGCATCCTTTGAAAGCAGCAAAGAATTAAAAATAACTGTAATGCCTTCTGCCATGGGGTTGTAAAGAACCAAGACAACTAAAGATCTTTTCCAACTGTACTGTGTATCTGCATGTCTGCATGCATTCCCCACACCAGCTTTACCCTTCTCCCAGAGGCAAAGGCCTTAGCCTGCAGCAGACACCATCTCTGATGATTAAGCCTCATGCAACCACTTGGCTCAGACCTGCAGGGCTGAGCACATTTAGTGTTTCATTACTGATCTGCATGGTTTACTGAGAATCACATTCCACAAACTTTTTATCAGCTTCAGCATGCATCAGTGCAGACAGCTAATCCTGTTCTTCTTTTAGTACTTTCCCAGCTACTCAGTTAGCTGCCTATTCGTATTGGTTTGAGGAACTAATCTGGCCATCAGTTGCTTATGGTGAAGGATGTTTGTCAGTGAATGGTTCAGACACCAAACTGAAGAAGACCATACTGGGGCACCCTCACACTCATGAGGAAACACCTCAGGGACAGATACCCCAGGATAGATTGACATAGCAGGCAGCACAACAGAAGTAGCCACAGAACGATTGTCAAAAAAACTAAATACAAACAGGTGTAGTGCTAGCAACAAACAGCAGCAAAACATCCTTGCTAAAGAGTGAAGACTATGCTTATTACACACGTGCTATGAATTAACTAACTGTATACTTGAATATTTATTATTAAATCCTTGACAGAAGTTTCAGACTCACTAGAAAGTAAAACTTGCACAAGAGTTGTACTTTTTCCTCAGTCATTTTAAGCTGCAATGCCTTCTACCACGCAAGGGGAAAATTTCTTACAGGGCTGCTGACTCTTTGCATCCCCTTCACAATTTGTGTTTTTTAAATAACACAAAGAAAAGTATAAGACTGGGATCTTCATGAAATTAAACAAAAGGTGAATGGCAAAACCTGGATCAAGTTATGCAACAAAAAGTGTTATTCGAAACAACACTATGAGCTTTGGAGGAAGGGGCAGGCATCCTGGGTGGACTATAGGGAGGAAGCGAGAATGTGCAGGGAAAAAATCAGGAGGGCTAAGGCCCCATTAGAAATCAGATTGGCCAAGTCTGTGAAAGACAATAAAAAATCTTTCTACAAATATATCAACAGTAAAAGGAGGACTAGGGAGAATCTGCAGTCCCTAATAGATGCGGAGGGAACAATAGTACCAGGGGATGAAGACAAGGCTGAAGTACTCAATGCCTACTTTGCTTCAGTCTTTAATAGTAAGGAAAGTTGTTCCCTCTACACGCAACCCCAGGGGATGGAGGAGCAGAACAAGGTTCCCATGATCCAAGAGGAGGTGGTTAGAGACTTGCTTGCCTGGCTAGACATCTACAAGTCTATGGGGCCGGATGGAGTCCACCCAAGAGTTTTGAGGGCGGATATGCTTGCCAAACCCCTTTCCATCATCTTCCAGCAGTCCTGGATTACTGGGGAGGTACCACTGGACTGGAGGATGGCTGATGTTGTGCCCATCTATAAGAAGGGGCACAAGGCGGATCCAGGGAACTACAGGCCTGTCAGTCTGACCTCAGTACCAGGGAAAGTCATGGAGCAGGTGATCTTGAATGCTATCACAAAGCACTTGCAAGAGAGCTGGGTGATCAGGCCCAGTCAACATGGGTTCACGAAAGGCAGGTCTTGCCAGACTAACCTGATCGCCTTCTATGACAAAGTGACTAGACTCTTGGATGAGGGAAAGGCTGTGGATGTAGTCTTCCTGGACTTCAGTAAAGCCTTTGACACAGTTTCTCACAGCATTCTGCTTAGGAAACTGTCAGCCTCTGGCCTGGACAGGCGCACACTCTCCTGGGTGGAAAACTGGTTGGATGGTCGGGCCCAGAGAGGGGTGGGAAATGGAGTTAACTGCAGCTGGAGGCCAGTTACCAGTGGGGTTCCCCAGGGCTCAGTGCTGGGTCCAGCCCTGTTCAATGTCTTTATCAATGACCTGGATGAAGGCATTGAGTGCACCCTTAGCAAGTTTGCAGATGACACTAAGCTGAGTGGAAGTGTTGATCTGCTGGAGGGTAGGGAGGCTCTGCAAAGGGATCTGGACAGGCTGGACCGCTGGGCTGAGACCAATGGCATGAGGTTTAACAAGGCCAAATGCTGAGTCCTGCACTTGGGGCACAACAACCCTATGCAGTGCTACAGACTGGGAGAAGCCTGGCTGGAAAGCTGCCAGGAGGAGAAGGATCTTGGCCTGTATCAGAAATGGCATGACCAGCAAGTCCAGGGAGGTTATTCTCCCTCTGTACTTGGTACTGGTTGGACTGCACCTCGAATCCTGTGTTCAATTCTGGGCCCCTCACCACAAGAAGGATGTTGAGGCTCTGGAGTGAGTCCAGAGAAGAGCGACAAAGCTGGTGAAGGGGCTGGAGAACAAGTCTTATGAGGATTGACTGAAAGAGCTGGGGTTGTTTAGCCTTGAGAAGAGGAGGCTGAGGGGAGACCTTACTGCTCTCTACAACTAACTGAAGGGAGGTTGTGGAGAGGAGGGAGCTGGCCTCTTCTCCTGGAGGTGTTTAAGGTGCAGGTGAATGAGGTACTGAGGGGTTTAGAAATTGGTGGGAATGGTTGGACTTGATGATCCGGTGGGTCTCTTCCAACCTGGTGATTCTATGATTCTATGATTCAAATACATATAAATCCTGTGGTCTACTTTAAAATACATTTTCAAACTAACCACCTTAATCAAGTCTATTTTTATCTTTTTTCACGTTTTGTTTTGATTTAATTTTGAAGTTACATGCCAAGTCCACATACATTCTCATATATATCCTGGGCTCACAAACAACTGCAATTTTAAACCCGCATTTTCACTGGGACAGTTATAAGCACAGCCTGACAGTGACAAACTCTGAATGGTGCAATATAGGTGTCTTTTGCATTTGTTATGTACTTGAATCCAGTGGCACACTGGGGACAAAATCAAAGTTTGGGGCCTTTTGGATTGATCACTGATCAAAGCTGTAGGAAAAGTACCCCATGCCCTCCAGAGACAGTAATCTTGTTTTCTACCCAGACACAACAGATGGGTGACATGAAAAGTGCCAGATGAGGGCAATGGTAAAAAGAGCATCAACTGTGTCAAATAAGCTGTAGTCTCAGCTTGTGCTTGCCTAACCGTTTCCAGGGGATGCTGTTTGAAGGCACGAAGGCAGATGCCTGTAAAAAAGGTCTGCACTGACTTACTAAAAATCCTTCTAGCTCTGAAAAAACCCTCAAACCTATCAAGCACATATACCACTATTAAATATGATATTCTCTCATAGTTTCTTATATTATGAGCATTTTCTTACTAAAGTCTGATATTGCATGTATATGATACATTTCTGAAGTTCTGTGACTGCAGGTACCTGTGAAATTACTGAAAAAAAATGCTGATCGTGAGGAAGTATTTTCCAGTAATTTTTTTCTTTGATATATAGAAAAGACTCATCTTGTATTTTTAAATCCCTTTTGTTGTTGTTTTTAAAGGATTTAAACCCTTCTCCTGATCAGATATAAAGCATACTTTAGTTCCTTGCTCAAAAGAAACCACAGAAATTAGGAAATCAGAAACTAAATCCTCATTGTTATTTTTACATTGCATCACATCTATTTCACAGTTTATAAATTAATTAAATCAGTTCATTTGAAAAGCCATCACTTGTACTCCAAAACTGCCTGCCTAAACTCTATTACTTTGGGGATCAATTTTTAAATACTTGTTTGTGAACCCCTGAACTAAGCAAGTAGAAACCAGAGTCTCCTGTTCATGCAGTTCTAAAGTCTTAAACCAGATAGCAGAGTGCAACTGGAATGTAAAACTGCACTGCAGAAAAATCTGTGTTTTTTGGTAGAGCACAACTGTAGTACTACTTATGACAGAATAACTACTCATTTATTTGAGGAGACAAGCTGCCTATGCATTTCCACATCTCCAAAGAGAACACACATACTATTCAGACATAGCAACAGTAGAATCCACAGGAGCAGGAAAACATAGCGAAAAGAAAGAGGACTATTTTTCTTGAAAGCGTCACTCAGTTGTGCAATTGGTCTCTGCACTAGCCTTTAAGCATGCATTTTCTAACACTGCACTGTGTTCATGACTCCCTTATTACTACTACAAAACTCTAGCCACTCATACCAATACTGACGGACAGGTCCCACTGGCTATATAGAGTTCCTGGAAGGCTTTTCTAGAGGAGCTTTTTTGGCATATCTAGAAAGAAATTGTCAGGTTAGTGTCCTCATTGTGGACTGTCCTGCAACGTCCAACAGGCATAGCATATTAATTGAAGTGCTGTTTTTTGAATTCCATTATTTGTACACGTCTAGTAATTCTACTCCTACTTATGAATACTTACTAGTAAGATTTTTCAAATCTTACTAATCTTACAGTACATGTTTATTTTATTCCCTTTCTCTACCACTAGAACCTGAAAATAAATTTGGGACAGCAATTCCCTAATGTGGCAATCCCATGTTCTACTTCATCAAAAAATGGTGATGCTGGCAGCCTTCACAAATGACAGATTCTCTCCCAGACTAAGTGATTTCACCCTCTCTTTCATGTTTTTAATACTTTCTTAATATGCTAGGTCAGAAATTTTGGCTTGGTGATTTATGACTTAGTCCCAGAAGGCAAACAGAGTCTTCCTGGTTTGCTGGCACTAAACACATATGCCTTATGTGTTAGTTATAAAGTATCTGTCATATTTAGGACACAAGTCATCAGTTATTTTTCAGACTCATAAGAAAAGACTTTCTGATTCTTAATGGAATGGAGCATCTATGGATATGATTTATGTATCACATAATCATAGAATGCCCTGTGTTGGAAGGAACCCATTTTACTGCGGCTGTTAAGCTAATTCAGAGGAGAAAAAACCTGAAAACTGACCATTGAAGCTGCACAAATGTAAGCAAATAAGAAATTCTTGGGAGATAAAACTTCTAAAAAATAACAATGAATGTCTCTGCATGTATCTGCATCAATATCTTTGATACCTGTTTCTCAAAATCATTTGATGATACAAACTTCAAACAATTGAGCTCTTGAGATTATATTTCACATGTGGAATTTTTAATAAATTTTTAGTTACCATAATGATTCCATGAATAGAACTGCACAAATTCTAAATACAATTGGGTTTTAACTCACAGTTGTGCAACAAGCAAGAGATGAACATTCATGTACTCTTTGGAGAAATGTGATTTTCTAAATAATTGTTAATACTTTGTTCTTACTCTCTGGAAATCCTCCATTTATCCTTTTTAAGGGTTTGCTTTAATTTATTTTGTTGTTCTTTATGTCAAGATACATCCAATTTGAGAGCTATAAGCTAGCATCTCCTCTGTTTGTTCTGTAAAAATCTACAAATGAAAAGTGTTAAAAGCATCCTTTGTTTAGTATACTTTTATGTTCTTACTGTAAATTATTCTCAGCAATCTATGTTCCTAATTTATTTTTTTTTAAATCACAGGCTTACAACTTTCTTTTTTATAATTAGCAGTAATAGAAAATCACATAGTAGGGCGTCGCCTCTTGCAGTACTGATACAGCAGAGAAGGAGGACCAAAACAGAATATATGATACCAGAAGGTATCTACTGACTTGAAAGTTTCATGAATTATTTAGCTTATCCAGCTACATGTTATAATTACTGTATCCAGTTCAAGTACTGGGAGAGAAAAGTGCCAGCTGAAGTATCATCAGACCTGAAAGCACTGCTTGACCCGGTACTGGATAAAAAAGCCTAATTTTCAAACTGATGGTAAGGAATACACAAATTCCACCTGAGGCACGCTTGGTACCAAAGACAGTCAAATAGGTGAGAGAAAAGCCCAGAGCTCTCATCTGTCATTTTGACATCCACATAAACTTCAATGTTTAAAAATATTTTGAGATGATTAACAGGAAGAAAAATAAATTGTATTCAAGTGTAATCAGAGTATCTAATAATGACCCTAGTTATATACTTCTTTTTTTTTTTTTGGAAATATCTACTTTTATGTACTAAAAATAAATTGTCAGACTCATAACTTATTTATAAAGAAAGCCTTCTCATGCGTGTATCCATGACAACCTAGATTTATATTTTGAGCTTCACAAAGTTGTTACAGCACAGCTTACATAAATTATTTTAAAGAATTTAACAAGATAATATGGTTTACTACCCTAGGTGTTCTGTTTGGCATAATATATAATATTTTAACTATATTGAAGCATACAGGAAAACAAAAGCATTGTGCAGTGGTTTGAAATCCTGTCATAACATAAACATATTCTTAATACACAGAAAACATAGAAGCTCTTTATGAGAAAGCTTACTGGAAAATAAAAAATCCGTGAAGATTCAGTAATTGAATATTAGCATGCCATGTCTAGGAAAGCAAAGAAACATAACAGAAACGCAAAGCGTACATTGCCTGAAATAAATAAAGCTGCTTTCATTTACACTAGTGTGCTGCCTACTGGGATTCCATCTGGAGTGCTCTGGGCACAGGCGTTGTATTTTTTTTTCCTCTCTTACCTTGGAAAAAGGGCTTGCTTTCACTATACTGAGCATTACTAAAATTGCATTTCTGTTATATGTACTTTATTTTTCTGTTTGACTTGAGAGGCGTAGTGTATTATTATTATACTAGATTAACACAGTAGGAAGTTTCCAAGTACTAAATGGCAACAGTGAGAAGATACTTCATGTGATTTTCCAAAATTATTATTTGTGATTTCCATAGCATTTTGTTGTCAAATAAATGTATCATTTACATAGGAAAGAGACTTTGAGGGAAGACAGATACCATCATTTCAAAACTGTTTAATACACTGCTAAGAATTCATGTCCTATTAGTAACTACAGCCTCTATGAAAATTGTTCTGACCATTGCCAACTACTTTAGACTGTGAATCAGAAAAGCATAAAAGCAGACAAGCTCACAAGAAAGTCTTCACTTGAATTCTCTCTTGAGAGAAGTTTTTTACATCAGTGATACAATGCTTGGGTGACACACTGCCAGGCAGCCTGCAATGGGTGAACTCATTATTTCTCAACCCACACTGGGGCCTCAGGGGCTCTGTTCATGGGGGATCCTAAGTGGACAGGCATCTAACTGAGGGCTGCCCACCAAGACTGAAGTAAAATTCAATACCTCCATCAAATGCAGTAACACAAACTTCCTCTTTAAGCCCCATACAGAGACTTCAATAACCACAACCCAGCAATGACCTGAGCTTTGCAAACTTTTCCTATGACCACGGAAAAACACCAAAGGTTAGGCCGATACTGGGATGGCATGAGCTTTGCAGGCCATGCTCCTGCAGCAGAATCAGCAGGTGAGAGGGATGTTTACTTCGCACGTGTCACCAGCTGGTCAGCTGTCTCTGCTGAATACTTTCCAACTTAACTAATACATTACAGACTTGACTCTGCCTTCAGCTTCTTTCAGTTCTCCATGAAAGATCAGAAAATGTGGAGCAGAAATGAAACCTCTTAATAAAGAGACACAAGCATTTAATAATCTCTCCTGAAATTTTGTGACAACAATATGCAAATTCATAATAGCTCCCATGATGTATAAGAGAAGGCACCTGAGTGACTGGTTTACCAGAGAATGATATTGCATTTTAACTAAAAATCTTGAGAATGCTGCTACTTCATACAAGTGCAACAAGACAATCTTGAGTCTTAAGTCTTGTTCTGTCCCAACTTGACTGTACTAGATAACTGTACCTATAATGAAAAGGTACAGTACAAATTTCAGAGTCCAGTCTTCTGCCTTGGTGCTGCTTTTCTATGATCATCTGAATTAGAAAGACAAACTCAGTATAAGTTACATTTGGCTCTACTTGAAAAGCCGCTAGCAACTCTAATTAGGGAAGGAAAAAGACCTTTTTCAAGCACAGCATTGCATACATTCACTTGTATTTTTAAGCAGTTAGGATACTTTCCAAGAAACCAAATAGAATATTGCTAAATGATGCAGCTGCTTTTGGAATATCTTTAAACACACGTTTCAGGAACAATATGGAACTAAAGTGTATAGAACTAGAATTGACAAAAAAAATTAAAAGGGATTGATTAGTACTTTAAAGAAAAAAAAATCTATGCCTATTTAATCAAATAGTGAAGTTATTTGATCAGTCAATAAGGCAAGAAACCTCCAAATTCTCCAAATTCATTATTTTTTCATGAACTAAAAAATGGAGGGAAAACTACTTTCATCCTCCACAGTAATCATTCGCTCTTATGTCTGAGCAGTAATTGAGTGCACTTAAAACATGTGAATATTTCATAATTAACAAAGACACAGAGCAAGGTCAGCAGGTTACCCAGGACTGTATCCAGGTAAACCTCTCAATAGTATCAGCCAAATCCCTCAGCACTTGCAAGTGCATCCTGCCAGGGCACACGGACGTGTGTCTATCCAATATGTTTAAATGTTCCCTAACTTGATCTTCCCACACTAAGTTTTCCTTTCTCTGGACTTTCCCACTGATCTGTGACCATGGATTCTTGACAGCAAGTCTTACCAGTGAAAACTAAAGCAAACAAAGCACCAAGTACATTTTTTCCATTTGTATCACCAGGTTCCCTGCTCCATTCACCAATGGACCCACACTTTTCCTATTCCTTCTCTTTTTACTAATATACCCATAAAACATCTTGTTGCCCTTCAATTTTTACACCAGATTCATCTCCAAATGAACTTTGTTTTTCCCAACCCCATACTCAGAATATGTCTCTGTACCCTGGGCTACCTCTTCTGCACTTGTTTTTATGTCGGAGTTTTGTGAGGAGCAACTTTATTATCAGCCTACTTGATTTCAGCCTTGTCAGAAGCAGACCATTCTTGATCTTGAGGTATGTATTTCCTTAAAAATCAGCCAGCTGTTGGACCCTTCTCCCCAAGACCATTTCCCATAGGATTATTCCAAGCAGGTCCCTGAACAGGCCAAACTCTGTGCTCTGGAAGTCAGGGGTTGTAATCCTGCTTTTGCTTTTTTCCCTCTTCTCGGGATCCAGAATTCCATCATCTCAAGGTCACCACAGTCACAATTGGCTGTGACCTTCACATCACCTTCACATGACCCATCCTTCCTTACTTGTAAGTATAAGGTTCAGCAGAAGGGAGTTTTTTGCAAAGAGGGGAGCCCTTTGGCTCCTTGATTAATTCTGTCCTCAAGTTGTCATCAAAGCACTCCAGAAACCTCCTGGATTGCTTCTGCTTACTGTGCTGCCTGTGATTCACATCTCTCATGAGGACCAAGGCCTGTGAAAATGAGGCTTCTTCCCACTTTTTAAAGAAGGTCCCAGCTACTTCTTCCTGATTGGGAAGAGGTACGTGCACCAGACTTCAAGAAGAAATATATTCCAACTTATGAAGTTGACAGTTTTTACAGAGAGGAGCAAAGTCTTTTCACACCTTCAAACTTTGTGGATGAACATTTGGAGGTAAATAAATGCTCCTTGCCTCACAGCAATATCTGTGTTCTGTTCTATATCTGAAATATCTGTTCAGTTTCGCCTCTTGCCATCACAAGGACTGAGATGACATACACTCAGGTATACTACATTCATACCAGCAAAGCCCTGATTGCTCTTATTTTACAAACCAAAATAATTTAGTGTTTACATGAAGTCCATTTCAATTAATGAAGTAAGTTTTTTACCTACAAACATTTTTGGGCTTGGTCTGCTTTGGTTTGGTTTACAGCAACCCTAGGTACTTAAACAGCCTCTTTAGAAAAAAAAAGAATAGTAGAATTTTTAATTGACAGTGGCATTTTACTCACTGGAAATTTATATTCATACAATGTTTTTCATTGTGAAAAACTACAAAATTTAGCATTTTATTTTAAAAAATTTAAAGCTATATTTAATCATCTTTCATTTCCTTTCACCAAAATGTACACTTACTCATAGGATGTAAGTGACTGGTTAACTTTGCACATCAACTGTATGCAACAAATAAGGAAAGGCAATGAATCCAAGAAGTAAATCCTTTTCCATAGTGCATTATACCTGGGAGGTAAACAACATGCAAATACCCAAGACAGGAATGATGAAGGCTGAGAAGGTTTTTAAGAGATTGCTGTGAAATATATAAATAACTTCTCAGTGGAACTTCTGCTTATACCTTACATACTAGGTCTGCAAATCACTCCCTTGAAAGACCTAGATTTAAAATGGATCAATGTAGCCACAATAAGAGCTTTCAGAGGTTTCAGTATCAGGGATTGCTGTGGCTTATTAAAAAGCCATCACCTAATACAGACCAGTGAGGATCATATGCCCTTTGATGCTTTTGAAGAGAGGAATTAGGCTAAATAAGTCCAAGTCATTGCTTATACACTTACCATTACAATTAAGCACTAGCTTATTAAAAATTTATAGTGAAAAATAATATTGATAGGTTTATTTGTGTCTGATCCTTAACTGGCTGATTATCATTGTGAAACTTCTTCTGTTTGCTCTTCTCAAATAGACACTGAGAGTATTTTGTAAAAAGTATCTTTCTGCCTTATAAATGGTTTTTCATGTTTTCACACAAGAAAAAGGTATTGATGCTGAAATAGCTACCTAAGAACTAAGCAGTTCTGGAAGGATTGTCATTTGGCTCCAAAGCTCCACAGGAGTTACAGACCACTCCCGGTATATGAGCTGTACCTTTTGTCAGAAGAACCTCATTCCCATAGACCACTTATTGTATTAGTATAGTTCATGTCTGGCATAACTACCAGAGCATGTACTCTCAAGTGACATTGCCTCTGGAATCCAGCTATCTACATTAGCAATATATGCCCACTTACAAGATGCCTTCACCCATTATAATCCTGCAAGCTATGCTCACACCTCTGTTTTATCTCTCAGTTATATTACACAGGTAAGGACTTAACAGCTGAGAAATTCATGGATGTGAGGAAGAGTATGATTTTTACATTAAGCAGAAGTGATCAGCAGAAGATCCTTATGTAGTAAATCAGTGGCAATTGTCGAGCTACTTTTGCTGTATTGCTGTGCACAAGGATGGTAACATGTGGAGCAAAGTCAGACTCTATTGGGAACATGCTGTTCTGGAAAATAGCACAAAAATGTGTCACCATTTCAATACAGTGACCTCTACAAGCATTTCTCTGTCTTTCCTAGCCATAAGATAAATGACCAGCAGGTACATATGTTTCAGCATTTGTGCTGTTAACCAGTAATAAAATACTACTTTAGACATACTTAGATGTTTATTTAATGTTTCATAAATAGGTATAGAATATATAGGTTAAAAGGATAACTTTGAGTCTACTTAAATTTCCCTAATCTACTACCTATTTTAGCTTAGTGGATGATTGATATCCAGACAGCTGGAACAAACTGTCTTGAAATTCAGTTTTTTTATTCAGATTTTAAATTACCAAGAGCGGGATAAATTCTGATGTTAACATTAATTCTATTGCTGTAAAATTAAGATAAACAAAGTTACTTTTTTTGCATATACAATCTTATTATCATCTTACCAAGATAGGAACAGAGACTGTGACTTGTTTAGGGTGATCGGTGTCTGGGGAGATAGAACAGAAGACTATGGCTATCTCAGATGGAGTCCATATGAAAACAAATCCTAATGCTGAGGCAGAATCACACAGTAAACTTAAGAGAGAAATGCTATCCTGAGTAGCACACAGGACATTATTCAAACTGTTTCTAGTGAAAAGCTTTTCAAAGTTGTCAAAATTTTAGGATTTTAGGAAGACCAAAATAAACTCTGCATGACAGTCAAAAGATGATGTTAGAAATAAGGGTACATCTTCAAATAGCCAAAGTCATGTTTAGGGAAGGGTAATCAGTTATAAACTCTGGCAGCTTAAAAACACAAGGCAGCATAAAGAATATGAGAAACTGTTGCAGAGGGAATAAACATTTTTATATATATATATATATGCATATTTAAGTACATTAAGGAGGAGGAAGTCTGCCAGAGAGTTTGTAAAGCCAAGAGATGACTGACAACACTAAAGATCTCTCAGAGAAGATAAGTTTATAACAGAAAACTAACAAATTTTTCATAGCTGTGTTCACCATGGACAGCAGAAGGAGGTTTCTAATGTTGGAATCCTTTCTGAGTAATGCCCTCTGCCTTGAAGTGAATTCAAGGGAAATAGAAAACGCATTAACGAAGTGAATAATAATGTAACACTAGGGACAGATTTCATTCAACTTAAGTTCATCTGGCTTGAAACTACATGACATCAGAAGAACTGGAAGGCATCAAATCCAATGACAAAATTTTTTACAGGGTTCAGGAAAAGATGTGGGGAAGAAGAGGCCAGAAGGCCTCATGCATGTGTGAGACAAACTACTCTATAACAGATTGAGTAGAAACAGATAGATTAAAACCACCAACACAGTTTTCTGAAGGAAGGACATTCCTTCCAAACACAAGAGTTCATTGGGATATTTGATATGCACATTGACGAGGAAGGTGGGGTTGATACAGTTTATTTGAGTTTTCAAAGTCACTTGAGAGAGCTTTAATACTACAAACCCTTACAGAAACTAAACCAGGAAAGCTTAAATGGAAAACTAGCAGTTAAACACTTCTGGAAACAAAGAACTAAGTTGAAGGGCAAGTTTTTGCACTAGGGAAAGATATCAATGTTCTACAGTGCATTTTGGTTTCAAGCTATTCATCAGATTTATAAGTGCCCTAAAAAAAGCAAAAAATAGTGAGTGACAAAGTTTACTGACATTTGCTAGTAGGCAACAAAATTAAAGATGGTGCCCTAACATGAAGACAGGCAGAAAGACCTTTCAAGGATGAATTACTGATAAAATTATTAATTTTCATGCAGACAAAGTAATGCATACAAATAAACCCCAATCATAATTCTGTATACCTAATGATAGTCTCTCACATAGCTTTTACTACTCAAAAATGAGATTTCAGGACTACAATAGTAGTTCCATCTCAGAACTCAGTAGAGATAACAAAAGCAAATCAGATGGTAGGACTTATTAGGAAAGGAAAAAGATTAACAGCATAATGGCATTTTCTACTATATAAATCCATGGTGCATTTCCTCTTTGATGCTGTGTAGGGTTTGATTTTTCATCTTAAAAGAGTACATAGGCTGGAAGAGTTCTGAGGAAGATGACACTGATTATTCATATAAATAAGAATGATTAAGCTGACAAGGACTAATTGCCCTGGGAAAGAGATAAGCAGAACAGGTATGATAGGAAGATATAAAATTACAAATGGAATAGCAAAATTAAACAGGAACAATTGTTCAGGTTTGGGTTTTTTCTTTACAAGAACTAAGAGACATTAAAGAAAACTAGCTAGTACAGAGTAAACAAGAAACCTGCACCTCTGTATAGTCTGTACTTCGGGTGGAATTCTCTGTCCCAGAACAACATCATCATCTATAGTAGTCACTAGGATATCAGCAGAAATTTAACAAATTCACAGGGGAAAGAAAAATTCCATCTCTGTTAAATACAGAGAGACTTCATCTAGGTCTGAATGGCATTGTGCCAAAATGCTGAAGGCTGGAGAGTGTCCTTAATAAGTCTCACTGTATGGTTGTCCTGTACTCAGTTTTGTCTAATGGCCAAGGTCAGAGACAAATGTTGGTGTGGGTGGACCTTGGGACTGACACAGAAGACGCTGTTCTTAGCCACCACGTGATAACCTTTATAAATGAATATGTTAGGGTACGCAACCTTGACTACTGTAAAAAATTGGCATTAAAATGTTTAGCTATTTCTAGCCATATCAATATTTAAGCAAAAAACCCCACCAAGCAGTATACTGATTTAAAAGAAGAAAAATGAAGGAATCCTGAAAATTTTTTGCCTACACAGGGAACTAAACATTTTACATCTCCTCTCTCACTCTTTGATGAAACTGTAGGTTACAATTACATTAGAGACCATAAACAAGGAGAAACTGTGGCACCATGCCATCAGACTAAACAACACTGTGTAGTTGTAAAAATATCTCAGATGCCAGTGTTCCAGTAAAGGTCTAAGATCTGCCATGGCCAGTGGCATGAAGTTTTATTTGCAAGCTTATAAAATTTCTGCCATGACTGTGACTGCTACCTCCATCAGGCAGCCTTGGGGAGATGGATACTTCTTAAAAAGTAGTTTTCCTCACTGAATCATATACTCTAACTTTTCCTTTAACTGCCTGCTTTATTAAAATAAATGTAAAAGCAACTTCTTACTAAGAAAGGAGTATATCTAACAGACAACTGGTGGAGACTTTTGCCTAAAGTGTTCAATAACCAAGTTTGAGAAGAACTTATAATTTGAGAAAGAGTTCTTATCACCACCTTGCTAGCCAAGTAAGATGTAAATCTATCAGACATAAAATAAGGTTGTACCATTGTAGGACTACTTTTGTCACAAAAATCAATTTAAAATACGAGTGATGGTTTATTTGCTGAGAAACTTTCTCAGCATTGTTCTACTATTTGCATTATCACTGCTTGGTTTTCTCCCTTCTATTCTCTTACAGCAAGAGTATTTATGAATATTGCAACACAACAGATCATAGATTCATAGAATGATTTCAGTTGAAACAGACCTTTAAGATCATGGAGTCCAACCATCGACCCACCCCTCCTAAGCCCGCCACTAGACCACGTGCCTATGTACGACATGTCCTTGTCTTTTAAACACCTCCAGGGAGAGTGACTCAACCACCTCCCTCGGCAGCCTATTCTGATGCTTGACAACCCTTTGAGTAAAGAAATACCTCCTAATATCCAACCTAAATCTCCCCTGGTGCATCTTGAGGCCATTTCCCTTGGTTCTGTCACTAGCTACCAGGGCAAAGAGATAAATTCCACTTCGCTACAACCTCCTTTTAGCTGGCTGTAAACAATGATAAGGTCTCCACTCAGTCTCCTCTTCTCCAGACTAAACAACCCCAGCTCCTTCAGGTGCTACTCATAAGCCTTGTGCTCTGAACCCTTCACCAGCTTTGTTACCCTTCTCTGGATATGCTCCAGCTTCTCAGTGTCCTTCTTGTAGTGAAGGGCCCAAAACTGTATTTGAGGTGTGCCCTCACCAGTGCTGAGTACAGAGAGATAACTTCCCTAGTCCTTTTGGCAACACTATTTTTGATGCAGGCCAGGATGCTGTTGGCCTTCTTGGCCACCTGGGCACACTGCAAGCTCATATTCAGCTAACTATCAATCAAGATCCACAGGTCCTTCTCTTCCAGGCAGCTCTCCAGCCACTGCTCTTCAAGCCTGTAGCATTGCAGGGGGTTGTTGTAAGTGCAGGACCTGGCACTCGGCCTTGTTGGCCTCATGCAATTGGCCTTGGCCCATTGATCCAGCCTGACCAGGGCCCTCTGTAGAGCCTCTCTACCCTCAGGTGGATCAACTCTCCCACCCAACTTAGTATCATCTGCAAACATACTGAGAGTGCACTCCATTGCCTCATCCATGTCATTGACAAAGATATTAAACAGAACTGGCCCCAGTACTGAGCCCTCAGGAACACCACTTGTGACTGGCCAACAGGTGTATTTAACTTAATTCATTATAACCTTCTGTGCCTGGCCTTCCAGCCAGTGTTTTACCCAGTGAAGTGTATGCCCATCCAAGTCATGAGCCACTAGCTTCTCTAGGGGAATGCTGTTGGAGACAGTGTCAAAGGCCTTGCTAAAGTCCAGGCAGAAAATGTCCACAGCCTTCCCCTCATCCACTAGGTGGGTCACCTAGTCTTAGAAGGAGATCAGGTTAGTCAAGCAGGACTTGCTCTTCCTGAACTTGAGAAGGACTTGGGGGTGCTCACTGATGAGAAGCTCGGCCCAAGCCTGCAATGCACACTCACAGCCCAGAAGGCCAACCGTATCCTGAGCTGCATCAAAAGAAGCATGGCCAGCAGGTCAAGGGAAGTGATTCTGCCCCTCTATTCTGCTCTTGTGAGAGCTTACCTGAAGTATTGCATCCAGTTCTGGAACCCTCAACATAAGAAGGATATGGAACTGCTGTAGCAAGTAAAGAAGAGGGCTACAAGGATGATCAGAAGGCTGGAGCACCTCCCATGTGAGGACAGGCTGAGAGAGTTGGTATTGTTCAGCCTCGAGAAGAGAAGGCTCCAAGAGGACGTTATAGTGTCCTTCCAGTACCTGAAAGGGGCCTACAGGAAAGCTGGGGAGGGTCTTCTTACAAAGGCATGTAGTGATAGGATGAGAGGGGTATGGCTATAAATTGGAGAGAAGAAGGTTTAGAGTAAATATTAAGAGGAAATTCTTCACAAAGAGGCTGTTGAGGTACAAGAACAGGTTGCCCAGGAAAGCTGTGGATGCTCCACAACCTTCGCTAGCACTGAGGTCAGACTGACAGGACTGGGTGTCCTTCCAGCCCTTCTTGTAGATGGATGTCACATTCAAAAGCCTCCAGTTGACTGGGATTTGAAAGAGAAGAATGTGCAACTTTTATGAGGTTGCTATGGAAGGAATGTAAGTAGTATCTGATTATGAGAGCACTAAGAAAAAATGAACTACAATACATGAATGTACTCTTAACAACTCTTCCTACCTTTTAGGAAAATCATATGCTATCTATTAAAAAGTTTACTCACATTCTGTCCATTTGTACTTAGTGCAAATTGTATATTGGCATGACCTTATGTTATAACTTTCAGACAACATTCAAATTCAAAACAGTGTCATTCTTATGGATAATTTTTTGTCTTTCTCTCTTTTCTCATTTTTCATGACATGAGTTCTTTTCCACACTCCACACTTTTGTCACATGTCAAAGCTGAATTGTCCAATTAATTACTATTGTAATATGTTCACTGATAGAAGTTATTTAAAGTATCAAAATAATATGACTGTGCTAAACAATAAGCTTGATTATGCCCTCTCTTCCAACTTCATATAACATGAGTGTGAACCCGCACTCTACAAACTCTACAACACTCTGAGATGATCCTGGTACAGAGTGTATCAAATTTAAAGAATGACAACTGAAGAGTGGAATTTTTCTACAAAATCACAGATCAGCATTGCAGATTGTGTGAGATAACACCAATGTGCATACAGATATGAAGAACGTCAGAACAGAAAGAGAGTCGGACTGAAGTATCTTGTCTTCAACAGCTGCTAAAGACAGTGCCATGGGAACAGTGTAAGAATAGGCAAATGCACACATACAATGGTGAGGGGTGATGGTGTCCTAGAACCGATACATTTACAGCTTCCTGCATTTGAGACAGTTTGTAAGTCCTTAGCAACTCTGAAAGTGAGCATTGTCCAGTATCTCACTGAACTTATTTAGGCTTTCTGTATCAGCACCAGCCTCCAAAACAGAGTCCTGATAATACTTCTGCAATCACAATGATTTGGCCAAAGGGTCAGTGGTTGTGGAGATACCTAAAAAAACCCTGACTGTGAAGTTTAATAAATTCAAATTAATAATACACAGAAAAGCCCAGTCTTTGTAAAAAATGGAAAGAAAACGAGAATTATTTATACACAGATAGGCCTTTATATTAAATATCATGCAGCTACGTATATTATCTTAACTTTCAGCATCACAAACATCTAAGCAGGTTCATTCACACTGAATATGGAATCTAAGAAAAATATCGAAAAGCAGAGATAATTTATTACCAATTATGAAATATCTATGAAAAGGAAGTTCCAGAGAATAAAGCTTTTTTTTTTACTGCAATTAAGAAGAATTTACAGCAGCTTACCCTACATTCCACAGCTGATTACATGGTTTCAGAACACAGCCAAAAAGAATATAACTAAAGGCCAAGCCTAAAGCTTATTGAAGTTGGAAGAGTACTCCTTTTGATTTCAGAAGGCATTAGAAAAGACACTGAAGGTGCAGCGTGGGTCAGAGCACCTATAGTTATATGTCTGTCTATAATTGCAGTTTATAAGGAAAGTGTGTTTTCAGTTTGCCCAGGTCCCCTTCAGCAGTTTGTGAAAGCTGTCTTAATCTTATCAGTTAACATAGTAATAATCAAGCTTCTCATATTTGTGCACTGTACTCCATTTATTTAGGGAGTTACAGACATGCTGCACAACATAATACCATTTCCATGTATAAGGCCACACTCTCCTTGTTCAAACACCTAGGCAATTATCGTAGCACTGAATTGTTAAAAAACCACATAATGTAAAATCTGTCATTATTAACAAAATATGCATGTGTGCATACAAACTTCACAGATACAGGACAACAAGTATATCACACAGCAATGAGTGAGTGGGATGCCACAGGACAACCTCAGACTGCTGCACTATCCTACAGCTTCTCCTCAATTACTTCCTCCTAGCTCAGCGTTGACATGGTGAAGAGAAACAGAGACATGGAAGTTACTTGTGCAAACTACCAAGCATGCCGGAATCAAGAAAAACATTCCATTCTCCCACATAATTCTGTACCTTATATGGGTGTATTCAAAGAATTATAGAACATGGAATATCTCATGCTAAAAGAGACCTGTAAGGATCACGGAACAGATCCTCCTAGAAGCTATGCTAAAGCACATGGATGACATGGAGGTGATTAATGGCAGCCAGCCATTCACTAGGGGGAAATCCTGTATGACCAATTTAGTGGCTTTCTATGATGGGGTAACCACAACAGTGGACACAAGCAAACTGACAGATGTGATCTATCTGGTCTTTTGTAAAGCCTTTGACACGATCCCCCACAACATCATTCTCTCTAAATTGGAGAGATATGGATTTGATGGTATGGTGGATAGGAAACTGGTTGGATGGTCATGTTCAAAGAGTACTGATCAATGGCTCAAAGTCCAGATGGAGATCCTTGACAAATGGTGTCCCTCAGGGGTCCGCGCTGGAACCAGTGATGTTTAATGTATTCATCAATGATATAGACAGCGAGATTAAGTGCACCCTCAGCATGTTTGCAGATGACACCAAGCTGAGTGGTGCAGTTGCCACACCGGAAGGACGGGATGTCATCCAGAGGGACCTGGACAAGCTGGAGAAGTGGGACTGTGTGAACCTCATGAGGTTCAACAAGGCCAAGTGCAAGGTCCCACACCTGGGTCAGGGCAATCCCTGATTTCAGTACATGATGGGGGATGACGTGATTGAGAGCTGCCCTGTGGAGAAGGACTTGGGGGTACTCATCGATGAGAAGCTTGACATGAGCCAGCAATGTGCACTCACAGCCCAGAAGGCCAACCGTATCCTGGGCCTGCATCAAAAGAAGTGTGGCCAGCAGGTTGAGGGAAGGGATTCTGCTCCTTTACTCCGCTCTTGTGAGACCTCGTCTGGAGCATTGTGTGCAGTTCTGGAATCCTCAACATAAGAAGGATACGGAGCTGTTTGAATGGGTCCAGAGGAGGGCTACAAATATGATCCAAGGGCTGGAGCACCTCCCCTATGAGGACAGGCTGAGAGAGTTGTGGTTGTTCAGCCTGGAGAAGAAAAGGCTCCAAGGACATCTTATAGCAACCTTCCAGTACCTAAAAGGAGCCTACAAGAAAGCTGGAGAAGGACAATTCATAAAGGACAGGATGAGGGGGAACAGGTATAAACTGTATAAGGGCAGAGTTAAACTAGACTTTAAGAAGAATTTCTTCACCATGAGAGTGGTGAGACACTGGAACAGGTTGCCCAGGGAAGTTGTGGATGCCCCATCCCTGGAGGTGTTTAAGGCCAGGCTGGATGGGGCCTTGGGTGACCTGATCTAGTGGGACGTCCCTGCCCATGGCAGGTGTGTTGCAACTATATTATCTTTGAGGTCCCTTCCAACCCTAACTATTCTATGATTCTATGATTCCATGATCATCAGTCCCTGATCTGCATATGACTAAAAGCATTGTCCAGACACTCCTTATTTGCTGTTTCCATTAGCTTGGTAGTTATTACAGTAACACTGGAATTTCATTAGCAGAAAATTAGCTTTATTCATATAAATATAGCCCTGTAGGCCTTCATAATGGAAGGAAGGAATTTACTGTGCACAATCTTTACAAGTTCCACAGAAGCAACAACTGGAAATGTTCAGACAGAGTTTGTTTATACATACGTAGTTTGAGAATTAAGGCCAATGAATGCATATATGCTTTATATTCTAATGAACAAGCCAAAAATGCCCCTAGGAAATCTGAGTTTTGATACATGCATTCATGTGAACCATGTTTTAGTGATTCATGCTAGTTAGCATTATTGACAAGTACAAGGACCACAGAAAAACTTAGTTGGTTTATACATTTGCATATCTAACTAATGGTATTTTCAACATGCTGTATACTCATGTAAAAGACTGAGTTTTGTATCTAGCAAATGTCCCAATCAGGCATGTAAAACCAAATTATCTGAAGATGATAAAAGGTAAACTAACAGCTCTTTGAAAAGTTAGCACAGTACTAATTGCGTAGGCTGGGATTTTCAAAGAGTGAAAAACTGGTGTACAGATTCTCCAGCATTTTACTGCATAAGAAGTCCACAGGCACTTTGTTCTTTTTTGTCTCCAGAAGGTCCAATTGCACATTGAATGTGTAGGCTTGCTAAACTGGATTTTCCCCATTAGAATCCTCCTTTCCCAAACTCATGAAGTGAGTGGCAGAATTTTCCAGTCCACCAGAGATGTCACCACTCACTTGATATGACTTATAAGGTATTAATTAGTATTTGCATAGGCAAGAATGAAAAAAGACTTCATTGGATTCATCTATTCAATTGTTTTTTTTCTAGAAAAATATTCTTTTTTTACAAATCAATGCCTAGGAAAGTCACTAGTATTAATACAGTGCAGTAATAGGGAAATGAAGTGGGGTAATATACAGACATCTTAAAGGTGTCTGACGTTGTGCAATGAAAATGTGTACAACAGAAATTGTATTTGAGAAAATCAGATCACTGGGAATCTACCACTTAGAATCTACACTAGCTAAACTGTATCATTTCATATTTCAGCTCCAAATGTGTAATTAGAAACCCATTTCTCTCTCATTTGTGCATTTATATCCTTATTGCCAAGCAAGAGTTGAGAAGATAAGTGTATCAACAGAAATTTTTTAAAAGTGAAAGCAGCAAGCCTCAGCACTCCATCAGTTCCTTTCTGCTGGACATACGAAAGATATAATAGGGATGTTTTCTTATTTGTTAAAAATCTAGCCTACTTCTACACATTGCACACAAAGGAAGAACAATTAAATGCTAGTAGGCTCAGCCCTTTCTGTGTTTTCATTTGTCCTTAGTAAAAGAAAATGAATTTTACATCATAATTTAATAGAATCCTGCTTGGAGTCTACTTTGATTTTCTTTTCTATGTTTTTGGGGGTTTTTTTGTGGTGCCTAAATAGAAGGGAATAAAATGATTTTGGAACACTAACACAAAACTGAAATCTCAAGAGTACTTCTGTTGTCTTTTTCTTTTGATCTCTGGGGCTTAGGCAGCCAACAGACTATCTAATAACACAGCCAGAGGAATGTCACATAAATGCAAAACTGAAGGGAAAAGCACTGCATTGCTTGATTTTATGACCTCAGTTAATACATTGATAAGGGAGGCTAAGAGGACTTCAGAAGGTAGTTTTAAACACAATTTTATTCTGCAAGAATATCTCTTCATTTGTTTAACAGATGTCTTTGATTGACAGACATCTGTACAGACTATGCTTATATAATTATATGCAGCTGTATAGAAATATATGTCCTAGCAAGTTGTGAAGAAAACAGCCCTCTCCTTTGATCTTCCATTATATAAAGAAAATTTTCTGTTTCTAATCTATTTCTAGTTCAGCTAGCACTTTGTTTGAAGGCTATTACTTACTTTGTTGGTTATAGACTGCCTACATTTCCTTTAAATCTTTTAATAAGAATTTATCTGAAAGCATTTAATAATTGATATGTTTCACTTTCTTTCCTTTGGAGATAGACTGCTGTGGCTAAAAGGCTGACTTAAGCATGATCACCCTTGTGGCTCTTGAAACATCTAAGTTATTCTGAAAAACAGAAGGTAAGTAAGAATGCATTGCCAATATCCACAAACGAGAAGATTCAGATTTCAGGATATAGCCTGGTATTTACTTAAGGTCCTTCATATGTCAAGTCCTGTAAAACATGAATTTTATTTCCCCGATTACAAAAGCTGCTTGGGAGTTTAACAGAATACATGGATGATTAAAAGGATGGATAGAAGATAGCATTTTGACACAAAATCTATTTCATAAAGGATTATTTAATTAAATTAACAAAAAAATCCTTAAGGTAATGATTACTGAATCACTGGATAGTTCCTCAGTGAAATGAAGAAGCTGACACCACAAACTCAAACCTTCTGCTGTTGTCTTTCAGAGCAGGTACTTATTTGTGAAGGCAAAGGTCTCACAGAGGATTCTGGACTGTCCCAAAGTCTGGGTGACTTACTCCATGGCAGGGCCAGGGGAAGTGTCTCTTGGCTGTTCTGGAATACAGTCGTACAGACTGTTTACGACAAAACCCTGCGTAGAGAACAAGACTTTGCTCCCTTCTCCCAGACAAGCACACCATGGTAAATTTGCCTCTGCATCTTAGAAGGGCAGGGAGTGGCTATGTAATTTACTAGTACAGTAGTAAGAACAACCCCAGAGTCCCACTGTAATGACTTCTGGCATTTCCACCCACAGAAAGACAGGACCTTATTAGGTTTATTGTTTAAAGCAAAATCAGTGAAAGGCAGCTTACTGCTACTTTTGTTTCCTGAATAGCGTGTGGGAAAGATATTCCTGAAAAGAGTAGTAATTTCTGCTAGATATTAACAGGTTCTATAAGATAAATGAGGCTGAACCAGAAGTCATGATTTTTCTCTACAGCCCTTGAGAAGCTTAACATTTCACTCTAATTGGTGACAACTTACTGATAACTGGCTCAAATTAGAACCCAAATACTAACTTCTGAAGTCAGGGAACATTGCACTGCCCACACATTCTGTTGCTGGAGCCTACACAAAGCATAAAGAGTTCTCTGTGCAACGGAAGATTTACAAGTTGACACCTGTGAACAGAAGGCAGTCTCTGGATGATTTTATCAGCTATGCTGGCACAACACTCCCTATTTTGCCAAGACTCTATGCTTGCCACTAAGAAAAGTACAAGTTACTGTTTCTGATTCTAATGGTACGGTGGGCAGACATCAGGGCTACCATAATTTAGGTGCACGTCACACATAAGCACAATCCAGATGTAAACTCCATTGCAATTCCCGCACATTGGACACTGATTGCATGGGAGTGGTGGGAAAGAAATACCAAGAACATGCTTAAAAAGAAAGGCTGTGAATGAGTGCTTTTCCTCAGGGCACCTTGCAGCATTTTGCCAACCTCCAACTCCACAGCTCTCTGCCAGACTCATCAAGACAGCTCCAATGCAACTCAAGCATTGCATGCATTCCCTGGTGGTTAGGGAACAAAGCTGCACAGCAAGTTGGAAAACCGAACTGATGTCTGGAAGACAAAGCAGCCTGGGAGAATGATAACAGCATCCCAGACAAATCCATGCTTCAATTTTTAAGGTATCTCTATTTGTTGTGAACATACATTTTTCAATAAGCTGCTTATACTTGAATATTATACATGGATTTCCTCTTAATAATGTGAAAATCTTGTGATTTCTACAATAGATGCCATACTGATAATAAGATTTTTTAAGATATCTCCTCTCTGTTGAACTGCAGTCAAAAGTTGAATCTGAATTTGCAAGAGGAAAAAAGTACAAGATCAATATTGATCCAATGGTGGAAAACAAGTTTATCTCTTTGACTGTGAACATTTTTGTTTTATTCCAGTTAGAAATAACATTTTACTGTCTCTCCTGAAAATCTTCATATTACGTCTCTCTTGGTTTCAAAGCTTTGCTCTGTGAAGAATTTAGGTACTATTTATAACTATCTAAATTATGAAAAAGTAGTAAGTAAAAGGCACATATAGCTCTCTGATATCAGTCTCAGGGGTTCACTGTTGTTATATTCTCTATACTCTCTGCACAGTTATTTTGCCCTGTTTTCCTTTTATGAAGCTATAGCACTTAATGCCCAAATTGGAGTGGAATATCTTCTTATGTTAAGATGGCTGTAGAGAAGGCTCTACTCTCTACTTCCCTTACTTAAAACAAAACTTAGAGCCTAGCATTTCCACACTACCATCAGATAAACAAAAAAAGATTAAACAGATGGGTAATATAAAGGTAAGAAAAATAAGAGAGTAAGTGACATAGTGGGCTCCACAGAATTACAGTACGATCCCAAAATGAAAAGTTGTATTCTACAACAATCCCAAGTACAAGCCTTCCTACCAGCCAAATCCAGCCATGTTATACTGGTGACAGGCAGCTGAGCAATATACTTTATATGACTGCCTAATAATCTTATAGGTCTAAACTGGATCCTATCTAAGTTTACTCAGGCTATCATTTTTTTTGAGCTTCATCAAACCTATTGTTTGCATGTGTTAGTCCAGCTATGTGGGAATAGTTCCTTGTGTGGAGGCAAAAGATACTTTAATATATTTCATATTCGACACTATTTTTCTCAAAATGAAATTACTCAGATAAACATTTTGAAAAAAATGACACTCATAACACGTGGCTTACAATTTTAATAGACTTAGATGTTAAAAGAGAACAACAAACATTGACTCTTCTGCATATAGATTTTGTATATGATTTCTATAAGTCATCTTAGCATTCCATTAAGAATTATTTTTTTCCCCCCCGATCTTTGTATGAAGTCATAGGGTTACGATAGGGTTCCATGTGCCACATTTGCTTGAAACACAGATATATATACTTCTATGCTGACAGCATACACTGAAGAAATTCTAAGAGTAATGTCAAAAATCCCCTCATTGCTCTGGTATAAATAAAACCTTATGCATTTATATTTAAAGCATGAAGCCTAATAATGCAGGAGCTACCTACTGCATGGAGAAAAATAGTCTCTAAAGCTAAATAAATATTTAGCTTTAAATGTTAGAAAGAAAAAAAATGGTGTAAGCAATACAATATTAGCCTATCTGCAGTGATTTCATCTGCTGGAGCTAGAAGCAAGTCCACTTCCACATTTTTTATTTAGAGGGAGAACTGTTACCGTCAGTCTCAGATGTCACTGAAATCTATTCACAGCTGAAATTATTTAGAACATTCATCCATCCATAACGAATCCTTATCCATACCACCCGATTTTTGTGCCTTCTCTAAGCATCTTTTTGCCTCCCTGTTTTGCTCAGTTCTTAACTTAAATGCCTAAGGTTGTCCTACTCATCTTTCTGTGGAGATGATGTCAATGCCATTTCTATGGTTTGCAACTTGCACAATACCTTGAGCATTACGCAAGATTTACCTAGGATAAACACAGGCTTCTGATATTATTCCCTAATGAAGATTATCAGTGATACTTTGAAGAGCTAAAAATAAGTTTTTTAATTGTTTGTATTCCTGTAAGAATACCATAATCTCAGTGAAACTGTCTTAGTTTGCCTCTTCACACTGGTACTGCATGTATCTGCAAGAAATTCTTCCTGATCTGAAGAAAAGCAAGTTGGAATCCCTGCAGATGGAAACACTTGAAATTCTGAGGCAAGAAATGAGCAGCTTTGCATATTATTTTTCAGAGTATAACCCATGTACTTTCTAGCATTTCCAAGTTGTGTTAGAATTCAATATTGATTGAAATTATTCTTCTGATATCTTTTAGTAATGAACATAAATATACTGGATTGAATATTGGATTTTGGGATTCAAACATTATCTTTTACCTTTATTTTGGAGTTTATAATATGCTTCTGATGCTAAATATAGTTTATCAGATGTTTTTGGTTTTAACTGCATAATTAGATATGTATCTATTATTATCAACAGTTACTAACAGCTCTAATGCAGTGCTATTTTCTCTCTGAAAGCTGAAATTAAGGAGGATTACTGTCAATGCCACAACAGTGTTATCCATTCTCAGTGAATTCCCATGACTAATGCTGTATCAGACAAGCTGACTGCCTAGCTGAGAAATGGCCACTGAGAAGTGAAAGTGAATATTCACCAGGGACAGTATTGTTTATCAAATGACAAGCATCACATGGATCAAATGTATCTCAAATATTAAGTCACTACCTCTTGCTGGTTGAATGTTTTTGTACAGGTAAAGGATAAACCTATGAACCAACTGAAAATATTTCAGTGTTAAACCAGGCTTAAAATTGCAATATTCTTCAGTCAGCCATCTCCTCAGTAACATGTATGCTGAAATCACCCTTCAGACAGAGTTCTAACCAGAATGACTGCAAGTCAAGCAAATACTTTTCCGACTTTGGTTTCTGTGGCCAAACTTTGGTTCACTTGTTTGTTGAAATCAGACACGTGTAAGTAGGTATGTTTTAACATTATATTTTAGAGTAGACATTTAATATGAGATATTGTTTCATAGATTGACAATCAATGTACATTGGCAATGTGTACTAACCTCCTCCAACTTGACCGTAGAATATTACCATTTTATCTTTTGCTAAAAAGTCAGTTGTTCATGCTTGAACACGTGAATTGTGAATGTTATCAATAATTATCTCTAAAGGAACTAGATGTGTGTTTGCTATACACCAAAACTGACTGACAAATGAAAAAAAAACACAGACTAATGAAAAATTAAGAAAGGAAATAGTGAAAGGTACTAACTTTTTCATTCAAATGTACATTGTTTCTGAAAAAAATAGATTATAAGCTCTCAAACACAGAATCCTTTCATCTCATCAGGGAACCTAGTTCCTCCAAAGAAAAGGAAAATAGTCACCTATGAAATCCATGGGGTTTTTTCCTACAGAGCTTCATTTCTTAGACCATCATGACTACAGCATATCTAGCACGTGGAAAATTGAACCAAGATAATTTCCTTAGCCTTTCTAACAGAAAATACACTGTGTTCTTTTCTCCCTCCACATGTATTTCTGCTTAAACAACAATGCATATAACATTAATAAAACTGGATTGCCTGTGTTTTTTAATTCTTTCCAGAGATTTATTCTGAGAAATGAACAAAGCCATGAAAAGTTATCTACTTCTGTCTGTGACTACATTAGATTCATTATGGGTACTGTTAAATTAGATTACACACAAAGCTGAATTTAGTGGCCTACTTGACAAAACAAATAGCTACAAGTATACCACCAAGAGATTTATTTAAAGAAAGTACTAGTAAGAATGAATGCCTTGCTGATTCTAAATGTTTTAAGAGGGTTTTACTGAGCAAGAGCATCCAACAACAAATATGTCAGGAAGTCTTATTTTGAATGATTAATATTATAGAAAAAATTCAGCTAATATATGAAATTTAGGAAACAAAATATAAAATTAAATGTTATATCTAGAACAGATTGAAAAGATTAAGAAGAACACAGAAAGAGAATACAGAGACTTTTGGCAATATTAAATATTTCCTTGATATTTGCAGAAAATCATATTGTCCTCATCTCATTACTTCACTGGATCAATTTGGCTTTTTTCTATCTTAATATAATTTGGACCACTGATACAATACAAACAAAAAATATCCCCTTAGTATCCACAGGGTAAATATTTTCCTTTTGAATGCTACAAGAGTGCCGTGAAATGTCTTGCAAAAATTAGTGGCTTTTGAGACATGATAGTTAGAAATGAACAGCTGTTCTTTGGATTTATCTTCATCTTCCTTTTTCAATGAAGAAGAGAAAGAAATCCAACCACGGCAAAACTTCCACAGAGGACCTCCTCTACTACTGTCATTCTTTGCACTTGAAAGCAATTCTTTCCCTCTGCCCCTGCTTCTGAAATATCTGGTGACCAGCATCTTAGGACCAGCCACAGCCAAAAGAGATTTACCCAACTTTCCCAACATTCTTCCTTAAATGCAAGAAGGTCTCTTTCATATTGCCCCACCATTAGTTCTTTCAGATACAATTGCAGAAACATGCATTTATGAGAAAGATATAAGAAACAAAGAAAACAGACCATGCAAATGCATAAATACTCTACTGCTATTTTTCTTCAAGAAAAGTGCATGGGCTTCATTAGTAGCTTTGGAAACTGGTAGAAGCTGGAGCAGTAGACAAGAGGTATAAGGATACAGAGAAACGCAACAAGCTGGATGGAGGTACTGAAACACAAGCAGGGGCACGGATATTGCAGCCAGACATCCAGTCCTGCTGCCAGCTTCTGTGGTTCTGTACTGCAAGCTGCATCACACTAATTTTATGAAATTTCTCCTTATACAGACAGGCAACTACGTCACTGCTAGCTCTACCCACCTCATAAATTTCTTTCTCCTCATTGAAGAAAGGAAAATGAAGATAAATTAAAAGATCTATTGTTCATTTCTAACCAGAATGCTTTAAAAGCTGCTCAGTTTTGCATGGCACTTCAGTGCACACTTGCAGCATTCAAAAGCAGAATGTCCTGCATTTAGCAGCAGCAGTAAAGACAGGTTCTGGAATCAGCTGTGTAACATTCAAAGGCTCTGTGTATCACCTCTATGGCTCTTCAGTCCTTCCCAGCAGACATTTTTAGAATGCATATATGAGATAGAATCAAGTAGTGGCACTATATGGCTTAGCTTCATTAAAAAAAATCCGCCAAGAAACCGTGAAATACAACTGTGCATAGCAAGAAGCATGTTACTGTGCATGCTAAAGCATATGCTATACTGGCAACCTAATTTGTTTCTAAACAGAAAAAAAATAGCAGAAAGGAACCCTGCATGTCAAGATAGTAATTTTTTTTTTTTACTAATGAGACCATTAGACAAGCCCCAGACTTTCATTGTACTGCTTAGAAAACCCTTCTTTCTGTAGCATGCATTCTAAACCAATCACATCATTTAAATAAAACATCAACCCCAGAAATTTTGTCTCATCTTAATCTGCCTTTTTTCCCCTGTATTGCACTGTGTAATTTATGTTTATTCCACAAAAAAGTTTAAAATCTGGAAACACTGTTACTCAGAATTCAACATCAGAAAAACTTTCAGGGTACTGTTTCACACTAAATGCTGGCATGAAGTAGGTTTCATTTTTAAATATATCATGGTACATGAGTAGTAAGGTCATGAATATATCAGTATTTCTGAGATTAAATATGGCTTACTTAATGTCAGACTGTAATACTTGTCATAAAATGTGCTACTTTCATTACTTATCATGTATTTAAAAAAGAACACCAAAATAAGCAACCCAGAAGGCCAACCATATCCTGGGCTGCATCAAAAGAAGCACAGCCAGCAGGTCGAGGGAGGGCATTCTGCCCCTCTAGTGTATTTGTATAGAGGCACTATCTCAGACTTCACTGCAGTTCAAGAATACTGAGTTTCTTCTATGATCAAACCATACTGTCCCTCCATGCAGTCTCACTCTATAAGAAGCATTTAGGCCTAAGTCTCTGGTTTTAACCAGGAGGACTTACTGACCTACTGAATGAAAGGCTCATTTGAAAATTTGTTAAATATTGTAGAAGGATATATTAGCATAGTCCATCATATGGAAAGCATATGCAGAAATGTCCATGAATATTGAACTTTGGATTATTTTTGAATTTTTTAGAGTTTAAAGATAATTTTTTTTAATCACTAGATGAATGATTGGCAAATGAACACTGAAAAGGGCATGGAAGGACTATAAAAATAAAAATAATACTACTACTACTTAGAGTAATTAAAAAATATTTTGTCTTCAGTTACTCTTAAAACAAAAAAAAACCAACCAAACCCTCAACATTTCCTCTGTGAGGAACAGTGAGTTGTCTACACTATTCAAGTCCAGGCAGTAGAAATAAATTTTTATCTGTACACATTTCTCTTCAGCATTTACCAGGAGGTGGAAGCATTCATTAAATTGAAATTGTAGTGATCTGAATGCCTAAGTTTGCTAAGGGCCAGATAAAAGCCTCCACTAAGAAATAGTTTTGCATGAGGAGCACAAAGCATATGAGTTTTCTGTTAGCTTTTGCTGTAAAAAATTCAACAGTCCAATAACAAGTAGGAAATGAAGAGTACAGAAGATAAAGAAGTTAATAATGTCTTGCCAAGCAGAATAGTAAAAGTGAACAAAAAGCAAATGGAGCTGTATCCTTGAACAACTTCAAATAATACGTAGGCAGATACTTAATATTTGTTAAATATACTGACAAATACCATCCCAGAACACCTTTGTTTCCTCTGATATGTCAAACATCACACTAAAGGAAGGGCTAATGAGAAACTTTACCACAAACATGACACTATTATTGTTTTACAAATACACATCTCTACCTTAGGGAGACAATTAATCTGTAAGGGCATCAAAATTTCAGAGATATCGGAAAATAAAAGCAGGACCAGTTTTAAAGCTCATTGCTACTGTTTTTCTAATAAATTTTATTCAAACTTATCAATTTTGCACACACAGGCATGGTGGCACTGGCTAACAACTCAGAGGGATTATAGCAAAGTGTTTACACTAAGACCAGTTTAGATTAAATCTACAGGATGAAGGAGTGATATTAACATTTTGTCAGAAGTATCACAAATATTTAATTTTAAATGTTCCCATTACCAAGGTTGCACCACATAAATAATGACTGTGAAACATTTTTCACTATTTGAAAATTTACCTCTGAAAAACATTTTAGAAATAGATGACTAGGAGGTAAAGAGGCTGAGGACCATCAGGGAGTGTGAGAGGGAGACAGACCAGTGGAGTAGTGCCCTCTCACTAACTCAGCAGCCTGCTGGAGCTGGTGTGTCCAAACACCATCCACCTGCAGACTGCAAGGTTGGGGTTACAAGAGACGGGGAATGGCAGCAAGTTCCTGCCAGACGAAGGAAACCTGCTCCCCTCAACCAGAGAGCAAAACCCCAGATGCCCCTGGTGAACAAGTACCAGGTGCTGCAGGTGGAATCCAACCCTGAGGATGAGGATGACGGCTCCCACAGCCTAGAATCTTTCCCTAGGCCGCACCATCCTCAGAAAAAGATAAAAACATCCTCCATTAAGAAGAGGAGGGTGACTGTTGTAGGGGACTCCCTCCTGAAAGGAATGGAGGGACCCATTTGCAGACCGGACCCGCTCCACAGAGAGGTCTGCTGCTTACCTGGGGCACCAGTGAAGAAGGTAGCTAGAAAACTTCCTTCCCTGGTCCATGAGACAGACTACTATCCTCCGATAGTAGTCCAAACTGGTAACGATGATCTAGTAAACAGAAAGACCAAAGCCATCAAGAAAGACTTCATGGCCATTGGGAAAATGATGGAGGGCTCTGGGGCACAAATAGTATTCTGCTCCATCCCAAGGCTAAATAAAGAGGAGCTGGAAGTCAGGAAGAAGAATTCGATTAATGCCTGGCTCTGAGCCTGGTGTGAGGAAAGGGGCTTTGGCTTCTTTGATCTTGGGGTGGCTCACGCACCCTCAGGCTTTGTTGCTAAGGATGGGACACGTGTGTCTCATAGTGGGGCTAAAGCCCTTGATAAAAACCTAGCTAAGCTCATAAATTGAGCTTTAAACTAGATGTGAAGGGGGAGGGGGTTGAGATCAGGCTAGACAGGAGCGAGCCTGGACGTGGGGCACTGGTGATTCGGAGAGGGTGTGCTGGTGAGGACCACCAGTACCTCACCACACAGAAAGTGGGGGAGAACACACCTCGGGGTGCTAAGGGAGATACAGGCACTCTGGCGCTAGCTACTCCAGTTACCAGGCAATTCGGAATGAACTCTGTTCCCTCTAAGAGGACTGAAGGCTCGGCAGCTCAGCTGAAGTGCATTTACACCAATGCACACAGCATGGGGAATAAGAAGGAAGAGCTGGAACCTGTCATAGGGCAAGGAGCCTGTGATGTCGTTGCCATCACGGAAACGTGGTGGGACGACTCATATAACTGGAGTGCGGCTATGGTGGGGTACAAACTCTTCAGGCAGGATAGGAAGGGTAGGAGAGGAGGCGGGGTAGCCCTCTTTGTAAGGGAGGACTTGGACACCATTGAAATGGATTGTGGTGATGAGGAGATTGAGTGCCTGTGGGTTAAAATCAGAGGAGCCCACCAGAAGGTAGATTTTGTGATGGGAGTCTGTTACAGACCACCCAGCCAAGGAGAAGCAGCTGATAAGCTCTTCTATAAACAGCTGGGGTTAATCTCTAGATCAATGCCTCTCATTCTTGTGGGAGACTTCAATCTTCCAGATATCTGCTGGAAGTACAATAGAGCAGAAAGGAAGCAGTCTAGGAGGTTCCTGGAGTGCATGGAAGACAACTTCCTTGCACAGCTGGTGAATGAACCAACAAGGGAGGGTGCCCTCTTGGACCTGCTGTTTGTGGACAGAGAATGCCTTGTGGGGGATGTGGCAGTAGGTGGACGCCTAGGACAAAGCAATCATGAGATGATAGGGTTTTCTGTTCCAGGTGAAGTGAAGAGGGTGGTTAGCAGGACAGTAACATTAAATTTCCAGAGGGCAGACTTTGAACTCTTCAGAAGGCTGGTTGGCAAAGTCTCATGGGAGACAGTACTTAAGGGCAAGGGAGCCCATGAGGGCTGGGAGCTCTTCAAAAAGGAAATCCTAGCAGCTCAGGAGAAAGCCATCCCCATGTTCTGGAAAAAAAGCCGGCAGGGGAGAAAACCAGCTTGGTTGAACAGAGAGATCTTGAGTGATATCAAGAAGAAGAGAAATGTTTATGGGCTCTGGAAGAGGGGACAGGCCTCTTGGGTGGGCTACAGGAGGGAAATGAGATTGTGTAGAGAAAAAATCAGAAGGGCTAAGGCTCAGCTAGAAATCAGATTGGCAAAGTCTGTGAAAACAAGACTTTGAAAAGTCTGTGACACAAAAAATCTTTCTATAAATATATAAATAATATAAGGAGCACACTCTTCTGTGTGGAAAACTGGTTGGATGGCCAGGCCCAGAGAGTGGTGGTAAATGGTGTGAAATCCAGCTGGAGGCCAGTGACAAGTGGGGTTCCCCAGGGCTCAGTGCTGGGTCCAGCCCTGTTCAATGTCTTTATCAATGTCTTTATCAATTGAGTGCACCCTTAGCAAGTTTGCAGATGACACTAATCTGAGTGGAAGTGTTGATCTGCTGGAGGGTAGGGAGGCTCTGCAAAGGGATCTGAACAGGCTGGACCACTGGGCAGAGTCCAGTGGCATGAGGTTTAACAAGGCCAAATGCCGGGTCCTGCACCTGGGGCACAACAACCCTGTGCAGTGCTACAGACTAGGAGAAGTCTGTCTAGAAAGCTGCCTGGAGGAGAGGGACCTGGGGGTGTTGGTTGACAGTGACTGAACATGAGCCAGCAGTGTGCCCAGGTGGCCAAGAAGGCCAATGGCATCTTGGCTTGTATCAGAAATGGCGTGACCAGCAGGTCCAGGGAGGTTATTCTCCCTCTGTACTCAGCACTGGTTGGACTGCACCTCGAATAGTGTGTTCAGTTCTGGGCCCCTCACCACAAGAAGGATGTTGAGGCTCTGGAGCGAGTCCAGAGAAGAGCAACAAAGCTGGTGAAGGGGCTGGAGAACAGGCCTTATGAGGAACGGCTGAGAGAGCTGGGGTTGTTTAGCCTGGAGAAGAGGAGGCTGAGGGGAGACCTCATTGCTCTCTACAACTACCTGAAAGGAGGTTGTAGAGAGGAGGGTGCTGGCCTCTTCTCCCAAGTGACAGGGAGAGGACAAGAGGGAATGGCCTCAAGCTCCACCAGGGGAGATTTAGGCTGGACATAAGGTAAAAAAATTTTCACAGAAAGGGTCACTGGGCACTGGAACAGGCTGCCCAGGGAGGTGGTTGATTCACCTTCCCTGGAGGTGTTTAAGGCACGGGTGGACGAGGTGCTAAGGGGCATGGTTTAGTTATTAATAGGAATGGTTGGGCTCGATGATCTGGTGGGTCTTTTCCAACCTGGTTATTCTATGATTCTATGATTCTATGACTACAGAATTCCCACACTAAAGAAAAAAAAAAAACAACCAACAAAGCAAGAAAAGTTGAAATTAACCCAAAACAAAGGCAAGACCACCTATTTATGAATGGCCATAGAGGTTCACATATAATCCAGAATCTTCTTTCTGTTAGCAGCATAAGTAGCAGCAGTGGTAGTAACAACAGGGCAAAAGTGTACTGTGTTTCTCCCTAATGCTGTCCTAGACACTGTTTTCATTTGAGGGTTAGATCACAAAGAAACTACGCAGCAACTTAAATAAAATTTATGTTAAGAAAGGAAGTAAGAATGGGACATTAACAATAACATCAGAAGGGACCACATTTCAGCTAATCGCATTGACTCTTTTTACAGTCAATGAGGAAAGAAAAGTGTGTTTTCTAGCATAGGAAAAAGATTTTTGTAGGATTTCCCCACACATACCTTAAATGCTTACTAACTAGATAACAGTGGGCAATTCATGTAAACTCTTGCCTTACATGCTGGCAATGCTCATATACACTTTCAAATCTAAAGCTCCCTGTTTCTACCTATCATATTGTAATATAATGTTTCTGGACGATCGTTCCTCTGGGTATAAAGATCATTTGAAACAAAGAAGATCTGAGACTGAAAGCTTTCAAAGACTGTATTAAGATACATAATGTCTTTATAAGAAAATTCTAATAAATGCACTGGGTTTTTTTACCCAACAGTAGAATTCACCTGGATTACATTTTACAGAGGAACTGCAAATTATGCCTTAGAAAAAAGACAATTAATATACTACAAAATTACATTATTAGTAATGACACAGCTTTTATATGTAACAAAAATACAGTATTATCTAAGTACTGCTGGCTTTCAGTTTAGCACAAGTGGAACAGAAAACCTGCAATGTCTATTGCGATTAACTGTAAAATCATCATACAAATCTGTCCTATAAATAGTACACATTTCTAGGTCAGATCACCTTTACCCTGAACTGTTGAACTGTAGGAGTGTTAGCAACTTTGCAATGACTTTCTTCTCTGTTTCTGTGGCTACCCAGAACACAGACTTGATTGGTTCCACAGATTTGTGCTCTGTGCTGCATTCATTGTTATTCAAATGGTCAGAAGTCACAGAGGAAAGAGGACCACGTGAAATAAAGTGACTTTTATATACACTTCTTTGCCTTATCACAGTTTGCAAGGAAAGAATATAATTTACTAGGAAAGAATGTAATGTAGCCTGCAAGTACTTGTTTTATTGTCATGTGACACCTTCTGTTAACTTTTCCCAAGAGGCTTATAAGTAGACACTGATTCTGCATTTCTGAAGTTGGCTGGGATAAAAGAACTGTGGCAAATGTGACTATTTAAAGGTAGCAATAATCAGGCACATTATGTAGGGGCAGATGGCAAACAGCAATGTTCAAGTCAAATGTACTAGGCAATTAACAAAGGGAAAATAACTACATAGAAAATGGCAGAAAAGACAATTTTAATATTTCCCTGCGTTCCTTCCTTCCATGAAACTAACCACAATATATAATAGAAATTGCTAATAACATTCAGATTAGCAGATTACTATGTATATATGCTTTATAGTCACTTTCTTCTCAACACTCGTCCATTCTTAAATAATAAAAACCTCATTGGCTAATTTGGTATATAAACACATTTTTAATTTTAATTTCTCTTGGCAGAGTTTGCCTAATGATGTTTTCTTCCAAGTATTAAACATCATCCATCAGGATCGCCTTCAACAGTCAGTTTCTTAGAGCAGCAGTCTCAGGTGGTCACTGGTTTTCACACAATCCTCCCTGCACAGTTCATCATTCAATGTTGTCTCTAGTTCCTTCCTACACCAGGGAGATGGTAGAGAAGCTGATGATGCCTTTAACCATACTGTGCACTTTTCTTTTTCTTTTTTTTTCTACGCTGTGCAGAGCCTGCTGGTGTTGCCAAATCCCAAAAGTTATATAAATCACTTAAGTTCATGCATTGCTTTCCAAAATTTGGGCTTGTCTTGCCAAAAGGCCATGACTGACTCAGTCTGCCTGTCTTCTCTCAGGTACTACTATTGTGGTGTCCTGCCGAGTTCACTTTCAGATTTTGGCTTGTAGCACTCTACAGTACATGCTGTCTCAAGCAGCATTAATCAGCCTGTTCTTTGAAACATGTCAAAGTAAAGGACCTGCTTCCTGAAATGCTGCAATATGTTGTTTGGGGGTTTTGTTTTGTTTTTTCACAATGGTCTCTCACTGGGTGTTTTATTCCACAGAATGAACCACAGTTAGTCTCTCAGCAGACACTGAGCTTAGCATTCAGAAATTTTTGACTGCCCTCTTAGACTTAAGTATTTTAAACCACTGTGCCTCCATTTCTAACCTCGCATTCAAAAGCATATGGTACACATTTTTATAAAAATATGCTTTATTTGAGATAAATTCCTAAACTATTTCTAATGCCATTTCACTTATCCTTCTTAGTTTGAACTGAAAACCCACCTAAGGACCGACAGCATCAGAACCAGCTGTTGACTGCTATTAATAGTGCTGTCCTGTACTCTAAATGATTCCAGTACCCAGTGCCATAACATTTTGGGGAGTCTTCCAAATCGGATTAAGTTTTTAAACTGTACCTATCTTTCACACAGAGCATTTTCCCATTTCATTTTGAACTTGGCAGCATGTGTTATTCAGACCTTTGAAAAGCAGCCAGATGTATCTCTGAGTCTAACAGGTGGACCAGCAAGAAGGAAAAATATGCTAAATAGGTACTGAAATAGTCCCAGTGCCTCCAAAAATATGTCAGTCTTTTTTCTGTTCCATCTGAGCATCAGGAACCTGTATTGTGATGTGTGGCTTCCACACAGAAGTCTTCTTTGTAGTTCCCTACTTCCCTACTCCATCCCTGGGCAACTTGTGCCAGTGCCTCATTCACCCTCTTAATGAAAAAGTTTCCCCTTATGTATAGTGTAAATCTTACCCTCTCCAATTTAAAGCCATTTGCCCCTGTCCTATCAATACATGCCTTTGTAAACAGTCCTTCCCCAGCTTTCTTGTAGGCCTTCTTCAGGTACTGGCAGACTACTATAAGGTCTCCCTGGAGCCTCCTCTTTTCCAGGCTGAATAACCCCAACTCTCTCAGCCTGTCCTTGTATAGGAGGTGCTTCAGCCCTCTGATGATCCTTATGGCCCTTCTCCAGACCCGTTCCAACAGTTCCATATCCTTCTTATGTTAAAGATTCCAGAACTGGACACAATACTCCAGGCAGGGTCTCACAAGAGTGGAGCAGAGGGGGAGAATCACCTCCCTCGACCTGCTGGCCACACTTCTTTTGATGCAGCCCAGGATACAACTGGCCTTCCGGGCTGCAAGTGCACATTGCTGGCTCATGTTGAGCTTCTCATCAATGAGCACCCCAAGTCCTCCTCTGCAGAGGGCTACTCTCAATCACATCAATCCCCATCCTGTATTGGAACCACAGATTGCATGGACCCAGGTGTAGGATCTTGCACTTGCCCTTGTTGAACCTCATGAGGTTCACACAGTCCCACTCCTCCATCTTGTCCAGGTCCCTGTGGATGACGTCCTGTCCTTCTGGTGTGGCAACTGCACCACTCAGCTTGGTGTCGTCTGCAAACTTGCTGAGGGTGCACCCAATCTTACTGCCAGCATCATTGATGAAGATATTAAACAGCACTGGTCCTGGTACAGACCTCTGAGGGTCAGCACCTGTCACAGATCTCCATTGGGACACTGAACCATTGACTACTACTCTCGGAATGTGACTATCCAAATTCCTTATCCATGGAACAGTCTGCCCATCAAATCCATGTCTCTCCAATTTAGAGAGAAGGATGTTGTGCGGGACCACGTCACAGGCTTTACAAAAGTCCAGATAGATTACATCCGCTGGTTTTCCTGTGTCCACTGATGTGGTTACCCTAGGTTGGTCAGGCAGGACTTGCCTTTGGTGAACAGAGGAAAGAATAGCCTCAAATGTCTCCTTAGAAACACCCTGGAAAAGAGGAATGCAACTAGTAAGTAGCCCTCACATCACTACGCTCTTCTGCTTCTTATTTAATTTAAAATGTTTTCTATCTTTTAAAAATCATTATGCATACTGTTCCTACGACAACTGACCCAGATTCCTAATGAGCTTCCCTTGGTACTACTACTACTACTACTACAAATGAATAATAATTTCCTGTGGGTAGATTTCCCGTATCTGTGCTTTAATTCAAAGCTTGACCCATCTGTCCTGGATTATATGTAGTGTGTCAGGAGCCCCCAGCTTTATTGAGTCTTTTTTCCTGCTGAACCATTTCTCCCTTACTGGTTTGAAAATGGACTGTAAGCTCAGAGATGCTGCAGCAGCATGGAAATCAGCCAGATGACATCCATGAGCAGACATCATTCAGGTTTGACAGGAAAATGTGTTCTAGTCATGTGATCAAATATTCATGGATCTTAAGGGAAAAATCAGTATCTCCACAAATTAAAGCTCCTGTCTGCATGCATGACTACTGCTTTCAAGATCTTGTCCACTACTGGAAGAACTATGGGTATCACTGTTTTATTTTGGTCTTGCATTTTGTATAACACATAGTAACTTTGAACAGTTTGAGCTCCAATGTGATAATGCAAATCTATACATTGTTCCAGAAGTCGTCCTCTAATCTCTCCTGATAAACTTGTTTAATATCGTATTCAATGATAACAAGTTAAAACTTCATTACATAGATTTGTCTGAGAATGACTATTTTGTTGATGGGTTGGGTTTGGGTTTTTGGGTTTTTTTTTGTGAAATGGAGACGAAACGTAAGCAAGACTTTTTTTTAGAAATAAAATCAAAATCACCAAGGGAAATGTGATGAGGTTTGAAAATGTAAAAACTCACTAATTATCAAGTTGGACAGTAAATTACATCAAAACATGTGTGGTCTCACAAGAAAGTTAATAGAAACAAAGTTAGCTTAGATAACCTAGTGCTGTACCTTTTTCCTGATTCTAAAGTCTCCAAAGGTAGGCTGTGCTCTTTTCCCTATGGGAGACCTATGAAACTTCATGGACCTCATGTCTTTCAAGTGTTTGCTGCAATGACACCATTGAGGTGGGTGATGCCAAAACTGAACTCTGTGCCACTCTCAAAAAACACCAGATATTTTGCACATGCTTTAAAAACAAACTAACAACAATAAAAAAGATTTTGTTTGCATATGATACATCTCTGAACATGCCTTTTTTTCCTCTTTATGGGCTTCAGGTTAATGGAGGTGAGTTTTGGTGGTTGCTGCAGAGTTACCAAGTTCCACTTTCCTAATTCAAACAACAAATTTGCAACAAACCATATTTATCCCTCAATACTGTATTTTACACAACTATATCATCGTTATGACTGTCATCATCTAAAACTAATCTATACTTTTCTCAAACCTTAGATTACACTTTTCTCAGGACCCTCTGGAAATATTTTTGACCTACATTACTTTAACTGTAGTGCAACTTGGATTCCATATTTCAGAGTATTTCACAACCTGTGCAATTTTATCATCATAGAATCACCAAGTTGGAAAAGACTCACCGGATCATTGAGTCCAACCATTCCTATCAATCACTGCTCTCACATTCACAGTGCGTTGTAGACACAGTTAACGGTATGAATTGTTAATGAAACAGTACCATTGTTCCAAACATATACTTCTTCCCTTACAGTCTCAGTAAATCTTCTTTATCAAGAAAAATATTATCTTTTAAAAACCTAGGTAGAAACTTAAGAAAAATCCAGAAACTTTTTTCTCTTGTTTGGCCTCTCTCAATCCCATTTTTTTTCCAAGTTTCAGCTACCTTACAAACTAGTTGAGGCCTTTCTTCCACTACCACACTAACTCTACAGAACTAAAAGGAGTTGAGAATCACTTTGGCCAGAAAACAGGTACACTGACAACAGCTATTTTATTAGAAACATATATCAAGTTACATACAGAAAGTTCAAAAGATCTGCCAGACTGAAATGCAATTCCAATGAGAACTCAGAAAGGGAAATTTCTAAAAAAATGGCATTTTTGCCAATTCTTATGAAAGCAGCGTGAATCGTATGACCCATCAATGTCATTTCTAAATAATTGCACAGCACTGTTTATCTGTAGCTCCTTGATAAACCACAAATGCATAGTCTTGGAGTGCTATTCAAATTCTATTGCAATGCAGCACAAAATTAAACCAGTTTAATGAATCCTAATAAGGAATATTTGAAGATTTTTTTGCTGTTTCTGCTTTTTTCTATACTCTGCAAATCTGAAATAATTCTTTTTACTGCATAAACCAAAAGGGAATTGCCTTCTGGCTGTTGGCAGTGCTTTCCACCTGCAGAATTACATCCAGTGCAGGCTAATGTCTGCTGTGGTTTAGCTGCCAATGAAGTTGTCTGTCTTGGATTCTACTGGATGATTTAATCCTTCCAATCACTACTCTGGATTAAGCAAGTCTTAGTAGTTCTCTACCACTTTCATTACATCTGCATGCACTATTTCCAAATCATGACACCAACTTCATTACACTTAAGACAGATAAACTCATAAACACTTATCAGTGCTTTCAGTTCTTCAGCAGCTTCTATGCAGGTATAAAACAACCTAACATTATCCAAAAGAACTGTGTTTTCTGCTTTTGTGTTGTAGCTTTTTAGTACAAGGCACCATCACATCCAAACTTCTCTAGGTTCCTTATGCTCTTCATTCAAAATGCATGCGTTCACTTAGAAGTTGTGAAACTCTGAACAGCAGCTTAATAATACTTACACCCTAGTACTGTGTTTGACAAATCCAGGCAAAAAATACTTCTAAAAGTCAACTTTTTAACAACAAACTCTTTGAATAATAAAATATTATTAGGACAAAGAGAGCTTATCTATTTTTATAGTCTAAGACTACTCCAAACAGGTTCTTCCCTGAGTGCTTAGAATTTGGTTCTTCATGCTAAAAGTAAGTGTGTTCCTTGCTTGGAAATAATAGCCTTGTCTTAGCTGGGTCCTTATCAAACTAAAAATATTTCCTTCTGGCTGAGAGGATGCTATCAACACCACATATTTTGAAAACACCCATTTCTGACTGATGCTAATTTATCCTTAGATATGATGTCTTCCTGAAAAACGGGTAATATTACTAATTTCACATGTCCACTTAACCTGTATATGTCACCTATATCCCCAAGCTTTGTTATGTTAAGCTTAAAACTATATCCTGGCTGGCCTCACATCCACTAGAAGTGTATCCTTTTCCACAGTTCCCTGGTTCACTGTGAAACTAGTGACATGTCTAGTCTCAGCTGTTAAAAAGAAACATCTTTCATTTAACCCTAGCACTTGGAGTTTGTTTTTGACACTTGAGAAAGACATTTGATACTTATGCACAGTAGTCTTTTCTACTTCAGCTTGAGAAAAACATTACCTTCTGTCTATGCAAATGTAGCAAAAATAACTACTTGAACAGGAGGCCTCAGGAAACAGTGTTAATTAAAGCAGTATGTTAAAAAATCAGTGGCACAATATCAACGCCTACTAAAAGAGAAAACAAGTTCTGAACATTCTTTCCTCTTCTGTTTCTGGAGTTCATTTACAGCCTGATTTGCAGCTACAACCTCACACCCAGGCTGTAAGCATTGGGAGCTGCAGTTGTATATTCAGTGAATTTGAAAATAAGGCTGCAAGTAGCTTCCTTGTGCTCTGTTTCATTTGCTTTGAAATCCAGGCCTGTTGCCACTTTGGGATAACTGAAGTTTAATGACAAACCTCTAGGAATACATTAATTATATAGTAACTAAGCTTAAGAGTAATTTTGACATTAAATTCTTGGAAAGGTCTCTCAAAATCCTAACTTATGTTATGTTGTGTGTATGCTTAATTGATTTTTTCCTGCTTGAGATTTTTAGCTTAGGCTGTAATAATATCAGAGTAAAATAATACCAACTTACGTTATTCAGAAATCATTACATAGCAAAAAAAAAAGCCTTAGGGTAGACCAACAGGCATCAGTATTTTTTCATAATTTATCAATATTTTCTCTGATCATTTTTTTTTTTTGGCAAAACAAAACATAACCACCTAAACTTTTCTGAAGCAGAAAGCTTTATCTGGTTGTTAAGGATGAAGTGAGGTGGAACGGATTATAGAAGTAGAAGAACCAGTAATAAAATGTCATGGGAGATCAACAGCAACAAGAGGAGGGAGAGAGATACAGGCAAAACCATATTTGTTTCCAAAACCAAGCATATCCTAGACATTGCTCGCTTCTCAAACGTCTGATACCTAGTGGTTTCTTGGTAGTGAAAAGCACTTATAAAACTTTATAAATTTATTTTTTTCCATTATTTAAAAAAAACAGTTTAGAAAAGTGGATATGTTAAACAAAATGTTTTTGCATGTTAAGACATATTATTTCTGCTTTTTTAAAATAAAAAAAATCTGTATTTATCCTTTAATATATTATTACTTATTATCGCTGTATTTAAGAATCAACCTTAGTCACAGGACAAGGGATTTACTATACAAAATAATACACTTCAATGTATTGAAGTCACTGCAATGTATCCAATAAAGTTGTACGCAGACAATAAGATGCATTTCAAGGAGTTGAAAGTATCAGTAACACTCATTCATCGTAACTGCATAATTCATTCCACATGTATTTCAATGTCTGGCTGAAGTAAAAGTTATACTATAAGCTACTAAGAGCCAGACACAAAAAAACCAAAAAACCCCCCAAACAAACGTATAAAAATGCAAAACAAAACCAAAAAGAAAAGCCAATTTGCATTCCATACCATTCAAAACATATTAGTATTTTCTTCAAAATTAATGAAAACTTATTTACTCGGGTCTTCCAGAGACCAGCTGTTTGTCCCTTGCCTATCCAGTTATTGGGATTTTCTTCTTCCCTTAATTGCCATTATGTTTGTTTGCAGTGTTTCCTCTTTGTTTATTTGTGAAATATTATTCAAGCCAGTCAATGGCTGATGGCAGAGTAGCACTATAGTGATTGACTGGTCTGCAATGCTGAAAATGCAATTTCAAGATCCTCTGTAAATCAGGTAAAACAAAAATATCAGCTTGATCTCCTGCATCTGCAGTGAACACTTCAACCATTAGCTGACCACTAATGACTCTTGCCTCTCAGATCTCTACTTTTACTTTGATGAAATCAATCATTTATGAAAAACATTTTCTTGAACCAAGTACAGGCAAAAACAAGAGTCCGTCTTGATTTAAAGTAAGTGAAAATTTCCAGTCTAACCACAAGATAATCAAAAAAATCCTAATCTGCTTTATTGCTGTATAGATATCTACTGAAGTAATAATGATAACAAGTAAACAGTACTACAGTTTTAAATCTTGCTGGAATAAGCATCTGATTAGATGAGAAGGATTACCATAAGTCTCAGACTTTAAACTGCAATTTGAATGTGTAAACACAGCTGTCTTTCTCCTATGAGTTATAATGGAAATGATGATACTCAGACACTACTACATACTTTTAAAACAGTAAAAATAGGAAACTCCAAAGGTTCTCCCAGGAGGGCTGTAAATGCAGGGCAACTTTGCTATAATGTAGAGAATATTACTCAGGGATCAAAAAGGAAAAGGGGACATAATGGTCAGAAATATCAGAAGACTAAAATGCAGAGATATTTCCCTAGCAAACAAAAGCTTTCAGTGTGTGAAATACTTGCCAAGACAGTAAAAATATCTGCTGCTATATCCATACATATATATATCCCAACTCTTTGACTTGAATCTGCATCAGAAAGGTCATTTACAAAATGCTTTTCTTATAATACAGTCACTGGTAGAACTACACCATGAACAACTGCATGTAGTAGTTGAGCCCATTCTTACAGTGCCCAGTATTTTAGCCTTATACAAACCTTCATCAGAGCAGTTTTTCTTTTCCCTTTCTTTAAGAAAACATAGCTGAACACATATGAGAAAAAAACCCCAAACCCTAAAAATATATAGAAAGCAAACAGGAGGAATTTCACATTTTATACTAGTGAAGGGTAGGTACCCTTCATAATTACTGACAGGTCTTCCCTGAAGGAGTTCCTAGAATTAAAAAAAAAACATTCAGAACAAATGCACAATGAAGAATAACAAGTCCTAAGTGAACTGGCAGTTTCAGACTTCCAGCGCCTTTATTCCCTATTATTCTCTTATTTTTTAACAGCTTTTCATTTCTTTACTACTTTCATTTGGAGAGTCTAACCAATTTGTAGGTTTTTCAGAATTCTACTCGAAGAGCAGTAAGCACGTAATTACAAGCATGCTTCAGTATCATTTCCTGTCTTTCTTGCCATTTCCACCTAATGTGAAATAAGCCCTCTAATCTTTTCACCACCCTGTCATTATTGTGAGAGGTTCCCTTGCACAATAGATAATAGTCTGCAAGTGGAACCAAACCTTAAAGAGGATGATAGGTCTCTCAGCCTAGAAGCGTCCTCTAAGCTAAGACACCTAAGCCTTCCATCAAAATGGCTTCTGTAAAGAAGAAAAAACTGGTTATTTTCATAGATGACTTCCTTCTGAAGAGAACAGAGGACCTGATATACAGACCAGACCCATTACTAGGGAAGCCTGCTGCCTACCTGGGACCTTGGTTAGAGGTGTGGAAATCAAACTTCCAACTCTGGTTAGGCCCACAGAGTATTACCCACTACTGATTTTACAAGTAGGCAGTAATGAAATCCCAACAAGAAACATGAGGGTGATTAAAAGGGACTTCAGGGCCTTGGGACAAATGGTGAAGGGATTGGGTGCACAGGTAGTATTCTCCTCTGTCATTCCTTTAACAGGGAATGATGAAGGAAGGAGTAGGAAAAGCCAGGAAATAAATGGCTCTGAACCTGGTGTGAAGAGCAAAACTTTGATTTTTTTGACCATGGGTTGGCCTGAATAACAGCTGATAAAGGATGGGGTACATTTGTCCTCAAGAGGCAAAAGGATGCTTACCAAGAAGCTAGAAGGTCTCATCAACAGTTTTAAACTAGATTAGAAGGGGATGGGGGCAAAAACCAAGCTTGATAAAGAAGCTTGGGAATGACACTCCAGTGCTTGAGGAGTGGTATGGTTGTGAGGACCTTTGGACTGCCACCTCAGAGGAAGTGGAGGATGGCACTTCAAGTGGCAGAAAAGATGTAAAAGTTATGGATGGGTTAGAAACTTCAGTGAGTAGTCACCTAGGAGTTAAGACTAATGCTCTTCTGATGATCCTCTTCAGGAGGATAACAGGATCCATAGCCCAGCTGAAGTGCATCTACACCAATGCATGCAGCATGCGCAACAAAACAGGAGGAACCGGAAGTAACTGTAAAGCAAGAAGACTGATATACGGAAATGTGGCAAGATGACTCGCATAACTGGAGTGCTGCCATGGTGGGCTACAAACTCTTCAGGCAAGATAAATGAGGAAGGAGAGGCAGTGGGGTAGCCCTCTATTTCAGGGAGTGTTTTGATTGCCTTGGGCTTGATGATGGTGATGATAGGGTTAAGCATCTATGGGTAAAAATCAGTGGAATGCCCAATACAGCAGATATTGTGGTGGGAGTCTGCTATAGACCACCCAGCCAAGAAGAAGAGGCTGCTGAGATATTATACAAGCAACTGAGAGAAGTCCTTGCCCTTGAGGGGGACTTCAACTTGCCAGATGCCTGCTGAAAGACAGGACAAGAGGGAATGGCCTCAAGCTCCTTCAGGGGAGGTTCAGACTTGACATCAGGAAAATATTTTTCACAGAAAGGGTCATTGGGCACTGGAACAGGCTGCCCAGGGAAGTGGTTGAGTCACCTTCCCTGGAAGTGTTTAAAGGATGGGTGGATGAGGTGCTGAGGGGTATGGTTTAGTGATTGATAGGAATGGTTGGACTTGATGATCCAGAGGGTCTTTTCCACCCTAGTGATTCTGTGATTCTGTGAAAGTATAATACAGCAGAGAAAAAACAGTCTAAGTGGTTCCTGGAATGCACGGAAGGCAACTTCCTGACACAACTGGTGAGTGAAACAACTAGAGAAGGTGCCCCACTGAACCTGTTGTTTGTGAACAGAGAAGGCCCTGTGGGAGATATGATGCCTGGAGGAAGCCTGCAGCACACTGATCATGAGATGATAGAATTCTCAATTCTAGGAGAATTAAGGAGCGGGGTCAGCAGAATGGCCACCTGGGACTTCTGGGGGCAGACTTTGGACTGTTCAAAAGTTGGTTGATAAAGTTCCATGGGAGACAGCCCTCAAGGTCAAAGAAGCCCCAAAGGGCTGAATCTGCTTTAAGAAGGAAATCCTGGTAGTGCAAGAGCATGCCAACCCAGTGTGCCAGAAAATGATCCATCAGGGAAGAAAACTGTGTTGGCTGAGGAGAGAGATCTGGGTGAAACTTGCAAAAAAAGAGGAAAGTCTGTGAGCTTTGGAAGAAGGGGCAGGCATCTCAGGAGGACTACAAGGATGGAGTGAGATCATGCAGACAGAAAATCAGAAGGGCTAAAGCCCAACCGGAATTTAGATTGGCCAATTCTGTGCAAGATAATTTAAAAAATGTTTCTACAAATACATCAACAACAAAAGGATGACCCAGGAAAATCTCCATCCTCTGCTGGATGCAGGGGGAACAATAGTAACAAAGGATGAGGATAAGGCTAAGGTACTTAATGCCTTCTTTGCCTCAGTCTTTAATAGTAATGTAAGATGTTCTCTGGGTACTCATCCTCACAAACCAGAAGACATGAAGGGAGAGCAGAACAAAGGTCCCATGATCCAAGAGGAAATGGTTAGAGACCTGCTTGGCAAATTATACATTTACAAGTCTAGGTGGCCAAATGGGATCCACCCAATGAAGGGAGCTGGTGAAGGTACTTGCCAAACCCCCTTCTATCATCTACCGGCAGCCCTGACTGACTGGGGAAGTTCCACATGACTGGAGCTTAGCAAATGTCATTTACAAGGAGGGCTGGAGGGAGGATCCAGGAAACTACAGGTCTGTCCGTCTAACTTGGGTGCTTGGGAACATCATGGAGCAGGTTGTCTTGAATGCTCTCACACAGCACACACAAGACAACCAGGTGATCAGGCCCAGTCAACATAGGTTTATGAAAGGCAGGTGCTGCCAAACTAACCTGATCTCCTCCTATGATAAGGTTACCCGCTTAATGGATGAGGGAAAGGCTGTGGATATAGCGTACCTGGACTTCAGTAAAACATCTGACACTGTTTCTCACAGTATTCTACTTGAGAAACTGCACTTGGCTGCCACTGGCCTGGACAGGCACACCCTCTACTGGGTGAAAAACTGGTTGGGTGGCCAGGCCCAAAGTGTGGTGCTAAATGGAGTTAAATCTAGCTGGAGGCCGGACACAAGTGGTGTTCCCCAGGGTTCAGTGCCGGGTCCAGCCCTGTTCAATGTCTTTATCAATGACATGGATGAAAGGATTGAGTGCTGTGGGAATATATGCTGGTCTAACAATGTGGCCTTATCAGGTTGTTAGGGAGAAGTTTGGAGTACATCAAGGTCGAGAAGCAGCTACAGCGTGAGAACAAGAAGGCAGTCTATGTGCAAGATTACTTATACAAAAACTACTAGGGGAAACGTTGGGCTTTAGCCAAGCATTATGTAAACATTAGACAAGATAGAAAAAAAGTACAAAAGGCTTGCTTGCTTTCTAATAAATTACTTGATTTCCAATGATATTGATTGCCTGTGATCTTGTCCGGGGTACCTGCACAGGTTCAGTCTTCCACAGAGTGCACCCTTAGTAACTTTGCGGATGACACTAAGCTGGGAGGAAGTGTCAATCTGCTGCAGGGTAGGGAGGCTCTGCAAAGGGAACTGAACAGGCTGGACTGACGGGCTGACACTAGCAGGACGAGATTTAATAAGGCTGAGTGTCAAGTCCTGCACTTGGGACACAACAACTCCATGCGGTGCTACAGGCTGGGGGAAGAGTGGCTTGAAAGCTGCCTGGAGAAGAAGGACCTGGGGCTGTTGGTTGACAGCCAGCTGAATATGTGTGAGCAGTGTGCCCAGGTGGCCAAGAAGGCCAGTAACATCTTGGCTTGTATCAGAAACGGCATGGCCAGGAGAACCAGGGAAGTTATTGTGCTCCTGCACTTGGCATTGGTGAGGTTGCACCTTGAATACTGTGTTTAGTTTTAGGCCTCTCACTACAAGAAAGACACTGAGGTCCTGAAGCATGTCCAGAGAAGGGCAATGAAGCTGGTGAAGGGGCTGGAGAACAGGTCTTAAGAAGAGCGGCTGAGGGAACTGGAGTTGTTTAGCCTAGAGAAAAGGAGGGTGGGGGAAAACCTTACCACTGTCTCCAGCTACCTGGAAGGAGGTTGTAGAGAGGTGAGTGTTGATCTCTTCTCCAAGAAGATAGGACAAGATGGAATGGTCTCTGGTTGCACAGGGAGAGGTTCAGATTAGACATCAGGAAAAATTTCTTCACTGCAAGGGTTATCAGGCACTGGCGCAGGCTGTCCAGGGAGGTGGTTGAGTCACCATCCTTGGAGGTATTTAAAAGACAGATAGATGAAGTACTCAGGATATGCTTTAGGTACAGTTGGACTTGATCATCTCAAAGTTCTTTTCCAACATAGTGATTCTATGATTCTATGATTACAATTCACTTTCTCCTTCTCTGTTGGATCCCTCAGTGGTCTGAAAACACTCAAAAATATTCAGTTAAATTTTCTGGTCACAGCAGTGAAGGTAGGAGATCTTAAAGCAGAAAACAAGGAGCACAACACAAATCTCAGCACAGAGTCGAAGATACATGAGAAGCCTCATGGCAACTTGAAGGAACTTTCAACATCAGATAATAATAACTAGGAAATGTTATGTCACATGTATTCTTTAATAAAGGATAAAGAACTTGGAACTAGAAAGTCTCCAACACACAACATGACAGGCCACCTTATGCAGCAATGAGGTTGAGAGTTTCAGACTCCTGCCTCCCTAAACCTACAGTTCTTCCTAAAAAGCCATCCTGACTCATACCATTTAATCCAACATTCTTTTATTACTCAGAGACATAGAGACCCCTGGAAAAGTCAGCATTTATGGGAATTCCCAGAAGTATCTCCCCATCCTCTATCTGCTGTCAAGTTCAGCAGTCTTCCAAGCTGGAGATTATTTAACATGCGCTCTTAAGGCTGAAATAAATCAGCAAAACCTCAAAAGAAATCTAAAGAAAAACAAAGGAAGTAGAGAAGTCAGGAAATGCTAAAGAGAAAGAAGGAAAACCAAGGCATAACACTGAAGCCCATATTGCTATATATTGTTAATTCACCTATCAAGTCCCTTTGCCTTCCAGGATTACTAAGTCTCATTGCAGTCCAGGAGACTTTATGCTCTCAGAGCTCACTACAGAGAGAAATGCTCATAGCATCTGTTGTAGTTTTCCAGTGTCAGCATTCCATTAAAATCATCCTTCCTGCCATACAGAACTTATCACTGTAGCAGAGAAAGAGAACAATTCATTAGAGATGGAAAGAGCCAGTTATCTACAATACAAGTAAGTTTGAGATTGCTAGCAAATTCAAAGATAAATGAAAAACAATAAATGAAAACAATAATACTCAGAAACAAAAGAGATCTTCTTTCAGCATAAAGATCAATAATGAAATTTAATACTGCTTCATTCAAGACAAGAAGATGGATAACAGCAGTTCTAATTGCACAATTACAGCTTTCAGTGCTGTATTTTCATATTTATTTAAAACATTAAACTGTAATCGCTTGTGGGAGAGGTTCATGAGTAGGTGGATCGAAAGGATTACAAAAGAGAATCCTAAATTCACAACAAGGACAATTACCGATAAAAATGTACTCCTCCAGAAAAAGGTGGCTTTAAACAGATCTGAAGAGGGAATCTGACCACATGATAATTTTTTTTAGATCTCTGAAAGCTCTCCAGAGTATCAAGAACATATTTTCTCGCTCAAAGTATTATTTTTCATTGGGAAAAAGACAGGTGAGCAGTCTAATTGTATCCATCCAAGTAAGAGAAAGACATGAATATTGTTCCAATTTTTACCTATGAGCTTCTCAGCTCTTCTCCACTATCATAGCCTTTTTCTACTAAACTGCTTGTATTTCACCTTTTATTTAACTTGGAAATAGAATGAAAAAGTGACTACAAATGTTGTGACTATGCAGGTAATAGAGATACTTGTGTAATATATACAGGTACTTGCACCACATTCATCCTGTGCCCCAGCTTTTCCTGAGACAAAACATCACTTTGTTTTGAGAATGCCAAGTTCCTTCACTCAGTGGTTTGTCATTCAAAATTTATCTGTAGAGTGCCACAGACATCCTGCTGCTACTAAGCAAACACTACCAATTGGAAACTTCAGGCTGACTATGAATGCAGACTTTGTCTCCAGTACTTCTATTAAAAGGTGAAGCAAATTATTTCATAAACTCATCACAAAATAAGGTACATCTGTCATTCAGCTAAACGTACAGTAATGGAGTATATATCCACCCACTAAGATACTGACAGAGTTTCTTAATTCATGACAGAGTCTGTAAAGCAAAGTTCAGAGTGTACCAAGTTTCTGTGAAGACTGTAGGATTCTTTGCTTTGTATCATTTCCCTTCTTCCACTGAAAAAGATGTACGTCTCATAAAGTAGTAAAGTACCATTAAATCAGAACATTAACCCTGTAAAAATGTTCAGTGGGCAGGGTCGCTGTATCACACTAGTCCATTGTTGTTTTAGGACTTCATAGAGAAGCATTCTCAATGACTATCCAGAAGTCATGCTAGGAAAATAAGGCTTTATTGATGTCTGAGATGAAATTAATTCTATTATAAAAGAGCTCTAGTGCTAGGTATTTCCTATATTTTTTCAATTTTCTCCTAGATAACTAACACTGTCATAGTGTTCTAGCTGCGAAGAGTTAAAATGAAAGTAACTTTATAATGACTAGCAGAACAACACGAAAAGCAAATTTAATTTTTATGATGTAAAAGGAATGCTTTCGGTGTTCTTTTTTTTAACTCCACACTTTTAAGTTGACTTTTTCTCACTTACACCACGAATAATTTAATCTCCAATAAAAGATCAGAACAGCATTCCATCAGAGGGATGCAGAGTGTGCTAGAAAAGCATTAGAATGTTTTTTTAACAGTAATTTATAAACTTTAATAGCCTACTCAGCATCAGCTCATTCCTGCAATAGACGCAAGCATCAAATATGTTAATGCAAAAAGAAAAACCAAGAAGACAAATCACCACACAGAGTTTCATAGTTATGAAAATTCTTAAAATACTCAAGACACTTGCCTGTTCACCTAGCCCTTAGTCACATATGCCTGTTTCTTCCACGTGTAAGCCAAACAATACTAATAAGAACTGTGTTTCTTTAACAAAGTGTTTTATGCCAGTCATATAGCAGTTTATGCTGGCAAGATGCATAGCAATAAGAAAGATATTTCATCCAAAAGCTTGAATTCCAAAATTATCCAAACCATTTCCACTTTCCTGATTGCAAGCAACAGGTAAATCCTGATATCATATCGTACTTTGAATAATCTTGACAATAATCTGCCATATGAGAACACTAACGATTTTCAAGCTGAGAACAAACAATCCATATAAAATATATATACTACACTGAAACAACATTCATTTAGCGTTTCAGTCACCAACATTTTGCATAAGTAAGTTCAGTTCTAAGATCTCATAATGTGTCAGTTCCTTAGGGCTGAATCATGTTTGTATTCTGAAAACAAAATCTTAGTGGCAACAGAAAAAGAATTAACAAATTTTAGCAGCTAAAGGAAACATAAAACTGCTGACTAGAATATAGGTTCTTGAATAAATCCAGCCTATTGAAAGGTGCTGGAGGTATGCACAGAGTTCATACTTTTAGAAAACGTAGGCAAATTCTCCTTAGCTTATCTTTAGGAAACCAGAAACTCAGTGCATTATGCATGAGGAAACAAATTTAAACACGCAAAATAGTTGAGGCAGGGCGGAATTTTTTTTTCTTTTTTTCTTTTTTTCTTTTTTTCTTTTTTAAATAGAAATAGTTTCCAGTACCTTTAGAGGGAAAAGTTACACTATATATTCTTTAAAATACAGAAAAGGAAAAGCATGAGACAAAACAAATGATGAGTTCATTAAACTAGCCACATCCCTTGAGTATTTATAAAACTTGAGAAGTATGAGTTTATTTTTAAAAAAATTGCTTTCCAGTAGTTTATAACTGCTAATAGAATGATTCTGTCATCTTTGTGCATAAATAAATAATGCCAGTAGATTACTTTAGCCACTGAAAAGGGCCTGGAAAATGTCATTTTCTCAGCAAATGCATACTGCACAGCATATTTAACAACTAAGTTGAATAGTTACATGCAACCTGGACACATCCACTACAATTTCACATTTCTTGTAAGTTATGTATTGTAGTTTTCTTCAGCCTTGATCTTCTCTAAGGCTCAGGAAACAAATATGAAAATAAAATCAGATCTGCAAGTGTCTTTCTACTCTTAACTGAACATCAAATAATCCACTTAGAATCCCTTTACATGCTGGCCTATCTCCCAAGATATGACACCTGCAAGTCTGAACAATTTTGGATCTGTACTACAGCAAAAACTTGTTCATAAATGTTTATACACAACATGACAACTGTACACAAAATATGCATTATTAAAATGAATGCCCTGCACAATCCTAATGATAGAAATCCAGAAAACTAATACAGAAAGGAATTTCTGAGTAGCTCAAAAAAGTCTCAAATTACGATTCCATTTATTCAAATTCAAATTCCAACACTATCCATATTGTTTCTTCTAAACAAATGGTCCTGAAATCACTGAGGTTAATCCTTTTGATTTGCATTCAAGTTCAGTTTCTAAAAAGGAAGCATTTTTATTACCTTGTAAAATTACACTTTCTATCAATGAAAGCACAATATGTGTCAAATAACAGCATCTGTAAAGACAATTCTTCCTCCTGAAAGTGTCTCTACGGGTACTTGACTTCTGCTCTACAAACTTTTCACCACCTCTCTGCCCTGTGGATTGATGTGTTGTTTCATCCAACACAGCTGACTACAGTTTATTCTCCCAGTGCCGAATGTGAACATGATATTCATAGCAGAAGTAGTGCTCAGCCTATCTCAGTATCTAGCAGGGTCTGGTGCTACTGCATTATGGGCATGGTGCCTTTCCTCAACACAAACCTATTGCTTATGAACGAAGTCTTATAAAAATATGTCAAGGAAACAAGTTATGCCAGTGAATACACGTTTCAGATAATAAAGTTGAATCCAATGTACAGAGGGAAAAGTAGACTATGATAGTAATTTTTAAATGAAATTAGTCAGCACTGAACAAGTACCTTGCTGTACTGATAGATTCATAATGGGTCTGTAGAATGTCAGAAAGGGTCATTCAATTCAGTGTCCTGTGTGGATAAACAGGAGCACTTCCTTGAACGGTGCACCACTGCATGCAAATGCATGTATGATACAAAATATCTAAAACTGATAAAAAATTGCCAGCAAACCATAGCTTCTGGCAACTCTAATCTTTAGCAACGGACAGTGGACCTATCTTTCCTCTTTGAGGAGCTGCTGGATTGAGCTCTCTGAGATGACTGAATGGTATAGTTCTCCTTAATCTTTATCATCACTCTATTATGTAGCATGGGGAGAAAAATCCTCCACAAGAAACAATACCTATTTCTGCCATGTTATTTTAGTTCTTAGTTGAGTTGGTACAGCGTTTGCATGCATATATCACTCTTAGAACATTCATTCTTGCTCTTCTATTTTTAACTGCATTATAGATGCAAAAAACCTGCACTGCAGTTAAATTAAGGAATCAGAAAGCTAAGTGCTCAATTGAAACAGACATTTCCCCAGCCTCATGAGAGCAACTATTCAAAACAGTCTGTATGAGGTAAATTCTGTCACTGGTTTTGAAAGCATTTACCCACAGATCCTGACAGTTGCCAATACTGAAGCTAAGCTTCAGCACACATCCCTAAAGCACCATACAAACACTGCATTTGCAGTATTGCAACAAAATGTATTTATGTGGAAAAAAACATCTATACATCTTAGGAAAGCATGAAATAAAAGCAATTTCTAAAAAGAAGGCAGAAAATACATGTAAAGAAAGGAACGAACTCAAGACATCTTTAAGGTTCATTGCAGAACTGTAAGATGCACTAAAGCCAGGCCTTATTTGTTAAACTAAAAGCTCTCTGGAAGTGGGATTGTGCTTTTCTCATCCTAAACACTGTCACACAAAGTCCTTCAATAAGTGACAGTCATTATCATAAAGTAACAATGCTGACCCAGGCTTCTTAATTACATTCTTAGGCTCAGGTCCTAAAAACATAAATGCATTTAGACAATGTGTGCTCCCAACAAAGCCTTTTGACTTCAGAAAGGACGTATCCTTCAGCTAAGGGCACTCTCTTGATGTTTAAATCTCCAATGGCTTTACTTATGCAGATTTTGTGTAAAAGATGCTTTCAGTGAATTTAAATCACAATAAGTCATTAAACAGAGGAACTTTACAAATGCAGTAAGAGAATTACCTAGGAAAACTCTAATCCAAGAAAAATGTTTCAACGTCCTTCTCCTTAAACAAAACTTCTGGTATTTCAAATACAACCTAGTTCGATAAATAAACTGCAGTTTCCAAGTCTGGCTTGTTTTGGTTTTTTACTACCTGATCGTCACTTACTATTTAAGTCATACTAAACATGAAAGACTAATGCAAATGATGCATTTTCCTCTCTGCATGTTTTAAAGAGAAACTTAATTCCCCAGTTTCTCAATTATTAGTTAGTAGTTAAAGATCATGGATTTCTTTTCCATTTGAAATGCACCAGAAAACAGTAAGTAATCATTCTCATATAAATTACATTATGGATCTTCGTAAATCACAGATACCGTTAAAAATCTGGTAGAATTGGCTTTATGTGTCCTATTTGTTTAGCAAATGCATTTTTGGCTCTGTTTTAATATGGCAGCACTCGTCAGTTAGAACACCCGCAAAGGACTTTATGACTAATTTGATGAAACTGTACAAGGTTATAACAGCAAACATGTTTGAACATGATAAAATCAAATTTGATGGAATACATCAAGGGTGTCTTGTTATGAATTAGTGCATAAGAACATGGCAGAACAGTAAAGGCTGCTTGAAAGCTCCTAACCTCCACTCTGGAGTATAGTTCAGTATGGCAACACACTAGGTTCATAAAGACACTGATTTCCCACAGTACTGTGTGGGGCACATCAAACAACATGATAATAAACTAAAGCAGGGGCTATGCAAAAAGAATTTGTAACAGAATAAAGATATTTTTCTGACCTTTAAACATCATGTCTTACACAGTGATTTGATACAGATTTCTTTTCTTCTTTTCATTGTCATAGGGAGCTCTTAATTGTCTTTTCCTAATGAAAACTGTTCATTTTTTATTTATTAATTTTGTAGGATTAAATCTTTTCATTGTCAGATTGTATTAAAAAAAACATTATGCTTCCTAATCCTGCACAGAGGATGGGAATTCAGTTTACCTAAAGGTTTCCTGGAGGAGTAAGAATAACCTTATCTTTTCTTAAAATTTTCTTAAAACTCCTAGAAAGCAGGAGAGTTCAGGAAGGTTAAGTCCATCTTTTGAAATCCTGGTTTTTAAATAAAGCTGTACTTTTCCCTCACACACTACTTCTGTATTTCTCTTTATGGCTGAAGAGTAAAGCAGTTGCAGAATAGCTGAAAAAAATGTTGTACAGCAGAAAACAGACTTTCACAGACAATGCAAGTATGGATTAAAGTTCAATTCACTGACTGAAAACTCTCTCTCAACAATTTGTTTTTTTTACTGTGCCTAACAGTTTAATTGCTAGGTATTAAAGATAAGGCAGAGTAGTTAAATTTCTGGCCCCTTCAAAGTTTACTTTGAAATACAGCATTTCTTCCTGAAATCTTAATTCAATCTCCAAAAAAGAAACCTACCATTTAAAACTGGCAATGAAACAAATATATACAATTTTATTTGGAACAACAAGCATTTTAGAAATATGGGAAGGAACAGAAAAACAGTAAGCTGAAATCACCGATGCTGAAAAGTCATCAGCAGTAGGAAAAAAGTTTGTTATTGAGAGCTCATATCACTCTAAAGACACTTTGAAAATGTCAAGGACACAAGCAGGAAGATCTTGGCCTTCAGAGGCAAAGGCTGTTTGCTAGTTAAAACACCTCCCACAATGAGAATGTTGTCCTTGGGTGCTACAGCAACACAGTCAGGAAGAGCAAAATAACAAGAACTATAAGATTCAGCAGCGTAATTCTTGCTGATTGCCCAGTGCAACACTATCTGTTACTATTACAGCAGAGAGGTCCAGGGGGAGGCATAGAAGCCACAAGTGGGGCTGCAGGGGCAGGTAGTGGGCATGAAAAAATACAACACAGAAACCAAAGCTAAGGACTCTTTCCCTCCACAGAGGAACTTATCAGGTAATCATACAAAATGCTTCAGAATGAAGACAGCAAACAGACTAAAATAAAGTAAATCACTTTAGATTTAATACGAGATTGAATTAGCAAAGTCTTCTTCAATTATTTGTAAACTGGAAATACTGTAGATACTACACTTTTAAAAGTACACTTAAAACAATGCACCTGTGAAAGCAAGTGATAAGTTAAATTTATTTCTTGGGAACAAGGGGTCTTTTATGTTCCCCTGCAGGCAAATGAAGTAAATACAGATCTATAATCAATAGATTCTGTGAATTTTGTTTTTAAAAAGCTAGACTGAATTTAGCACTGCAGCCCATGGGGCTTGTTAAAATCTGCAAGAAGACCTAAGCAGCGTCTTCCCCTGTCTTGATGGGCATTAAAATTACTCTGATGTAATATTAAACAACCAATAAAATATTTTTTTTAACAAGACAGTGTGACATGGTTATCTCTGCAAGCAGATCTGAGCTTTGAGGTAAAAGCAGGGCACACCTCTCTTGTACACCTTTGCTAAGAGTCACAGCCCATCAGCATAAATGCCTGTGCTCATGGGTCTCCAAGGGGAATTCCAGTGGCCACCTGCCTCCAACATAGGGGAAGCAGAAGCATTTGCAAAGCTGCTGCTGTAATGCTAGATGCCCAAGAAAGATCCCTTGTGCAATGTGTCAAATCACTCAGCTAAGCATAGTCTCAATAGTCAAACGCACAATCTAGCAGCACCGATTATCAAGGAAATCAGAGCATGGGAAGAAAATGCCTTTCTTCTTCCTGAGGGAGGAAGGAGCTGGCATAGCCTCTCTCATCACCCTTAGCACAGATGGGTTTTGCTTGCAGATGCAAAGAATGCCAGCCATCTCTCACTGCAGGCGACTCACATTTGGCATTGCCAGCACACCTACCCACACAGCTTGGCCAACACATCCCCCTGGAGCTGGAGGCAAGAAATCTCATCTCTGGTGGCTGGGGCCATGGGAGGGAGGTTTTGGAGTCTTGATGTTCTGGTCGGCTTCTTGGTGCCAGGCCAGAGGTAAGCTCGTAGGAGATCAGGAAAGTGAAGACAGTCAGGAGAAGCAAAAGATAAAAACTCAGAGACCCACCCTGGAAAAAAACTAGAACCTTCAACAAAACCAGACTCTCAGTGCTTTATTAAACACTTGTGTGGCCGAAAGTTTGTATTTGTATAAGAGCACGTGCCTTGTTATCTGTCCTAGTACTAAAAGAAGTTTCATTACACTTACAGTGTTAGGTAAATGCCAAAAAAGCAAGTACACAGATGCTTTTCAAGCACAGTACACTGCATGATCTTTTCAATAAACCTGAAATTTCTCTGATGAGGCTCAAAGAATTCTTCAGATGGCAATGTCCCTAACCATCACAGAAATTGCACCAGAAGAAGCCTCCCCTCAAGCAAGACTATTGTATAGCTACTGAATGTACATCTTCTCATTTCTCTTTTAAGTATTATCTTTCTAGACTTCATTAAAAATATGAAATTCAGATATTCATATTAGGTTTTGTCTGCAAATAGAATATAGGCTTTTACAGGCACAGCGCATTAAATTAAGCATTAAAATAATCTGCTTTGTGTAAATCAGCTTATTAAAACTTGTCTCTGAAACCATTGAAAGATGCCATCTAGTGGCTGAAGGCGTTAATATAAAATAACAGTACGATTCAACTACAATGACATCTAGTGGTGTAAGATATCAAACCAGAACAACACGTTTCAAAAACTTAACTAAAAAAGGATGTTTTAACACCGTTACTTTTAAATTTAACTCGAATACAAGTTAATAGACCATATGATTTAAGATACACCTTATGGTTTATATTATTTCTACTATTTTTTTCATTTAAAAACATGGTGCAGCACATCATCCAGTATTATGTGTTACTCATAAAAATTATTTTAAAGCACAACTAATAAAGACATTATGAACACTTTTCTATTATCCGAATGGCTTTTCAATTACTATTTCTTGTAAAGCTAAGTGTCATACAAGCCATTGAAAGGTGCCTTGGTTTATGAATCCTATGGAGTTTAATCCAAACGCATTTGTGTAGAATGCAAGTTTTAGGAAGCATTAGAATCCCTATAAACGTGCTCTATGGATTAGTATATTGGATAAATTACATTCCTGCAGAATCATATTATTTTCCTATGCAACATAGCAACAAAGGTGGACAGTCATTATTTTGTTGCATTAATGAGCACTCCAATAAAATTTTAAACAACCATAGTACATTGTTTGTAATCAATTACATCAAAATATGAATTCAGTAGCTGGTGGCAGCTTTTTCCTATTATTTCTTCCATATTATTTCTTCCATTGCATATCTTTGATCCTGGTTTCTGATAAAAGCCTTAAAATGGAAGAGATCAGGCCTAGCTGATACAGGTATTGCAGATTCACGAATACCATGTCACAGAATCACAGAATCACATGTCCAATGAAAGCTCACTAGACTTGAAGGAGGGAAAGGAGGAAATAAACTTTTAAAACTTTTAAAAAAACTTTTAAAAAGCTCCACCATAAGTTAGATCTTAGTTACTTCATGTGACAAAAATATACTAGTACAAAAAAGAGATGATAGGTACTGATCCTAGAGAAACAATGAACAGAGGCTACCTTTTTGAAAAGACTTTTAGTTAAGTACTATGGTACTCTCAAACGCATTATTCAATTAAGATAAATATTAGCTGTAAAAGAAAGTGGTAACTTTTGTGCTTGCTTATAGACTTTAAGTTATATCAACCACTATATTTTTCTGAACCAAACATCTGGTTCAAAATTAGTACGAATTACAGTGCTGATTCAACACAGTATGTGGCTGAAGCCGCATTACAAATTGTAATGAAGGCTCTGCTTTCCTGCTCATAGATGTGGCATCACGGACTGCAGTCCCCAATGACTCAATGCTGAAAACACCCATACTGCTCTCCAGGGGCATCAAAACTCATTTTGAAATACGGGAGATGGAAAGAATAGCATCTGAATTATGAACCAAGCCCTGCAGAGGCCATGCTGTTCCAGCCTTAGGTATCAAACTTCTAAAAGCACAGGTGTCAAAACATTACCTTATTGAACAATAATAAGATAAACAGTCTGCAGAATAATAGATAATCAACTGGTGACTGATGACTGGTGATGGATGGTCAGTCCGAAAGAATAACACTCTTATACATATTCAGATTATTTTTCTTTTGAACTTAATATACGTCAAACTGAATATGTAATGAATAAGGGAAATACCAGAAAAAAACCAAACCAAACCAAGAGGGAGTAATATCAGAGTAAGAACGAAGGACCAGCAGGGATGGGGAGGATTAAAAAAATAAGGGGGGGGTGGGGGGTGGGAATATAAGTTTTAACAGCACATCTTACAGTTAAGATGTACTGTTTGGCTACTCTAAATAGTCGGTATTGAACAATGACTACTATAGTAACAGAGTTTTGTTTAGCTGAACTTTAGCTAGTTAACAGCTAGTATTATAGGATTTTTGAACCTGTGTTATTTAAACAAATCAATCACTATTGTAGAAAAACAATCCCATAGAAATGTGTGAAGGGGCTCACCTTTAATATGATTGCTTAATAACAGGACTTGTGAATCTGCATAAGTAAATGCACCTGCAGCAGGTAAAAAATTCTTAACTATACTGAACAGGTTAAATGCTGAAGGAGTTTGATGCAGCCCCTAGCTATCGTCTAAAAGCACTTCTGTGGGCCAGTCTCTGAGTGTGGGAATTTTAACCAGTCTGTCAAAACAACATTTATTTACAATGGGTAAAACTATATATATGAACATCAGCTGTTCCATATGGTTTCCTGACAGCATTAAGAAACACTGTACAGACAGCAGAAGCAACTGTTCTTACATTAAAACAAGTAATAATTTAAAGAATAATAATTTTTCTTAGAAGGTAAAATGATATGTGTGACAAATTCAAGTTTTCACATTTGGGTTTGTCAGTTTGTTTGGGTTTTTTAAATTAAACCAATAGTGTTTTATTTTTTTCCCAAAGCACTATGAAGATTTGTCTGTACGCTTAAGCCCATAACCTGACTCAGCCCAGGGAGTACATAGGGTAAATTTGAGTTCATGTGCTGCAAACTATTCACTAAGTAAAGCTCCCATTTTCCTATGAAAAACAGAGTTTGTAAAAATATAGTTTCCTCTAGAAAATAGTTTCTGAACTTGCTACATTCAACTGCTAAACTGGGATATGTCATTTCATCACGACTACTTTTCCAGTCCTTTTCACCAAATGTTAATTTTACTGTAATGTCATGCATCGTTATTTTCAGAGGAAAGTGTACAGCTGTTCTAACTAGCTCCATTTCTGAACTCCAGTTGGGGAATTAAAGTACTTTAAATGTATTTACCAGAAGAAAAAGCTTAATTTCACTTCTACAGTTGTGAATTTGAAAGTTAAACCAAGAAAAATGAAATAGTAAGAATCATTTAGCATTACTGATAGATCTAAATATATCCCAGTAAAACAAACTGTAATACCCATATAATTTTACCAAAGTAAACATTAGGTGCCTTCTTATCTCCCACTATTCAGTGTCATTATCTTGATATTTACAATTCATTACCTGGCAAAGATTTTTTCTTTCCACTAGGTGCAACATAGACAATAGACAACAATAGACAATGCACTAGAACAGGGGGACCGTATAAGGAGGTAAATATAAAAAGTCTTGGGGAAAGTTTAGCAGAGAGTGGGTGTATTTTTTTCATACTAAGGCTTAAAATAGGCAGGCAAAATCCCATTGTGAAACATTTTTACAAAAAGCAAAATTCAATTTACAGGATAACAGAACAAGTTGTACTTTCTGTGTAACATTTAACACCCACCCAAGTCTCTCATATGCAAAGTGTACGAATGTACGAATTAAAAAAAAGCTGACTTTGAATTTTCTTTATGCAGAAGCTGGAGAGGGTTATGCCACAATTCCATTGGGTTTTTTATTCAGTGTTACTGTTTTTACTGCAAAATATTATTCATGTTCATCATTCATCTTATGATCTCTTTGGAAAAAATATCTCGGGTATTGAAAAGAACTGGCAATTTTGCTGCTGATATGTTGTTAGCAGCAGATTAAAAAAAAACTAATATGCAAAATATAAATTCTCACGAGTGCATAACCTAGGAAAGTAGCCTAGAGGATCTATCTTCTAATCAGAACTTCATTCCTTGTCCTATCCCTGAACTCCCAGCTTTCCTGCAGGCCCCCTCTAAGTACTGGAAGGCTACTATAAGGTGTCCCCAGAGCCTTCTCTTCTCTATGCTAAACAATCTGTAATAATCTGTACAAAGATTATTAATTCTTTGACAGGAAAATTAATTAATTTTTTAAATTAAATTAATGTAAATTACTTCTTAAAAATCAGAGTATCTCAACTATTGCACTTTAATAAAATCCATTCTAAGTAATGGTGATACAGCATTATGTAATATATACTCTTAACATTTGTTTCATATTTAAAACTATTCTTTGAAGTTTTTGGCCAGCTGTATTACTGTTGTATTGTGTTGTCAAAAATTTAGGTTGCATCTTTACTGCAAAGCTAAATATATTCTCTACAATATTCAAAGCACATTGTAGCTTTTAAGTAGTCTGATACCTGAATTGTCCAATATACTGTCACTTATTGTTAGTCACACATTGTAAGTAATTCTATGCACACTTAAAACAAATTTTGGTTTATTCTGCATAATTCAGTGCAACTAAAATAGATAGGTATGAATATATAGGTAAGTATACTTGACTTGAAAAAAATATGAATACTTGTAGGACTCACACACATTGTGGGACAAAAAAGTTCAAGTTCTTGACTACCTGTGGGCCCAGTATTGCAGCATGAAGAATTGAGTATATAGCGAACACGTCCCTCAGAAAGTGCTTATGATTTTCTTTCCTTCTTTCCTTCCTTCCCTACTTCTTATTTATATGCTTCCATGAAATGTCTCATTTCAACATTCTTCTTCTTATGGCCTAGATTCACCAAGGTTGTCAGAGACCTGCAAATTAATTCTCCCTTTGCCATGTCTTTTATTCGTTCAGAAATTAATTTCTAGGAGTAACAACTTGAGTGTCATCCCACCTCTGAGCTGCTACAGGGTCAGCTACAGGAGCAGCTGCAATTCCATCCACTCATGGGAACCTGACTGCTGGGGAAAGGAGGAGTATCTTAGTCATATAATTACAATATTTAGTATGTACAATCAGGGTCTCCTGAAGATATTAAGTTTAAAACCTCCTGAGCATTACATATCCCTATGGAAGGGGGAAAAAAAAGGCAAAAAAAGCTCTGCTCTTCCTCCATTTTAGAGTAATTTATTTTTATTTGTAACTATGCTTGTCTAAGCAGAATCTAAAATCAGTAGAAGTATTGCTGCACATAATGAATTCACACTACATACTGAAGTAAGGTGCATGGTAGAGCATCAATAAACAAACTAATGCACTGTGAGTTGCTTTGACTTGAAAATTATTTCGAAGCATACACAGTTTTCAAAAGATTCAACAGACGATTACTGACAGACGGTTATATTTCAATAAGAACTTTTTACTAATAACTGCTCTTAGAATGTGACTAGGCAGGAAGGTGAAGATCAGCAATGTGCTTTGAAACATTATGAACAAATTACGTACCTGGGCAGCAGTGTCCGAAGTCCAACTAAGATTCATATTTTTTACATATATGTATATATCACAGAACAACTTTGGGTAGCATCTCTTGTGCAAAATGCTCATACTTACTGATGTTAACAAGAAGGTATCTTGGTCTAGGCATTATTACTTTTACAAAAGAATGAAGTTGTCCCTATATATTATCCTTATGTAGTCATAGAATCATAGAATGATTTGGGTTGGACGGGACTGTAAAGATCATCCAGTTCCAACCCCCCTGCTGTGGGCAGGGACACCTCCCACTAGATCATGCTGCTCAAGGCCTCATCCAACCTGGCCTTGAACACTGCCAGAGAGAGGGCATCCACAACTTCCCTCAGCAACCTGTTCCACTACTTCACCTCAGTCATTGTGAAGAACTTCTTCCTAATGTCTTATCTAAATCTTCCCTCTTTCAATTTAAAGCCATTTCCTCTTGTCTCATCGCATGTCCTTGTAAAAAGTCCCTCCCCAGCTTTCTTGTAGCACCCCTTCAGATACTAGAAGGCTGCTATAAGGTCTCCCTGCAGACTTCTCTTCTCCAGGCTGAACAACCCCAGCTCTCTTGGCCTGTCCTCACAGCGGAGGTGCTCCAGAACCAACGTTCCAAGAAAAATTTTCAAAAACTATTCGTGGAGATAAGTACACACATTACTATGTGGCTAAAAAGGTCATGCAGACACAGCATAGAAAATCCTGCATATTCCCAATTTACTTCAATCATTTTTCATGGAAAAATATTAAGAAATATCTTCCTTCCTTCTAATAATTTTATGACAATGCAGGCAGGGCAGTATATTCTCTTTGTAAGAGCAAATTAAAAGTAAGGAGAAGGTCTCTTCTGAAAAGCTTAGATGCTTGAATTGCGACTGATTTTTTCCTTAATCTTTAGCATAACATCAAAGCATTCATCTGCATAACTCAACTAACAAAGAGAAAAGCAAGCTAGTTAATTGGTTTTAAAAGCAAGTTAGGGGCATGAATGGCTGCATGCAACATTTAAATACATTATACCATTGGACCAATGCTCTTTCTAGTCATTCTAGTTATATGCAAACTTGTGCCAACTTCTGAAACATATATCCATTTTTAAGGTTCGTAATTATTCTAGAATTACAAAGAATTTTATTCTGTTTAACTGTAATAATTTAATTTTTAAAACCAAAATCCTTTATGCAACACCTGCAACATTTCCAAAGTATTATGCTGGAGAAAAAAAGTAGGAAAAAAAAGGATTAAGAAGAAAAAAGAAGAGGAAAAATAGGAAAAAATATTTTTGGAAAATATTTTTTTTCTTATTTTCAATTAACAATTATTGAAATGAATTCTACAAATGTCACTGAAGAAGAAAGTGAAAAATTCTTCAGTGACCATTTCATACTTTGGAATTTCTTACTTGAAGAAAAATGGTAAAGTTTTATCAAATAAAATCACTCTCCTCTGCACAGCTCCAGTTTATTCTCCAGTAAGAAGTAACCTGGTAGCAATGAAAATTTCCATGCATTTTATACTTATGGTTTAAGAACAGCTTACAAATAACCTCAAACAATTTACCAGAGCTTCAACAAGAGAAGAAAGATAGATTTATTTAGTGACTGGCTTGTTGACTTGTTTATGTTTGCAGTGTTGTTCAGGTACTCTTTTTGGGTGGGCATACAGCTTTGACCTTCTGACTACTCTCCGATTTGCTAAATAGTTGTTTCCAGTTTCATAGTCATTCACCACCTATTCCTCCACTACTTTGTCCTTCATACTGTTTTCTCCCACGATTTCCACTAACGTTTCAAAGCACTGAAGAGACTTTGTACCCTACCCAGTGATGCTCTCACAGGATCCTGAAGCCTTCTGTACTGACCCATAGACTTTTTTGCCTACACTTATTTATTTAGTTTTACACGTAGAGAGTAAATTCTGGACAAAAGAGTTACATTCCTGCTAGGAAGTCCAGTGGCACACCCTGTGTTTAGGCAATATCACGCAAAACCATTTTTTAAGAATCTAAGTTTAGAAAAAAGCTTCACAATTTTGATTTTAACTAAGCATTTTAAAATTGAAAGTATTTGTGTGTATGTTTTGGTGGTATGTTGCCCCCCCCGGCTGCAGCATCTCATAGGTCTGAGAAGGCTAGGGTACAGACAGCAGATGGATCTCTGCTGGGTTGCTGACAGATGCCCACCTCCAGCTGCACAAGGGACACGTGGGAAGTCCAACCTGCCAACACAGGTACTGCAACACCTACGGGGAACCATCCTGATTTACTAAATAAGTTTCACCCAACCTACAGGATGTGTAAAATTGAACTATATTTACCAGAACTAGTCATTTATGAAAATAAACAAATTGAAATATACAGAGAATTCAGAGCTGCAGTCTGTGCTGCATCAGCACATCAGATGGCACATGGGGAACCTGTTCAACAAATGGGAAACAGTCTGTTTTTTCAATCTCTAAAGAAAGCTTTGACAGACTGGTTTTAAAATGTTCCTGGAATATTTTGTCATGGCATTCACTCTTCTACTGATATTTCAGGCAAGCTGACTATTTCTGCTAAATTAATCAGTGAGATGTAAAGCAGCAGCAAAAAATAATTTATAAACATAGAGCAGTTTTCACCTTTCATATACAGATCAGTATCTTTGCCTAATACAAGTTATGCCAAAAAATTATAAAGTTGTTTGCATACTTATCTACATAAGTACAAAGCTTCAAAGAAGAATAACAAGTTCAGAAGTTATTGACAGGAGACATCTCTTGTACCATCTGCACAAAAATTTAAGAAATAAATACACCCTTTTAGAGCAGAGCATTTTTTTTCCTTTTGTTTCAAGCCTTGTAAATCACTTAAATCTTAGTCAGTGCTAATTATATTTCACCATACAAGAATATAATTTAAACCTAAATTTTTTAAATTGTATCTTAAGGAACCAATAAAGAAACAGTTGGTTCAGGATATAGTAGTACTGATGTGAGTACATTTTCTGACAATAGATTCTACCAAAGACAAACCACAATGTAAAAACCAAATGGAATACAGCAGTAGGCCTAGGGACAGGATTTTCGTTCTGGATTTTCATCTGTAGCCTCCCTACAGATATTTCTGAAGTATCAGGAAAAACTTAAGAGTTTTTGAATTCCAGAAAATAGTATCCCCAAATAAGAACAAAATCAGAAGAGTAAAAGCTGGAATTCATATAAACGTTGAGCTGAAACAAAGAAGGTATTTTACACAAAACAATGGAAGTATCTGTAAGGCCAATGTCTTCACTGAGATTCATACCACAGAATCATAGAACAGTTTAGGTTGGAAGAGACCTTAAAGATCATCTGATTCCAACTACCCTGCCATGGGCAGGGACACCTCCCACTAGACCAGGCTGCTCAAGTCCCTGCCACATCCCTTGACCTGCTGGCAATGTTTCTTTTGATGCAGCTCAGGATATAGTTGGCCTTCTGGACTGTTTAGCACATATTGCTGGCTCATGTTGAGCTTCTCATCAATAAGAATCCCCAAGCCATTCCTGACAGAACTGCTCTCAATCACATCATACCTCATCCTGTATTGAAACTGCGGATTGCCCCAACCCAGGTGTAGGACCTTACACTTGGCCTTGTTGAACATCATGAGGTTCACACAGGCCCACTTGTCCAGTTTGTCCAGGTCACTCTGGTGACATCCCATCCTTCTGTTGTGACAACTGCAGCACTCAGCTTGGTGTCATCTGCAAACTTGCTAAGGGTGCAGTCCATCTCACTGTCTCTATCATCAATATAAATATTAAACAGCACTCGTCCCAGTACAGACCCCCGCAAAAAACCACTTGTCACAGGTATCCCATCTGGACACTGAGCCATTGACCATGTTCAATTCTCTGAATGTGACCATCCAAAAAATTCCTTATCTACCGAATAGTCCACCATGCTAATTTATCTCTCTCCAATTTAGAGAGAAGGATTAATGAAAAGAAGGGTTCACCAAACAGATATACCGATACACCATGCCAAATGGCATATACATAAAGACTTCTAGATGGTTGAAAGAAGTAATAAAAACTTTCTATTTCTCTCTACTAATAAGCAACTATCCATTATGGCTGCAAGACAGAAATTACACTGCTCTAGGCACAGGGAAGCTTTCCTTGGCGCTGAGGAAATAAAAACACATAAGAGAATTCAGATTGTTAAACTAATCATTAAAAACTACGAAATACCTCTAAGTTTGCAGGTGATGACAGACATACAAGAACACAGATACGGTTTTGGTTATCAAATTGAACATCAGAAGAATTGGGTTATCAAATTGAACATCAGGTCATAAGTGCCTGGCAGCTTCCATGTCCAGTTTATAACTAGATTAGTATTAAACTGTTCAGCTAGAAAACACAGATTATTCACAATATGCCGACCACTGCGTTGCCATGGGCACCATCGATAGTCAGACAAACCCATGTATTTCTTTTTTTTTCTTCGAAAAAAAACCAAACTAAAACAACAACAACATAACCCCAGGCTCCATGCATTGCTGCCCATCTACTGAAACAGTCACACTAAATCACAGTAAGAAATGTTCCTGCTCAGGGAAAAGCCACCAAGCAGTATTCTTGGTGGCTTATCTGGCTGGTTATAAAAGTGAATGTATTACTAGATCCAGCTTCAGCACCTGATCTTGGCAGCAGTCTTTACGTCAGACTTGATTTTGAGCTGGGAAGCCATAAGCTTTGAGCCATCAGTTCATAAAAAAAACAGCAAAACACTGTTGGTAATGACAAAGTCACAAGAATCTTCAGCAACACAGTAACATTGCTAATGAACACTGCTGAACAGAGCTGGTTAAAGTTATGACTAAGAAATTAATGTAAGCAGCAAGACAATTACTGTTTGTCTCTAGAACATTCCCTGGTAGAAGGAAATATAACAGTGGAAAACTGAATTTGAACATTTGAATTGCAAAAAAGAAATTGTATCTCTCTCATTTTGTTTAGCATGTCCAAGTTGTAGACACAAGAAAATGAGCCGACGGTACCTCTAAATTGGCAAAGGGAGCCTTTTTTTGCTGGTGGTTTTTTTCCAAAAATGAGGGAGTGCTAAGGCATTACAGGGTAAGTCGTATTATTTTGGACCAAAAAAACGGGAAAAGGACAAGCATCAAAGCAGGATTTTATTGGCCTATTTCTAACCCAGCAAAACAAAGACCAATATTCTCTCCTTCCCTCTATCAACTGGGAAAGCTGTCTCCATGCTCTACCTGAAGTCCAGTGTTTCTTGATTTCTTTTTTTATACTGGTGTAAAGTAGAAACATGGATGACAGTTAAGGTTAACCAGAATCACAGAATTACAAGCCAGGTCCTGAAGGCTGTAATTTGAATCTCCTAATCTGCAAAACTTGAATAAAGACCTATCATTAATCTCATAAAGCAGCATTTATATGCTAAGATACTTCAGAAATGAAGCAGTACTGTCAACAGGTACTCAAAAATTAATCACTTAAATGAGCATTTTTAGTAGTCAGAACAGCTCTACAAATAAAGAGGGATTTCATTGCCTCCCCACCACATGGAGAGTTGTCTGAGTTCACAGCAATCTATTCCAGTATTTAACTGTTCCCATGGCAAAGATCTTTTACTAGCACCCAAACAGAATTTCACTTTAAACAATTCATGCTTGTTGCATCCTGTCCAGACAAGGATAGTGCATGCACCCTTATCTGCAATGATCATCCATAAACAAAGACTTTGAAGGCACATATAATGTAATTTTTGGCTAGTCAGACTAATTTAAATAATTTTTGAGTATTCATGACTCTCGGTTATCTATACTATAGATTATATATATTACTGGAATTACATTGTTTATTACTCTTAAGAACTGATACATGCAGTAAAGCCAAAGTGGACCTTATCACTTTGTAAAATAACCAGGAGTACAGGTTTTCTGTACAACATTATGACTGGAATGACCTGATAAAGAAGAAGTTCCAGACATTTCAAGAAATAAATGGCCCGGTTCTTGCTGACAAATTATGAAACCTGTCTTTACAGACATTCTCTCACTGACAGGGAGAAAACAAAGATGTGTTCAATACAGGCCTTACGAGGAACGGCTGAGAGAGCTAGGGTTGTTTAATCTGGAGAAGAGGAGGCTGAGGGGAGACCTCATTGCTCTCTACAACACTTCCATATCCTTCTTATGTTGAGGATTCCAGAACTGGACACAGTATCCCAGATGAGGGCTCACAAGAGACGTTTAGAGGGGCAGAATCACCTCCCTTGACCTGCTGGCCACACTTCTTTTGATGCAGCCCAGGATATGGTTGGCCTTCTGGGCTGTGAGCTCACCCTGTCGGCCCACATCGATCTCCTCATCAACCCGCACCTCAAGTCCCTGCCTGCAGGGCTGCTCTCAATCACATCATCCTCCATTCTGTATTGAAACCGCAGATTGCCCCAACTCAGGTGTAGGATCTTGCACTTGGCCTTGTTGAACCCCATGAGGTTCTCACAGACCCACTTCTCCAGCCTATCCAGGTCCCTCTGGATGACATCCTGTCCTTCCGGTGTGACAATTTCACCACTCAGCTTGGTGTCATCTGATGTAAGTTTCATGATAGGTATAGGGAGAAAGATATCTTGAATGACAGAATAAATTTCAGAAATTCAGAAAAGGACAGCTGAATATCACAGTAATAAATTTTGCCTACTGTAAAGTGAAGGAAAAAGCAATGAGGTGCTTTACAGGGCTATTTTCTTAGAAAACACTTCTGTTTCTGTGCTAGTGGTTGAAGTTTTAAGCTCTAGGGAGAGAGTTACTAAAATGCAGGCATGGAAAGGAATTAATTTTATGTTTTCTAATGCAATATTTAAGAGAAGCACCAGACATGGGTACCCATGGCAGTAATATGGAATGAAAAAGGTCACACAGGCAAAATGGTTTTAGAGTCCACAGGTGAATTAGGATGGGTCAGAACTATAGAAAGCAAGCCAGGAGATACTCTTCAGAGAAGGCACAAGACTGAGGCGAAAGCTGACTGATAGCCTAAACAGAGATTTTGTGCTGATTTGAGGTATGGTGATAAGCATAACCTCAGAGATTGGATAATCATTAAGTACTCACTTAGAAAGTGGGGTTCAGTATGGAGCCAGAAAACACAAACTCCAAGCAAGCAGTTACTAAGACACAAAGGTCACAGAAATGGCTAGAAAAGCACCAAGAACAAGGATTTTGAAGGCAGATACAGTGAAAACAGCATCATGGAAGCCTTCAGCAAATGCAGCCTCCTCTCCTGTATTCTTCCCAAACATTACTACAAGGACCATCACTAGATGAGAAGGCAGAGGGGGACAAAATCAGGTTTGATGGAAAGGAGTGGTATGGTAGTGAGGACCTTTGGTCTACCGCCTCAGAGGAAGTGGAGGATGGCACTTCAAGTGGCAGGAAAGACATAAAGGTTATCGATGGGTTAGAAACTTCAGTGAGTAGTCACTTAGCAATTAAGACTATTCCCTTCAGGAGCATTACAGGATCAATAACTCAGCTGAAATGCATCTACACCAATGCATGCAGCACGGGCAACAGCACAGGAGGAACTAGAAGTAACTGTAAAGCAAGAAGACTATGATATAATTGCCATCACAGAAATGTGGTGGGATGACTTGCGTAACTGGAGTTCTGCCATGGTGGGCTATAAACTCTTCAGGCAGTACAGGTGAGGATGGAGAGACAGTGGAGTAGACCTCTATTTCAGAGACGGTTTTGACACCCTAGAGCTTAATGATGGTAATGAAAGGGTTGAGTGCTTATGCGTAGAAATCAGTGGAGCACCTAACAAGTCAGATATTATGGTGGGAGTTTGCTATAGACCACCCAGCCAAGAAAAAGTCTCTGATGCGTTATTTTACCTGGAACTGGGAGAAGTCTCACAATCACTAGCCCTTGTCCTTGTGGGGGACTTCAACTTGTCAGATATCTTCTGAAAATACAATACAGCAGAGAGGAAACAGCCTAGGTGGCTCCTGGAGTGTGTGGAAGACAACTTCCTGACACAACTGGTGAGTGAAAGAACTAGGGAAGGTGCCCCACTGGACTTGTTGTTTGTGAACAGAGAAGGCCTTGTGGGAAATATGATGGCTGGAGGATGCCTGTGACACAGCAATCATGAGATGATGGAATTCTAAGTTCTAGGACAAGTAAGGAGCGAGATCAGCAGAATGGCCACCTGGGACTTCCAGAGGGTAGACTTTGGACTGTTCAGAAGATGGTTGATAAAAGTTACATGGGAGACAGTCCTCAAGGCTAAAGGAGCCCAAGAGGGCTGGATGTCCTTTAAGAAGGAAATCCTGGCGGCACAAGAGCAGCCCACCACCATGTGCCAGAAAATGAACCAGTGGGGGAGAAAAACAGCTTGGCTGACACATCTGTGTGGATCTCGGAAAAAAAAAAAAGAGGAAAGTCTGTGAGCTTTGGAAGAAGGGGCAGGCATCTCAGGAAGACAACTAGGATGAAGTGAGATCATGCAGAGAGAAAAATCAGAAGGGCTAAAGCCCAATCAGAACTTAAGATTGTCCAATTCTGTGAAAGATAATAAAAAAAATGTTTCTACAAATATATCAGCAACAAAAGGATGACCAGGGAGAATTTCCACCCTTTACTGGACACAGGAGGAACAATAGTGTCAAAGGATGAGAATAAGGCTGAGGTACTTAATGCCTTCTTTGCCTCAGTCTTTAATACGAAGGTCAGATGTTCTCTGAACTGAAGAAGCAACACACAATTATGTGCAATAGAATAGTTATGCAATACACAGAAAAACAACACAAAATTTTATAAGTCTCTATGAAACATCTTTATCTTTTCTTGAGTTAAAACCAGCTTCATACTGGATGGAAACAACAACGTATTACAAAGGAACTTAATTTTTCTATAATAAAGTCAGATTTTATTTTGATTCCCAGATAATAAAGTAAGATCATGTGTCTGTGCAGAAGAAAGTGGATAATTTCTTCTGGATTTGAAAGTTCTGTTTTAGTAATAATTAGAGGAATATTTCTTAAATTAAGTGGCATCAACACTTACTGTCTGACTAGATAAATCAAGGGAATTGTTCCAGTGCAGTAGTGGATAATTCAGAGTATTAGCTTGCTAACAAATGACTTGTATTTTTCTATGCTCTTCATTTGTCCATAACTAATAATTAGTTACTGTTAGTACAAAAATATTAAATATTGAACTGCACAAATATTACAACAAAGATTTTCATTAATTAGAGAAAAAATAAAAGGAATCAAATTCCGCTTGGGTATCATCTTTATCTTTATTTAAGACTGCACAACCCAAAACCAATGCAAAAGCCTTCACAACAGAAGTCTTTTCAATCATAACCCTTTTAATTATAGCACAACCAAGTGATCACATCCAGGGAGCAATGCAAGATAAAATTTAGCACATAACAAATAAGAACTTTGAAAAGCATAACAGTGTTAACAAAATAATATCCTATCCCCCAAAACGATAATGTAACAGATCACCCTGGAAGATAAATCAAAACACATAGAAGACAAGGAGTTGATCAAAGAAAGTCAGCAAGGCTTCACCAAGGGCAATTGTGCCTGACTAATCCAAAGGTCTTCTACAGTGGAGTGACTGCATCAGCGGACAAGGGAAGAACAACTGCTATAATTCATGTGGATTTCTGTAAAGCCTCTGATGTGGTCATACACAACAGTCTTACTGCTAAATTGGAGAGACAGATTTGATGGATGGACTAACAGATACATAAGGAACTGGCTAGGTGCTCATATCCAGAGTTACAGTCAATGGCTCAATATCCAAACAGAAACCAATAATGAGTGGTGTACCTCAAGTGTCCATACTAGGACAAATACTTTTTAATATCATCATCAATTATATAGATAGTGGGACTGAGTGCACCTTCAGCAAGTCTGCAGATGACACTCATGATGACAGCTCAGTGGTATAAACTTGAGGAATGGGGTATCATTAGAGGGACCTTGACAGGTTTGAAGAGAGGTCAAGGTGCAAGGTCCTGCGCCTCAGTCAAGGTAACCACCAGTACAAACATGCACTGGGGAATGAGAGGATTTGGAGCAGCCCAGCAGAAAAGGACTTGGGGATACTCGTAGATGAAAAAAAAAGAAAATTAGATTTGAGACAGCAACATGTGCTTGCAGCTCAGAAAGCCACTCATATCCCAGACTGCACAAAAAAAGGGGGGAAAAAAGTGGGGAAAAAAAGGAAAAAAAAAAGGTCATGGCCACCAGATTGAGAGCAAAGATCCTCCACCTCTACTCTGCTGTCATTGAGATCCTTATCTGGAGTACTAGTTCTGGGATCCTTAGTTCAAGAAAGAAATGGACCTGTTAGGGCAGGTCCAGAGCAGGGCCACAAAAATGATCAGAGAGCTGAAACATTTCTCCCATGAAGAAAAACTGAAAAAGTTCAGCTTGAGAACAGAAAGATCTGGGGAGACATTGGTGTGGCCTTGCAGTATATAAAGAGGGCTTAAAAGAAAGACCAGGAAAGACATTTACCAAAGTCTGTAGTGACAGGGTAAAGGGCAGTGGCTTTAAACTGAAGGAGGGCAGATATAGACTGGAGATTAGGAAGAATTTTTTGGAATAAGAGTGATGAGACACTGGAACAGGTTGCCCAGCTAAGCTGTGACTGCCCCACCCCTGGAAGTGTTCAGGGTCAGGTTGGATGGGGCTTTGAGCAACATAGGGAAAGATTTCCTTGCCCATGGCGTCAGGGCTGGACTAAATTATCTTTAAAGGTAGCTTCCCACTCATACAATTCTACAATTCTATGATTCTAATTACCCCACAGGGCTAATGCAAATCGACAATTCTGACTTCGCACATAGTGGGAGAAAAAGCAGCTTAGTGTCAGTGATTACACAATATTCTACCATCCTTCTAAAAAACACTATTACCTTTAGATATATAACAGAGAAAAATGAAAGCTCTTTTATTCCTATCCTAATAAAACGCTGTTGTAGGTAAGTAGAAATACCTGCTACAGCGACATCTGTTGACAGATCTCTAACACCTGGAAACACATATTCTGTTAAGAAAAGCATGCAGCATTTCCGCACTCAAAATGCAGATAAAACACAAGGAGCTTGATTAAGCTCTTAATAACATATCATTTAAATTCAATTGATAATGAAAATATTTACTAATAAGCAACAAGGTTCTAGGCAATAAGCACCTCTTACACACCACAGTGCAAATATCACAGTGCATTAATCTGTCGTGTCATTAAAAACAAAATCCTTCATTTGATGGCTGTAGATTAAATAGGTTTTGTGCTATCTGTATGCTCTAATCTAAACATTTAACTAAAATTCCTCTTTATTTCAGCTATGGCTTTAACTGAGGTTAGGTGTCATACTCTATCTTTGACTGTAAACTAATTTACTTCATCATCCAAAAGAATGGAGTGCTTTGACAGTAATGGTATTGCTGTGCTCTGCAAATGGAACTAACAAGTGACAAGTGAGGCATAAAAATGGCCAAACCCAGTACAGCAAAATTTCAATAGAAAAAAATCCACTGAGACTAATTAGGAAGGGTCAACAGGCTTTCACATTGTGGTGAGATAATTGACTCCTTGGGATCCGAAGCCTAGCCAGCTGTTTTTGTTTATCTTGAGATATCCCCAGGACAGAGTTTCTCCTAATTTCCATTACAATGAGTCCATGAGAAATGGATGAAGATAAATTCTTTGCCCTGATATCTATGATTAAATTCCAAGTCTTACTTTGTGCTGTAAACACCAAACAAGCCACTCAGCCAAAACAAGTCAATCATGTTGTACTGCTAATTTGCTCAAATGTACCCAAACCCACAGACCTTGGTCATTTTAAATAAGTCACTTTGAAAACTGCTATCTTAAGTGTACTTCCAATAGAATTGCCTATAGATAAGGATAAAGAGTAAAGCTAAGAGGACACACATTCACAATGCTTAGGTTATCCCTGACTATAGTTGCAAGATTTTTAGAAGAGGCAGGCAGCATAAAGCAATTGCCTGCTTTCCCTCCATTTTTCCCCCTGCAGTATGCATCAGTGCCTGTCTCAACTTTACTTCTGCTTTTTAGAGTAGATTGTCTTGAACAATTGGAAATTAAATTAAGATGTGTGGCTGCTGTTACGCTGCGCTGTTCTCTACAATGCATGAATAAATAAACTGGAAAAACAGGGAAACAAATGTTGTCTTTCAGTCACAGCAACAGTAATTACTTATGCACATACTAAATACAAAATTGTCAAAGGGAAATGCATCCATGTACTGTCAGGCAGCTGTCTAAGGAGTCATTAGACAGTATGCTTTCTCAATTTTTCACTCTTCAAGGACACAGTCCCATAGAAAAGTGTATCAATTCACTCTGAAACTTTCCCAAAAAACTAACATTATCAGTTACAACAAAATCAGAACACCTATAGCTTTATGAAGTTCATTTTGCCAATGCATGCGCGCTTAGAGCATTTCTGCAGATAAGGCCCATAAACAACAGATTATAGACCAGTTCTGCTTTACTATCTGAATATGCAGAATTTTGAGGACATGGGTCATCAACTTTCCAAATCCAGGCAACAAATGAAATACCAATGCCCCCAGTACCAACAGGCAGAATAACATTAAGTTAATGTGCATTCATCACTCGCTAAGCAACCTAATACCTCTATGACCCACATAGCTATGACAGTGCATTACACTTGCCTGTAAAAAGCAGCAGAGCCAGAAGTGCAAGTACCAGAGAGAGACTTGCCGGGACGCGATGAAAGATATGTATATACAATTAACTTTTGGATCCTAAGTTATATGACCAGGGTCCTTATGCCTGAATATGAAATGGAAAAAAAAATTGCATTTTATTTCATAGACCTTCAAGGACCACTGTGCTAAGCAACTGTTCTTAGACTTCAAGATGGGCAGATGATAACAACCCATTCTAGAAATCCAAATAGTTTCAGTGCACGCAAGATGTTCTTTTACTGTTTACTACTAGTGCAATTACTAAGGGATTATACAGCCTATTGGGATTTAAGGCAAATCAGCATCTGTCAGAAGTTAATTGTTACATCAGTTGCACAAAACCTTAATAAAGCTATAAGATGTCAGTAAATATCATTTGTGATAACATGTATTTTGCCTACAACTTGCAATATATACTTCACTTTTGAGATAAAATTCAATTTCAAAACACCACCTTATCCACATATTCAAATTTGAAGGTTTGCATTTTCCCACTTTATTTATCTGCTGCTTTTACCATAGTCTAGTATGGAAGGAAAAAGTAGAGCATAGACAAAATAAAATCATATTAATTTGCTTCTCAGTTTATGAAAACTATTACTACAGCCTTTGAACCAATTCAAATATTCTTCCTAAGCAAGATGTCATCTTAATACTTCCAGTGTAAGATCGTAAGTTTGAAAAGCATCAATTTTTCTTCCAAGAATTGCACCCAACTACCGAAGCCGGTTTCCCTCCTAGGTAAGAGCCATCAGTCCCCTCACTCTTGCTCTGAGTTTGACCAGAGTGGTTCAGGGTGGAAAAATCATTTTGATGCAGATATCCAGGGTTTTGAACTCAAACACATTACAGTGAATCACAGAATCATAGAATCTCTAGGTTGGAAAAGACCCATCGGATCATCGAGTCCAACCATTCCTATCAAACACTAAACCATGTCGCTCAGCACCTCATCCACCCGTCCCTTAAACACCTCCAGGGAAGGTGAATCAACCACCTCCCTGGGCAGCCTGTTCCAGTGCCCAGTGACCCTTTCTGTGAAAAATTTTTTCCTAATGTCCAGCCTGAACCTCCCCTGGTGGAGCTTGAGGCCATTCCCTCTCATCCTGTCCCCTGTCACTTGGGAGAAGAGGCCATCACCCTCCTCTCTACAACCTCCTTTCAGGTAGTTGTAGAGAGCAATGAGGTCTCCCCTCAGCCTCCTCTTCTCCAGGCTAAACAACCCCAGCTCTCTCAGCCGTTCCTCATAAGGCCTGTTCTCCAGCCCCTTCACCAGCTTTGTTGCTCTTCTCTGGACTCGCTCCAGAGCCTCAACATCCTTCTTGTGGTGAGGGGCCCAGAAATGAACACAGTATTCGAGGAGCGGTCTCACCAGTGCCGAGTACAGAGGGAGAATAACCTCCCTGGACCTGCTGGTCGCACCGTTTCTGATACAAGCCAAGATGCCATTGGCCTTCTTGGCCACCTGGGCACACTGCTGGCTCATGTTCAGTCGGCTGTCAACCAACACCCCCAGGTCCCTCTCCTCCAGGCAGCTTTCTAGACAGACTTCTCCTAGTCTGTAGCACTGCACAGGGTTGCTGTGCCCCAAGTGCAGGAGCTGGCATTTGGCCTTGTTAAACCTCATGCCATTGGTCTCAGCCCAGCGGTCCAGCCTGTTCAGATCCCTTTGCAGAGCCTCCCTACACTCCAGCAGGTCCACGGTTCCCCCCAGCTTAGTGTCATCAGCAAACTTGCTAAGTGTACACTCAATGCCCTCATCCAGGTCATTGATAAAGACATTGAACAGAGCTGGACCCAGCACTGAGACCTGGGGAACACCACTTGTCACTGGCCTCCAGCTGCAGTTAACTCCATTTCCCACCACTCTCTGGGCCCGGCCATCCAACCAGTTTTCCACCCAGGAGAGTGTGCGCCTGTCCAGGCCAGAGGCTGACAGTTTCTCAAGCAGAATGCTGTGAGAAACTGTGTCAAAGGCCTTACTGAAGTCCAGGAAGACCACATCCACAGCCTTTTCCTCATCCAGTAGCCAAGTCACTTTGTCATAGAAGGCGATCAGGTTTGTTTGGCAAGACCTGCCCATAGGTGAAGGTCATGTTAAAACAGAATGTTCATCTGACAACAGTGGCAGGAAATGCTGTCCTATTTAACAGCCAGTAGACTCCAAGCTGATCAGTTACATCAATCTTCATCTTCTTCATGCAAATTCATCCAGACAACTCAATCCCACAATTATCCTGTGGACGCAGTCTCAACCTTGCACAGTTTCAATTTATGATATTAAGAGTGGAAATTGTTTCATTAAGACTCTTTTTACTCATATATGGCTATTACTGTGACAGACAGCCTTAACACTGGAATGCTACTACATTGTTTCAAAACCAGAACGCAAACATTGTGAGGAAAACACCACTGGGGTCATGGGAATACTAAGTAAGATCATTTGAAACTCTGAAATAACAGCATGGCATGAATATAGTATGATATACATGTGTGCAGGTTTCAAAGTAAAACACTTGAGAGTTCTATTAAACACATTTTTGCTGTTTCTGCTGGTTGGTATAGACAGCGACTGCACATTCCCTAATACTGAAACACAACAAATCCTACTTTCAATAGAGTTTACATGGCAGCTCAGGGAGCGACAGATGCTTCACTAAGTGGAATAGATGGTGCATGTGGCCGTGTAAGTGTCTGGGTCAAAGTGAATAGCTGGGAGTCACATCAGACTCTAGCATGTCATCAGACAAAAACATAGTAAAGCTGCATCTTCAATTTACTTACTTGTATCTTGATGTTTGGCAATTTTAACTAGCGAATTCAGTTCTTGGATATAAATATTACAGTAACACCTCTATTTTCCCTTTCAAATAATAAAAATTACAGTTATTCAGTAAAATTATTCTTTCTTGTTATTTCTCTTCAGACTATCTTAACCCAGGCAGTCCTATGCATTACATAAGAAAAATTCCTCCTCTGGAAAAGTTTAGCACTCATATTTCCAAACTACATACCCTGGAGAATACAAAAATTAAATTATTTATCATCTGCATAAGATTTCAGAAAATTTGGCTCATCATTAAAAATGTTTGTGGAATGCTGTTCTTGCAATAGGAAGTGTTACACCTCAGAAAGCTTTTCGGTTAATCCATAGTTTTCCACCTGTGTGTGTGTACTACTTTTAATTATTTTCTCATAATTTCTACCAATATATGAAATACAGCAGATTTAGCTCTCAAGATGCAATTATAATTAAAATCCATCAAATATAGTCATATTGTAAAAGCTGCCATATTGTGGTTAGTTCAAATTTACTAGCTTAAACCAATCAATCTGCCAAAAGATTTCCTAAATCAGATTAAACCTGCAAAAATCCTCAAAGTGGATTACATTGACAGCACTGCAGAATTCATCACACATAAAAAAAGAAAAGAAGAATGATAACAGAGGTAACTAGGAATATGAACATCTGTTGTGGTTTGAGTTAAAGGATCAGCTTCTAACTCAACTCAGTCGTTCTAAGTAATCTCATTTTCTGAAAGCTAACGGCATGTTTTTGAAATGTTTTTCTTCTCTAAAAGTGATAACACAGGCCATTGGTATATAAAAAGTCCAATGCTTATACTTAACCAAGGCCATCCTCAAGCTGGTGGACAAGGGGCTGCACTTGAGAGGAGAAGTGAATAGGGCAAGTGACCCTAAAGTGACCTACAGAATATTCCATCCCATATATGTCATACTCAGTATAAAATTGAGAGATCACAAGGGTCCCATCTCTCTTCTGCGATGGCTGATGTTCAGTGAGGATCTCGTCTATCCAATCACTCCTGATGCCTGATCTGTGCATTCCTGAATCCAGTTCCTGAGTTTGGCTCCGTCCTAGCTGTGGACCCATTCCCTTGTATCTGCTCTACAGTATTTGTGGTGACGTATAGTCATCAAGGGGAGGGGGGATGTAATCTCATGTATTCTATATATTTTATTACTAATTATTTTCATCATGATTATTATTAACACAATTTCATTAAAGCTGTAGTTTTAATTGCCAACCCACGAGTCTTCTTCCTCCTCTCAGTTTCCTTCCCATTTCCTTGAGGAGGGTGGGAGGGAGGTCAGGTGCATGGTTTTAGCTGCTGAAATTTAGCCCAGCTGACAGTTAATTGGCACCCAATGTGGGTGCCAAGCATGACAAGACCTCTTTTGACCCACAGGCTCTTACTTTTGCCTATATACAGAGAACTACTTTATTTGAAGACAGCAGGAATGAGTACAGTTGTTCTGATCTGGGCAGCAAGGATTCTGCTACTTCTTCCCAAATATGTTTGCATGTACTTTACTATTTTGACCAACAAATCCTCAGTTCTTTGAATTATGCCAAGCAGAGGTGGGAAATCATACCTGTCTCCAGGGTGACTATACGATAGTCGCTCAGACTTTCTTGTTTTTAATATTTAAGCAGTTTAGTTTGCTTGCAAAAAGATTCTCTCTACCTGTAAAACTCCTAAATAATGATATCTATTCTTCAAGAGCTAAATCAATGAGGTTACTTCTCATACCTATTCTCTTAAGCTGTTTGTAAGCTCACAAAGATAGTATTTGGTTCATTAATAATTAAAGCATGATATTTTACAGCTAGGAATACTGTAGAGCTTTTTGTGTTTGTTTCTAGATATCACTTTCCTCCCAGTAAATTATTAATCCATGTGAAGCTAATGAATCTTCCGCTTCAAATAGGGTTTAGTTATTTATCTTGAGACCAAGGTTTATTGGTCTAGCTTTGGTAGTCCCAAGTGAAAACTTAACTGATGTATAGATCCCACCCCTATACACAAGATAATAGCTCTTGCTATAGTGATATATCCACAAGAATCTATGTTAAGGAAATAACATTCTTCTGATTTTACAAACTATCTCCATGCTTTGTTTCCTTCAGCTCTTTAATGCTAGACAGATATCAGCTCAAAACTGAGCTGATTTTTTGATCTATCATGAAAGATTTATACACGTCTTGTAACATAATTGGAGAAAAATCATGCCAGAACATACACTTTAGGATGTTTACTTCTATGATATATTGATAAAAACGTTTGGATTTTATCTTCATTTAGCAATCAAGCAGTTTTAATGTATCCGTAACACCACAGCTCCACTAGCTTCAGACTTCATGAATGATACTTAAAACGAGCAAATTCCATCCAGTAGGTCGTGTGAGCCCATTGAAACAAGGCACTTTTCTGCTTATTCAGTGTTTCTCCTGCCTTTGTACAACTTGCATTGCCTAACCCTTCAGGCAATTTTTGCCTTCTCTTCAGACAATAATATCTAGTTGTCATCAATGCAGAACTTAATCTGACACCTCAAACAAAACCCATGCAATTCTGGCTTAAGCTAAAAGTTTTAAATTTATTAGCTGAAAAGAGATGAGAGGGAAGTGTATTACACTTCTAAAAATAACTGCATTTCTCAGCATGAACAGTTATTATTGCCTGAGGCATAGATACTTATGAGATAATGTCCTACAAGAAACCACTTATAGCACATCAGAAGTATCAAATGCATAAAAAGTAATCACAATATATCAGCTAAATAATATCCTCCCTTTGGCTAGAAGTACAAGATTAGTCTTCTCTTTTATTCCTGATAAGGGTAAAACTTACTGGGACACAACATATTTCCTTACCAAATTATTTAGTAAACAAGTACATTCTACCTTACAAAATCAAAATTTGTATTGCAACCACCTAAATTGTTTTCCTGGTATGGAAACTTTACAAGTTCTCAAAGATGCTAAGCAATTCTAAACAGAAATTATTTAAAACTCCCATTTCCATTCTGACGTGCTTGTGAACTCTCATATGTTTATGATGCAGGATTAAGGGAGAGCAAGTCTACATTCTCTGGATGCATTTTTGGTCTTCAATTACTAACTTCAACAAAAATTAGCTTTATTGCAGTTTATTGCGCACTCTGTGCATCTGGCAGCAGGCCAATGCTGATTGACTCAGTAGGGATGAGCCACTCAGATAAGATTTCAACTCAACACAAAAATAAACAGCTATGTGCCCTACAAATCCAGCTTCCTCAGCCACAACACACTGCGGAGCAGTTAAAATCCTCCTGGGGCCTAACTGCATGAACTACAAACCTAGTCAATGCATCAGCATCAGAAAGAAACACCATTGGCAAAACCAAGTTTGAAGTGTGTGTGCTATGATCACAAAGTGGCATACAAACCTACCTACCCTCAATGCCAGCCTGGAGCTGGCCATGAACTCTTGTGCTCTAAATCACAGAGGAGAAAAGTGCTCATCCCAGCGGAGCTGAAAATGTACTGCTATGTAACAGCAGAAGGAGGAAGTAAAATCAGTGGGACCTGAGCTTGTGTCAGAAGAACCTTTTCTGTCTACAGACCTCTGGTGTGGGTACTGTGAAAACCGACTGAAGCTGTTGTACCCTGTTAGCAGTAGGTAAGTGTCAAACAGGTGTTGTGGCTCACAGGGAAATGCACACACTTGAATTTAAGGCCCTCATTCAATGACTTCTTAATATAAAAGTGAAAATATTAATCAAGTCTGTATTTTCTAGGTGGGTGTGTTCCAGCACAAAGCCAAAGATACATTTTTCTTCCAGTAGTCTTATAGTTTATCCATTTAAATATATAACACAGTTTTTCCCCTAAGATGATATTAGTTTATCAAGAGAAATAGCAACTTTATCATAAAAGATTCATACACATATGAATCAACCGGCTGACTGACTGTATACATTATTCCTACCAAACCATTAGCACCAAATCATTTCAGTTTTTACCACCTGCAGAATAATAGGTAAGGGTAAGCAATAATAGAAAAATAATAATAATAGAAGATTAATTGGTAAGAATAATAGGTGAACATTGGTAAGTTGACTACAAGATTTTTAAGAGGATTTCATTGCAAACATCTTGAAATTGAAAACTTTTCTTTCCAAAGACCTATAAACTGCGTTACAGTCAGGAAAAAAAAAAAAGTTGACTAACTTCTCATTTTAAAGCAGTACACAACATGTAAAGAAGACAAAAAAACTTAACGAAGAAAGTAAAACATTAGCACAGAGACTCTGAGAAATCTAACAGGATGATAAGCCAGAGGCCCAGTATGCCTAACTGTACCATGCATGATACAGAGGAATAAACTACTTTCTATTCAAGTCGCTTAAGATTGTGTCTCAGTTGTAAATGTGTAAATAAACAAAAATAGAGATTAAACATGAATCCATACCAGAAACCAGTAAAACACAATCCCGAAATGCAGAGCCATATTTACACCCAGGAATCTTCTAACTAAGTTATAATTACAAGATCAGATAATTGAACTTTCAGTGCAAAATAATTTCAGTAATTTGGATTTTCTTAGAACATGGGTTACGTGTATAGAACCATGCCTTTAATAGTATATATTACACAGAATAATTAATTGAGTCAATCTGTGAATGGCTAATCTGCTTACCAGAAAACGTTGGTTTGGTGGGAGGAGGGTTGCATTTTTTTCCACCCATGCCCAAGTGTCACTTTTTAATGGACTGTAAGAACTTACATCCCTAGGGCAGATAGTCATGGAGCAGATCCATGTTGTCAAAGCATTCTACAAGAGACTGACTAAGGAATACACCACCAAAATGACAATGAGGGAAAATCTTTATCTAAAAGAAGTTTTGCAGGGAAAATACCGTATCAACAGGACCTGCTGCTGCAAGTTTTCAGCTAAAACTACTAAAAAATACTACTGCAAACTGTTCTCTAATACTGGTAATTTGTGATTCAAAGCTTAATTATTGAGTACATCATAAGGATATCAATACACAATAATAGCAACAAATGTAATGAAGGCAAACCTCAGTAATGTTAGTAGAAATTCAGATTCTACAAATTAAAATCTTATAGCACTTTGATAAAGACATGTACACATGTGCACATTTCATAATGTAATCATTAGTTTCAAATTTGTATCACAGAATTTCTTAAACACCAGAAATTTACATTTTGGGTTATACTCTCCTAAGGCATGGATTTTGCTTTCTTTGGAATGATATGAACTATGCAATTTGGAGTCAAGGGAGGTTTTAAAATCATACTTAGAAAATCAGTCTCCTCCTCCTCCTTTGAAAATACTGAATTCCCTAAAACAATCATGAGAGCAAACACTAGAGAAGAAAGAACTTGAAGCCACCTTAAAATATACTACTCCCATCTTGGGACTGGCCCACTAGTTACAGTAAAATATAAGTAAAACAGTTATTTGAAAGGACATCAATCCCCCTCCCAGCCTGTGAGTGAGAGTCCAACAACACCCAGAAACTAATTTCTCAATTACTAATCTATTGCCACCCCTAAGCACTGCATGAAGTGTAGTACAAGTTCCCTTCTTTCCAGCTATAAGATTAGACATACAGTGTGTAATGGCACCGTGGCCAAGGGGCACTTACCTCACTCTACCAGTCTTGCAGAAAATAGCAGTATAGTGGAATCTACCCCAGATCTAATTCTAAATGCAGCTAGAAAGAACATTAGCAGCATTATCAGCATATTCACCACAAAACAAAAGTTTTCTGAAGTTTGTAAGACCATAATTATACTCGCATTTGTTTACCAGACAACACACGCACCATCTGTAGTATAACACCAAGCATTTATGTATGAGATTAAAAAGGTAATCTTCCAGCTGCTTTTAGCTTGCAGATATTAGCATATAAAGTTTATGTGGATGATAAAGAAATGAGGTTTCTCAAGAAAGATCAATATACTTATTTACAAAGACTGGAGACTCAAATTATAGCAAATGATCACCCTGGAGTTAATGTTCCTCTGGGATTGTTTATGTTTTGTAATTCAGTATTAATCACCATCAGGAAGTCCTTTGTTTGAATGTTATGCACCTATATGAAACTTTACGAGGAATTCACTTTTAAAACAACTTTAGAGAACTTCGTGACTCTAAGGTAGCAAAAAGTAATTTGGTGCACTTGAAGTGAAGTTAGAGGCTCGTTTTATTGAAATAGTTCTCAGGTTCCTTGATTTAGTCTTCACAGCTAGGCATCACCCCTTCACCAGCCACAGGCTTTGAACAATATGAGTTCACTGTGAATATGAGCATGCCAATTTCAATTCAGGGAGTTAAATCAGGTTTTTTTCTTTTAAAAAACCCAAACCTATTCAAATACTGGGGTTTTGTGTGCTTCAGAATGCTTATCATCACAACAATAAATATCCTAAAGGTTTACCTCTATGCTGTGAGCATATAGTATGTGGGCCGATGAATTCTCACAACTCTTCAGCCCATTTTTTAATTATTAGTCCTCAGTATTCTACACTCAGCAGTGCTTCACAGGTATCAAGACCCGTCAATTTTTAACATTTACTGCTTCAAAATCCACTACTGAAATACTAATTGATCTCAAGATGTCCCATTACATGCTTTTCATACAGTTCTAATTAACCCTGTATCTCAAAACACAGATTCTGGAGAAGTAATTCGAAACACTGCTTAGATGAGCATGTACCTCTTCCTCAGCTGACTTCTCATAAGATACTAATTCTATAATCTGATATTGACCTCAAATGAAGAAATTCTACGTTACTCTTCGACATAACTTGTACAACATTGGACTACATAATTTCTTTTTAAAAAATGAAAAGGAAGCGAATTTAGCAGGACGTGAATTCAGTCATGTAGTAAGGCTAAATAATAGAATCATAAAATTGTACAATAACTAGATTGAAGAACTTCGAGATAATCAAATCCAACTGTGCCTGTCCACTAATAAAACATATCCCCAAGCACTTGTTCTACCTGTCTTTTAAATACCTCCAGGGATGGCAATTCATCCATCTCCCTGGGCAGCCTGTTCCAGTGCTTGAAAATGCTTTTGGTGAAGAAATTTTTCCTAAGGTCCAATCTGAACCTCCCTTGGTGCAACTAGAGGCCACTCCCTCTCATCCAATTACTTATCAGTTGGGCGAAGAGACTAACACCCACTTCTCTAAAACCTCCTTTCAGAGGTCAGAGACAGTGACAAGATTCCTCCTCAGACTCCTCTTCTCTAAGCTGAACAACCCCAGTTCCCTCAGCCGCTCTTCACAAGACTTGATCTTCAGCACCTTCACCAGCTTTGTTGCCCTTCTGTGGACGTGCTCCAGGACACCAATGTCTTTCTTGTATTAAGGGGCCCAAAATGGAACACAGTATTTGAGATGTGGCCTCACCAGTAGTGAGTACAGGGGCAGAATAACCTCCCTCGACCTGCTGAGCACAATGTTTCTGATAGAAGCCAAGATGCTACTGGCCTTCTTGGCCACCTGGGCACACTGCTGGCTCATGTTCAACTGGCTGTCAACTAACACCCCAGGTCCTCCTCTGCCAGGTAGCTTTCAAGCCACTCTTCCCTAAGCCTGTAGCGCTGCACTGCATAGGGTTGTTGTGCACCAAGTGCATGACTCTGCACTTGGCCTTATTAAACCTCATCCCGTTGGTGTCAGCCCATCAGTCCAGCCTGTTCAGATCCCTCTGTAGAACCTCCCTACCCTCAAGCAGATCAACACTTCTTCCCAGCTCAGTGTCATCCGCAAACTTACTAAGGGTACATTCAATCCCTTCATCCAGGTCATTGATAAAGATATTGAAAAAGCAATGGAAGTAATCTATCTGGACTTCTGTAAAGCCTTTGACACGGCTTTTCTTTCTAAATTGGAGAGAGATGGATTTCCATTGCAGACTGTTTAGTAGACAAGGAATTGGTTGGATGGTCACATTCCGAGAGAAGTGGTCAGTGGCTCGATGTCCAGATGGAGAACTGTGACAAGTGGTGTCCTGCAGGGGTCCATACTGGGACCAGTGCTGCTTAATATTTTCATTGATGATATAGACAGTGAGATTGAGTGCACTCTCAGCACATCTGCAGATGACACCAAGCTGAGAGGTGCAGCTGTCACACTACAACAGTATGTCATCCAGAAAGACCTGGACAAACTGGACAAGTGGGTCTGTGTGAACCTTGTGAGGTTTAACAAGGCCAAGTGTACAGTCCTACACTGGGGTCGAGGCAATCTGTGGTTTCAGTACAGGACAGAGGATGACATGATTGACAGAAGTCCTGGAGAAGTTCCATACGAGCCAGCAATGTGTGCTGTGCTCACAGCCCAGAAGTCAAATCGTAGCCTGGGCTGCATCAAAAGAAGCATGGCCAGCAGGTCAAGGGATGTGATTTTCCTCCCTACTCCATTCTCATGAGACCCCACTTGGAGTACTGTGTTCAGTTCCGGAAACCCCAACATAAGAAGAACATGGAACTATTGCAACAAATCCAGAGGAGGGCTAGGAAGATGATCAGAGGGCTGGAGCACCTCTGCAAGGAGGACAGGCTGAGAGAGTGGGGTTGTTCAGCCTGGAGAAGAGAAGGCTCTGGGGAGACCTTAAAACAGTCTTCCAGTACTTGAAGAGGGCCTACAAGAAAGCTGGGGAGGGACTTTTTACAAAGGCATGTAATGATAGGACAAGGCAGAACGGCTTTAAATTGGAGGGTGTGGGAGATTCAGATTAGACATAAGGAAGAAATCCTCCATGATGAGGGTGGTGAGACACTGAAACAGGTTACCCAGAGAAGTTGTGGATGCCCCATCCCTGGAAGCGTTCAAGGCCAGATTGGATGGCACTTTGAGTAGCCTGGCCTAGTGGGAGGTGTACCTGCCCATGACAGGGGTGTTGGAAATGGATGATCTTTAAGGTCCCTTCCAAGCCAAACCATCCTACGATTCCATGATAAATACTGGGCGGGGTGACATATTCATATACATGCCACATTTCAAGTGCACTCACAGTGTCAATATACAGAGAATCTCTAACATCCCAAGGCATTTAAGTAGCTATCTACAAAACAGCTTTTTTGAAACATTGTGGGAATTCAGCTATTTATCTGCCTAAATGGACTGTTGAACTGATGAATCAGAGCTATGCTTTTTAGTATTTTGTTTACATATGTTTTAAGGGAATAACAAGCACATCTAAACAGAATGCCAGGTATACCCACTACATATTGAGACATATCACCAGCTGTCTAAGAAGGAGGAGGGAAGGGGAGAAAAAATAGCAGAAGAAATGAATAGTCAAGATGGCTAAATGTTTCCACTTACACTCTTGTGGAGGTTGCTTCTCAGACAACAGTAGAGAAGTTGGTGGGTACAGATGTCAATCAAAGGCACAGAAGAAAAGATAAAATAGCATTATCAAGAGAGAACAAGGGTAGCAGGAGCCTTTGACTAATAGCACAAAGAGGCAGAGAAACAAAAGGTGAGTATTTCATCAGACTCATGAAAATTAGACAGGGCAATGGATCTGTGGGTGAGCCAAAAGAAAGTGCATATGGTGAGCTTCTTGTACACCTACCTAACATCTGACTTGCCTGAAAGACTGGCAGAATACGCAGGACTGAGATACCATAAAACTGGACAAGGAGAGTAGGTAGTAGTAAGGGGCAGGGCTATAAATGTTAATTACTTCAAAAGCTTCTGACTCTAAGAGCCATTGGCTGTGCGTAGGAGTGGCTGGGAAGAAGGTCAGAAAGAGGTACAAGACAGGAATGTGAAGAAAAAGATAACAAAATTAAAATGAGACCTGAGAAGAACAGAAGGTAAATTGCTCCAAATCCCTTACACAAGGCCTCTCCCCAAAACTCTGTGAGAACTTGGCATTAGATCCATATTCCTTTGTCTTGCGTTAAGATGGGAGAACACGGATGGTTCAAAGTTTCACACAGGGCATCCCTCTATCCCTTTCTCTTGCTCCTAATATATCACACTCTTCCACCTGAGTATCAACTCCTTCCTTCACTCGAGCACAAAAAAGCATCTGTAAAAGACAGGATAAGGAAACTCGTTGTGGCAGTATCTTGCTAACATGCAAATAGCTTTTGTGATAGCAAAAGAACAAGACATATTTATCCAGCAAGTATTACGGTTTGGTTTTTTTCATAATCATAGAATAACCAGGTTGGAAGAGACCCAGCGGATCATCGAGTCCAACCATTCCTATCAAACACTAAACCATGCCCCTTAGCACCTCATCCACCCTTGCCTTAAACACCTCCAGGGAAGGTGAATCAACCACCTCCCTGGGCAGCCTGTTCCAATGCCCAACACATTTTCACATTTTCACACTTTCTGTGAAAAATTTTTTCCTAATGTCCAGCCTGAACCTCCCCTGGTGGAGCTTGAGGCCATTCCCTCTTGTCCTGTCCCCTGTCACTTGGGAGAAGAGGCCAGCACCCTCCTCTCTACAACCTCCTTTTAGGTAGTTGTAGAGAGCAATGAGGTCTCCCCTCAGCCTCTTCTCCAGGCTAAACAACCCCAGCTCTCTCAGCCGCTCCTCGTAAGACCTGTTCTCCAGCCCCCTCACCAGCTTTGTTGCTCTTCTCTGGACTTGCTCCAGAGCCTCAACATCCTTCTTGTGGTGAGGGGGCCAGAACTGAACACACTATTCAAGGAGCGGTCTCACCAGTGCCGAGTACAGAGGGAGAATAACCTCCCTGGATCTGCTGGTCACACCATTTCTGATACAAGCCAAGATGCCATTGGCCTTCTTGGCCACCTGGGCACACTGCTGGCTCATATTAAGTCGGCTGTCAACCAACACCCCCAGGTCCCTCTCTCCCAGGCAGCTTTCTAGACAGACTTCTCCTAGTAATAATAATTCGGTGCTTCCACATAACTGCTCTACCCCAGTATCATGCCCAAGGGGCCTTCACCAGGGAAGAGCTCCAGTCTAGAGACAGTAGTTTGACAGAAGCTTGACTCCATGAAGTGTCAGTCTCTATTTAGAAAAGCTTTGGAGACTTACATGTTTCACTCACTTGCTGATTTGCATCATTGAAAGCAACTGGACTTCATCTTACTGTTCAGATCTGAACGAGTTTATATCAGTCTTTACTGCTTTTTATATGATAACTTATAACACACACAACAGGAGATTATATAGCATATGCACAGACACATTCCAGAATGATGCGAACATTTAGCTGCAGCAATTGTTGCTAATAGAATAATTTGATGTATATAGAGTCCAAAACCATCCAAATTTGATTCTTCAGATGATACTAGATTGTATGTATGCACCTATTTGACTACACGAATTTCCAGAACAGTCAGTCTGTAGGTAGGACACTGATATTTAGAGGAATAGACAATAACTAAGGTCCTTCACAGAATATGATATGCAAAATACATCTATCAATGTTTAACATATAATACTAATCAAGCACTTATTCATAAATTTACAAAGAGTTAACAGTCTAGCTCTCATTTAGTCCAAACAAACAACTTTTCTATAAGCCAAATTCTATTAAAGATAGCTATCAAAGTATTAATACACACTTAAATAAAAAATGACTGCTCCAAGTCACTGTAACACAGGCAAATATTTCATATATATACATAAGATATTTGCTGAAGAGTTAAGACAGCTAGACATGTGAGTCCAACAGATCCCTGCAGAGCACTGATGATTACTTTGTGGAACAACTGGTGGAGGAGCTGACAAGAAGAGGAGTGCTGCCGGACCTTGTACTAACAAACAAAGGTCTGGTTGGTGATGAAGTTCAGGATCCTGCATGGAAAAAGTAGGATTACAAAACTGAACTTCAGGAGAGCTAACTTTAGCCTCTTCGAAGACTTAGAGGAATCCTGTGGGATAGGGTTCTAGAATGTAGGGGTGGGGTGGTGTCCAAGAGAGCTGGGCAATATTCAAGCACTTCTTCCTCCTCCCCCTCTACTCTGCTACGTGTGGGCCCCATCTGGAATACTGTGTCCAGTTCTGGGCTCCCCAGCTCAAGAAAGGCAAGGAACTACTGGAAGGAGGCCACCAGAGGGCCACAAAGGTGATTAGGTGACTGAAGCATCTCTCTTACAATGAGAGGCCAAGGGAGCTTAATCTGCTTAGCCCGGAGAAGACTGAGATGGGACCTTATTGATGCTTATCTAAGGGGCAGGAGTCAGGAAGATGGGGCCAGACTCTTCTCAGCAGTGCCCAGTGACAGGAGAAGGGCCAACGGGTATAAACTGGAACACAGGAAGTACCATCTGAACACAAGGAAAAACTCCTTTACTGTGAAGATAACAGAGCACTGGAACAGACTGACCAGAGAGGCTGTGGAATATCTCCTTCTCTGGAGCTATTAAAAACCCACTTGGATACGTCTCTGTGCAACCTACTCTAAGTGAACCTGCTTTAGCAGGAGGGTTGGACTAGATGACCTTCTTCCCAACTCCTATCATTCTGTGATTAGCAGGAGTGTCCTCTCTGGACACTCCATAAGGCAATATAAGTAAAACTAGCACGCTAAAATACCAGGAATTCATTATTGTATACGTATAATAGAAGAACATGCTGAAAGGAGCTCTTGAGCTAGAAATTGAAAACACACATATACACAAGCAGACACACTTGCTGGCTTGTTTTGCATAACAGCTTCTCTATCTATGGGCATTTACTAAATTCCTTTGCAGCTTTATATCAATGAGAGGATCTCACTTTCTTCTGGTGATTTCAGACACAAATTCTAAAATGGTATTATGATACAAGCTCTTGCTTCTTCCTGTACAAAAGAAAATTTTAGACAGCTTGACCTTCTTCAAATTACTTCATCATACAGCTTAAGAAATTATATAACCTCTATTTCATTTTGGTTTGAAGACACTGGTCACCCAGTCAAAGCAATGCTAGTTTACAGGCTAGATCAGGTTGTCTGGGACCTGCGTAGTTCTTTTAAATGAGTTGCATGTTTTAGAGTAAAGCTCAACTCTGTTATAAGGAGACTGTACAAGTGAGGAAATGAAGATTTCTTAGTTCACACTTCTGTGACGTAAGAAATTTCTCTCAGAAAAATCTAAGTTCGGAGTTTAGTTTTTTTTTAAAAAAAAATTCTGATAAGAAAAACAATACCATGATTAAAACATTACCAACATTCCTTTTAAGCTCGTTTTTGTCAAAATTCTTATAATAACATATATTGCATTATGAGCCTATTTTCAGAAATCAGACTATAGAAATGCAATTTTATACATTTCTTCCCTAGAAAAAAAAAACAAACCAACTTTCATCAATTCTACTTGCAATGTAGAAAAAGCAAAGACACTTCTAGGCCTTTTTAAAACTACACTTAAGTATGTTGTATACAATAGTTTTTAGTAAACAACTGTATTCAACTGTGGGCTTTGTGCCCTAAAGTCAGTTCTCACCTTCTGGAGCCCCATCATGCTGATTAAGACATAAAGGAAGATATTTAAAGACCAAGGAAAGAGCATTCTGCACTTTTTTTGTAAAACACAGATTTTAAAGTACAGATATTCAGGCAATGAATGACAGGTTTTAGCAAAGCTAGAGATTTCTCCCACTCTCCTGAGCAAGTACAAAAATTGCTCTGCTAGCTGAGACACACTCTTACTGAGACAACTGAAGCAGCAGGTTATTTTCTAGTTCTCATTTCATTTCTTCTGAGCAACATTAGGCCTGATGAAATAGAACAGGTTTTTTTTCCCTATGGAGATACGCATCCCTCATTGAGCTAATAATTTCATTCTTCTTTCAGAAGCTTTAAAAAAATAGCAGCACGCGTCCCACAAAAAGAAGGGATACTTATCAGCCAGTCTCAGGTGGAGGTGGGATAAATCTTTGATTCTTAGTATTATAAAAGTATCATTAGTTACTTTTGCAACAGACACAACCTTCATCTGTCCAGAACAGTGCATAAGAACAGAAGAATCCCATTATTTTGTCCCTATTAAAAAACATGGTTTACTCATGTCCCAAGTACCTTATCCAATTCCAGTCATCAAGCCTCAAGAAGAGTGACAGCAGAGTCAGAAGAGATCCAGAATAGAGGGTCTGATCAAGAGGACAGAATTGCTACGCTGCCAGGAGGTATTAAATAGGGTAGGATTGTTCTCTTGAGAAAGGAGAAAACTGAAGAGACCACACTTGGGCATTACAAAATTGTGATAGCTGTGGATGAAAAAGATGCGCTTGATAATACTGCACAGTATAGCTATGCTTGAGGTTTCTCTCTAACCAGCCTTTTCTACTGCCAGTGATGAGAGAGATTACTAAGGCAGAGGAACCACTGCTTTGACCCATGAAAAGTGTTTCTTATTATAGCAAGGATATGAACTCACAAACTAAATATTATGATATTTCATTTTTACAATTTATCTTCTAGATATGTGTGTAATTATGCATGTTTGTTCATGCAAAAAAAAAATGGAGATACACAAATAATGAAGAATTCTGCTAACTGAAAATTTTTCTGGGGAATCAAAAATTGTGATAAACCGTATATCAGGAACACATTATTTCTCAGTGTCCAGGCTTTGCTCATACACAAGATTACCATAGTCAGAAGTCTTCACATAGTTATTCACCAAAGAAACTAGGGGAAGACAGGGAAAGGGATCAAATTCTTATGTCGTCAAAATCCATCTTGAATGATATAGCTCCCTTTGCCCTTTTAATCTTGACCAAAGCAATTAGTACAGCTCTTTTTGTTGCTACTAATAAGATTAGCACGCAAAATATCTTCCCTCAGAAAGTCTAACTTCAGCACAGTTGCTATATTTCCTTACAGTAATGACACCTACTTTTGACAAATTTTCAACAAAAGGAGAGAAATATTGGCTGGTCACCACTGCCAAATGAAGCTGGAGACGGATGTCAGATTACAGGAGGAAGTACAAAGAAGGGTGAAGAATTCAGGAATCTCCACAGCCATCCAGCTCCAATTAAGCAAGGAATCACATATCCCATCTGTGTTACACATATCTGAAGCAACAAACATCCAACAAGTTTTGAATACTGGAAGATCTTTTTTAAGAAAAGCAATGTCTCCACAAATTTCTGCTGTCATGTAAGCACGTGTCATTTAGGAGAGGAAAAAACACAGAATCACAGAATCGTTAGGTTGGAAAAGACCTCCAAGATCATTGAGTCCAAACATTCCTATAAACCACTAAACCATGCCCCTTCACCAGCTTTGCTGCTCTTCTCTGGACACAATCCAGAGCCTCAACATCCTTCTTGTGGTGAGGGGCCCAGAACTGAACACACTATTCAAGGAGCGGTCTCACCAGTGCTGAGTACAGAGGGAGAATAACCTCCGTGGACCTGCTGGTCACACCATTTCTGACAGAAGCCAAGATGCCATTGGCCTTCTTGGCCACCTGGGCACACTGCTGGCTCATGTTCAGTCGGCTGTCAACCAACACACCCAGGTCCCTCTCCTCCAGGCAGCTTTCTAGACAGACTTCTCCTAGTCTGTAGAACTGTGTAAGGTTGTTGTGCCCCAAGTGCAGGACCCGGCATTTGGCCTTGTTAAACCTCATGCCATTGGTCTCAGCCCAGCGGTCCAGCCTGTTCAGATCCCTTTGCAGAGCCTCCCTACCCTCCAGCAGATCGACACTTCCACCCAGCTTAGTGTCGTCTGCAAACTTGCTAAGTGTGCACTCAATGCCCTCATCCAGGTCATTGATAAAGACATTGAACAGGGCTGGACCCAGCACTGAGACCTGGGGAACCCCACTTGTCACTGGCCTCCAGCTGCAGTTACCTCCATTTACCACCACTCTCTGGGCTCAGCCATCCAACCAGTTTTCCACCCAGGAGAGTGTGCGCCTGTCCAGGCCAGAGGCTGACAGTTTCCTAAGCAGAATGTTGTGAGAAACTGTGTCAAAGGCTTTACTGAAGTCCAAGAAGATACATCCACAGCCTTTCCATCATCCAGTAGTCGAGTCACTGTATCATAGAAGGCGATCAGGTTAGTTTGGCAAGACCTGCCTTTCATGAACTGGTGTTGACTGGGCCCGATCACCTGGTTCTCTTGCATGTGCTTCATGGTAGCACTCAAGATCACCTGTTCCATGACTTTCCCTGGCACTGAGGTCAGACTGACAGACCTGTAGTTCCCTGGATCCTCCCTCCACCTCTTCTTGTAGATGGGTATAACATCAGCCAGCCTCCAGTCAAGTGGAACTTCCCAATCAGCCAGGACTGCTGGAAGATGATGGAAAGGGGTTTGGGCTGCACATCCGCCAGCTCCTTCAATACTCTTCGGTGGATCCCATCTGGCCCCATATACTTGTGAGTGTCTATCTGGGCAAGCAAGTCTCTAACCGCCTCCTCTTGGATCACGGGAGCCTCATTCTGCTCCTCTAACTCCTGGGTGTGTACATACAAGGAACAACTTTCCTTACTATTAGAGACTGAGGCAAAGAAGGCATTAAGTACCTCAGCCTTGTCCTCATCCCTTATCATGGTTGTCCCATTTGCATCCAATAGGGACTTTTATTGTTAATGTATTTATAGAAAGATTTTTTGTTGCCTTTCACAGACTTGGCCAATCTAATCTCTAGCTGGGCCTTAGCCCATCTGATCAACTACATATGTTATCTCAGCCTCCATAGGGCAGCATTTTGTCTCAGAAGGGCTTTGTAACAGATTTTAATAAAGCTAATTACGAGTGTTCTAGTCTAATCTGCAGCCTAGATATATTCTTTATTTACATAAATCCTCAATTTTGCTCCTTTCTGCCTGTGATGCAAGACTATTTTAACACTTCACTATATCAAAGTAACAAGTTCATAAAAAACAATATATTTGAGAAGAAACTGCAATCAAATTATAACTATCTTCAACTTTTAAAACTTTATAGAAATTTTTTTGTCACTAAGACTGGACATATCAGAAACACAACAAAAAGATGGTAGGAACATAAATAATTTTTTAGAAGCAGAGATAGTAGTTTCTAAGCAGATGCTTCTGATTGCAGTTAAAATACGGTATCCTCTGAGAAGTAAGCAAATAACAAAATTCAGTTATTACCTAGACGTTGATTGAAAACTTGGATATGCAAAAGATACAATCGATATGCTAAAGGAGTGAGAACAGGAAAGGTGTTTCTTTACAGTAACAGAGGCCTCTTGAAGATTCACAAAATTTATCTAGAGCTTGCATGAACACAGGAGTGATGCTTCCACTGAGTTATTAGAAAGATTACCTTTGGAAATACTTAAGACAGTGAGCAATTGAAGTGGCAGAAGAGTTAAGTCTCTCATTTCTTAAGGCAGAATGTCATATGACTCACCAATTAATGTTAATTATAGATCTTAAAGAACTAAGAACAAACACTGCTCCTGCCTTTAAGGTTGGGAAGCAACAAGAACATCACCCAAGTAGGGACATTTAAACAGTATATTAAATATCCATCAGTGCCTAAGAGAACTGTTCCTAGTATATTTCCTAGCTAGATGGGACAAAAAATGATTTTTTACTCTGATCTTCATCCTACTATCAACTTTCTCATTAGCTTTCAAAAAGCTCGTTAAGTACTGAACACTTTTTTAATCTAAGAATAGGCACATCACCTGAATGTATTTATTAGTGTCACAACTGATTTTGACAAGGGTGTTGATAGGCAGTACAAAATCTCAACATGTTTTTGATTGCAACTTATCTGTTCATATTTTAGGGGTAAAAGGTCAAACCGAAAACTGTTATTTTTTCTTTATTGGAAAAAGCTACTTGTTTTCACTGGTATTCCTTCTAGTAATAGGTGGCCCATTCTCAACAATGTCATATTTTTGAAGGGAAAAAAAAAAGGCGGAAAAGGTGCTTTCCTTTCACTTGCTTAATCACCTACACATGCATAGCGTCTGTAGTAAAATTATTTTTCTTTTTCTCCTTTGTATTAGCTCTTTTCTCTCACATTTGTTCTACTGAGGATTTGTTTCCTTTTTCTCCAGTTATTATTATACCTACCGTTGGCTGTTGGAGCATAAATTGCTACAAGCTAATAACAGAACAACAAGAAGTTCTCTTTCTGCTGCTTTCATTGAGATGTGGCAATTTGTATTAAATAGGAATGAAAACTGCTGCCAACTCTCAAGACAGTTAATATGAGATTTTCACTCCCACTGTTTGAGTTGTGAATATTTGCTGTGTAAATATCTCCAACTGAAATGGGATATTTCACACGAATGAAGATTTATTAGGGAATTCAGATACACTGCTCATGCTAAAAAGCAAAGCACATTAAAAGAAATCTGAAATTATATTATGTAATCTGTGAGAAGTAATTAATTTTTAAACACTCAAGAGTGCCACCTTTGAAATATTAAATTTCCTCGTCCGTACATAAAGGCCAATTGATCTTAGCTTTTCTGACCCTGGCCCATCATTTGCAGGAGTTGATAACACACTTGATGAACTTAGGCCAACCCTCAGTATTGCTTCTTTTTCTCAGACCTAAATACCTTATCCAAAGGAGGAACTGAATTAGAATTCAATAAAATGCTCTACATATGGCTTTCACATTACAACAGCTACTCCTACATGCCCAAAATATTACAATTTGAAAGTGAAATCAGGGAAGCTAAAATGCAAATTATTCCATTTCAGCCTTTTTGATTCAACAGTGATCTCTGTTAGCTATAACAATTCTATGGATTATTCTCATTGTTTTAATGGATTTGACAAGAAACTGTCTTTGTACAAGTACGATTTTTAAACACACGTTGTAACACTTCTTTGAGGACAGCATTACTTTGAGGACTGTATCACTTCCATTTTTGTCCCTTATGTCCCTGCATAAGTCAGTAAAAATACAAAATATATTTCATTAAACCATAGGTGACTGGCATCAGATATCTCTCATGTGCTGGTGTTGCCAAGCTTTAAGATCCCCAAATATTACAAAATATTGTAGAAATACAAGAGGCTAATTTGTCCTTCCCATCAGAACTTATGCTCAGAAAAATATTTTAGAAATGGTAAAATAGAAGAGACTGTTTCGTTAAATAAATAAAAGTAGGCATTGATCTGTCTTTGTAATGAAGACACATATGGAGAAAACACTATGGTTCACTCTGAAAGCTTGTAGACTATCCTGCTAAACTAACCTCCAGAGAACATTTCAAGGTATTGAGCTCGTAGACAGAGGCAGGGGAACATATAGGGGGAAAATAGAAACAGTTTATCAAGCCCTCATTAAAGATGTAAAAAGGCCTGGGCAAGGATGATAAAACGTAAACAGATGAGATAGTAAGCTAGAAAAAATTGTGCCCAATGTTGACAGTGTTTCATTTAATTAAAAAGGAGTAGTGACAAATACGTCAAACTAAACTACTTAAGCAGTTAAACTACATTTGAACAGAAAACCAGGAATGATGTGTAATCTGAGCAAGTCAGAAAGTGCGAGGATAATGAAAGACAGAATATGAACTGCTGAGAGCAACAAAGAGGGAAAAATTATGGTAATATTTCTGAGGAAAACACCAGGATTAGTAAGTGCAATAAGAGAAACTTCCCATATTACAGACCTGAGAAACAAACTCAGGACATCATGCACAAAGCCTCCCAAGACTGTAATATTGCCACAATAAAGAATTAACCTGATGTTTTAAGTGAAGCAGACTGCACTGAGACAAAGAGACAGAATGAACAGTTTTCAGTGATAAGCAGTAGGAACAATTTCCCAGTTAGAAGTATTCCTAAATAAACCACCAAATGCTGCTGAGAACTAAACATTATAATAACTACATTTATAATTAAACTGAACACATTTTCAGAAGAATGTGACATTTTTCTCTGAAGCTGCAAATAAAAAGAAAAAAACTAGCTTAAGCAATTTAAATGTGTAGGAAATGTGTGCTTTTGATAAATGTATATATTGCATGTGCATATTTTACATAATTGCTCTGTATTGCACGTGCACTATTTACCAGAAAAATATTTCAGTATATTCTGACTAAACAGAAAATTATTAGAGAGCAATTAGAATAATTTCTTTGCGTGGCTGCACAGAGAAGACACTCCTACATACATCAATATACTTATCAACAGACAATGAAGCAACTTGGCTTATCATTTGACATGATCATGTGTGTTCAGTTCTGGGCCCCTCACCACAAGAAGGATGTTGAGGCTCTGGAGCGAGTCCAGAGAAGAGCAACGAAGCTGGTGAAGGGCCTGGAGAACAGGCCTTATGAGGAACGGCTGAGAGAGCTGGGGTTGTTTAGCCTGGAGAAGAGGAGGCTGAGGGGAGACCTCATTGCTCTCTACAACTACCTAAAAGGAGGTTATAGAGAGGAGGGTGCTGGCTTCTTCTCCCAAGTGACAGGGGACAGGACAAGAGGGAATGGCCTCAAGCTCCACCAGGGGAGATTTAGGCTGGACATTAGGAAAAAATTCTTCACAGAAAGGGTCATTGGGCACTGGAACAGGCTGCCCAGGGAGGTGGTTGAGTCACCTTCCCTGGAGGTGTTTAAGGCACGGGTGGACGAGGTGCTAAGGGGCATGGTTTAGTGTTTGATAGGAATGGTTGGACTCAATGATCCGGTGGGTCTCTTCCAACTTGGTGATTCTATGATTCTAAATTACCTTGCATATAGAGATCATACACTGCTGTGTTTACAGGAGCTTTCAATTATACTGTAGTCATTTAATCATATACAAGCATATTTCTACCATAATCTCACACAAATTAATTTACAGAGTCATTACTATTTGAGCACACATCAACATTACAGTCAGTGGGGACTCTGGGATCCCACCACTCCCTCAAAGAACACCTCCCCTTCTAATTTCCAAAAGGATATGCTGTTTTCAATCACCTCAATATTCACCTGCAGCAGTAAACATTAAAGTGCAATCCAGCTTTACAAAATCTACCTACTGGAGATGGAACAACCTCATCACTTCTCAAGAGGGTATTACTTCTACACTCTCCAGCCCTGTGTATTTCATGACACTTACAAACTGTTTTTTATATGGACTTCACACTGCAAAAAATTAATATATATGTATACACACACACCCCCACACCCCATCACCTCTTACTGAAGCTGATGCTAAGCAAACACCAGGAGGTACTCAGCAAGTTACAAGACTGAGTCATTTATACAGTAATTTTACTTCTGCAAAGTGAACCATCCTGGTGTTCTCATGAGAATACTGAATTATAACTGAGGGTTGGTTGAGGATTTTTTTAATTACTAGTTTCAATTAATTTTGCTTAACTATAGATGCCATCTGACTTTTCATCTCAAAATTCAATGTGTTGGTAATAAGTTTTCTTTCCTACTTCTCCATTTTTTTTTAATTAGAAAAGCGATATTTTTCCTCATGTATTTAAACCAGAAGTGTTTCTACCCATGCCTTATTTAATTTCTACATCATTGCATAATATAATCTTTGAAGAATAACAGCGACACTCAAAGAAAAAACAGCCTTTTGAGCCAGTGACAACACATTAGGACTCGGTTTAAAATTAAATAATATTAGGAGCATTTAACTCTCATTTGGCACTGTGTAGCCAACTCAGGCTACACTGTAGAGGATACAGTGTCATCATATGGCTACGCTGTGTTACTGGGACATGTACGCTTTAATTGACAACTAAAAAACTAAAAAAACTACATTGCTCTGTGCAACCATTAATATATGTTGAGATGAGATTAAGGACATGGAACACAAACAGTATTTTAGGGGAAAAAATGATATGCTACTGTGTACAGAAAGGTGATTAGCAAGAACTTTCCTCACATTACCAGTCAGATACTAGTACATTACAAAAATATGAGTAATTATGGGATCCCTGCTGCAACTTGTTTAAGATACATTGGCCAGCAGCTTTCCAGCAACCAACATAGCATAGCAGCATCCTATTACAGCCACACTTGAGGGAAGACAGCAAGCAGACAATTTATTTTCTCTGCTACAAATTAATCTGAAGTAGAAAACAAACAAACAAAAGCCCCAAAGTCCCCAACCTGCCCCCATCCCAGCATTTAGGAAGCTATGCTCTCTAGGAAAAAAAAAGGAAAGCATGTGTCTATTAGTTTATTTCAGTATTAACTGCTGAGTGCATTCCTGTGCAGCACTTGCACAAAAAATAAAGATTTTCTGCCCATTACCATGATCTGCAGTTGTATTGTCCTCAGTCATTCTGTACCTCCTGTAAAAGCCAAGCACAATAGCTTCCCCATCAAGACCCTGAGGTCTGTCTCAAAACCACTGTGAGAATGGGAGAATCACTAAATTTTAAGAAAGTAAAGCCTGCAGTAAGAACAGAAAATTACTAGCCTACTTGTCAGATTGTAAAAAAAACAAGACTCAGAGCAACAACATAGAATCATAGAATCATAGAATAACTACGTTGGAAGAGACCCACCGGATCATCGAGTCCAACCATTCCTATCAAACACTAAACCATGCCCCTTAGCATCTCGTCCACCCGTGCCTTAAACACCTCCAGGGAAGGTGAATCAACCACCTCCCTGGGCAGCCTGTTCCAGTACCCAATGACCCTTTCTGTGAAGAATTTTTTCCTAATGTCCAGCCTAAACCTCCTCTGGTGGAGCTTGAGGCCATTCCCTCTTGTCCTGTCCCCTGTCACTTGGGAGAAGAGGCCAGCACCCTCCTCTCTACAACCTCCTTTCAGGTAGTTATAGAGAGCAATAAGGTCTCCCCTCAGCCTCCTCTTCTCCAGGCTAAACAACCCCAGCTCTCTCAGCCAGTCCTCATAAGGCCTATTCTCCAGCCCCCTCACCAGCTTTGTTGCCCTTCTCTGAACTCGCTCCAGAGCCTCAACATCCTTCTTGTGGTGAGGGGCCCAGAACTGAACACAGGATTCGAGGAGTGGTCTCACCAGTGCTGAGTACAGAGGGAGAATAACCTCCCTGGACCTGCTGGTCACACCGTTTCTGATACAAGCCAAGATGCCATTGGCCTTCTTGGCCCCCTGGGCACACTGCTGGCTCATGTTCAGTCACTGTCAACCAACACCCCCAGGTCCCTCTCCTCCAGGCAGCTTTCTAGACAGACTTCTCCTAGTCTGTAGCCCTGCACAGGGTTGTTGCACCCCAAGTGCAGGACCCAGCACTTGGCCTTGTTAAACCTCATCCCATTGAACTCAGCTCAGCGGTCCAGCCTGTTCAGATCCCTTTGCAGAGCCTCCCTCCCCTCCAGCAGATCGACACTTCCACACAGCTTAGTGTCATCTGCAGACTTACTAAGGGTGCACTCGATGCCTTCATCCAGGTCATTGATAAAGACATTGAACAGGGCTGGACCCAGCACTGAGCCCTGGGGAACCCCACTTGTCACTGGCCTCCAGCTGGATTTCACACCATTTCCCACCACTCTCTGGGCCCGGCCATCCAACCAGTTTTCCACCCAGGAGAGTGTGCGCCTGTCCAGGCCAGAGGCTGACAGTTTCTCAAGCAGAATGCTGTGAAAAACTGCGTCAAAGGCCTTACCGACATCCAGGAAGATACATCCACAGCCTTTCCCTCATCCAGCAGCCAAGTAAGTGCATAATTCTTCCAGTAGAACATTGGTTACAACATATAGTAGGGCAGGAAAGCTTTTAGAACATCTACAATCTTACAATCCTGCTTTGTGGTGTTTCTTTTATTCTGTTATTTTCTAAGCCCTTTCATGCAAGTAGCAGGCCTGAATTACAAAAATTACATGATCGTGGTACAAAAGTTTCAGAACCGCACTGTGAAGACAAACTCCCTCTCCACTGTCAAAGAAATAAGGGAATATCAAAAAGAGGAATTAATTTCATCACTTAACCATGGACCTGGACATGTTCTTTTTTAAAGTAAAATGTGGCATGTTTCCACTTGAAGAAATGAGCAAGGAAACACTTGCGAAAACATACAGTTGTTTAATGGCAGTGAAAACAGAACTTGCCAGGAATGGCAAAACCTGCCAGTGATCTCACAGAGCAGACAGGGCCATAGTCCTACACAGCCATGCACTCAACTGTTCTATACACTGATGGCTCAATGGCTTGGCTGCTCCTGGGAAAACTAACCTAGACCTTTGCTGTGGCACCACAACATCAATACATCCCCAATTAAAAACCATTTAAGAAGCATTTAGTGTAAAATGTTAAGATACCTCACATGAGATCATTTCCTGGGAAAAGGAGATAAATGTTCCCAGCTATCTCGGGCTACCAAAAACTGAAAACCAGCACTGGAAAAGGACCGTAGGTACCCCATACACAGCAAGAGCTACTGAGCTGCACAATATCTTCTCTTTATGCTTTATAGCTACTATATTTTTTGTTTGTATGAAACATACTAAAATGCATTTTAAACCTCATGTTTAAAACCTCATGAGTGCTCTGAATCATCATGGCCACTTCCAGAAGATGGCACTAGACACCTTTGTTATTTTACAGAAAAACATATTTGCCACTTTTTACTTCTTCCACTACAGTAATATACACACAAAGCCTATCCATCATCTTACCTGACCATTTGCTTAATTTTGAGAGAAAATGAGGGTGGCTGCAAATTGTTCTTTTAATTTACCTCCACTTTGTATTGATTTACATGTTCTGCAGTATTTCATCAAAATGTATAAAATCTTCATTTAACATTGTAATTTTGCCTTGCACTACTCTCTGAATAAAACAGATATTTTCTAAAGGTAAGTATATCTGGTTTATAAAGTATAAAATCTCAAACATCATAATGCAACTGAAGTGTTACTATAAAAATATTTGTGTTTACCTTTATGAAAAACATGCTGTACAAAACAGCAATAGATTTGAAAGTCATTCCCTGCAGATCCCAGTGAACTGGTTGCAATCCTGAGTAATCCTTCTAAAGCCAGGGATGTAATTTTATTACTAACTTCATGACAATAATGTTCCTTTGGGGGATTATAATACAAATATCTTAACCCTTTTACTACAGAAAAAGGGAAGTGCAACGATTTTTTTTATCACATTTGCAATTCTAACTTATCTCGAGTCAGCTTTATACATGAACAATGCAACAGCTATAATCTATATATTGCGGGAGGAGGGGGCTCAGTCCTTAGCCAGTAAACATAAGTAAGTTCCAGATTTCCCAGGAGTTGCACAGAGAAGCTCCCTACAGAGTCAAGACACTTCCTCAAAGATAACCAAAAAGAAAGAGAACAAAGGGAAAGGGTGGAGGTTTTGGTGCTCCCTTGGGGGTCATGGGGAAGGAGGGCAGCTGTTATCCAGCCAGTAGTTATACAGGCCTTCAACTGCTCCAAGAAAAAAAGAAAAAGCCTAGCTTTTTCATACATTTTGATAAAGTTTAACAAGCAATCAAATCCCAGGAAGGTGGCAATGCGCTGGCATGCTACTGACCACAGAGATCAGACCTTCCTGGCCTGCAATCCACAGGACCCGAGAGCTCTGTTATCAGGTACATCTAATATCACTGAATCTGATCAAATGATCAGTCTCCTGGTTCCTCTGCATACCCTTAAGAACTTCAGATGTTAATTGACTGTTTCAATTACATATTTAAAGATTTCTGAGCTGACAGAGGAAGGAGGACTTGTCCTTTTCAATGTGGAATGCAATGAAGATATTGACAAAAAACCAACATGCAAGATCAGATTAGATCATAAATAGAAAACTTTTAAAGCATCTTGAGAAAGGCAATAAAGTTGCCTTCATACAGTAATTTCTGCACAAACCTACAAATATGTGAGGAGTGGCTGATAGATTCAGAGGGACTATAACAGTCTGGAGAAATGGGCTAATAGGAACCTCACTTAATTAAAAAAAAAAAAAGCCCAATCTTGTCCCTGAGGAGGAATAACTCCAGGCTCCCGTCAAGGCCAGAGCCTTGAGTAATGGGAATGCATCTTGTCAGAAAAGGCCCTGGGGTCCTGGTGGACAACAAAGCTGACCAAGAGCCAGCAAACTGCTGTTTCAGCGAAGATCAAGGGCATCCTGAGCACTTTAGAAGACCATTGCCAGCAAGTGGAGGGAGGTGATCCTTTGCCTCTGCTCAGCACTGGTGCAACTGCATCTGGAGACCTGTGTCCAGTTCTGAGCTCCCCACTATAAGAGAGATGTGGAGCCACTGGATAGAGTCCAGTGAAGGACCATGAAGATGGTGAAGGGCTTGCAGCATCTGCCATGTGAGGAGAGGCTGAGAGAATTAGGACTGGAGAAAAAGCCCAGGGAGACCTCATCCACGTATATAAACAACTGATTGGGACTGAAAAAAATACAGAGGCTCTTCTCAGTGATTCCCAGTGACAGAAAAAAGGGCAATGGGCACACAGTGAAAGAGAGTAAATTCCACTTCAACAGAAGAAGTCTTTTCAGTCATAATTGTATTTATGCACTAGCACAACTTGCCTAGAGGAGTCCTGTGGTGTGTCCATTGTTGGAGACACTCAGAATCAAACGGCCATGGTTACAAACAACCTGCTGCAGCTGACCCTGCCCTAAGCCAACAGCTGGACTGAACTATCCCAGTGCGGCCTGCCAACCTCAACATCACCATAGCTGTGGGATCTCTCATAATGACTTTGCCGCCATTTAATTATTGATGAATCAGAATTCTTTCCTTAGCTATTTCACCAAATCAACTTCCACAAACTAAGCCAAGGGCTGTGTTTGGTCAAAAAGTTCTAGAATATAATGAAACTTTGGCCCAGCAAAATACTGACTTGTGACAGCAAACTGGCTTCATAGTATTCAGTAAGAATATAAAAATTGAAAAGCTACAATAAGTGCAAGATGGTACCCAAACATTGTTTCATGACACCTTTCATTTTATACTTTATATAAGGGTAGAAAGAGATTCCTCCATTTTGCACCCATATACAGTGTAAGAAAGGCTAACCTGGTATATATTGTTATAGTGTTTCCTGATAAATCTTCTGAGGGTCCTTTTGCAAAATCTTAATTACAGAGAATATTAGAAGTTTAGTATTGTGAAAGATTAGGTCACAGTGAAGTTGATTGGGGCCTCAAGAGCAGCCCAAGTTATTCAAATTTATCTAGACCCCACAAGATCAAAGCCACCCTATTTAAAATCATACAGTTTCTCTAGGGAATGCTTTTAAAATCCAATTCCCACTATTTAGAAGCTATAAAAAATAATTGAACAGAGTACATCTTTTTCAGGCAAGTAAACAGCTCCAGTACAGTTGCATCAGCCTAAAACAATGTCTGTCATCCCTGCCTTTATTGAGAGTCCTGTGGCTTAAGAGGTGACACAGCAGAAAAGACAAGGCACAGAAACTCACTATGCAGTCAGTAGAACTAGTTAATGAAAAATGCACAAGCCTGTTAAATCTCTTAATACCTTCAGAGCTCCCTGAGTCACCAGCAGAGGAAGCCCATGCTTGAGCACTCACGACCACGGAACAACTCAGAGCAAACCTCCCACAAGTTCTTCATAGGGGAAAAAGCACATCAAATTATGAAGAGGGGTTTGGCTTCTGGAGTGTCAGCTTGCAGAATAAAGTGCAGAAACTTTTTTAGGGGCCCAATCTGTTCACATACAGAATGAGTAACAGACAGGACTGCCTAAACACATCTGTGATTATGTCACTTCCCTCTTGCCATGTGCTGAGTGGAGGTCTAATAGTCCCAACGACTCCAGCAGAGCCAATTCCAGATGAGAAAATCATAAGGAAGAACACACAATGCAGAAAATGTGAATAACTATATCTCTTCCTCTTGGTTTTGATACGGTTAAGTAATCCATATCAAATACGCAAATTACAAACGTGTTAAAATATTTCTTTCAGAATGAGTGGATATATGTGTGCGCTACTGATATCCCTTTATCGGTATGGCCTCAAGCTCCACCAGGGGAGATTTAGGCTGGACATTAGGAAAAAATTTTTCACAGAAAGGGTCATTGGGCACTGGAACAAGCTACCCAGGGAGGCGGTTGATTCACCTTCCCTGGAGGTGTTTAAGGCACGAGTGGACAAGGTGCTAAGGGGCATGGTGTAGCAATTGATAGGAATGGTTGGACTCGATGATCCGGTGGGTCTCTTCCAACCGGGTTATTCTATGATTCTATGATATAGAAATTAAGCCCGGGAAAGAAAAACAAACCCACAGACCTGTAAAATGTGTGCCAAATCACCACTATTGTCAAACTGCAGAACGTCTAAAAGCAACAAACAATGAAGTCTTCAGTTTTATAGGAAAAAAATTAATCATGGCATCTGCTCCACGTCAGGATTCTCCTCTTCTCCTGGAAGGGTGCCAGTATTTAAAGTCTTCTTTTGAATTTTTGCCTACTCTGTTAAATGATGCATACGTTCATACTCCAGAAAACAAAAGTTGGTGTTTAATAATTAGGAGTGAGACAAGAAAACATTGTAAAACCCCAACTCCTCCTCCATATTCTTCAAAATAGCTGCAATGTTACCACCACACTGTTAAAACTACAGCATTTTGCTGCCTGAAGAAACTGCCCACGTAAGGTGATCTAGTTTATACTTCTTTCTACATTATAGCTTAAACCTTCAGCTATGTTTTTTCTTTGTTTTGGTTTGGATTTTTTTTCTGTAAATACACACGTGCAACAAGTTTTCAGAGGTTATTTTCAACAGATTGTGTAGTATGAGTAACTGCACCATTTTTAAAAAACAATAGTGGAGTTGCCTTTGGTATTTTCCAGTGTTTGAATATAAATTTTATTTAGTGACAGACCTGAAAGAATGCTTTCCCAGTCTTTGCTCATCATTCCTTATCTAGAGGAACATTTTGTCTTTCTACTATCTGATTACTTTAAACTTTGCATCTTGGCAGGTAAGCTTCCTCAAATCAGCTGTAAAGTCAGATAATTATGTCTTGTAATGCCAAAGTAAAATAGATGCTTAAAGTTAAACACATAATGCACTGATGAGCTATTTCCTTGTGACTAGCCCTCCTTGGGGACCTTCTGCTCTGTAGAACACAGCTACTCTATTACTGTTTATAAGCAATTTAGCCAACACTGCTTCTAAACACTCTTGCACAAAACACTGTGCAACAGATTTACTTTCCAGCACAAATTTTAAAGCTAAATATGCAACAATACTTAATTGTATAGTAATTTTTTATTGAATATGTTTTATAACTAACTAGATAGAGAGAGGAAGCTTAGGAAACATTAGGAGTGCCCTCACCTTTAAAATCTTTACTCCAAATTACACTCTAGTTTGAAGTGTATAACAAAACAGAATGTACATGTATCATAATTAAAACCATTACATAATTTTTTAAAGCTCCTCTACAGTAAGAACGCCTTTAGTAATTATAGAAGTTTAGAAAGAAGACTTCCACACACTAATTCATACTGGCTCAGCCCTTTGCCCATCCTATCCATTAAACCAGTTCAATTCTTCAATATTTACTGAATTGTTAAAAGTATGAAATGTCCTTCAGAGGAACAAAGTGCTAGGCTAGGGAGATGATGTGTGAGAAAGAAAGGTTGTAAGACAAATAGTTTCATTTGGATTTTTCCTGAGAGAATTTTGCTCACTCAACTTTCTACAAATGATACAGTGATGATAACACAGTGAAGATACCTTCAGAGAATAACCTCTGACAACAGCTAGCTTTTAAAGCCTGCTTAATTTAAAAATCCTTATGTAGAATTTATGTAGAAGTATTTCTACATAGTGGTAAAAATTGTCACTGCGCTGTCGGTTAAAATGAGAGAACTTGAGCCCTAATGAAGAAATTTATGACAGTGAGCAGCATAATTGCAAACATTTACACAGAATTGAGAAAATAATGCAATCTTACAAAGTGTAGTTTGTATCTATGGTCATTACTGGTGTGGTTGCAGTGACAATGAGGAAGCAAAGATCTAGACTGTATTCCACCTAGGGAACAGAACCTGGAAAAGTAGTTTGGTTTTAACTTCAGCAAGCTCTAAAATAAGCACCTTCCTGAAAGGCAAGGTTCTGCTACCAGCAGCTGCATGGCTATGTGCAATGTCCTGCCCAGTCAACCACAGTGAAGTGGTCCCTTTTCTTTCTCCCCTGTGGCAAAACAAGGTAGTTTCAAAGAGCACAAAACCTGCAAATTATACTGTTTGACATATACATGCAATACAAAAAGACTAACTGATTTTTCTATTTGTCATTAGGACATTCCTTGCCTTTTTATGGAAACCTTGAAACTCTGCATAAAAATAAAATATAAGGTACCTTCAAATGTTTATCACTCTTCAGTAAGGAAGAGGCACTACAGCTAAAAAAGATTGCATCTGGCTACAGAATCCTGATGTGCCCAAGCTTCCTATCAGGACACAGAATTAGAAACAAATTACACCCTCTAGAAAGTCTACAGTTCCTGGTTAGCACTAAAACTTTAAAAAAATTACTGTCAAGTGTGAGTGACTGATCTGAGAAAATGCTACATAGACCTCCTTTGCCACACAAAGTTCAGCTCTTCCTGTTTGTGCTCTTTCATCTGTCACTATTACAAACTTCTTTCTCTTTCTCCCTGACCAAAAGGACACTTGTATCTTTCCAGGAGCTTTCATATATGCAGAAAGGAGAATAAAAACTAAGTTCTCCATGAAAGACAGGATGGGAGCCATCCTCTGTTAGCAGAATTTGTCAAATGTATTCAGTACTTGCTTCTTTTGTTGAATCTTATGAAGATTCAACTAAGTTGTCAAACGTGTCAGAAATGACAGTGCCTGCCTTTACAAAAAGTCTGGTATTTTATGTAATGGCAGTGTTTATTTAAGCCAAATATATGTCAGGTTTCAAGACTTTTTTAAATCATAAACTGATTCAGTGGAAGCAGAAGACTTAAGAGGAAAGATACATGTATTTGGGAGTCTGTTGACGCTTTAGTGCAAATGGCTACCAAAAGGCTGCTTGAAGAACATAAATGCCATGCCACATTCTTGTTTTGGCCTTCCTGGTGCTTTTCTTTATTAAAGGTATATCTCTTATCCACTTAAGTGCAGGACTAACCTCCACTAGTAGTGCTGTTAGCTGTCTACACATTTCTTTTCCTGACCCTCCCAAACCCATATCCCCAAAACCAAGAAAAGCAAAACCCCACCAAACTGTCTTTTTAATACAGCGGCACACAGAAAACAGCTAGTTATTTCCATTATGTTTTTAGACTAAAAATTTGAGGAAATCTGGCAAAAAAAAAGCATGTCTGATGGACCAAAGAGTCTCCTTAGATAAAAAGAGCTCAATTTCTGAACTATGGAGAAGTGCAGTAAATTTTATCTCTTTTGACTGAAATAAAATATTTAATACACTGCCACAAAGAAAGAGATAAGCTGCAGGAGAACTAAATTGTTAAAGAGATTCAAAATTATCACATGAAAGAGTAGTTAGGAAAAAAAATGCATCAGACAAAAGGGAGGTTACCAACAGATTCCTCATGTGTCATTCTGGAGGCCAGTTTTATTCCACAGCTTCATTACTCACTTTAATATAAAAAAGCTGTTCCAGTTACAGCAGTCACATTTGTAAATGGCAGGATTTTGAAAAGCACCAGTCACACACAGAAACACATAGATGACTTATGCGTGTCAGCCAACAGAAGAGAAATAATTTCACAGTACAAAAGGCAAGATCATACACTCAACAGCTATTAAGTGACAATGAGAGTTAGATGACAAAGACTGTATGCTACAATGTACTAGGATGCATCAGGACATATACTGCTGTAAGAGAAAGTAATTTTGAAATTCCATAGCAGTAACCTGTAGTCTTTAACCATTTATGTTAAAAATAAAAAAAAAAAAAAAAGAAGAAGAAAAAAATGTGCTTCTTCTAGAGTAAACACAGAGAAGGACTGTTCCGGGGAAAAAGATGTTTGGATAGCTAGATCAACTTCTACCTGTCACTAATAACACCAACATGATAAACTTCATCTCATCTAAGGACTGGCAAGGAAAGAACAAATAAGTCAACAAGGCCATGAATAAATTTAGACTGGAACTAAAGAGAATGATTGATAACAACTTCATGCAGAATACCCAGCTGCTTCTAAAGTGATTATCAATACACTTAAGGAAGGGTCATAATACAGTACTCCAAATAATGGGGAAGTAGATAGAGCAATGCAGAAGAAACCTTCCATGCTCTCAATGCATGCTGGTCCCCTGTTGGTTTCAGGGCCAATATAAGGGCATAAACAGCTGTCAGAATGAAAGTTGGCCCCTTTTGGTTTCATTTTTGAACTGTGGAACTTAAGTTTTGACAAGAAAAGAGGCAATGTTAGTCTCGAAATGTTAAAAAAAAACCCAGAAAAATAAACCCACATTGCTTAAAATTTTTCTTCTTACAGGAACTGAAATCAAGTCAGCAACATTTTTATTAATACTTTCATAAACTACTGTTTTTATCTCATACAGTCAACACTGGAATTGTTTGGGGGTTTGTCCACATTAAACAAGCTCTCACCTGCTTATCTCTTCTAGCAGGCAGCTGAGGGACATCTCTAACTGTAACAGGTGCTCACTTAAATTGAGCGTTCAAACATGCCTGTGCGTAGGAGCTCTTGAGCCCAACCTGAATCATAGGGCATCAGTTAAAATGACAGACAGCTATGAATTTCTGAAGCTTAATTACAGAGCTATATGTGAACTGGAAAATGAATTTTTTAAGTCACCTGTAGATTGTTACTGGATGCATCAAAGACCAAGCGAGAAGACTAGATTACATCTCTCATACTCCTGCGCACCAACCCTCGTTCTCTCGGGATATCCAGAACAGCTCCAAGTGTTCAAGGATACACATGCCTAACACAATGCCAGGCTTTGTATATACAAGGTCAAACACAAAAGTGTGACTTGGGAACCACGAGGAGAGGAGCGAGACAGAAATGTCTATAGAACACATTCTAACCTGTCACAGTGAAACAAGACCCAACACAATCTCTTCACTCAGTACAAATGGATGTGTTCAAATCCAGATATTTTCTTACCCTTGCTCAGAAAATGTTGGTGTTCAAGAGTGAACAGCAAGTTAACATCAAGACAACACATCAGCCCTCAACGCTTTGTTTGTGAAGCTGTTTTAGCTAATAACTACCTCTTCCCAAAAGTCAGTGCTTAAAGGAACCCATTTTTTTATTGGCAGAAGATGTGAAAGCAAAAACAAGATCCTCAACAACCTTTCAGAAATTATTTGTTTAATTGCAGATGTGTGCCATTTTGAAGGTGGTCATAGTTGGGGTTTTTTTGTTAAATAAAAAGAGTTGCAGGCACAGTATCATTTTTTTGTGTCAGGGGCAAGTTTTGTACAATGTAGACTTTATAGTAACCTAGTATAACTATATTAGCACATAAAGTATAGCCAAATGCAGAAATTGCAAGTAATTTTGGGGTATCTGTCTTTTGAGTGTTTAGATCCCTTTAGACGAGGAAGACTAACACTTGTTCCTCCACACCGCTTAGCCAGACCATCTACAGCACCTGCCTTTTTTCTGAGTCTGTTCAAGACTTATTTACAAGGCAGGACGTGTTCTCCAACAAGGCTGAAACAAATCAGCTCACTACTAGTCTGTAACCTAACCTTGTACGTCTATGCTTGTTAACGAGTTCTCATATGATACTGTTAAATGGAATTACATTTGAATGGAAATTTCTATGTGATAGATAAAAGTCTTAAGATATACACTTCTGCAACGCACACGCTCAAGTAAGATTCATTCCAATGTAAACAACTCCAATTCAGAAATTAAGAGTCTAAATATTGGTGCACTGAGTTCTTTTTTTTATGATAAAGCTTTCAGTTCTAAGTCCATTTGCTGCAATAGGTAGACAGTAGCCTGTACATATTTATACATATCTAAACTGTATGTTTCTCTACAGTAGTACTAAAAGTTCTCAATTTTATTGCTAACATTCAGCAGATACATCCCACAATAAGTCTGGCAAGTGGATGATTCTGTTAAACAAAACTTTCAGTCCTCTTTGTTCAGAGAAAAAAGAATGATGAGGAGACATGCCCTTCAAAAAGATTAATTTTTTATGTTTCTTTTCTCTCCCAAAAGCCATAGTACTTTTTTTCTTAAAGGGCAGACCTAACTATGTGTTGAGAACAGATTTATTGAATTTTTTTTCCTTCTGTTTTTGGTATTTGCTGACAGGTTCTACATCTGATGGAGAATTCTGTAATAAATACTTTTAAGGCTACAATTGAAGTACTAGCTTCAGTATACACCAAGAGTGACTTTATTTAAGCACTTGTGTCCTGTATTCTTCTGTAACTTCTACACACTTCAAATGTCCTGACTGCTTAAGAACGCCACAAAAATCGTCTTTGGATTTTTATGTTTTAAAATATATTCCAATTATTATTTCCTTGCCCAATTTTATCTTACCTCTGTGGAGGTAGCCATTTATCAATTCAATTCTGACTTCTCTTACACTGAAACAAAGCAAATGATTAGGCCAGAATCTCTGAACTCTCACATTCCTGGCACCAGGTTGAAGCAGACAAAGAGAAAGCAAGTGATCATCTGCACAAAAACATTTCTAAAAGCAACTCAAAACCAGTGAATGGTCCTTCTCTTGATCTTTAAATTACCTGAAATTATGACTATAATCCTTACCTCTCACAGCAAGTCTTAAGAAAGCAAAAGAGTTGGCTTGGGTTGCCTGCATTATTGCAACAGGGCCTCAAAAAACTCTTTTCTTTGAAAGACTTCTAAAATGCCCTATTTTTTCCATATCACCATCAGCTGTCCAGGAGTTTTAGAGTAAACAATAGAATGTATTTCATAATATACTAAGTCACTGCTTAAAATTCTGTTTGGGAAAGAAAAAAAGGTACCTTCTTCAGTAAGAACTATATCTTTCCAGACTTCAGCACCGTTTATCCTTAAATTTAATCAGCCACAAGAGAGGTTTCTTAGTGGCATGTTCTGATTTGAACAATGTTGAATTTTGAAAGACTGTGTGGAGAAAGAATTTCTTACTTCCAGAACACAATTTCACTATCCATATATTTCTTAATTATTTGCAAATTGGTGCCATGTCGGGTTACTTAGCATACAGTCTTAAAACTGTTTCAAATACCTAACCTTTGTGGCACTGCAATTTATCTGTATTTGGTGGTTTGAATATTCCTCCAGTATCCTAGGAAGTGTATAAACTTAGCTCTCTCTATGTAAGAAGACGGGAAATACCAGTGTCTGAAAGAACGCTGATAGCTGCACAGTGAAAAGCAATTGCATCCATCAAAGGTGAAAAAGTCAAGCAGCAAACACAACACAAACTCTTAAAAGTTCAGATATTTTTCTTCCTTTTTTCTTTGATACCACATAAATATACTACCATCTCGTCCTGAATATGCTTAGAAATTTGCAAGGTCCTGTGGTGCACCTCTGAAAATATATTACTTCATAGCAGCATTCTCATAGCAATACTCATATTTTATCAAATGCGGAAGTCTTATACAGTTATCTAACACACAACTTGGAAAATAATTGTGTTTATATACAAGCTCATTCCAAAATGAAGTCTTGTTCTTTTATCTCTGAAGTTTCTTTTGAAAAACATTCAATCCATACAGACAAGTTACTCTGGAAAAATCTATAAAGACCACATTCCATTTCCTAAATCAGTAAGGCTTTGCCAATGCCACACCTCAACTACTTTAAAAACTCACTTAATATAGGTGACTGTAGGTGGATTAGTTCATTAGTGAATTAATTAGTTCAGTAACAGCTTTTGTGACAATGTCCTGTTCTCACTGTGAGTTTTTCAAGAAGAAAACAGTCAACTTGCTACGCACCACCTGTTAAAGCCCAAAGCAGTTCAGGTGCATCTGATGCCAGATATACCACAAGTGCACACAGCAGTTTTGCAAACTCTTGTTTTCTAGACACCATATCTACTGTGCATAAACTGGACTTCTGACCTGCACCTATAGACTAGCTAAACCAGGATTTCTAAACACTCAGCAGTACATTTAAAACTATAGCTGTAGCATATCTAGAAAAGATCAGAAAAATCAACAAAGCCCATTGAACAAGGGCAGGTGGAGGTCTTATCTACAACACCCAGACATATTAGCTACACCTTCCACATCAGCTGTGTATTTACTGCCAATGTTGAGTTTTGCATGCACAAATACACATGTACCACACTAACAATACAACAGTTGACTCCAGCAAAATCAACATTTTAACAGCCAATTTCCCTCATAAAATATAAGATTTATGGCCTTCTTCCCTGAGTGACAGCAAAACAGCTAAGAGAAACATCATGATCCAGAGGCTTGGGAATTAGAGCAGCTGAAGTTCTGATATTAATAAATTGAATTAAGAAAATATGCATGGATTTTTACACAATGAATGTGAGACCCTATTCTCAGTGTACTAGATCTGACTATAAAGGTATGGGCATTTCACCTAGTCAGGTTACTGTAACAGTGAAATATCCTCAACTTTCTTAATTAGACTTCAAAGCTCCATTTTGAATGAAAGCTCCATTAAAACACATTCTGCAATGAGATATGCAGCTGTTAGTGAAACACATACCCCAGCTGCTAGCAATAAACTGTGATCTCTTTAGTGGCCTATCATACCCACAAGGTCATTAGCACAGGAGGCACAATTAGATATAGCTTTCTAGTGCCATACTATTGGGTGAAGAAAAACACTCTTTGTAAGACTGAATGATTTCATTTTTTCTAGAATCACTGCCTTTCAGAAATTAAAAATATTTTAACCTTTATGCAAATGAAATACACCTGATATTTTCATCATGAGCCTAAAGAGTACTCTCAAAACCATGACATTAAAAAATGAGCTATGAGACGAATTCTATCGAGAGACTATCTCAGTTTCTCTCTACGTATCAGAATCACTTTCCTCTCCTGTTACAATACCAAGCGAGCAGCTGGAAAAGGTCTAGGAAATGTCCTTATACAAATTTGTCACGATATTCTTTTGACCTTTGCCAGAAGTTTAAACAGAAAAAGCCAAACAAACACCTTTGTTAAGTCTTCCCTCTAGTTTCAATATTAAATGGTTTCTTTCATGTCACAAGATTCCTGACTATCTACAGAAGCGCCAGAGATTCTCACTAGCCATTTCAATTCTAGCAGGCTGGGTAGGAGACAGCTCTAAACTCCAACTCACCCGACTCAGAAAGAGCCAGGTAACAGTCTGGGCATCATATTATTAACTGCACTGCTATTACTAGGTAGATGAAACAAAGAAGGAAAGGCTGTGGAAAAAAAAGAAAAATTGTAGGCAGGAGATACAGAATCAACCATAGTGCTGAATCACTGTTTCAAGCATCCTGTGTACTTGTCTACAGATCTTAATCCCAATGAAAAAGTGGGACAAGCCTTTCAGTGCTTTTCAGTATAATAGTCCTTCAGCTCATTCTCCAAAAATAGCACAATATAAACATATCCTTATGACTCAACTTTCAAAAAGACTTTACATATATACATATACATACACATACATATATATAAATGGAGTGAGAAGAGAAAAACATGCACAGAAATTGTAGCCTCAATGTTGCAGAAAGTCTCTGAGGGAAAGAATAGAACAGTTAACACATGCGAGAAGGAACAATCCAGGGAAGACACACACACACACACACACACACGAACCACTGACTCCCAAGAAAAATCTGGACTTTAGATATGATTAACTCCTAAAAACAGAGGCTGCAATGGGGGAGATTCAGACAGTTCCACAGCTGATGAAACAGGAAAAGTGGGACAAAATGGTGCTCACGATAGGCAAAGAGAAACACAGGGATATTTTGGTGAGTGCAAAGAGCATTCTACACAAACTGCGTGAACTGCATTTTCTCTTAAGCCAAATTAAGTTACAGCACATAGGGATCTTTAAAGGATTCCAAGTTTCTCTTCAAACAAGAAACCCCTCCAACAGCATGCACCAGTGAGGATGTTGGTTGTTATCCTCTCCCCTTTTTAAAACACAGACGAAATACCTAAGACATTTTTGTACGGTTGGCACTTTGCTACAGCTTCCCCATGGAGGTACCAAAATGAAATTGCAATGCAGCAGTCAGATTAGAGTTGCAATATCTTATTGTACCGAGGGGCCCAAAACTGAACACAGTATTCAATATGCAGCCTCACCAGTGCTGAGTACAGAGGAAGGATGATTTTCCAGGTCCTGCTGGCCGCACCATTTCTAATACAGGTCGGGATGCCATTGGCTGCCTTGGCCACCTGAGTACACTGCTGACTCATGTTCAGTTGGCTGTCAGTCAACAGCCCCAAGTCCTTCTCTACCAGGAAGCTTTCCAGCCACTCTTCCCCAAGACTGTACCATTGCCTGGGGTTGTTGTGTCTCAAGTATAGGACTCAGCACTTGGTCTTGCTTAACCTCATACCATTGGCTGCAGCCCATTGATCCAGCCTATTCAGACCCCTCCATAAATCCTCCATAAATCCTCCCTAACCTCAAGCAGATCAACACTTCCACCTAGCTTAGTGTAAACCACAAACTTACCGACAGTGCACTCAATCCCTTCTTCCAGATCACTGGACTCAGCACTGAGCCCTGGGGGACACCACTTGTGTCTGGCCTCCAACTGTATTTAACTTCATTTACCACGACTCTTTGGGCCTAGTCATCCAGCCAGTTTTTTACCCAGCAGAGGGTGTACCTGTCCAGGCCAGCAGCAGCCAGTTTCTCAAGCAGAATACTGTGAGACATGGTGTCAAAGGCTTTACTAAAGTTGAGGTACACCACACCCGTAGCCTTTCCCTCATCCATTAAGCAGCTAAACTTGTCATTGAAGGAGATCAAGTTAGTTTGGCAGCACCTGCCTTTCATAAAACCATGTTGGCTGGGCCTGGTCCCCTCATCACTTGAATGAATGAATCAATGAATGTGTTTCTTTACTGACTCAAAATTCATCCCTTTTTTGAGAAACTATTAATACTAACAGAAGACTACTCAGTGATTAGGTTTTGAGTAATATCCTTCTGGGAATAATTATGATATTTTGCTAGTTGTACCCTCTGTTAACTACTGCAGAAAAATCATGTGATAATACCACTGTGTCTCAGTTAATGAAACCACTTGCTTCTACTGCAACGCCATTTAAGAACGTTGTGCACTGCAATCCACCTGCTGTATTCTGCATTTTCTTAACTACCTGGATTTTCACCAACTCATCCTGCAGTCTGCGTAGAGCCACTCTACTTCTAACATGAACTGGCATCTATACAATCACACTTCAGCATTGAGATACAGACAAAACATTATAACTTGCTCCACTTGCATCATAACTGAATTGATGCAATAGTGTGAAATAGAACATCTCTGAAGTTATCTTAGTGCCTCAGAGAAATAACCATCAGAGTTTTGGTAAGGTGGTGAGATCTACCGACAGAGAACAATCACAATTAAGGGCTTTGCCTTCTTAATGAGTGCATGAATTAATTTTAAGATTGTGACCTTTCAAAAGCTTTCTAGTATCTCTAGACTTTTACATTCTTATAAAGGTTTTATATGCTCAGCATCAGGGCATGGTCTGAAAACTTCCATTATTATTAAATTGTATTTTCATACAACACAAAATCTGTGTTCTTCCACTGTCCTTGTAAATGACTAACAGCCGTCTTCTAATATTAGCTTTTAAAATAATTCTAATACTCAAACATTAGAGAAATATTTCCTTCAAACCAAAATACACATCTAAAATCAAAAGGTCACTAACTCTAGAAGTTAGACTGAATCAGATCCAGCCTTGTCACAATTTTGATAACTGAATGAGAGAACAAATAATGATCATCTCTGTAACACGGACCTCACTGCACCTACTTACACTGCTTTCTTTCTTGCCTGTCTGCCTGCCTTGTTACTTCAGTAACTTTTCACTTGTCCCCAACCTTCATTCACAACTGCTGATATTACTACAGCCTTACTCATTTCCCATGACAACTTTTTGAAACCCCAAGTTTCCCACTAGCTCCTTTGGAAATTTTAAGTCACCTAGTCACACACTGTGACCACATTTCTTTCTCTCTTTGATTCTCTTTTTTTGTATCCCCTTCTCTTGAGGGACCACTAATTTAATTCCTAAGTGCACATCTGCCCATGAAGATCTTCTGGTACCTGGGAATCATTTAATAACAAAGGTTTGCTTATGTTGGAGAACCAGAGAAAACTGAAGTAAAGTTACTGCAGATCTATGTTCTCTGTAATAACTGTCTTCAAAATTAAAAGAAAAAAATAGAGCAAATAGTGAAACATACTATAGGCTGTTTCAGTTTTCCAACAAGACAGTAATTTAGGCTAGATTTAGGCAGTAATTTTAGTAATTTAGGCTATATTCCACGCTAGATTCTCCTTAGTTCTACTCTTAAAATAGAAAAAAGATCCCATTATCATCTTCAGCACATCAACTAGCCCAGTGAAGAAGGGATCTGGGTGGGTATAAGGACACACCTTCACCTTCGCAAACGACGTTCACTCAAAGGAATAAGGGCTCAATATGAAGATAAGAACCCTGTGCCAGAATATCCTGTAGGTCAGTGGGCACATTCTGGACAAGCAAGGAATAATAATGGAGGTCTGAGCTGAGAGTCAGAGAATAGAAATACTAGGCTATTAGGTTCACAGAATTTTTAAGGTCATCTCCACTAGTTATGAAGAAGGTCCAGATTTAGCCTTTGGTTCTGATGGCTTTGAAAGGAACCCTCCCTAAAAGAGCATGAAGTTCACAGACTTTATTTTTCCATAGCTAAAATTCTCTGAGCGTGTACATGGATACACAAACTGGGTCTTTAATTTTTTAAAACATGCACATGATTATAACTGCAAAAAAAGAAGCTAGCACTATCCAGTTTTTATTAACACTGCTAATGCTCATTCTATGGACAGAACAATATTTCAACATTAATGTCATCAGCAATTTGATATAGGGTACATTTGTAAAGACAAACATAAATTTCTGCTCCCAGGAACTTGTTCTGCCTTTCTTGGTTTCAGATTTGGAAATAGTTTTCCAGTAAGCTGAGAAATACATATACACATATAAATACATACACACATATTACACCATACATTTATTCTTGATCTTAACTGTGTAATAGGATTAACCACAAATACTCTTGACATCACTGAAGCTTCACCTGTCTTCATAAGATCTAAATTTTCCCTGAGCCGGTCTATGAGCCAGCTCAGCCCAGCCACTAAAAATAAAACCTATCAGTCCAATGTGTGTTCATAAAAAGATAATTAAATATATGAATAAAATGCTGAGAAAACAGTCATAGTAAATATCATGTTACTATTATTCAGGGAAAATAATGAGAAATAAAGGCAGAATAAAGAGTGATAATAAATTAGCACACTACCATGAGATACTTGTTCTCATTACACTTTATTTCCAGAAAGCAAGCACTTAAGAGTCTGGCAATAAACAGCAAAAAGTTTCTATGTATTTGTTTATTTAGACATGATATTTTATTTTGTTCTCCTTGCACCTCGGCAACCACTGTGATTCATAGGGTTTTATAACAAGACAGTTTATCTGCACTTCACAGCAAATTTCAAAAAGTTGCAACAAGAGATTGCCTATTTGGTATATTCTTTACACAACACTTTCATTATGTCATTAAAATAGGTGTGTTACCTAAAAGCAAAAAGAACATAAGAAGAACAGGAAAAAACCAAAACCTACCTGTACCAGAAAAAAAAGTAATTTTTTTTACATTTTCAACAACCTTGTCATGTTTCAGAATGAAGGGCCACTTCAGCACAAGTATTAAATATGTCTCTGACCAGTTGCTTTCAGCTAAAAGGACATCAAATAGGTTAGAAGAGGATACTTGCATCACTTTCCAGCCAGTGTTAGACTAAAATTGCAAATTGTGTCTAAAAATTTACTCCTGTTTTCTTAACTTATATTAAGAGCTTGGATACTTCAAGAAATACTTGTCTGTATTATGAATATTCCCTAAACTTCAGGTGAATTCCAAAAGCCTTCATGCACAACTCATGGTAGCTGCTTCTCATGGTGAAAAAAATAATAATAAAAAATATATATATCACACAAATAAAAAAGACCACAGAGATCTCACGCGCAAGAGATTGTGGAAGATAAAAATGTCTTTGGTCTAGATACAGTTTTCATACTCCTAGACACCTCTACAAGCATCTCATCTCCCCACACCACCTGGTTTCCTTTTTCCTTACTCCTAAGTTATCGTTTGTAATTTAATTTTTTTCTCTTTTTATTTAAATCCAGTATTTTCAGCCAAGACCTGAGCAAGTGCACAGAACAGATAACAGATAAAAGGTCCTATAGGAAAGCAAGTCTTCAGGGCCCTGTTTTGATTTTAGTGAGGTAGTCACAGACAACAGGATCTCTACATCACCAACTCACAGACAACCCATTCATCCACAGCACGCAGTTAGAAGTGCTTAAGCTTTTCAATGATGTCTGTTGATTTTGGATGTTCAGTTTGAAATCAATCTTTCGTTAAAAAGGAAGGCCAGCCACCACTTAAAAACAATCCTGCCCCAAGGAAGTAAATAAGATGAAAGTCAGAAATCCCCAATTATTAATAATTTTTAAGTTCTGACCATGGAGTTCGACACTATAATTCTAAACTTCCACCTCCTTTTGAAATACAGGTACTTTGGTTTCATATAGAAAATAGACTGTACATTAACAATTAATATTTATTATCTCCAGATGAAAGAAAGCAAAACAGCACAGTAACTTCAGTCCTTGGTATTTTCTTAGACATAATGTCTTCAATAAAATAATCCCTGAGGCATTTGCAGGTAGACAAATAGATGAGCTTTGTGGAATTTGAACCATTGTTCTATCATTTTAATGAGATTTTGTTTCCCCTCTTTGTTTGGGTTTTGGGATTTATTTTTTTTTTTCCCCAATTCTCCTTATCCTTTGTCCTACACATCCTAGCTCTGCAATGACTTGCATTATAACTATAGTCAGTTACATCACACACTACCCTCCCAGGTACAAAGCACTACTCTCAAAAGCTACAGTTATAAAATAATCTAGCATGGAGGGTACATCTGATGTTCCCTCATATAAGCATCTTCCAGAATTACTTAAGTCCAAAATCTGACACTTACCCGTCAGCACAAAATTTAGTGCAAGTGACTTCTTACTAACAATAGAGGATTATGGATGTTTTTTCTGCATCAGACAGAATTTGGTTCACACACACCAGAGAATTCCTTCACAAGAATGGTAACAGGCAAGTGAAAACATCCTCCCCAGGAAAATTCTGACAAAAATATGATCTCTAAAATCCCTCGAATACTGTGTTCAGTTCTGGGCCCCTCACCACAAGAAGGATGTTGAGGCTCTGGAGCGAGTCCAGAGAAGAGCAACAAAGCTGGTGAGGGGGCTGGAGAACAGGCCTTATGAGGAGCGGCTGAGAGAGCTGGGGTTGTTTAGCCTAGAGAAGAGGAGGCTGAGGGGAGACCTCATTGCGCTCTACAACTACTTGAAAGGAGGTTGTGGAGAGGAGGGTGCTGGCCTCTTCTCCCAAGTGACAGGGGACAGGACAAGAGGGAATGGCCTCAAGCTCCGCCAGGGGAGATTTAGGCTGGACATTAGGAAAAAATTTTTCACAGAAAGGGTCATTGGGCATTGGAACAGGCTGCCCAGGGAGGTGGTTGAGTCACCTTCCCTGGAGGTGTTTAAAGCACAGGTGGACGCGGTGCTAAGGGGCATGGTTTAGTGTTTGATAGGAATGGTTGGACTCGATGATCCGGTGGGTCTCTTCCAATCTGGTTATTCTATGATTCTATGATAATGAATTATTAACATTCCTAAGTTCAGCTGTTGCACCACCTAACAAACTAGTCCTCGCATGTACCAAAGAAGTAATGCACAGAATATATTTTCTTTTTCCCTGCCAGTAAAAAACCAAACTGAAATCAGCTATTCAGACAAATATATAGGAATGGTCTTTTAGAAGAAGTTTCTTGACAGGTTTCCTCAATGGAAGCCCATTGCAGGGAGACACTAGGCAAAGCATTCAGGATAGATTCTTAATAAAGCAATCTCACATTGATGTGCAGGAAGTTGCATTTCATCTGAAGTATAAATAGTCATGTTTTCTGGCTTTGTTATTAAGCCATCCGAATGAGCAATCAGAAAATAAGCGTTGTTCATCCACAGCACACAGAAACAAACTAAAACAACCTAAACACTGCACTATATATTTTAAAAACCCATTTTGTAGATGCCAAAATGAAGGAAAAAGAGCAGTTACCTAAACAACAGCTAGATAAAATGTCCAGTTCATCAGAATTAGTTATGCTCTCTTCAGCTATCAAGAAATTTTAAAAATTCATTATAGAAACAGGTAGTTTCTTCAAAGATGGAAAAATCAGATCAGAAGTAAAATTTATTACATTTCATCTGATGACGCGAGTCCTACAGCTGCAAAATGTCTGACCTGCAACCTGCACAAACGCCTCCTGTAGGCTTGGGCAGGTGCCCAAGCCCTCATCTTACCTCCAAATCACATCACTGCAAGATTTCGCTTCTCCAGTTTTATTCAACTTTTTACTGCTACACTTCCTGGACAATAAAATTATCAAAAAAAGTATTACATTCAAATATAATAGACACTTGCTTTTAGTTAGCTCCTACGAGTTAAATCCTCCAGCTGGAGTTGGCAACAAGGAGCTAGGGCTGGGCAAGGGGGCTGCAGGAGTGATATGCACCCTCCTGTCGATGCAGGAGGAAGAATGGGCAGGTGAAGTGTTACTTTCCATTTTACAACAGTTTCAGATTATTTTACCAGTCCTTGCCCTCAGGTAGAACTACTATTTTTGCTTGTCTTAAGAAGTGTTTTTTCACTTCTGACAACCACTGTTGGTATGTGTCTAAGTTTTTCAAGAAGTTATTAAGATTATTCACAAGAGTTGCCACATGTTTCAATATGCATCTTGTAAATGAATTCTCAGAGGACTTTTAAACGTTGATTTACACAATCCCAGGCTAACTCAGGCTGGCAGGTACCTGGATAGGTGTCCAGTCCCAGACCCTGCCCAGAGCAGGCTTAGCCAGGGGATCAGACTGGGCTGCTCAGGGCTTCATCCAGTCGGGACATAAAGCCCCCGAGGACAGAGACAGGTCACACTCCCTAAGCCCCATCTCCACTGCTGATTTATCCCTCCCGGGAAAATGCTTCTCCTCATCTCCAACGTGAACCTCTCATGCTTAAGCTTGTGCTGCTGCTTCTCACAGTCCCACAACACACCACTGTCAAGAGTCCATCTGCGTCTCCTCCATCTTCTCCCATTGATGCCAAGGGTGCCACTGGGTGTCCCTAAAGACATCATTCATCCCAACTGAACCAGCCTGGTTCTGCAGCTTTGCTTGGTAGGGCAAAGTCTGCAGCCCCACCACTTCAATGGCCTTCCCTCATCTTTCACCAGTTTGTCAATGTTGTTTCTGTCATGGGGACCCAGACTAGCAGAGGGGACAGTCCCTGCCCTCCCCTGGATCTTGGGCAATGTCCTACTCATACCACCATAGACACCACTGGTCCTCATGGCTGCCTGGGCACAAGGGTAGCCACAGCTCAGCTCATTGCCCAGCAGCACCCAGTACTATGGCCCAGAGGCATCCCCTCCCCAGGGTTGCATGTTTCCTCCTCTAGGGTGCTAGCTGGGATGCTGAACAGGACATGCCCCATGCAGCCCTTGCAGGACCCCACTTGACAACTTCCAGGCAGTGTACACCATAACAGTCACCCTGTGGGCCTACCGCCTAACCAGGTCTTTGCCTGCCCATTCGTCCCCCCTCGCAGACTGTAACATTGCAGGCCAGGTACAAGAATACTGTACCTTTTAGAGACAGTACTGAAAACCTGTCTAGAGCATGGGTAGGTGCCATCTACTTCCCTCCTCTCACAACCACAATTCTGTCACAGAAGGCAGCTGGCCAGGTCAGGCATTGTTAACTCTTGGTAAATCCTTGCTCCTCATCACTGTCTTCTTGCTGTGTCCAGACACAGCCCCCAGGAGGTCTTGCTCCTAGATTTGCCTGGAGTAAAAGAAGGCCAGCTGGCCTGTGGTTCCGCAGCTTAGCTTTTGCCCCTCTCCCTTTTTTGCAGGCAAGTGTGACACTTGCCTTTCTCCAGATATTTGGAACTTCCTTGATCTCCATGACCTTTGAAAGCAGATAGGGAGCAGCTGCACAAGGGCATCAACTGCCTTCCTTAGCACCTCAGTCACTTTCTGACAGGTTCCAGTGGATTATGTTGGTCAAGAGCTCCTCAGTGATCTCTGACTCAACCATCTCCCCCTTGAACCCCATGACTAAGCACAGAGGCCTGGCAGACCTGGTGACAACAAAGTAAATGGAGAAGATCTGCCTTATCTGTGTCTGCTGCCACTGCATCACCTTTTCCACCTGCAGTGATCCTGACAGGGAGACCACTGCACATCAAGGTGTCAGCGATCCACATACCAGTTAAACTTAATCCTGGATCATGCTGTGCTACACTGCACATAACTTGGCCTTCAGTCTGTGTTTGCACTGCACAAATTCCTTGGCTGCAGGACAAGCTCAGCCAACTAATTTTGAGAGAGGAGCCTGTAAGCAGTTCCTAGTCACTGGCAATTACACCACCTGCACCACCCTGCCTTCATCTAAAAGTGCAGCAAGATGTTCTCATAATAACATTGTTTCTGCTTCCCAGCAGAAAAGACGGAATTGTTTCCTTGGAAGAAAATCCTCTAATAGCTTGAATGAGCAAAATGGGTCAGCCTTTCTATCAACAAGGTCACCACAGTGAGCTGCACGAGGACTGGAAGACCATTTGATAACAAGAAATTATCCTCGACACCCTCCAGCGATCTCCTGGATGGCCAGTGTCCTGACACATTTAAGTTTCCAATAAGGATGGGTGTCAGTAACACAGAGACTACTTCTCTTTCAGGGAAAGGTTCATCCATTTCCTTTCACTAGTCAGTTGTCTGTAACACATCTCACCACAGTGTCATGCTTAGCAAGCTCTCCTCTGACTCTGGCCCACAAGCTTTTACCCATACCCAAGCCTCACAGATTCATGATGCTCCTTCACATGGAGGGCAGCCTCTTCCTCCTCTTCCATGCCCATCTGTCCTGAAGGGCTCATCTCCAGCTGTCACAGCACTCTAGCTACATGTGCTGTCCCATGTCGCAGGTATCCCAGTGATGCTGCAGCTCTATGACCACATGTTCAGCTCTCATCCATCCTGCTCCCTCTCAGGCTGTGTGTGGACACGCACACACCCTGGAGATAGGCGTTCTTTTGCCCTATTTTAACATGCCCAAGCTCTGCCTTGTTCTCCCCACTTTGCACTTTGCTTTCTGCCCCTGCTCTACCATTTTCTCACATAATTCTGAGCTGTATTCTCTCTTGCAGACCCCTCCCAGTTTAACAATCTCCTCACCAGACTGGCCAGCCTCTTGACAAAGACATTTTTGCCACAATAAATGAGAAAGGAAAAATGACAGCTCATTTATTAAATTCACAAATTAAGAACTCGGAGGGCAACCTAAGTTTTGGTCAAGGCCTCCTAATCTGCTTCATCACACGTCACTCTGAAATCCAGCTCTACACACATTGGGTGGCAGCTACTGTACATATAAGGTTCCCCAACCACATACACGTTTAACTATAGCTCAGCTCTACCATGGGGTAGATTTCTTCCTGCCAATCTTTTGTACGTAACTCCTCTGATTTTCAGCCTCCAGGACAGGAACAATAACCTGGTTTACAACTGTGATTTCATTGATACCACAGCACAATAAAAGTCAAAAGCTACATTTGATGTGCTCATACATTTCTCACTTCTCATTTTGTTTCTGAGCTACTGCAAATATCCTGTGGCAAAATTCAGCTCAAAAGCAATAAGAAAATCCTATTATCTTTGAACAATAAAGGAAAAAAGTTGTTGTAATCAGAAACTGTACTGCAGAATAGCCATTTATCTCCTTTTTTCCTAAACTAGAACACCATATTGTGCAGCCCCTGGTTAAAATGAGTTGAAAAACTGAAATAATTCCAAGGCCGTAAGTAGAAATGACACTCAAGAACTTAACAGAAAGAAGTCAGGCATTCCTTTTTATGGGCAGAAATTTAAGATGATCCAAAATATGATCTATTGTTCTGAATGGCAAAACTTATAGCAATTTGAGCAGAGGACTACTATTCAGCTTTCTGTTACCAGTTACACAAGTAGATAGAGTGCTGAAAACAGCAGAAAAGGCTTCATTGCTAAAGCAATAGCCATACCCAAATCCCCCCCGTATATAACACCTTGCTCAAAATAAGATCAGGGTCAGTACATTATAAACAACAATAATAGTTTTAAAGTTAGGGATTGTTCAGAGGCAGCCATATGAGTGATCTAACCAATACGAGGTCTTGCAAACCTTTTCTATCTCAAATATCCTTTCCCCTTCCTCAGCTCTTGCCAACAGAGCAAGCCCCTTGCTATCACTCAAGGACTACTATAAAAACAAGCTAAATAAATTTTTTTTTAAAACTGTTTTGGTAAAAAAATAAGACTACAAATTATTGTCCAGGAATTAACAATTAAAGAAATGAACCAAAAAAGCAACTTTTATGATTATTACTTGTTACTTTTTCATTGAATAAGTGTGAAACATCAGGATCAGCAATTTCCACAATCACATGAAGAAAAGGAAAGTTGGAAAATTCAGATATTAGTAGACAGTAGCTGATAAGAAGGATGGAGAAAAATAGCATAACTACTCTCATTACTAACCAAAATGTGCAATTACTAATTTAAAAGTTCTGCATTTCATAAAAACTCCAATGCAAGCCTTAATAGAGAGGAAATTAGGTCCTCGAAATGCAGAATTTCCTTGCGCAACCAGAACACCTATTTAAACATGTTTGCAAGCCATTCAGATGTGACCCTTTATGCAAAACGAGCACACACGCACCAGCTTACCCTACATTTTCTTTGGAATAAATCTCAATTTTAACGAAGTAAATTTGTCACATAGGTTACACCCCAGAGACTGCTCTAAAGAAGCGATATTCTAAGTTTTTAAGGAGATGCTCCCTGCATTATCTTTCACCTATCCTAAACTGTCTCCACATAGTAGTGGCCTCTTCCCTATAGCACATTCCAAAAGGCTGCTAATGCTAGCCTGGTTAAGGAGTGAAAGAAAGCAAGTCCACACAGCCTGGCCACTTTCCAGATGATTAACAACACTAGTCAAAACTGGCCTTTCTTAACTAATAAGACAGAAATCATCTGACTCCCCACCATAACGGTACTAAGACAAGACTAGTGAAGAATCATAAGCAAGTCACTTGTGCCAGCCTCCTACTTCAGCACTGATCCCCAGAAGTCCTCCTCAGACCAATGACAACAATTAAAAGGTAAACGGTAGCAGACAAATTGAAGTTACTATAAGAAAAACTCATTTAATGAGGCAAGGCAGTGGGAGAGGCCATAATGCCAATGCTGAAACGATTTAAATCTTACATGTTTTCAGGGATTGTTTGGGAGCAAGGTGGGAGGAAAAGAAAGGTGGTGGTGGCAAATATGTTTAAGGATTAGTACGTTCTGGCATTGCCTTGGAAAATGATCCCAAGAGAATTATTCTTAGTGAAATGTGACTTCAGAAATTCAATACTGTCTTATTTAAAAAGAAAAAAAATTTGTGTAAGTGAAGAAAACACAAATAACTACCCAATCACAAAAAAGGGTTTGTGTTTTTTTTTAAAAAAAAAACCTAACACAAATAAAAAACAAACAAACAAAAATGTTCAAAATCAGCCATTCCCATCTGTCCTGCCATTTATGGAATTTAGTAGTTTAAGTATATCGCAAATCCTGTAGTATAAATATACTACACTGTACTGCTTTAGAGAACATAACAGAAAGAAGTTACTCATCCATTCAGAAAGATACTGGAAATGTAAAGATTAATCAAAGATTAATACCGGCTTTCAACTTTGACTAAATACTTGCAACCTGAACCTCATTCAGGGTTCCGCCTGGAATAAGAATTCATCTCTGCTGTACACTACAAGAAGCACTTTAGAACAACAGAAACTCAACAAGCCCTGCAAAAAAAAAACCAAACAAACCAGTCCTCAAGTGCACTGCGCATTTTTCTCATGTGTTCTGGTGGCGGAGCCCTTACCTGGAAATTAAATTTAAGACACCTACTGAAAAAACACCCAGTCTAAATTACAGTATTTTAATCTGCACGGCACAGATGCACACAACGCTCCTCCTCTTCCCCCTGCATAACAGAATATTGTTACTTTCCCCGATGCTTCCTAGTTGCCATGGCATCCTTTCTGCCGTAGGTCTCTTCACCCTTATGTTATCTCCCCAACTGGCATTCAACCTGTGGGCATCTTCCCCCCAGCTCAAAAGCTTATAAATCTATGCTTCTTTTTGAAACAACAGGTTTGATCTGTAAAACAAGGTGTTTCGCTCCAGACCTCAGAGTCAGCTTTCGGTAAGCTCACACAACACTGTTTCCAAACAGCTGACGGCTGAGGTTGTACTTGGATAGCGAGCAGTTCATTCAAAGTCTTTCCTCGTATGCGTTAGTTCAGCAGGTAGCACCAGGGTTCCGATCCGAAGTGAAAAGACCGCCAACCGCTCCAATAAGCGTCGGTCCTTTTACTCGGCTACTCAATTTGTTCTCTCAATTCCCGCGTGCGCCTCGCTCCGATGTTCATTCTAAGGGCACGTCACCTGTCCCGCGGCAGGTGTCTCCACGGGGATGTCTGTCCATCCCCCCTGGGTGCTCCGCACCACCGCGGGGGACACCTCCGGTTCCCGGCGAGCGCACGCGTCCCGCCCGGCTGCCCTCGAGCCCTTCGCAAGCCCCGTTCCCCCGGCCGCTCCTCCCCACGCCCCGCCACCCGGCCAAGTCGCACGGGGAAGGTGGGACCGCGGGGCGCAACAGGTCTCCTAACGCCGCACTCACCGGCGGCGCGGGCGCCGAGGTTCCGCCGCGCTTGGCGGAGCCGCGCCGGGAGCTCAGCCGCCGCCAGGACTCCGCCAGCCGCCCGCGGCCGCTGCTGCCGCCGCCGCCCCCCGCCGCCGTCCCCTCGGCCGCGCAGCCCCGCTCCGCCGCCCCGGGGCTCCGCCGCCGCTGCCCCATGGCCCGCAGCCGCACCGCGCCCGCCGCCCTCAGTCTCAGCGCGGCCGCGGAGGCAGCGCGGGGGGGTGGGGGGTGGGACGGGGCGGGGCGGCCGCGGGACTGCCCGGCGGGAGCCGCCGCGGGAGGAGCCAGGAGCGGCTCCCGGATCGGGGCTCTTGGGGTTTGTCAGATCCCGCAGCTAAACCGGAGCGCAGCGGATGACGAGAAGGGTGTAACTGCGGCGCTGCGCGTCTGTGCCGGGCTTGAGCGTGGCGGGTTGCAACACCTGTTTGCTTCAGTGGCTAGATCTTGCCAAAATCTTTCCAGGTGGCTCCTTCCCATTAAACTACGTTAGTAGTTCCACGGAACTAAATCAGTAGTTTCTCCATAATAAAGCGTTTTCCTTCTTAAAGACAGCGGGACTTCCAGGTGCACAGCTTCCACACTAAGCCCGGGGGGTTTCTATCCTGTTTACACAGAGGAGCAAGGAGAAAAAAACACTCAGAAGCAACAGATGTCATGGCACCTGTTGGTAGGGGCAGACTTTTGAGGGGCCTGCAATTCTTTCTTAAACTCAATAAAGAGCATCTCTGGAATTAACAGTCTCTCTGCTAATTCTGGAAGGTTCTGCTGTGGTCCTGGGTAGGCTCTTCTGTTGAATATGCCCTGCCAGGCACTTTAGGAATCTGTTCATTGGCTTCATCAGCTTTGCAAGCTGAGCACAGGGCACTGATGCGCTGCCGCAGAGGAAAGCTGCCTCTCCACTGCCCACGGAGCTCCCTGCTGATTTTTCTTCATATGTTAGAAGATGCTCAAGTTCCCACAGGTGAACTAACAAGATGGCTAGTCAGCACGTTAGCACATAAGCTCAAGCATCATCATTATGAGGTAGGTATTTCATCTTGTTCTACACAGCCATGTTAAAAAAAAAAAAAGTCTAGGTATACACTGTTTTTAGGGATCGTTACAACCACCAGGTTTCATAGGCATTAAACTAATAACATGTACTTATGATTTAACTCTTCTTAAAAAGATTTCATAAAGATTGTTTTACTGAAGAAGTCGGGTGTGTGTTGCTCTCTGAAGTATCTGAACTTTCTGCTTTAAAAAGATGATATGATATTATAATTAATAATATTACCTAGTCATAGCCACAGTATTTAAAATGTCTAACAGAAGGACACGTTTTCCTTACAGTGTGTCTAATGCCGTAATAACAAAGAAACATGGGTCAGAGTTTCCAAAGAATATTTTAAATTCTCAACAAAATATAAATGGGAAGATAATGGGTAAGGATTTTGTTATGACATTAGGTAGTCTAATTGCCCTTCACACCCCTAATCAGCCCCCCAGCTGTTTAAGTGGCTCCCATTCAGTGGAGACAAACATTATCTTTAGGGTCTTTTCATTCCAACACCTGTAACTACAGCAAGTTACTTCATTCAGGTGAAGTACTCTCATGAGTGCCTTTAGCTTCATTTATGCCCCACTGAGACACATCAGCATTTGTGTAGCTTTGCTGATTGAGACAATTAGCTTTATAATTTTTAATAATACATACAGATCAATCTCTCCGATGTCTATTCTATCTGCTAGTCATAGCCATCAAATTTCCTATCACCAATGTTTTTCTTTAATTATGCATTAGAGGAATCTAATGGTTTTGAAATCCTACAAAAATTTGTAAGCAAGTTAGTTTTTAAAAACTTAAATCACATAAAATCCAGAAGATGTGCTCTTAAGGAGTCTACTTGGGAGGCTGGGAAATAAGAATCTCTCAAGGAATTCATGGAAAGGATACTAAAATATTGGTGTTACTGATTTGTCAGTAGTCTTGTTTAATTCTTTGGCAGCTAGGATAGGAAGTTGGGTGCCTTCACCTCCTTAGTTACACAGACAGCGCTATACTACTTATTCAGCTCACAGTACCAAGTAAGATACAACAGAAAAGGATGCAGTGCTAACTTCTCGTTGAAATAGAAGATCATAGCTGAGAGCACTTTAATATACAACTCAGATAATTTGAGTAGCATCACAGGTTCAAATTTTGTGAAAAGCAATTAACATGTCTATAGATGTGGAAATATTGTTTCTTTTCAGATATTAAGGCTGAAGTTTCAGCCCAGAAGACAGCTTCCTTTTTACTTCAGGCCATAGTTCATCTGAACCTGGCAATCTAATTGCCAATCATCTTTTGCATAAACCGTCATAACAGTAAGTTTCAACTTCTTAGATGGCCTGACACAATCTAATGCGACATATATGTTTAATAACCACCTACACAGGATTGGCTTCTAGCATTTATATTATACACACCATATGTTTATTCCTCATATGTGTGTAAACATTCCTGTTATGGCTTTAATCAGGCATACTATATGCCTGGCAGGAAAGTATTTTCATCCTGAGCAGAAAAGGACATAACTGCATGTTATGTATACAGTAGGCTGGTATCCTTATTTCAGCCTTTCTTATTTCACCTATGTATTTGTTCTTTACTGTCGTTTATAAGTATGTTCAAACATCTATCAAGAATTAGAAGAAGGTATGTCAATAGGTGGTAACAGGGCTCCATTTACCTGCTTTAAATCTGCGAGCCTAGCAGAGTACAAGATTCACTGAACTGCTTGTGACAGTTGGAACTACTTGGAGGCTTGGAAGCAGTTACTAACACTTTGCAAAACAGAAGCTATGGAGTAATTCATTTTATGTCAAAAGAGCCACTAGAGATCACCTGGTCCAACTATCTATCTGCTTAAAGTAGGTCCACTTAGATCAGTTTGCTCAGGGCTATGTCCAGTCAGATCTTAAAAAAACAAAACAAAACAAACAGAACTGGAGATTTCATAGCTTCTCTGGATAACATGGTCTGAGTGAAAAAACTTTGCCTTTTAGTTTACTGGAATTTCTCATGTTCCCACCTGTGTTTCTGCTTCTTGCTTCACCATACATGTTCAAAGGCAGTCAGGCTCCATTTTCTCTACATCTTCTCATTCAGTGGCTGGAGGAAACAATTAAGACTCCAAATGGATTTTGTCCTTAACACTGAACAAAGCTATTCTCCCACTCTTTCCTCATCAGTCATGTATGTCTTTAGACAGCTAGAAATAGCCTCACATTTACAATCACTGATCCTCACTGGGGAGCTTCAGCCACCCCAGTATCTGCTGGAGGAACACTGCGGCCAGACGCATGCAGACTTTGGTCTCTTCATGGATCTGCTTGAAAGATTCCCATGGGATAAGGATCTGAAGCAAAGTGAAGTCCCAGAGAGCTAGTTGATATTCAAAGGTCACCTCCTCCCAGCTCAAGAGTAGTCTATCCCAATGAGCAAGGAAGTCAGGCAAAAAAACCCAGGAAGCCTGCAAGGAGATCTGGGCAAAACTCAGACGTAAAATGACTGTACAAAAAGCGAAATCAAGGACAAGTAGCCTAGGAGGAATATAGAGAAATTGTCCTGACGCACTGGAATGACATTAGGAAAGCCAATGCCCAACTAGCATTGAATCTGGCAAGGATATAATGGTCAAAGTCCAGAGAATGCTTGGCCTATGGATATTTAGAACTTGTGATGTATTTGCAATGTAAGAAATAAAAAAGAAAATAAATTATGAACACTGTGTAAGTATGTCATACTCCTTGCTGTGTTTCTGAGAACAGTTTTTGGCATCTTGTTCCTGTTAGTGAAGAATGAATTTGTGTTTATTTATATATATATCTACTTTAGGCAGTCAGATGGCTATCATGGCAGTATGGTGTTGCCAGACGAATTGAGTGTGTTCTTGGGACTGACTTTTGGGACAGGTGGCTGGAAAGTAGTTCTGCTTTTGCTTCAAGCTTATGAAAGAAAAGGTCATGTTGTTGCTTCTGGTGAGTGCTTATAGGCCTGATGGAGGACAGAGGACTGCTGTTTGCCTGAGTTTCCTGGGAGCTATGTGTGCGGGATTTTCTCAGCTGATTGTGCCTGCTTTGAGGCAGTCTTGCCTGCTTCCTGGAAACAGCTGAGGAGCAAGAGACCCTAAGAAAGCAAGTTCTCTCCTCAGGCTCTGTGCTTATCTCTGATGGTAAATGAAACCAGGAAACAGCAGTGAGAAGCACCAAGATGTGACTGTAGCATAGATGTAGACTATGGTGAAACAGCATCCTAGGTCCATGGTGGGGTAAGCAGAAACTGGAAAGAGACTGAGATTGGAAGAGAGGAGAGGTAGGCTTTTCCCCGTGGATAGCAAATGTTTTGTCTGGTCCTTGATTTTAATGGAAAAAAGTATGGGATGAGTTTAGTCCCTTCATTTACCCTCAGCATCTGTACACTTGGAAAACACTTGTAAAAAATTTTTCTACATAAGTATGTGAAATGTGAAAGCAGCTGTGAAAACACATTCACTTTTGAAGGTATAAGAGGATTTTAATCTTTCAATGGAGAAATATTCCAAAACACAGTGTTTTCATACTTTATTACCTCTGAAAATCAACTCACTATGACATAGAGTCATAGCATGGTTTGGAATCAAAGCGACCATGAAGGTCAACTAGTCCAACCTACCTGCAGTAAGCAGGGACATCTTTAACTGCATCAGGTTGCTCAGAGCCCCATACAACCTGACTGTGAGTGTTTCTAGGGATGAGGCATCTACCACTGTCTGGGCAACCCATTCCAGTATTTCACCACTCAGCACAAAATATTTCTTCCTAATATCCCATCTAAACCTCTTCTCCTTTAGTTTGAAAAAAAGCACCCCTTGTCCCATTGCTTCAGGCCCTGCTAAAAAGTTTCTCCCCATCTTTTTTATAAGCCTTCTTTAGGTATTGAAAGGCCACAATGAGGTCTCCTCAGACTTTTCCGTTCTGCAAGCTGAATGACCCCAACTCTCTCAGCCTCTCTTTGTAAGGGAGGTGTTTCAGGCCATTGATCACTTTTGTGGTCCTCTTCTATACCCACTCCAACAGGTCCATGTCTTTGTTGTGCTGAGAGCTCCCGGGCTGGATGCAGTATTCCAGATGAGGTCTGACCAGAGCAGAGTAGAGGGGCAGAATCAAACTGCTGGCCATGCTTCTTTTGTTGTGGCCCAAGGTAGAATTGGCCTTCTGGGCTTGAAGAGTACATTGCCAGCTCATGTCCAGCTTCTTATCCAGCAGGACTCCAAGGTCCTTCTCCACAGGGCTGCTCTTAATCTTCATCCTCCCACCTGTATTGGTACTGATGGTTCCCCCAACCCATATGTAGGACCCTGTGCTTTGCCTTGTTGAACCTCATAAGATTTTCACAAGGCCACTTCTTCAGCTTGTCTAGGTGTCTCTGGATGGCATCCTGTCCCTCAAAGGTATTAGCCTCACCCCTCATCTCGGTGTCATCTGCAAATTTGCTGAGGGTGCACTTGATCCCATTGTCTGTGTCATTGATGAAGATATTAAACAATGTTGGTCCCAGAACAGACCTGAGGGACACTGCTTGTCACTGATCTCCATCTGGACATTGAGTCATTGACCACTAGTTCCTGAATGTGACCAACTTATTTCTTACTCACTGAATAGTCCATCTATCAAATCCATATGTCCCCAACTTAGAAGGATGTTGTGGGGGACTTCGAGAAGTTTAGATAGGTGACATCCATGAGTCTTCCTTTGTCCACTGATGTAGTCATTCCCTCATAGAAAGCCACTAGGTTGATGAGGCAGGACTTGCCCTTGGTGGAGCTGTGCTACCTGTCTTGAATCACCTCCATGTTCTCTGTGTGCCTAAGGATAGCTTCTGGGAGGGCATGTTCTTTTGTCTTCCCATTCACAGAGGTGAGGTTGACAGGTCAGTAGTTTTCAGGGTCCTCCTTTCTACCCCTTTTAAAAATGTGTATTACCCTTTTCCCAGTCACTAGGGAATTCACTTGACTGCCACGACTTTTCAAATATCATGGAGAGTGGCTTGGCAATTACATCAGTCAATTTCCTCAGAACTCTCCGGTGTATATCACCCAGTCCCATGGAGTTATGTACATCCAGGTTCCTCAAGTGGTTGTGAACAAGATCTTCTCTTACAGTTGGAGGGACTTTGCTTTTCCCGTCTGTGTCCTGCAGCCCATCCTCTAGAGAGGTGTGGGAAGAGAGGTTGGTAGTGAAGACTGAGGCAAAAAAAGTTGTTAAGTACTTCAGCCTTCTCCTTATCTGTTGTTGCCAACTTGGCAGTCTCACTCATCAGGGCAGGTACACTCCCTTAGACCTTTCTTTTCTGATTTACATACCTGTAGAAGCACTTTACTCTTTGCATCCCTCTCCACGTTCAGCTCTAGTCGTGCCTTGGCCTCGCTGACCCCATCCTTACACAACCGGGCAATGTTCCTATAGTCTTCCCAGGACACCTGACCCTGCTTCCACTGCCTGTGCATTTCCTTCTTGCCCTTAGTTTGAGCCACAGGTCATGACTCAGCCATGCTGGTGTCTTGCCTTTCTTGACAGATTTCGTGCGCCTGGGGATGGTGAGCTCTTGCACTCTATGGAAAGCATCCTTAAAGATCTGTCAGCTCTGTTATACTCCGTTGTCACTGAGGCAGTTTCCCAGGGTGTCCTATTGACTAACTCATTGAAGAGCCGGAAGTTTGTTTTCCTGAAATTCAGGGCCCTGACTTTGCTCTTCACATGACCCATATCCCACAGGACCACAAAATCCATTAGTGCTTGCTGTAGGATGTACATAATGTTTATTTTTCAGCTACTTAGCAGCTTCACAAATAAGCTTGGAGGTTTATGCCAGTCATCATCAGATGTAATGGGCCTGTTACTTGGGGTCTTGTACACAACATTTGTTATGTATTTCAACGAAGCAGCAGGAATTTGACCAGATCAAAGGTTAGCACAAATTACCATAAACAAATGCTAAAGAGTGGAAAAAAATGAAGTCCATTACAGAAAACACTGCTCAGTGGTTTGGGACAGAAGTCTATAGAATGTTTAATTTTGTTCTTATGGTATTAGGAAAGAACAAAGAGGAGCAAATTTCTTAGTTTCCGTTGAGTTATTCTATGTTCAGGTGAAGTAGCAAACCTATTATTAATTATTCTAATTATTCCTCTGTCAGTTTACTTAGGCGATGAACACCACAGGTGAACGACACAGCTCCTCTAGGGCTAAGTGAACACTAATAGCTCGTCAGTGCCCAGCTGGCCAGTGTAAAACCTCTGATATGTTACTGCTTATTTGTCTTTCTGCTTAGTAATAGCACAATTTTGTTTTGTGAAATTTATGGGAATTTAACTGACTGTCAGACTTTTGCCATTTTTTTTTTCTGATTTGAGTAAAACTGGTCAATAGTCTCAAAACCTAGGTGGCGAAACCAGAGGTCAAGCAGCCTATTTTCTTTGGATACCTTTCTGAAAATGAGAGAAAGATGCCAATTTAAGTGTCTAGTTCTACTTCATAGTAATTTCCTCAATTCTGCTTTCCTTCTACAAACTAACTAAAACCAAGACTAATATTACAAATATTTAAATTAAAAGTCGTTTTCAGAAACATTTAGTAAACAGCTTAGGTGAAATAGGTTGAACTAAAAATGCACTAGGAATTAATGGAGAATGTGTGGTGACATACACATTTTTGGAAGTGGAGAAAACTCTTTGCTTCTTTGCTCTTGTTTTCCGTCTTTCATTGCAGACATACAGAAGTTAAGATGCATCTGTAGTGGGATCTATAAGAGTGAGGTAATGCCTACAGAAAAGGCATGCTTAATCCACTGACCACATGCTAATCCATGGGGCCTCGTGGGATGCATACAGGGGTGCTGGGAGAGCTGGCTGATGCCAGTGTGTGAGGCAACTCTCAATCATCTCTGAAGAATCTTGGCAGTCAGACATGGCTGCTAATGTCTAAGAAAAAAAGGTGAATATCACACCTGTATTCAAGAGCGGCAAACAAGATCTAATAGCAGAGTAGTGAATCTAACCTCAATCCTTGTGAAAGTACAGGGCAAATAGTCCTGAAAGGCATTTCTAGTATCATGAAGTACAAAATTGATTATTAGGAATAGCTCTCATAGTTTTACCGTAGAGGAATGGAGCCTCAATGACCTGGTTGCCTTTTGTAGTGAAATAACTGACTCTGGATTCAGGGAAAGAGCAGTGGGTGTTGCATAGTTTCACTATAGCAAAGCCTTTTGTATGGTTTCCCGTAATACCTTTCTAGCCAAAATGATAAGATGTGGACTGTATTAGCAGGTAATGGATGGGGGACTGCTGAACCACTAGGTTCAAAGAGGTATATGATCAGCATAAAGTACAGTACAATGTCCAGCTGGTGTCTAGTTACTAGTAGTATTCTTCCAGGATCAACACTGTCAATCTCTTAATCTCTTTAATGACATAGATGGAGTCTGCTTTCAATAAGTTTGTCAATGATACCACATTGAGACAATGGAGTAGATACCTGAGGGGAAGGCAGTGTTTCTCTTCAGAAGGACCTGGACAGGCTGGTAATAAGGTGGTAGAAACCTCATGAAGTCCAGTAAAGGAAAATTCTTTTTTATTTTTCAGTGTGAACATTTTCTAAGATCTTACATCACATGTAGATCACAAGTCTAAAATATCTGCAGGACTTGAATTCCAAAGTCTTTGATCATGCTTTCATATCTACCTCGAACACCATAAAAATTAAGCAACTATTTAATAATCTCTACTAATTCCATGAAAATACATAAACAATATTATAATACATGTTTTCTTTGCTTAAGTTTTAATAGAAGTAATTACTTAAAGGGTGTGACACAATTGCAGGGGGGCAGAAGGGTTGTCTATGAATTCTCCTTTTCAAAGCATGGATCTTAATATAAAAATACAGGTTTTCAAAGTGAAAGCTCTCTGCCAAACTCTTTTTCTTTTTAGAAACAACAGTTCCTCTAGAAGTTTCCTTCTCCCACAGAAGAAGGAAAACTAATCATCCAAGATCTGATGTAAATTATTGACTGCTTTTTAAATAGGAGCGAAATTATAGTTTCTTTCATGTATCTGCTGCTAGGAGCGTGTCATACATGTCTGTTTTTTATCACATGCATTGTGGAAAAAAATTTCCGTTCTTCAGTTTATACAATTTTAATTAGGAAAGTTAAGTCCACCAGAACCAAAGTCTTATGGGAGTCTTTTTTCAGAAATACTGTACTACAATTGCTGCTTATTGCTTGTATTGTGTAACTATCACCGTCTTTTTTCTTTTTGTTATACCTACCAGTTTGGTAGAGAAATGGATAAATCAAAGCTTATACCTGTATTCTTTGGTGGATATGTACAAAATACTTGTTTAGTTCAACTATCACACCTTTTGAGAGAGGCAGGACTCTTAACACAACACAACTTTGATTTTGAAAGAAAAAGAGTGACCAGCCTTAACTGCTTGCAAAGTAAATGAGGGTAATCATTCACTTTTTCATAAGACAGACAACAAAACTAGCCCTGAAACTTACATAGAATTCATACTCTGACTGGGCCACCAGAATGTCTGAAATGCTAGATTTTTGATAATAAAGATATCTCTAAATTCTTGGTAATTACAGCAGTAAAATTTATTTTCTGAAGCACAAAGTCTCTGGGTTTTGAATGTTATAGATATTTTACATTAAATACTGCTTCTGTCATTGACAGAAAAAGAACCCCTATAACTTAAATAGGAATAGGCTTCTTGTTTAGAAACAACCTAAATGTTGGATTATAACAGTTTTATTTTTTTCCTTCCATACACTGTAAAGGATGCAGAGGTAGAGCTTTGTTATACCAGATCATTAGAAAATGAACTTTGTATCTTTGTGTTTACCTGAGTCATCCTTGTAGCACACTGGACTAAAGAGAAAAGCACTGTTGACAATTTGTGTGTGAAAAACAAAGTCATATCCTGTGTGTCATGACAACTTTAAAACTGAATGAGACAACATCAGCCTGTATCCTCTTAATGCTATCTCATGCCCTAGCCACCTCACCTTTCTCGCCTTGGAATGTGTAGGCAGGGGGACACTAGAAACATATAGTTTGTCTTCTGGCTCACTACTGGAAAAAGAAGTATAGAAAAATACTGGCAATTAAAAAGATTTCTTTCTTAAACATGTCTAGACACCTCATTGAAGTATGACAGAACAAACAAAAGCACTATTTTTATGGTTTCTTAGAAGTGCTTGGTGTAGTATTTATTCAAACTGAACTCCCACTGTGGAGGGAAGTCATTTTGAGTACAGGCTGCAAGATCAAACTTTCAACATTTTAATTGCACTCCATTTTTCTTTCTCTCATCTGTTCACATCAAAAGGTCACAGTCTCTGCTGCAACATTGTTAGAAACATTTATAATACGTTAGAGAGCAGACAGCATGAACAAATACTGTACAGTATTTTTGCTAAGGCTGTTGTTCCTCTTATGCAAAAGAGCCAGGCGGCAAAGTCAGAACAAACAAATAATTGCTCAACTTGTAATTTAGCCTAGTTTTGCAGAAATGTTAAATTGAATATTCATTTCAAGACACATTTAGCACTTGGTAATACAGCTTGACACAATATAGCTGTGCTTAGACTGTGAAACTTGTCTGCAAGAATTGAATGATGTTCTGTAAAATTACTCTGTGGAGAAGTGCTTAAGAAACACCATGGCATTCTCACAATATTTGTGCTTTTATTAAAAAAATGCAGTTGTGAGTTAATGGAGACAAATCAAGAAGTCAGTATAACAAGAGCTGAAACAAAAAAGACATTGATAAAAGCATTCCAAAATCAGTTACAAAGACCTGGTTACGAATATCTGCTAAGTACTCTGATATGCATCACAGGTCAGGCCATATTGTTGGGTACAGCTGTCACTGACTTTTCAGGCAGTCACATAAAACTCAAAGAGAGTAAGGGGAGATATAATTCCAAAAACTAGACTTAATTTGAGAATTACAATTTATCTTTACAGTCATTTTATTAAATCACATTTCCACAATCCAGCATGAATGACAATCCTGGCCTAAAGCAACAATATTTTACTAAAACAAGTCCATGGTATTTAATCCTTCAGTCACCGAAAAGCACAAAGTCATAGTTAAATTAATCTCAGTACTAGTACATAGCTTTAAAATTCATTAGCTAGGTTGTTCTTTTTTTTCCAAAGAAGACCCAAGAACCAGTAACATCTCAGAAGAAGTTATTTTAAACATTTAGATGTTATAAATAGGTACTGACCATTTAAAGGGAGGCTGAGTTCTTTTAGGTCTGATATTGTATTAAATCTACTCTAACAGGAAGGGAGGTGGGGAAGTTTTGTGTGAATGTGTGACAAAATTCAGGAAGACAACACTATTTATCTTATTTTTTGAGAAAATAATGAGCTTGGTGGAATGAGAGAGAAGATGAGGAGATAAACGTAAGAAAAGAAGGTAAACTGAAGGAAGAAGACAAACCCAAAGGATCCAATATGAGACAAGGAAAAAACCAATATGCCACAGAAGAGTTTTCATAACGACTTGGTGTATAGGGGTGAGGAAAGTGATCTTTTTTAAACTTCAAGGGTTCTTGCATTTCCAGAATTCCCATCATAAAAAACGGAAGTGAAATTGATATTTGTTCTGAAAGGGATATCAGAGGTTCCTGAAATTATTCATAACCAAAAAGATTGTGTATGTATGCAGAAATACAATTAGAAGTATTGCTGGTTAGTACTATATTGATGGTAGTGTAGCCTTACACATCCAGGGCATGGAGAGTATATCACTCCATTGGAATGACAGGGATTTTGGGGAAACATAGGACCTAGTTCCTGAAATCTCATGCCAAAACAAAGGAAAGATTATGGTTAGGCCATGCCAGCTTGCACTGATATTGGATTGCACATAGCAGGTATTATTTTTTAAAATCCCTTATTCAAGTGTCATGAACCTGATTATAATTTTACGGAATGATCCTGCCAAATCCAAATAAAGATTTAGCTATACAATGTATGGATTAATTTGACACTAGGCAAAAAAAAAATTAACAAATTCTTAATATTGCATCAATTTTCATAGCTCCCTCACACCTTCTATAGTATTTTTTCAAATTAACCACCTGCTCTCGTTATGCATGACATCTATTTATGGTTCCACAGAGGAGCAATTCTAGGAAATGATGGCAGCATGAAAAGCAAATAGTTTACTTTGACCTCATTTGATGCCCAGCAGTCCCCATATGACAAATCATTATGATGATCTCAGACCTCCTGAAGCCCGCAAAAGTTAAGAAACTAACAAAGCCCCAGGTTATCTTCTGTGAACACATTTGTTCTACATACTTAAGCAAAATGTAGTCATTCAAACACATTATTTTTCTCACATTGGTTGTGCTGCTGTAGCAGACACAGTATCCAGAAATGTTAAGCTCTTTAAAGAGCATGCATAAAATAGGTTTTGTTTATAACTTTTAGAAATAATAATTTAAAAACACAATTCAGACATATTACAGTAATAAATCAAAAACTTTTGATATGCTTCTAGACTAAAATTCAGGAGACATTTTTCTGGACATGTTGGAAAACCTACTTCCTAAATTCTCTGTCAATGTGTCAAGCACTACACAACTCATTTACTGTCATTTACTGTAAAAAACACAGTCTAACAATATTTTCTTAATGAAAGTTTCCCACTAGGTTTTGGAAGTTGAAGTAAAAACTTCAATTCTGAATTGCTTACAGCAAAGTTCTTGTTTATCATGAACATAAGTCTGTCCCATTTTTGTTTTGAAGAAGAAAGGAGTTTTGAAGAAGTTTCCTTAACTTTTCCAAATCAAGAAACCTCTGAGGAGTTAAACTGGAAAAAGAAAAGAAGAGGGGAAAAAAGAAAAGTAGAAAAAGAGTAGTACATTCTACATGCCCAGGTGTTTTAAATAGAAAGGGAGAAGTGAACTGAAGTAGTGAAATAGTCACTATGCCCCAAGCGAGGAACCTAGAGGTCTGCACCAAGAAGCTTTGAACATCATTGCTTACAAGAATGACTTTACCAAGAGTCAAGGCCTAACCACAGGAACTAAAATTTTTTTTTTTCACTGCAGTGAAAGAAGAAGGTGCCTTATATCAGAGAAGCCTGGGACCTCAGGTGAAAAACAGTAAAATAGAACAAGTCTGAGACTGAGAACAAGACTGCTGTTTCACAAAAAGCAACATGGATGATGTTGATATGCTGGGCACATGGGAGGCACTCCATTCAGACTGCAATGATTCCTTTTGTCATCTAGAAGTATGCTGAAGGAGTAGTGCAAAAAACTCTGTACTCTACATGTTTAGTGGTATCAGTTGAGGGTGTCTTACTAATATAGGGCATATTTGAAAAGTATATAAACCTGGTTTGAATTGCAAGACATGCAAGAAACAGGGAGTCTTTTATGAGTAAGTGTAATGGGAGGTCCCTGTGTGGTAGAAAGTACTGGAGATCTTGGTATGTACCAGAGTATGTATGAGCTGATGTTTGTTGTGCAGGCAGAGATATTTCAAAATTAGCCTTCAAGTATCTTCAGGGATCTTCAGGTGTCTTCTACAGCTGTTCAACATGCCAAAAGTATGTAGGGATGAAGTACTAGCCACTCTCAGAATTGTTAAGATTGGATTTATGAACTTTTTTAACAATTTAAAGACTGTTGCATTTTACCTTGTCCTGACACAAATACAACCTTTTTATTTGTATTAGTTAATTCAGAGGGGGGAAAAAAAAGAATTATAGCATGAAGACGATTAACTGACTTCAGTTCAAAAGGAAAGAAAACAAAAAAAAGAAGATACACAAAAGGAAAATTATGGCACGAGTATTCAAGAACTTCTGTATAAAATAACCAACCACCTAAAAACTCACACAATTATTATACACAGCTAATGCATTTCACAGGCAATAAAGATATCAGAAAAAAAATGTATTTTTCCTTTTCATTTACACAGATTGATTCCTACTAGAGTCCTGCCTGGTTATTTCTGCTGTTTTTAACTGAGATTAAAATGAGAAAAAAAAATAAAATAGTGATTAAAAGAAATAAAAGAGTGATTAAAAGAGCTAAACTAAACAGAAATTGCATATATATCAGCATCTTTAGGCTCACAGCTGAAAAACAAGCAGTGAAAAAGATCTCGCCCTGATGACTTGTGCCATGTTTCTTCTACACAGCCTGTTTACTGGTGAAAAATGACGCACTTAGCATCTATGCTAAGGTTAACAACTAGCTCTGGTAAATGTGAAAACTTCCCACAACTTTCCCAAAGCCCCTTTAGAGGTCAAATGCCACAGTAAAAGCCATCATATCATGGCTTCTAGTCAAGGTAACTTCAGGCTTCTGTTTTCAGTAAGTTTAATAAAAAGGATATAATTCCTGCTGTCTTTTGCTGAACTGAAGAGAGGTTGTGGCTAGGACACACCCCACACAAAGTTGCTTGTCTGGGAAGCAGGTTATTTACATAGAGATATTTCATTGCCTAAAGTCTCTGGAACCCTTTCTGAAATTACATAGAACAAGCTATGTTGTCTAAATTGGAGAGATACCAATTTGATGTATGGACCACTCAGTGGATCAGGAATTGGCTGCATGGTCACATTCAAAAAGTTGTGGTCAACATCTCAATGTCCAAGTGGAGACCGGTGATGAGTGTTTTTCTGCAGGGGTCAGTATTGAGACCAGTGTTGTTTAACATCTTTGTTGGAGACACAGACAGTGGGACTGAGTGCACACTCAACAAGTTTATTGACAACACCAAGCTGTGTGGTGCAGTTGACATGCTGGAGGGAAAGGATGCCTTCGAGATGGACCTTGATAGGGTTGAGAGGTGCACCTGTGTGAACTTCATTAAGGCCTAGGCCAGCTGCAGGATCCTTCATCTGGACAGGGGCACTCCCAAGCACAATACAGACAGTGTAGAGAATTGATTTAGAGTAGCCCTGAAAAAAAAGGCTTGAGGGCACTGATGTGTGAGAAGCTTAAGATGAGACAGCAAAGTACACTTGCAGCCCAGAAAGCCAGCTGTATCCTGGGCTGCACCAGAAGAAGTTTGACCAGCAGGTTGAGGGAGGTGATTCTTTCCCTCTACTTGACTCTCATGAGACCTCACCTAGAGTATTGCATTCCGTTATGGAGTCGTCTGCACAGGAATAACATGGATCTGTTAGAGCAAGTCCAGAAGAGGGCAACAAAAATAACCAGGGGGCTGGAGCCCCTCACGTGTGAGGACAGGCTGAGAGAGTTGAGCTTGTTTAGCCTAGAGAAGAGAAGGCTCTGGGAAGCTTTTAAAGCAGCCTCCCAGTACTTAAACGTCACCTACAGGAAATATGAAGAGGGGTTCTTTACCAGGGATGTAGTGATAGGATGAAGGGTAACAGTTTTAAGCTGAAAGAGGGTAAATTTGGATTAGATATTAGGAAGAAATCTTTTGCTGTGATGGTGATGATGCACTGGAACAAGTTGCCTAGAGAAGTTGTGGATGCCCTATCTATGTAGGTCTTCAAGGCCAGATTGGATGAGTCTATGAGCAACGAAGCCATTTCATTGGTCTCTTTCCAAATTGGTTGCTTTTAAAGGTATCTTTCCATACTGCAGATCTTGAAAATGTAATAACATTCTGGTCACTTTTTCCTCGTGTTGGTGTATAAGATATGAAAAATTACATCCTATCTCTTGTGACAGTGAGTACCGTCCAGCAAAAAAAAAAAGCTGGAAATGCTTTGTCTGGGGACACTGAGCAGCAGCTATACTGAGTTTACTAAGACAATTATCCGGTCACTAGCATGAAAATAAGGATGATGAAAAATATAGGTAAGTTATATATGCTAGTGTTGAATGTATATGTTTCCTTGTCCCATGGTGTGAAAATTTATTTACAGTATAAAAAATCCAGGTAATTTGAATAGCTGAGCAACTCATGACCAGAAGAATCCATTCATCCTAAAAGATGAACTCTAGAAAAATGACAGTTGTTAAAATCCCTTCACCCCAAATTTTCGTTATTGATAGCTTTACCATAGCAACTACACATAATTATATTTTCATAGAATCATAGAATAACCAGGTTGGAAGAGACCCACCGGATCATCGAGTCCAACCATTCCTATCAAACACTAAACCATGTCCCTCAGCGCCTCATCCACCTGTGCCTTAAACACCTCCAGGGAAGGTGAATCAACCACCTCCCTGGGCAGCCTGTTCCAATGCCCAATGACCCTTTCTGTGAAAAATTTTTTCCTGATGTCCAGCCTAAATCTCCCCTGGCGGAGCTTGAGGCCGTTCCCTCTTGTCCTGTCCCCTGTCACTTGGGAGAAGAGGCCAGCTCCCTCCTCTCTACAACCTCCTTTCAGGTAGTTACAGAGAGCAATGAGGTCTCCCCTCAGCCTCCTCTTCTCCAGGATAAACAACCCCAGCTCTCTCAGCCGTTCCTCATAAGGCCTGTTCTCCAGCCCCTTCACCAGCTTCATTGCTCTTCTCTGGACACAATCCAGAGCCTCAACATCCTTCTTGTGGTGAGGGGCCCAGAACTGAACACACTATTCAAGGAGCGGTCTCACCAGTGCCAAGTACAGAGGGAGAATAACCTTCCTGGACCTGCTGGTCACACCATTTCTGATCCAAGCCAAGATGCCATTGGCCTTCTTGGCCGCCTGGGCACACTGCTGGCTCATATTCAGTCGGTTGTCAACCAACACCCCCAGGTCCCTCTCCTCCAGGCAGCTTTCTAGACAGGCTTCTCCTAGTCTGTAGCACTGCTTAGGGTTGTTGTGCCCCAAGTGCAGGACCTGGCACTTGGCCTTGTTAAATCTCATCCCATTGAACTCAGCCCAGCGGTCCAGCCTGTTCAGATCCCTTTGCAGAGCCTCCCTCCCCTCCAGCAGATCAACACTTCCACCCAGCTTAGTGTTGTCTGCAAACTTGCTAAGGGTGCACTCAATGCCTTCATCCAAGTCATTGATAAACACATTGAACAGGACTGGACCCGGCACTGAGCCTTGGGGAACCCCACTTGTAACTGGCCTCCAGCTGGATTTAACACCATTTCCCACCACTCTCTGGTCCCGGCCATCCAACCAGTTTTCCACCCAGGAGAGTGTGCACCTGTCCAGGCCAGAGGCTGACAGTTTCCAAAGCAGAATGCTGTGAGAAACTGTATCAAAGGCTTTACTGAAGTCCAGGAAGACCACATCCACAGCCTTTCCCTCATCCAGCAGCCAAGTCACTTGGTCATGGAAGGAGATCAGGTTAGTTTGGCAAGACCTGCCTTTTGTGAGCCTGTGTTGACTGGGCCTGATCACCTCGTTCTCTTGCATGTGCTTCATGATAGCACTCAAGATCACCTGTTCCATGCCTTTCCCTGGCACTGAGGTCAGACTGACAGGCCTGTAGTTCCCTGGATCCTCCCTGCGACCCTTCTTGTAGATGGGCACAACATCAGCCAGCCTCCAGTCCAGTGGAACTTCCCCAGTCTTCCAGGACTGTTGGAAGATGATGGGAAGGGGTTTGGCCAGCACATCCACCAGCTCCTTCAATACCCTTGGATGAATCCCATTCGGCCCCATAGACTTGTGGGTGTCTAGTCGGGCTAGCAAGGCTCTGACCACCTCCTCTTGGATCATGGGAACCTCATTTTGCTCCTGTAGCTCCTGAAATGATTTAATGTTTCAAAGTCTCAAAAAAGACTTGGAAATAAAAGCCTTGTTTTCCATGCCGGTACACAAATAACTTGTAATTCAGGAGAGTTTAAAAAGTGGGTGTCTTTTTCTGTAAGACAGCATATAACTCACTGACAATTTTTGGAGTGATGAAGAACCTCCAGCACAGATTATTCTCATGCATGCAGTAATTCCGGCCTAACTGTTGAAAGATTGAAAAGAAAATTATGTGGTTGATCGCATAACCTTGTATGCAAATTAAATGTGCATATTACAGTAATTAAGGCAGAAGCAACAGAAGGAAGCAAAGGGTCTATAAGGGCTATATTTTAATAGGGTAACTTGCAGGTCTAGGTGAAGACAGCCATATGTAATACCTCACATAGAAGAGTAGTCAGAAGACTTGAGAATTAAATGATAGCAAAGATAACTGTCTTGTACGTCATGACATAGATGCAGTACACAACTGTGATTTCTTTGTGCTTAGTACACAGCAAGGAAGAATAAAATAAACTGGCAAATTAACAATGGTATACTATATTGAAAAGAGGAATCATAGCATTTGGAGAAAAAGGCCAAATGATTATTTTCATAGGCCTTCAATAAAACATCAGTTAGTGCTCTACTGCACAGTTTGAATAGAAGCGAACAATGGTTTAATGTTGGATTTACACAAGGGAGCCCAGAGCTCAAAGGCTTAGAAGAGCTTTAGCAGACAATAAAAATGTTATTTGTAAGGCCATTTAAGTGAGAAAGTAGAAGGACACAAGGCACCGTTGTCTTTACATGGGAAAGTTCCCTGATTTTTTTAAAGTATGATTTTAGCAATTCCATATATTTTAAAACAACTGCAGCAGCAGAAATAAGAATTCACTGTGGAAAGAAATTAAGAAACTAAGTCCCAATTTACCTCCTTGGGGTGCTTTCTCGGGCTGAAATTCAGCATGTGTTATATTTGCTATAGTTAATTAAGCTGGCTTGCAGTAAGTGCCTGAATGCCCCGTTACAGGCTATGATAAATTTAAAGCAATTTGATTCAGCTTTAAGTTCTCTCATTGTGGGCGAGGCTAAGCCCACAAAGAGACTAAAACACCTGAATTTCCCTGTGAGAACACACTTGCTGACAACTCAACTACAACTCAAACACCTGACAACAGTGTTTATGGCAGCACAAATGCCAGGATCAAGTCAATGTGAATGTAAAGAGGTATTTTGAGCTTCAACACTGTGTTACAGTGATAGCCAGAACAGGTTTTTCTAGAGGGCCACATCAGCGTTTCTGGGTTCAGTCAGGCCATTTATGTTATAGCAGTAAATTTATTTGTCTCTGTGATTCCTAAAGTATGTGACAGTAAATGGAAACCTCTGTCAAACCCAAGTATGCCAGCCTGTTACAAAGGTGAGATGTTCTTCCTTTTCACACCAGAGAATGCTCCTTCTGGCTCTTCTCACCTCTCCCTGGAAAAGGTAAGGAGGGAACGCTTGTTTTTCACTGTTTTTATGAGAGATTAAAGTCTTTGCCAAGCAGAAAGTTAACAGAAATATTGTATCAGAACGCGTAACACACTCACAAAGTTTCTTCCTCAGCAAGGGTGCCTGGAAAGTAAACAGTGAGTCAGGTCATCAAATAAGAAATAGAACTGTTGCTAGCACAGAGAATAAGAATCCAGGAAATATGTATTGATGGAAAATGCAAATCTTCAATCAGCAGCAAATGGACAGCACTCAGAAGAAGGGAATAGAAGCAGGAAAGGAGCTGTGTTAGTGACATACTGTTCTAAAGAGTCCGGGAGTGGGGATGCTACACACAGTAAACATCTGTGGGACAAATGAGTGACATGATGTGTTTGGCAAAAGGGCCTTTAGCTACTAGACACTTTTTATAGGTTTTTTTTCCTGACCTTTTGAGAATATGGTATGCTTCTGGGCAGAAGATCGTATATGAGCAAAACCCTTTCCTGTGGTGAAGCTTTGCCAATATGAACCTCTGATCATAAACAACTCATTCTATATAGATTTTTCTTTAGCAATAGGTCTCTGGGCAGTACACAGAGTAAGAGTTTACTAAAAACCTGACAACTATTTCATTAGTTATTTGCTGTTCCCCACTTCCTTCCTTACTTCATCTTCATGAACAAATACTGGGCTCTAAATAGCAAAGAAATGAGTTGAGAAAAGGAATGCAGTGTGGCTGGCAGACTCCTCACCCTCTTTCCTTTTCAATTCCATTCTGTGTCTATGAAAGTGTGGCAAGGCAAAGCCAAGCTGAACCAGCTTGTAAGCACTCCAAAGCTTCTTCTCCTCCAAACAGAAGGGGATAAACTCTGCTCTGCCATTTGGAAGTTCAGTTGTCTGTTACAGATTCTCTGCTCAGCCATTGCCTGCTCTCCACCAAGTTGTAGGGTGACCAAGTGATGCCCTGCTCCCCCTGCACTTCTAGGTGGTAGGTAGGGCAGATCTCCCTCAAGGTTTGGAATCATTACTTCCAGACTGAAGAAGGCTCCTCACAACAGCATGCAGCTCTGTTAGGAAAGTACACTTTGACTTTATTTCTACCAGTGCCTCAAAGCTAACACTAGTATAGAGTCATCTAGAAAAGAAATAAAAATACATATATAAACTGTAAATGTCTATGTGTATATGTATTAAAATATATTTTAAAAGTGTGTATTTGTTTAAATGTAAGTTTTTAAATACATGTAAAAATGTGTGTATATACACATATACGTTTATAATATGAAAACATGTATATAAAACATACATATGTATATACATATGTTTATGTGTTTATTTATGTACACTTTCGTTTGTTTCTGTATGGAAACTAGATGAAGTTCAGTTCTATGAGAAAAAGTGACCCAAGATATTCTAGGCATTCAAAGACACACAGGAAAGCCTGGACAGTAGATGAGTTAAATGATAATGCCATGTGAGTCTGCTGGAGGATAAGGAGCTGGTGAAGGGCTTCAGACATAAGTTTCACGTCCACATTGGCCGAATAACTCTATAACAAAGTGGGAGCAAACTGAGAAGAAAATCATTCTGTCTGTTAGATGGAATTATATTTTTGTGGTATTTTCTTGCTGGATTCTGCAAGTACGTGCTTTTCATATTCTAGGAGGCAGTTTTTATATTTTTTGTAGTGTACTAAACAGTTGTTACAGGTGGTATATAGATGTAGATGTAGATGTAGATATAGATATAGATATAGATATAGATATAGATATAGATATAGATATAGATATAACATTCCTATGGTAATTTCAAAATAAGTTGCAGCTCTGTAATGTTAAATTAGTTCTGATTATAACAGTGGTTACTGAAACTGATGCCTCTATATTAAGCATTATTTGCATTAAAATCTATAGATGGATACACTTGTAGATGGATCCACTGATGCTTTGACCTGCCTCCCATCCCTGGACGATTGCTGTTTCCATGACACCCACATCCTCTCCACTCCTAGGAATCGTGCAGTGAGCCAGCCATATTAACGCATTAACCCTGACCCAGTAACTCATGTAGAACACTGCATGGTTTGGGATGAGGGCTAGGAGTGGGAGAAAGGAGCTTTCCCTTTAATGTTTCTACTATTTCAAATCATAAAAACGAGGCAAACTTTTCCATCTTTTGTTTCTGTTTCTGATGGGAAAGAGTCACTCACAGTTCCCTTCTTCCAGTAGGATGTCATAAAGAGAAAAATTTGACTGCTGGAGCAAAGAGCAGGGTTGTTGGTCTCACCTGGCCTCTGCAGTAACATTATTCTATTAACCACAATTGACATCTTTACTGCTGCTTTGTGGGAGATGAGAAAGTGTGACCCCCCTCTCGCCCAAAAAAAAAAAAAACCCCACAAGTTCAAAACAAGTTTAACAGATACCAGTAAGGTATGTAGATATTTTCCAAAGCCACGTTTATTTCAGAGTTAAAAGAAACAAAATTGCTCAACTACTTTCTATCCATTGCTCATCATAACAGGAGAGCAGAAAACCTGGAATATACATTACATGCCCAGTGCCAATTTACAAGAAAATTCTTTATCCTAAAATGCTCAGTTTTGATAACGTCTAAATTTCTGGTTTAGAAAGAAAAAAAAAACTAACCAGTACCAGGAAAGATGCAAGTACGTTTTTGAGCATTCTGCAACACAACTTGAGCTTATGTCCAAACCCATTTAACCAGACTTCTTTTGTTAACACAAGTTGGAAAACAGTTTGACTGCAGGAGGATTCTTCAGTAGGAAGACTGAACACCTTTAAGTAAAATTTTTGAAACCTTGTTGTATAATTTGCTAGAGCAAATTATACAGTGGAGTAAAGTCTTTCCCTCTTAAACTTAAAGCACAGAGTTAAGTAAGCCCTCTTGCTGTTCTTCACAATTGCATTCACCGTAGAAGTTAAAAGAGAAAATCTCAATCCATACAGGAAGAAGTTTCTTTTAACAGCTTTCAACTGTATTTTGTTGTGCTTTACTTACCTACAAGTTACTGAGTCCTTACAGTTTAAATCTCAGAGCTTGTTGCTATGGAGATTAGGAAATTTAATATGGCTAGGTTTGTTATTATTATGATGATGTAGGTTTATGACACCACAGCCGAAACTTTCCATTGTGAATAGCTGGTTCTAATTAAAGCATAGAGTAGCAGAGATTGTGTTGCCTAGCCATATGCTTATTTTTCATCTTCTGTTTTGATTACTAGATGTTAGTCCATTCCAAAGAGGATTTACATATTATTCTGTTACCTACATACTTCGTAGACACACAGCTATGCTCACATCATATTAACATCATGTCAGAATTTGATGTAGTTCACACAATCCTTGATGTTAACAAAGACAATTCTCTCTTCCTCAAATTCATGAACACAAAAATGTATGATTTTTAGATCTTTATTGTATCTGAAAGCTAAATAGCTTACATTTGTTTAAAGCCACTCTGTTGCATCTGGGATTTGTCTAACAGGTTAATGAGTCCCAAAAGGCTTAATGTTCTAAAGTGCATCTAAGTATCTGATTCAGAATATATGCCAGAGCCTCTGTGGCAGGGATTTTATGAAGCTAATAGCAGTATTGTGCCTGCTAGGGTTTTGGGGTTATTACAAGTTTGATGAGAATGTCACATAGCATATGCATTTGAAAAATCCAGCTTTGTTTTATTGAACACATTCTGCCTGGGGACAGAGTCATTCAATGATGATAAGACAGTTTGTACCAGCATATTAAAGAGAAAACATGAAAAAAATTGTGCACCTCTATGTAGAGGCAGAGAACTGTACAATTGTGGATAAAATATCATCTAGCCGAGCACAAAGATCTCTAAGATAGTCACTCAGGTAGGAGGGAAAACACATCTGAGGGCATCTTGCTTCATATGAACCCAGCCCTTCACTCTGCACAACGACACAGTTCAAAAGAAGGTGCAGGGCTTGTCCCCGCTCAAAACAGCTTCCAGATCATTGAGCAGGGCTCTCCTGGATGTTACAGAAGGTGCTCAAGCCACATTAGCTTAGATAGAGCAAATATTGCAGGTATGGCTGGTGGTACTGAGCAGAGAAACCTTTTTCTAGTTGTTGCACTTCATAAGAAATTTTGCTCAAGAATAATATATTTTAAGAAGGCTCTAATCATGCAAATCTACGTGAGAACTACCATGAGATCTAATTGAATGAGGTCTATCGGGTCCTTGGGCAGCTGGAATGCAACTCTTGATCAGTTTTGGCAGAAAGGTGGGCTTTAGGAGAGCCAGTTCGGCACAGACTTGGGAGCAACTTGGCAATGTAGCCAAATCAGTCAGTCATGCAGGTTCAGATACCTCTTAGAGCTAGTTATCCGCTTCCTGGTGGAGTATTCCCCAGTTACAATTTTGACCCTAGTCCAAAGTCAGCAACTATAAAAATCTAGGTTCTTCTGCTTCTCTTTGGTTTCAAACTAAAATAATTGTTTTTAAGAGTGTGATATTGACATTAAAAGAAAAATTCCTGAGGTAGAAAATATGAAGAGTTTACAGTACTTAAGTAAGCTAGTGTGAGTAACTTAGCCTTTCCTCTTTAGGAACTGAAAATAATCTCAAAATTATCATCCATGTAGGAGCCATTCAGTCTTATGTAAGACTGAAGCCATTTCAAACTGAAATAAAGCTTAATTTGTTGTCATCAATATGCTCATAGCAGGCAAAAGTCTTTTCCAGGTTGGTCAAGTGAGTATTTTGAACTAGTAAAATCTTTGATTAGCAGAAGTATCCTGAAGTCAGAGGTTCAGAGCTGTGCAAAACACTTGTAGTACTTCATAGACTAGACTTCTTGTAATCTACATTAGAAGTAGGGTATAAATTGGCAAGCCACAAAAAATAGAAATATTATCAGGACAAAGAGATTTACATATTAGGGTATCTAAGAAGCGTGATAACACTTCAAATCAGATTCTTCAAGAAGGATTAGTGATTGGGTTGCCATTACATGCTACGTAAATGCCAACTCATAATCTCATTATAATTTTTTTTGTGATTAAACTGTTAAGCCATAACATGCTTCTCAAATCTTCAATAAATCTGTTCCAACAGCAAGGAACCGTGACCATATTTCACATAATCACAGAATGGTTTTAGTTGGAAAAGACCTTTAAGGTCGAGTCCAACCGTAAACACTGCCAAGCCCACCACTAACCCATATCCCCAAGCACCACAAATTCTTGTTAGTTTGGATACTTTGGTAAAATATACCACATATTGATTGAAAGTATGATATGGAAATGGTCACTACGTTTAAGTGACTTTACTACATAATTTATTGTTCCTGCCCTATTTTGTACAGTAACGAGCAGAAGTGAGAAGAAGTAGAAGACTAAAGAAAAAGACAAGGTATTTTACAGCCAGACAGAAGGTGCAGGCATTTGCAGAAGAAGAGAGAGAGTGAACTTGGTCTTCCAATCCAAATAACAATGACCTAAGTGTTTGCAGAAGCTGTTGGTACTCAAAGAGTGCAGAAGATTCCCTGGTGTTTCTTTGCCTGGGTCTCGCAGGTCTCACAGGCTGTCTCAATTTTCTCTCCTACATAGTCTTACCCGCACCTACTCAAGTACTCGTCAAAGCCATTTTCCTTAAAATTTTCACCATATTTTAGTTCTTGAACCCCTCCAACAGTTCAGTCATTGAAATGTGAACATCTTGCTATCAACTTGAAGTTCAGTTCTTCATTTGTTCTTTTCTTATTTTCTACTTATTCGATTTTGTCTCAATTACCTGTTTGTCAGCTTTTTCGTAACTATTGCTGTGTGGTTTTAGACACTGTACAGTAGACATGGAAAATCTTTCTTATCAATGTCCACAAAGCTGTCCATTGTTAATACTGGTTTTAAAGAGGTCTGTTGAGGAAATTGAAATACTGAAGAGTAATTAGAACCAACTTATTTTTTTATTTTAAAGTGAATTGCATGAAAAGCTAATGCTCCATATAGTACAAAGTATGTGATATTCTTACCACCTAACATTAGAGAGTCAGTATCTGCTTTACAAGCCTAGATTAATGCAGTTATTGATCATTTTTATATTGTTTTATCCTTTGAAGGAGAAAAATATCCATATAAAACCATAAATGTTTAAGGAAGAAAAAAGAAATAGTACATATCTTATTAATCTTAAACAACTGGGGAAATCATGTTTTTAAGTGAGCAGCATTTAGAATTTAATTGACTGAAAAAAACCAAAGACTGTGTTTTGAATGGGCTATTTAAAGAAGTCATTCAGCCTTTTGTCCAGCATTTTAAACCTGAAAATTTTAAAATTTTAAAGTGTGGAAATGAGTTTTACCAAGAACATAGGTGATAACTTATATAGCAACTTGATTATATGGGTTATTTCTCTAGTAAAAATTTATTTCAGGGCATTACAGGCATGGTTATGTTAAGAAACCCCCCCGATTTACTAAAACAGAATAAAAAAACTTTGAATATTGGAATCAAAACCAATAGTAATATGGATCCTTTACACTATGATAGAAGAGATGTAATTTTTCTTTGGTTTGTAAAGACAAAACCAGCAAAATTGAAACTGAGAACAAGAAAGGTCTCATTTGACTTAAAAATAGTCACAAATATGTATATTTCAGTTATTAGTTTATTTCTTCTCCTAGCATGGGTGCAAAATATCTGTGGGACCCTGCTAAATTTTGGGTGCACAGAAATTTGTCATCTTTCATGTAAAAACAACAAGCAGTTGATCTATGTGAAAGGAATGCTTTCCAGAGCATTTCAGCTTTTGGCTTTTTATTAGTGCTTTGCGTTTTCTAAATGTAGGGATGCCTGGAGAAGTTTTAGATTTTGTGATTCCAACAGACTGACAAAACTGTACTATGCTGTCTATTTCCACAGAGCACAGTGCTTTGCAAGGCTTAAATAATTAAAGTCAGGATCCAGAATACAGGAGAGAAAGCAAATGTTTGCAAGAAAGGAGGTTCATGGACCATATGGTGAAATGGATGGCAGAAATGATGGCAGGAATGATTCTTTTATTGCTCTTTTCTTTGAAAGATATATGTAACAGCTACCGTAAGTGAGAGATCTGCTAAACATGCTGCAGGATAAGATAACTACAATGTTAAACCATGACAAGACTAAGACCCATGGTCTGTCTCCCATAATCAAACTGTTTCAGAAAGTGATGTAAAATTGTCCTGCTTGCATACCTGGCCAAATAAGTACTCTTTTGCCATGTCCCAGGCTTTATATAGTAATTTATCAGTACCTTTTTTCCCATGTGATCTCTCCATAAGGATTTATTGCTCTCCATAAGGATTTAACCCTACATTGGCATATCTACTGTTTTCGCATATCCATTGTTTTTCATTTAACTGGCAGCTTTCTACTTATGAATACTAACACAAGCGAAAACAGAGGATCTGGTTTGCCTTTTTACATGACTAGATATAACAATGTCTATTCTGAGCTTTTTTACTCAAAAAATCTTTTATTAAGGAGAAAAATCCTCATCCTTTCTCTGAAGATCATTCATCTCTTTGCTCCATAGCTTAAAATGGCATGGAAGCAGCAAAAACATTAAATAAAGCTACATCTAGACATTCAAATTGTGCACATTTTTTAATTAACCTATATCAGTCTTTCTCCTTTTAAAACTGCAACACGTGATTCCTTATTCTAATTGCTGCTTATCACCTGATTTATATTTCAACTTTAATCTCAGATGAGCACTTATCTGCCTTATAGGGTATAAATAGCTGATCTTTTTCAAGAGGAGAAACAGGAGTTTTATTCCCACCCATGTAGGACTGCCAGCACATAAACTACTCAGGTGATAAAAATCAAACAATTACCTCCTCTCAAAATGTCTCTGCCTGTTAAAGAAAGGCCAGCCACACTTCATGAAAACCTCTTAGTTTTACTGGCAGCTTTCTGAAGGATGGTGAGAGTATGCCTCTGATTAAAGTTCTCAATTCCCCAAAGTTCTCCCTATTTCTGGGATACAGGAGAGTCTCCTTGGGGTATGTCCTCATAATCAAGTTAAGGAAGTGAACTTTAATAAAACAGTATTTTTTTTCTGTTGTAAGCATTTGTCATGTCAAAGTATCGCTCAGAGCAACAAGAAACCATGTGTTGGCAAAACCCTTTCTTGTTAGGCTTGCCTCAATAGAGGAGCACTGAAAGTTCCTGTCTTCCTTGGTGTCTTCCTTGGCCTCTGCATTCTTGATACCTGCAAGATCTTCCCTTCTTTTAATCTTTACTATTATATTTATCACACAAGCCTGCTATTTCCTCAGATATTTTTAACCTCTGAAGCCTTTTCTCTTTCTAGCTCACTGAATTTTTCAAGAGGGTACCACCAGAGGGCAAAGCCAGATCATGAACGTCTGAGCTCGCTGTGGCTCTGTCCTTCAGCTAAAACTGTGATGGGGTTTCAGGACAAGACTTTCGGCTCCCTGGATGCTTGCAGTTCATAGTCACAATTGTGACTATTTGGAAGCACCAGCCAAAAAATCCTTGTCTTCAGGCAAGCCTCAGCATCTCTGGTATCAAGAATCAAAGACCTGGCAGTGTAATTAGGCAACAGCCTCATTACCTTGACAACCTCTTTCAGTACCTGTATGAATCTTGAACATTTTTCTCTAAGAAATTAAGGAAAACAACATGAGAAAAATTGCATGCTAGGAACTTCAGCTCTTACTTTGAACTCAAAGAGATTCTGCAGTGTAGAAATCTCATTTATCTAGAGAGGGAAAAGCTTTGCCACATCATCTCTTGAACCATTTGCTTTAGTTCTGAGTGATCCTCAAACTTGGATGCAGTCTCCAGTTCAGAACACCATTGCCGTATACAGGTAGCACATCTGAAATCACACTAAAGTAACCAGCTGTTGCAAGAGAACACATCCTATCAAAAATGATTGCTAGAGGATGATTTTTATTTCAAGTTTGTCATAAAAACTTGGCAAATGTGCATTACTTCCATAGAAAATATCCAGTCCCCAAAATATATTTCAAGCAATTCATATGCATAATCTTTTAAAAGAAGGTATTATTTAAGGCAAACCAAAACTTGTCTGCATCTGCCTAAACTTCAGACAAACTACCTGTCCCTGGTCTCTGTAAAGAGTACTTCCCTTCTCTTTTTCAGGTAAGTGTCTTCCAAAATGCTTACATTCTCACCTCTGACTCTCCTGTACTATTCATGCCGAAGAGAATTAATGATCATACAAAAGCAAAGTTATGATCAGCCCCATGAATGTAACTCTACAACTAATTCTGTCAGCGCAGTATTTCTAGAGCAGCAATGCCATCAGCAACAAGCCGTTCATGGCAAAAGTAAGGAGAGACTGTTGCGTGCCATGAAGACTTCACATCTGCTTCTCAAGGCAACAAAAAAACCCACTCCACATGCATGTATCCATCACAACCGCTGGTTTTCAGTTGTAATAATCTTCTGATGACCCAGACACCAGTGTATTACCTCTTCAACCTAAGCAGTGAGTTAGCCTGTTGGTAGAACATTTATTTTCCAGGGAGATGCATGTAGTTCTCCTCATCCGCAACAGCACTGACCATTGGAGCACTCCAAATGCAGGGTGGCAATCCTTCAGCCAGCAGATTGATATGTAGATGGAAAATGGCAGTATTAATCACTGCAACAATGTGGGCTGCTCTCCAGACAGTCTAGAAAATTATCTATGTGGTACTGATTTGGGAAAGTACTCATCCACTTAAAATCTGTAAATGGAAAGTGTTGTGATGTTTAATTCACACATGCTTTTTGGCCTGACTGTATTGAAAACCTTGCTCCTTGAAATACGATGCTGGTGCTCTCCTGAAGCAGATCTGCCACCTTCTGATTTGAGCTTGTGAGCCTGAAATTGGAATGGAGCTGGAGGACACCGACAGAGTGGGGATTTAAGAGGCAAAAACTCTTCATTTACTCAAGTGGAAAGCTACATCAGAAATGCACGATGCTGAAAACTCTACACTTCTTTGCTCTTTTGTGCTAGTCACAGGAAGACTTTCCCAGAGCCACCCTGGAAAAACTGGTCCTCAATGGCCAACCTTAAAACTTCACCTTCCTGGAGAAGGAACGTGCAATAACCAGAGTCTTTAAGTCATATTCTCAGAAAATGTTTTTGTAATACCACCAGAAGGGCTTTTTCTCAAGACATACACCTTAAACAACAATAACAGCTTTCAATATGTTTTATTGTTGCATGGGGATTGAGTTGCTACTGTTCAGACTTCAAAAATATAACTAGAGGTAGCAACTCCATCTACTCGTTTTGCAATTAAAAACTTTAACATGGTGAGCATGCCATTGCACAGCTGACCCATTATCTTCAATGTTGAGAAGCAAAATATGCAAAGAATTAATCCTTTAATCCTTATCTTTATTATAAATAAAATTCTCTAAATTACATTCCTAGCCAATTTAAAATGTACTGATGCTTTTCTGAAAGGAACCTCACCCTTTAAAAGAATTCCTGGTACTAGACCTGGTATTAGTCATTGTTTTTTAATTTTCTCCTCCTTTTTTAATATTATTTTGTTCTCATGTGAACTTATGTTTATTGTTTTAATTATAATCTCCTGTTGATTGTTATCCTCCTCACCATTCGTGACATAATAGTATTGCTGTGAAAAACAACATAACACTGAGATCAGCAGGAATAGGACCTTAAAAATCACTGGATACTTGGGTTTCTGCAGTTCTTTGCATTAAAAGAGGATAATGCAAATATTTACAAAAAGCATATCAGAAGTTCTCTGCAAGACAACTTTACTAAAAGCCAGTAACTTTCAATGGCATTTGCATGTTTATAATTACATGGAGGGAGTGGGATTAGATAAATATTTCTCTTCTATCATTGAACTACAAAACCTGACATCCTTAAAATAATTTTTATATATAGTTTCAAGCTACTACGAAAGTAGATTTGGGATCCAGAGACTACAAACTGTTTCAGTGTTCAGTCCCGAGTTGCCCCCGAGCCCTCTTACCCATGTACTTTTCAAGAAGACTTATAGCAGTATAGGTAACAACAGAAACATCATATTTTATAGAATCCTACAGAAGCAGTAACTAAGCTCTTATGCTTTTCCCTTACTGGGGAAATACTTCCGGATGTCTTCAGAGCCATTGGTATGCTTTACAATGTGAGAACTTTGACATCTCTGCCTCTGACACTGCACACAAATAACACACACCTGGTACTCCCTCCACTTGTATCTCACAACTTTTGTCCTCTAACATCTGTGACAGAAGTGGAAAAGACCCAGAGAATCCATTTTACATTTCACCTGTCCCTTCTCTCAATACTGAGAATGTTATCATTTCCAGACACCTATAGACAAGTCTTAATGATGTCAGTAAAACAACTTGAATGTTTACCACAAGCTATAAACATAAAATGCAGGTGCTCACTTTCCTATCTGAGACAGCTGTGACAGCGTTTCCATTTTTATCTCCACATTTTCTTTTTCCTCTGGCCCCTATCCTGCCCACAGATGGCTACTTCTGCCCCACCCATAACACCACTGTCTGGCAACAACTCTTAGCACTTACCTCACATAGCAGTGCCTCTAAACCAAGACTTCTGACAAAGTCATAGCATGGAAAGTAAAGGAAGTAAGACAAATCACATCACAGTTTAGAAGTAATCACATCTCTTTAGAAGTAGCAAGATCACTTACCAGAGTTGTAAACCTTTTCCAAATTAGCTTGCTGTGTGAAAATTCTTTTTATTTTTATAGTTTTAGTCATACATTAATCTGTTTAAGTAAAAATACATTTCACAAAGCTACTTGTTATCACCTAAATTACATAAAAATAATTATTGCACATGAAAAATCATTCTCTATAGACTGCTAAACTATGAGGTCCAGAACAATAAGAAAGCAAAGCCCAAGATGGAAACACCTCACTCATATACAAAACCAATATCACTTGTTGGAAGTTCTCAACAGAGTTAAGCATTAGCCCTTAGGCAATCACATATCACTTTTAGAATTGTGTAATACACACTTCTTATCCCATAAAACAAATGTTACTGAAAAAGTATAAAAATTGTACAGGTAACAAAGACCAAAACAGCTTGCGTTCTCTGTATACACATTGTATATGAATTAAACAATCAGAATAGAGAAGGCAGGACACCAATTTTCTTTCATAGTACAAAAACATAATTTTTGTTTATTTTGTATTTACTATTTAAGCATTATGAGTTATTTAACAAAGCTATGTTACATTAAACTGTGTAGTAGATTTGAACTTCATCTTTTAACTTCCATGGACAGTGTCAATTTATATGAGAGAGTTGAAACCTTTCTGTATTCATTATTTTCTTTGCCTTTCCTGGATCAACAAGTCTGGGAACAGCTGATTGCTGTGTGATACATCTCCAGCACCCTGATGCAGCCAGGAAGATTGGTATTTTCAAGCATTTGTGGCTTTGCAGTCATTCTGCTCCACAGTGCACCTGATCTCGGAGGAAACTGTTAAAGTAGATTTCCTTTCCAGAGTCCCCCAGACATGGTGGTCTGTAGGGTCTTATGAAAGAGCAGTCTCGATATCTGAAATTAACTTTCTAGAAAAACCCACCACCACCAAAACTTTTACTTAATTTCAATACATTTAAATAGAACAGCAAACTCACCAAATTCACCTGTTTATTCTTCATTTGGGCAGCTAACTCTCCGCAGATGAACTGCTATGAATCCAGCTGCCTTTCCCTCATGCTGGGAGATGTAGGAGATGTGACAGGTTCAAGTCTATCAGCAGAGTGCAACACTGGTGCATTTCTGCAGCAGGGAGGCGGAAAAAGCAGGGGTGGAGGAAGAAGAGTCAGCCCTCACAGCAGTTTAAGAGTTCTTGCATGTTATTATTGCTGCAGGATCCCGTGACTGGCTTGAGCTGATCTCCTCTCTTCTGACATTTCTGCCTGTTGAGCTGGGGAGTGCAAAGGAAGACGAATCACTGTACACCTCTAGCTGTCTCTTGCAGTAAGCCCTGCTGTTTTATCAACTGTGGAGACAATCAATACTGGGGAGGAAACAAGTTTTGCCACCGGTCACATGAAATAAAACGATCAATTTCCTAATTCTAGCACTAACGCTGGATTCGAAGTCAGTGATAATTATCCCAGCTGGGTCTTGAAATAATCTATGAATGACACATAGATGTGATTGTCAAAACTGGTGTGAAAAGCATTATGGCATATGAGTTCTTTGGATCTGTTTATAGATTAATTTTCCTCTGTGTATGGAGTCATGTTGAATTCAGCGAATGAGTTTCCCCTTGTGAGAAAAGCTTCCCTTTTTAAGACTAGGTATCATTATTTGCTAGATGCATAAATTGGCAAACCCTTCCCACTAATGGTGAACTACAACAGAACAGTTGGTGGTTATTTTACAATTCACTTTATTTATTTATGGATGAATAATTAAAGGCTGTGGTGAATCAGCTTAGATAGTGTTACATGGGGACTGAGAAGATGTGCTTTTCTATCATCTTGAGGGTCATGGACTGCTGGACAAAGCTTCCCTACAGCCTGAGCTCTGCTTTCAAGCATTGCTTATTGTCCTTGAAAGCAACACGCTTATCAGATTGTTTTACCTATTTGTAAGTAGATAAAGGAGCCTTAAGAAATTTCAAGTCACTGTTAGGAGAAGAACAAATTCATATTGTATTACCAAATCTTGCCTCAGTGTGGCTTTGGACAAATCTGAAAATACTGAACAACTTACTGGTGAAGTAAAAAATAGTACTCTGAGCAGAAAAAATAATAAGGAAGACAATTTTTTTACAATAAATTGTGCTTGACTTCAACTAATTTTTACTTATCAGATATGAAAAAATTCAGTGACTTGGTAAACTGAGACCTGCATTTCTTTTATCTACCACTTTTTAAAACTTAACAAAGTTCCTTAAATGCCTCCATTTTTATTATATTTTAGGCATTATGTCTTCTAGATAATAGGAAGCTACAAAAACCTCAGGTCAGGTTTCTGACGTAGGTCTGTCCTCAACATTTAGCCAGAAGCATTCCTGCCTCAGCTTCCTTAGCAATGCCCTCTGTTAGGCAAGCTATACCTCAGACTGTATATAAATACCTTCTAGCAAGACCTCTGTCTGTTCAGAACATGCTGGCAAACTCTGCTTTCATTTAAAACAGTCACTGAGGGCTGGCAAGCAGGAAACCAGCTCCAGTTAATAGGATTCCCTTTTACATGACAAAGCCAAATTCAATTCCTTTCTCTATGCCAGAGGATCTAGAACTTCTCTCTCATCTCACAGGAGTCACTTTGAAATGCATGGTCAATGTTCATCTGGGACTGAGAGAAATGATACCACCATGCAGCAGGGAGTTCAGCTGTGTTGGAGGGGGTGCAGGCCGTGATCCCCACATGAAGTCTAACATGCATTTGTTGTTCAGTTGCTACACAGTGATAAAAAATGTTAGGAATCCAAGAATGAGGAAATTCGCTCCTCACAGAAGACAGCCTTGCCACACACTCCCAGTGTAATGCTTTTTCTTGCAAACTATCCCCTGGTCCCAGCAGACCCTGCACATGCAGTGGGATGTAAAGGCTCCTCTTGCTTGTCCCTGGGCTCCCACAAGCATCTACCACATCTACCACTGGTCTACATGTCCCAGCTGGCAGCATCTATTCATACATGCATGAGTTTCTACATGTGGATGTTCACAGCAAAGAAAAGTGCAGAACCAGTTCTTCCTCTTTTATGGAAATTCTAGATCCTATTTCGTACAATAAGACCCAAGAATTTCTGGAGCATATGTAGACATCTCTCTGCAACCTAGAGTGTAGCATTTGGAAACTCTAATGATAAAGTCTCTCTTCATATCAGTATTTTCTTACTGTCTGGCTTTCAGCAGTGCTGGTTTGGGGTAGTTTGCTGCTCAATGTGTAGAGGGCTTTGAACTGAGGTCTGAGGTGCACTATACATGGAGATATTTCATTTTGAACTGTATTACAGATACGAAAAAAAATTCCAAATTTTCAGATAATTTCTGCATTTCAAATACATTTCTGTCTTTTTTTTCCCAAAACGTTTAAGAAAGTAAATCCTTCATATTTTTCTATTTCCAGAGACTATTACTTTTTTACAGTAAAAAGTAAAAATTTCTAAATCACAACATTCAACAAAAAAGGAAAGGAAAGAAATGCATTATCTTGGAGAGATACAAAGGTCTTTTCATCTCACTCATATTATTTGCTTCCAGTGAAGGTTTTGACAGCTAAGATAACATGTGGATAAAACAGCAGGTATGAGTCAGACCTTTCTCCAGATTTCATCCTGGAGAGAAGAACAATTACAACCTAGTTTATTTTAAAACAAAAGATAGGAAGATTAGTAAGAAAAATTAAATAATGAAGATTTTTCATTGAAGTGCAAAACAACAGTACAAGCATAAAAACTTACCATGTAAAAACATAGATTACCCCCACCACCTTAAAGATGTCTAAAATCGATGAATGTTAAGAATTTAATTGTCCTACCAAAAGATGTGGTTTTTACGACTTAACATCTTCTAAGTTGTGACAATGGAAAAAAAAAATTGTATTATTTATTATATTCTTCTCTTTCAGTTATGCAACATCACTGGGGTTTCAAACGTTTTGTGAATATGTTACTATTTAAGAAATAGTTTTCACTTGTAGGTATGTATGTAGTGTAGCAAAAAAATTTTAAAAGCCTTTTAGACTTTTAAAAAGGTTGGGTTTGTGTTTCAATTTTTTGGTAGGCTGACTTTTAAGTTGTTTGTCTTGGAGTATAAAGCACAAAATAATAATGAAAATTGCCGAACTGTAGGCACTGAAATTTATACTGAAAGACAGTGATGTGTTAAACTCCAGAAACAAAGCACAGACTACCATTATCTGTTTTCTAGATTTAAATTATAACAGCAGAATGCACTGAATTGTTACTATTGTGTAGAAGTAAAAATTGGTTTTGGTTTTAACAAGGTTAGCTCTTACCTTACAAGCAGCTGGATAACCCTGCCAGAACTTCATAAAACTTGCTAAAATCTTTTACTGCTGCTGTCTTAAGAGCAACATGCAGTGGCAGCATAACACAAGAGAGTAACAGATGACAAGGAGATGGCATGTAATTTATTTCCCTCCACATTTTTTATATAAATTACATTATTATTCATGACCCTTTTCAAGCAGCCATGGAGTTGTACAATGTTTCTCTGTGGACTTAACTGCAATTCCCAAGCTTGCCAAGATGATCTTTGACAGCTTGGGCATATGGAGTAAGTTACAAGCTTATTTACACTAACATCTTTACAAACCCATACCGTCTTTGTGTTGCACAATATTGTTCTCTTAAAAGTCTGCTTGGTATATAAATGTGCACACATGCATTCAAGTTTGCTACAATATTTTCTTTTGAGATCTTCACCTGCTAAAAAGCCTTGGAGCCACCTCTGCAATGAGTGCAAAACCTTGCAATAATGTTTTTAGATATTGAAGTACAGTCAGAACCATTTGATTTACCATCAGCATGTTAAGAGAGCTTTTTTGCAAAATCGTATATTAGATATATAAACACATAGTTTTGCTTAATCCTCATTTGCTCAAAGAAACACTCCTCATAATCACATAACTAAACATAGGCAAGAATAGGCTGAGTAGCTGACTTGGAATCAAAAAAACCAGAATTCATAATCCTGAGTCTTCCTTGTCACAGCTTGTATAATTATTGCCAACACAAAACTTTAAAAATGTTTGTTTGAGTTTTGAACACTGAATGACTCTTGACTATTGATTTTCTAATCCTGAACATTTTCTAATTCTGGACATTTTTCTTTTTTTTTAGGATCAAAACCAGCAGAAAGGTCAACTGGAAAAAAACTGATATCTCTAGCCGAAAACCTCTTCTATAGTATTGAATCCTTTTGCTGAAACAATAGATCTGAGAGATATATAGGACTAGTTGCTATAGTAATACTGTCTAAGAGAGACCCATGTTGATTATGTGCATATGGGGTAGAAACGCAGAAAGGAAATGAGACAGTTTGTTTTCCCATGCACAGCAGGGCCAGCCTGCGCCACTGTAACAAATGAGCAAAAAAATGTCACAGATTGGTAGGCAGTTGGAGGTGGGTGGAGGGGGAGGTGAGTGGAGAAGAAACAGGTCAGATCTGCACTGCAGAGTTGGGGGAAGGTGTAAGTAATGGCTATATATATTTTAATTATCTTGTCAGCTAACAGAGAAGATACCAAGAAGGGACTGGCATTATAGAAATGCATTACAGCTCTTTAATTGGACCAATGCCTCTTGCTTGCTCCTCTCACCTCCTCAAGCCTGCTCTTGCAGGTTCCTGTCCTTCTCTGCCAAGCTTCACTAACTTCAGAGGTCTTTTGCTTGACCCTAGAAGCTGGCCAGCAGGTCAAGTTTTCTTGGTTAGCACTAGTGGTTGTCTCCCTTCCCTCTATTTTTCCTACTTACCTTTCAAAATATAAATAATGTTCATTGCCCTTACTGGCCAATGAATTGTGCTACTGTCATCTTTCTGGTTGTGAAAGAATGAGAATAAAGCTTGCAGTGGCATTAAGGGTCTCTTGCTGGACTGCTAAGAACTTCTGTTGGATGCTGTTAGTCCTTAATTTTGTTTCAGTGAGTACACAAAATTTTCATCTTTAACTTCTCCTGCACAATGGCATTCATGTGTACTGTGACTACACAGGCTCACAATTTCGAAAGGTTCCCACTGACATGAAGCATGGGAAAACAGGGCAGGTGGAAACTCAAGAAAAAATGGTATCCAAAATAATGATTTAAAAAAAAAAAAGATACTAGTATCAGTCTTTCCTAGCACAGTTTTTTATTAATTGTCTGACTGATTGCAAAAGGAAAATTATTGGAAAGTGGAGAGGGGCAAAGATAAACTGGGACTGCATTTGATGAGAAAAACTTGTAGGACTGGGGATCCTGGGCTCTATAGGGAATTTTGATCTATGTCAAGAAGTGGTGAAAAAATTCAGATAATCAAAATGTTTGTAGGGACATACATAGTTTTGCCAAATATTCAAATCTGTCATTAGCCTCTGTGCTTACTGTTTATGTTTCTGTCTAGTCACAGTCTGTGTATCTTCATGTGCCTGAAGAATCAACTATAAACCAACAACATTTGTAAGATTAGGGCTTACAAAAGGGGTCCCATAATAGTTATAGGGAGCTCCTATGGGATCAGAACTGGCTCTATGGAGGGATAGAGGGGACTCTTGGGGGATTCATTCCTCATTGGCTGTATTCTACCTTGGATTAAGGTAGAAGCAGTGAAACAACTGCTGGTTTGTCTTTATACGCTGAGCTGTGAATTTCAGAGGAACAGAAAGGACTTCTCAAACAGTTAGATCTTCGTTGGTAGAGGCTGGAGGGTTATTGACCTTGTCAGCCTTTCCAGTTTAACCTGTGGATGTCTGAGCCAAGATGCACTGAAATTCCTCTGGTACCGGCTATAGGGACTGTCTAGTATGTGTTGCACTGGGGGAGGCTGACTGTGGCTGTGACAGGCACAGGAAGAGGCTATGGTGCCAGAAGGTCTTGTGCTGACAGCAGAGGGAATGACACCAAGGTCTCCTGAATAAAATAGACGCAAATGAATCTCATTTTAGATTTAGTTGTCTTAATCTGTGAAGTGTATCGGAAGTAAGCTCTTGGACTGTGAAGAAGGCCAGGTTTGGTTATCCTGCTCTAGTTTCCAGCCAGGGCTGAGAGATTTCCTTAGCAAGTTTGCGGACGACACTAAGCTGGGTGGAAGTGTGGATCTGCAGGAGGGGAGGGAGGCTCTGCAAAGGGATCTGAACAGGCTGGACCGCTGGGCAGAGTCCAATGGGATGAGGTTTAACAAGGCCAAATGCCGGGTCCTGCACTTGGAGCACAACAACCATGTGCAGTGCTACAGACTAGGAGAAGTCTGTCTAGAAAGCTGCCTGGAGGAGAGGGACCTGGGTGTGTTGGTTGACAGCCGACTGAATATGAGCCAGCAGTGTGCCCAGGTGGCCAAGAAGGCCAATGGCATCTTGGCTTGGATCAGAAACGGCGTGACCAGCAGGTCCGGGGAGGTTATTCTCCCTCTGTACTCGGCACTGGTGAGACCGCTCCTCGAATACTGTGTTCAGTTCTGGGCCCCTCACCACAAGAAGGATGTTGAGGCTCTGGAGCGAGTCCAGAGAAGAGCAACAAAGCTGGTGAAGGGGCTGGAGAACAGGCCTTACGAGAGCTCAGAGAGCTGGGGTTGTTTAGCCTGGAGAAGAGGAGGCTGAGGGGAGACCTCATTGCTCTCTACAACTACCTGAAAGGAGGTTATAGAGAGGAGGGTGCTGGCCTCTTCTCCCAAGTGACAGGGGACAGGACAAGAGGGAATGGCCTCAAGCTCCGCCAGGGGAGGTTTAGGCTGGACATTAGGAAAAAATTTTTCACAGAAAGGGTCATTGGGCCCTGGAACAGGCTGCCCAGGGAGGTGGTTGAGTCACCTTCCCTGGAGGTGTTTAAGGCACGGGTGGACGAGGTGCTAAGGGGCATGGTTCAGTGTTTGATAGGAATGGTTGGATTCGATGATCTGGTGGGTCTCTTCCAACCTGGTTATTCTGTGATCCTATGATTCTATGATTTCTTCTTTGTTTTACTTTGCTAGTCAGCTCTCACCTGCCTGCTGGCCAGGACCATTTCCCTCTCTTCTCCTGTGTTGCACTTTTTAGCAATACTTGACTGCATAGATGGTATTAATCTGGGCTTTTCTGTCATGGGACCACTTCTGTGCTCATCCATTAACAAAGAGGCTAACGAGAAGCATCTGTGACTTTGCTTCATCAGTTCAGAGGCACCGCTGTTGGAGTGCCATTAGAGGCAGCTCTAAAGCAGGCTGCAGTGTTCAGGCTGTAAAACGAGGTCAGACGAGTAAAATAGCTTCATGAATTATCTTTTATAAAACTTATAAAGCAATTGCTTCTTTTTACCCCTAGTTTGACTCAGTTGTTCCAGTTCCATCACAGTTTATCAATGTATCATTAACAAACTTCCTGCTACAAAACATACATCTAGATGAGTCACTGAGAAGATGGAAATCAATTGTGCAAATCAGTGTTCAAGACTAAAAATGTAATTTATAAGCAGCACTAGTTGCTCATACTACATTCATCTGTGAGTGCAATGTAATTTTGGCAATCCAAATAATTGTAAATGAGAATTATTTTAAGCCTGTCTTACTGTCTGTTTCTTAGTGTGGTGCTATTAACCTCAATCTTTTTCCATCAGATAATGTCAATGATAAGTTAAGGAGCACAAAGAACATGAATAATTAATTGCTACCACTTCCCAGAGTCAGTTCTGTAAGTATTACCAAGTGGTAATGAAGTGCAGGTAAATACACCTTTTTATTTAAAATTATGGACTGTCACTTCTTTGGCAAAGAATAATTCAGAAGAGGATTAGACAGAAACTGCACGTGTCCAGACTACAGAGGAGCAGATACAGAACTGGACCCAGGCTACCCTTCGTAGAGGTGCTAGGTAAATGCATCTAGCTGTGGTTGGTGTCTCACAGACAGCTGATTAGAAAACATTTAGTTATTTCTCCACACTCAAGTTTCTTTAAAATCATTTAGAGAAAAGATAACATTCTAGAGGAGGTTGTGAGATGTACAAAATAATTAAAACATTAATGGCTTTATTTAAACATTTCTTTTGACTGTTTGGGGTTTGTTGGGTACCATGGAATCTTAGAATCGCTGAACAGTCCAGTAGAAAGGCACCTCAAAAGATCATCTGGTCTGGCCTTTTGTGGGAATTGGAGCCTGGATGAGATTGTCTAGTACCCTGTCCAACCACATTTTGAAAACCTTCAGTGATAGGGACTCCATCATGTCTATGGTGAGCTTGTACCAGTGATTGTTCTCACCGTGAAAAAATTGTCTCTTATGTCAAGATGAAACTGCTTCCAGTGCACCTGTTGACCCCTGCCTTTTCTATGTTTCTCCTTGTGAAGAGACAGCCTCCATCCACTTTGCATCCACCCCTAAAGTACTGGAATACTGTGATGTGGTTCCCCTGAGCCTTTCCTTCTCCAAGGAGAAGAGATTTAACTTCTTCCGTCTTTCCTCAAGGGCAGATTCTCCATCACTTTGATCACCTTCATAGTTTTCCTTATATATATGCAGGAAGGCAATTATCTCCCTGTCTGTTGTGAGCTTTGAAGCCTTTCAAAAAAGTCTATCCCAAATTTAAACAAGACTTTGTTTTCCGGTTGTCAATAGAATGACTAAGTAATTGCCCTGAATGTTTTGTCTATATTTCAGATCATTTTATATAATTAGTTGATAATTTTCAAGACAGAAAAATCCTCTCAGTTCTTAGGAGAGGAATTGTGCTTGTTCCAGCACTCTTTTCCTAGGGATTCTTTGAATGCCAAGGAGCTGTTTTAAGCCAACTTATTAGGTAATATTTTAGCTTTGAGTAGTAATCTTTCTCCACAAACTGTTGATAAAATTTCATACATTTCCAAATCACAGAAGAATACAAACTGTGACATTTATTTCTAAGTATTCCAAGCAATAACGGTATGAAATAAATACTGAAAATCAGATTTAAAAAATCTTTGACAGCTTCACTGCATTACTGATTCACTAGGACAATGTAGGAGGTCCGGATTGTTCTCACATTTTTGAGGGGTATCAGTACTGCTAGCCAATCTGATTTCTCTATCTGTAGACAAGGAAGGAGGCCATGCAAGGAGATTTGTAATAACAAAAAAAAAAGATTTTGTTGACCGTGTTTCTGTGACACCTTGCCTTTTTAAAATTATGTTGTTGGTTTAATTGTTTGGCTTAGCTACAAAAAAAAATATCTTCCTCAGGTTTTTATGCTTGTCTGAAAGAACCAGTTCTATGCTCCTCTTCTTTCTTTATTTATACAAAATACAAAAAATAAATAGTTTTATTATGTTGGAAGTATACATGGTCTCTGTGACTCCCATCTTCACTTATTGTTTGCCAGCTTTCTTATAGTTCAACTTAGTCTGGGGTTTGCACCTTTGAATATGGACTGGAGATTTTCTGATTGTATTAAAACTTAATTTTGTATAATACCTCTTGTTTCTAAGACACTTCTGCAGTCTGTGTGTCTCATTTCATGTGCCCACACGCAGATGCAGAGCATCAGCCATCTCTAGTGGGAGAGTGACAGCCACAAGCCAACTGGTAGCCAGCCAATGCACTGCACAGCAGTGGAAAAGAGGATGTTGGCCAGGGATGCCACATCTCACCCTCAATTCAGCCATAGGATTTTCAACATCCACAAGGATCAGATGTCTTTGATTTCTGATAACAGAAGAAGAGGAGCATGCCAAGAAAGCACATTAGTGGAAGGAATCATAGAATCATAGAATAACCAGGTTGGAGAAGACCCACCGGATCATCGAGTCCAACCATTCCTATCAAACACTGAACCATGCCCCTTAGCACCTCGTCCACCCGTCCCTTAAACACCTCCAGGGAAGGTGTATCTACCACCTCCCTGGGCAGCCTGTTCCAGTGCCCAATGACCCTTTCTGTGAAGAATTTTTTCCTAATGTCCAGCCTAAATCTCCCCTTGTGGAGCTTGAGGCCATTCCCTCTTGTCGTCTTAGTGTTGTCTGCAAACTTGCTAAGGGTGCACTCAATCCCTTCATCCAGCTCATTGATAAAGACATTGAACAGGGCTGGACCCAGCACTGAGCCCTGGGGAACCCCACTTGTCACTGGCCTCCAGCTGGATTTCACACCATTTACCACCACTCTCTGGGCCCGGCCATCCAACCAGTTTTCCACCCAGAAGAGTGTGCACCTGTCCAGGCCAGAGGCTGACAGTTTCTCAAGCAGAATGCTGTGAGAAACTGTGTCAAAGGCTTTACTGAAGTCCAGGAAGACCACATCCACAGCCTTTCCCTCATCCAGCAGCCAAGTCACTTTGTCATAGAAGGCGATCAGGTTAGTTTGGCAAGACCTGCCTTTTGTGAACCCATGTTGACTGGGCCTGATCACCTCATTCTCTTGCATGTGCTTCATGATAGCACTCAAGATCACCTGTTCCATGCCTTTCCCTGGCACTGAGGTCAGACTGACAGGCCTGTAGTTCCCTGGATCCTCCCTGCGACCCTTCTTGTAGATGGGCACAACATCAGCCAGCCTCCAGTCCAGTGGAACTTCCCCAGTCTTCCAGGACTGTTGGAAGATGATGGGAAGGGGTTTGGCCAGCACATCCACCAGCTCCTTCAATACCCTTGGATGAATCCCATTCGGCCCCATAGACTTGTAGGTGTCTAGTCAGGCTAGCAAGACTCTGACCACCTCCTCTTGGATCATGGGAGCCTTATCTAGCCTCCCCTAGCTCCTGGGTTTGTACACAGATGGAGGGGCAATGCTAGCTTGTCTATGGTCTAGACTAGCAGTCTTCCAAAAGAGAGACAAGGCAAGTAATCAGAGTATAAAAGCCTTCACTTTTGTCCTTGATGAACAGGCTAAGAGGATCAAAGACATGAGGAAGCCATCACTGTAATGCGCAATGTGAGACAGCCTTTCTGAGGGTGCTCAACCAGCAGGATCCATAAGTCCCAGAATTCAAAAGCTACCTCCAAAAATTAACTTTGACACAACCACAAAAAGAACAGATACATGTAACCAATGTTACTGTGCCTCAGGACTTGATTTCATGCTTCTGCACAACTGACATTAAGCAGTTGGCCTATACTGTAGACTGACATGCTGTGAGTGTTCCCAGCAGAGGGTCCAGTCCTCCGTGGTAACACTCTTCAGGAAACCCTGGAAATGCTTTAATTATTAAAATGAATAATTCCTACCAACACATTTAATTGGAGAATATCACATGTTTAAATGGGCACTAATGGAAGGGCTCTGAAAATCTAACAATATACTAGAATATGCTGTTTGAAGTGAATTCTAGCAACATTTTTTTCAGCCAATAACACCATACATTATTTATCTCATCTCTTTTTAATCCTATCCGATAGTTCCTATGAAGGAGTCGTCACTGGAAGCTCAGAGATAAAATGCAAATCTATGAATCCCCCCTGCAAGCTTAACTTACCACCACTACCTCATCCACCTTTCTTGCTTCCTGCCCCCTGGTTTCCAAGGAAATAGCTTAGTGAATTTATTGCTGCAGTATCAACTAACCCCTCTGTTCCTTCCTCAGCACTGGGAGAACTGCACAGACTGAAAAATTACAGGAACACTTATTACTTCGATTTTTTACCACGACCTTACAGCGACTGGGCACATCGAAAGGCAAGAGAGGACAAGTGTGAGCGCAGACTAGCGGGAGTCACAGGGGCAGAGAGCAGCAAATAAGGCTTCGGGGCCTAAACCTTGCCCTACCAAAGGAAGCAAGGGTAAGTGTGACCAGGGATAACAAGAAGGGTCAGAAAAGAGATCTGTGAAGAAGAAGACGTATTAAATATGTGCTAAAGACATGAAGCAGTGGCACAGAAGGTTCCTACCTGAAGCTGCTGAGCCCTTTTTAGATTAAATGGTAAATATAAAGTTTCAGAGTTGGAAGGATCTAAATTAGTGAAATTATGTACTGTGTTGGGGATGGTGCATTCAGAGAAGGATTTGTGCCTCCAAATTAAGTTTTGACAAGTCCAGAGCCCATAGTGACCATTTTCAAAGGGAAGGACTCATTTCATGTATTACAACCTCTTAAACTGATTGTACTGGCAGGCTGTGTCTAATCTAAAAAGATTATGCTAATACCAATCATTATATTTCTTTGCATAATTATTTCTTCCCCAGAGGGAAAATGTATTACCTTCTAGATAAATGTATGGAGGAAAAATCAAGAAGCCACTTCCATCAGAAAGTTACACCCTCTCCCTTAAAGTCTAGTAGGAACATAAAGAGATGCAGGAAAGGAGCATTCAAAACATTTTTTGAAAGAAACAAGGTCAACAAAAAAGGAAAAGTCAGAGCATATTTTGAAAAAAAATATTTTTGCATAGATAATGACATCTATTATTTTAACTGATGCTGAGCAGCACCTGTAGGTAACAGTCTAAACCTGTTTTCTTCTAACTGCTTTCTGAAAGAAGCAACCACAAGCCTTTTCGAGCATTTTCTCCTCATCTCAAAACAGACCTGTAGTTTGCCACATTTTTCTGCACATAGTGACATAAAACAAAATTGTGAAGATTTTCTTATTTACTACAAATACAAAATACGACATTTGTCAGGTCTGCCTCTTTTCTATCTTCCCGCACCCCACCCCACACACATATCACCAGCTGCAGGAAGACCTTGAGAGTAACACATTTTCCTGTGTAGCTGCTGAAGATTTCACACTCATGGATCCTAAAAAAGTGAGAGACTTTTAGCTATCTTCTCTGCCCAAAATATTACAGCATAGCGTAATAAGCAGGGGAAGGGAGCCAACAACCCTTGATGTCCCACCGACATGTTGGGCCTGTATGGGATTACAATATTCGTTGGTATTACACTATTGGCAATAATTACTGAATAGCCTCACTGCAGTGCACAGGCGAAATGCAAGCATGCCGAGAGTTCTGGGATAATCACAAGTCCACTTCTTCCCTCAGGTTTGATTCTGCTGTAATACCGTACTTTGTCTGCACTTTGGCTATTCTGATTAACAGCTCACCTTCATATAAATATTTTCTGCCTAACTTCTTTTTTAATGTTTAATGTGCTGTGCTTCCTTCAGTAAACTGCTTGCACTTCAGAATCTCTCCTGACCATTTTTGCTGAGTTGGACATCAAAATTCAGCTCCCTGTAAGGAGTCTCTGACTGTATTTAACGCTTTGTTCTCATAGATCTGAGTGATTTATAAATTCAACTCTCAACACATTTTGAAACAAAAATAAAATAAAAACAAAGACAAGGATCCTTTCTGACTAAGAAATATAAATTACAGGAGGGAGAAATGGATCTTTTATGAAAAAAGGGAAGTCTCCGCAAACACTACAGTGTTTGCACACTGCTGAACTATATTAGAGCAGGAACTAGACACACAATTATAAGTCACATGGAGAATTTCTTCAGGACCCTTGCTCTTGCTGGAAGACATCATGTAGGTAAAGAGAGGCAAGTTAAAGCTGTTGTACCCTGTTTGTTCATGCCACAGTTTTTGCCCACATGGTGAACTGTCTTGATGACTCTGGAAAGTCAGTTTTCCTTCAGGCCTCCAGAGATACAAAAGACAAGGGCTGTTGGCTTTGCCTGTTACTCTTGGGAAGTTTTAATATATAAATTCACTTTCTCCACCATACAGCTGGGTTCTGAAGTTCATCAGATGAAGTGCATGACTGAAAGTCACATGCTGCAACCCTGTTATGATTTCCCTTCGCAAGCCTAAGATGCACACGACAGATACTGTTCTAGGAAAACTTATAAATGTTAAAAAAGACATAAGAATCATGAGATTAACCTAGTACAACTAAAAGTAGTTTGATGCTTTACAAAGTATGATTGCACATAGAAAGATACTTTTATGAGTGAAATGTCACAGGGATAGTTGGCAATTTAAACTGCTATAGAAAATAATGAAAAAAATGTGTACGTGTAGGTTAAGCAGAATAAATACTTTTCATTTAAGGTCATTTTGTGATGTGGTGTAGGCTCTTCTATGGAGACAGAAAACTGGAACAGCAATAGTTCCTGCCCAGAAACATCTACTTTGATATACAATCTCTGTCTCCAGCAGACACCACTAGCTAAACCTTTGCAATGCCCCCCCATCACAGAAGTGAACAACATTTAAATTACCTGTCAGCAAAGCAGAAATTAATTTAGATGTGATGAATATTCCTCTCTCTTCTTTTATCTTTGCTGTTCCGAAGGCAGATAAGTCCTGAAGGCAAGGCTTGTCCAGGCTCTAAGCCAAAAGATGCCATCTGTTGACATCTAAATCTTAAAAAAAAAGGTAACTATAAAATAATAAAGTTGAAATGCATTTCATTTCCAGAGTTAAAAATATTACATTATATACACCTGCCTGCTCCAGGTAACTACAGAGACAAAAGTGGGACTGAGTGAGGTTGTGTAGTTGCACAATGAAGACATGGGAAAAAATCAATGTCCCCTAGTTTAAAAGAAAGAAAAACACCAGCTCGATAGCATTTTATGGAGAAAAGGCTGAATGGAGAACTGAGTAAAATTGTAACTAAGTTTTAGAGAGGTTCAAAGCTCTCTTTCAAAAAAAGGATATATCCTCATGTTTAATCTTGAGTGGATACAAGGAAGAATTTTGTTGTTGATGCTGGTGGGGTATTTTGCAGTAACACAATTTTATAAGATGAGTAACTCTCCAGTCTTCGTGGGGTTACAAAGGTGTTGGTAATATTGACAGAAAAGTAAGAAAGATTTTTGACTTTTTTTACATTCCCAACTCAACAGCTTAATTCCTCAAGTTCAAAGAAAATCATACCAATATTGACATACGACATGCCTTTCCCCACCCCTGTATCTTTAGCATGTTGCTGTCAATGTACGTCAGCATGCCATCACACAACCTCTGCCTAGCATCCATTCTTCACTAGGATGGAAATCTCCCTATTCTACTCTGAACACTTTGAGATGACACAGAGAAAATGCATAACAGATGTACTGGAAGTTCAAGGCTTTAATATGGTTTTAAAAAGCAATATTGCATTCTTGACATTCAGTTTTTTTACCTGCCCTGCTAGCTGACGGCTCAGGAATGCTGATAACTGTGGATCATCTTTAAGCTTTGACAATTTTCTTAGCTATGTAAACAACAAAACCTTAGCATTTTTACTAGCCAGCAAGTTCTTATGAAACAAATACACAAGCATGGCAAAAAGAAATGCATTTTTGAGCCTTTTTTCTGACCTCTATGGGAGAAACTGATAGATTGATTAAATGCAGAGTTTTCCTCCTGCACATGGCCTTAAACTGCCTTTCCTTCAACACGTTTGCACCTTTGTTAGTTTCAGTGAAAAAATCAGACTGTCACCCTGTCACTTCCTTTCCTTTAGGTTAGTGAAAATACTACAGCCGAGATTTACTTTAAAGGTGTGTCCTTTTTCATAAAAATTTGCAGCAATCTTAGGCAAACAGAAGAACAGCAGGCAGGAGGAATTCTTTAGCTAGTCAAAGTTCCATATTTTATTTTCCAACAGAGAATCTTAACAATCACCCATTGTGTTGGAAAGCCACATGATGATAAAATAAATTCACTGATGCAAGCCGAAGAACTATAAACCTTTCTAAATCAACATAAACATATCCCCAAAACTGTGTGTAGACCAGCCGACATGCGTTCCTTCTGTTTTGCTGGGAGCCTTGCCCAAGGCTGGTTGCACTCGGAGCCATGGGTGAGTGTGAAAGATCAGAGAAGAGCTGGGGTTCACTGCTGCAAGGCACCAACCACCCTCCACCAGAGGGCCTGACTTCTTCCTCAGCCAACATCAGCTGAACTGTTTCTTCAATGATACATTCATACTGCCACATGGGGAAGGGAATGTCATCTGGGTGTTTTATGTGAGCTACAGAGCTCATGGTAGACATTTTAGAAACTGCTAATCCTGTTCTCAGAACACTCTTCTCGTACATGAGTTTCCGTTATTGCAGAAGATCTTGTCTGGAAACATGGAACAGTGTATGCTGCTGAAAAGCACTCCAGGGTTCAGGATTCAGAATTCCTAACTTCAGTCAGTGACAAACCTGAGTCTGTGTTTTACACACTTCTTTGCTTCCAGTTGTCTGGGTGCCAAATCATATAGAAGAGATGTAATTTATATGTCCTAAAGATTGTTAGGTTTGATGTACTTGTAAATATGCAGAACAGAGTACCTATGTTACAGAAATCAAACCACTCTGTGTATTTCAACTGTGTTTCATGTACTTAAGTATTAAAGGGCACTTACTGCACAAACAGTTCCCCATAAAAATAAGAGCACTGAGCTGATTATATGTAGATATGTAGAACCATCATTTGCACTCAATATCCCGACATCACATATGAACTGTCCTTCCTTATCACCAAGAGTTATCCAAACAATAGCTGATTTTGATATTATCAGAGTAAGCAAAGGAAATAATCAAAGGAATAGATTAAGTAATAAAAAGAGTCGACTTGGTAGTCTTATGAATGATCCATAACATGAAACACTTTCAAAAAGAGGTTGAAAATATTTGGTGTCTTGAACTGTTTGACTAGTGAGAAAAAGTGGTGCTTCACTTTGTACTGGGAAATTTATCTTTTATAAAGCAAAGTAGGGAATAGTATTTTTTAAAATAATTAAAGAATATACATAGAATTGCTTGAGCAGTTCCGACTTTCACTTTTGGTAGTATTTCACTAATATTTTTCCTAAAGACAGGAACTCTTAAAATTATTGTTGCTTTCAGGTGGAGAAGAAATGAACAAGACCTAACTACACTAATGCATTTTGTGACTACAGGAATGATTTTTCTTCCCAGCACTAGCACAGGAATAGACTTTCTTTATTAAGTCATCTTAAGTTCTTCAAACAAAATGGGTATATTAAAAGTTTAAAAACAAATTAGCTGATGTTGGCCAACAAAACATGTTGAGTTGCTCTCTTCTTTGACCCCTGAAAGTTGACTTCTGTTGCCACTTTTGAACAGAGACAGTCTTTTTTATGGCTCACTTACTTTGTTTTCCAACTATGTAACAGGTAGGCAACATGAGTCATTCACAACAATTCACTTTTTTCCATTCTTTTAAAATTAAAAATCCATTTGCAAAGCAATTGTCATCTTGTTTTGCTAACAGGTTTAAAATTTATCCTTGAAGGAGAGAGAAGTCTGGACCAAGATTTAAGAAGCCAGATAGGTGGCATGTTGTTTTTAAACAGCTCTCACGTGCAGACTCTGACATCCAGACCTCCAGAGATAACACAGCATTTTCAAACTCTAGAGGTTGCCAGTCTATGATGAAAATAGGATACCATTCATGGCTGAGACAAACAGAGCAGCTGTTCTAATGCATCACCAGTGTGCAGGACAGTGAAAACTTCAAGAAGGACTGGCATTAGGAGGGGAAGCATCCCTCAGGAAGTCCTAGATTGCAGATTTGTTATTGTTCTCCTGTTCTCAGGGCAATGAATCTTAATTTCAGAAATGAGAGGACACTTGCAGCCAAAATATTAATGGAGTTTTTTTCATTTAAGCTTCAAATTAATATTTGGAGATAGATGGAAAAATCTACTTGATAATAGACTTCTTAACAAATTAAGATGCTATTCAGTCTGTCAAAGCAAGTATTTAATAAAAAGAGCAAAAGTCCCCTATAACTGTCTAATGAGATCTCAAGCATAATTCTATATACTAATTACAGGTACTTACCTACTTCTGTACAGTCAGTCAACTCTGTATATTTTTAAAAACCTTCCCTGCCACTGCAGAAATATTTTATGGCTATAGAGGGCTTGGAAAACATAGTTTCTGTTCAAGCAGAAGGTATCCAGTTCACTCTACATATATGCTAATGAAGGGTATGAAAATCACTGTGGTTTATTTAACACTACGTCAGAATTTGCAGCTTCTGAGAGTTCAATGCTGTATTTTTCTTGTGTTCATAACCCCTAGTAGTAAAAATCCGAGAATAAACTGGTACAATGACAGAGCAACTATGTTGTGGCCATATTATGTATATGAATATTTTCACCATTTCTTTTACAATTGTGAGCTCATTAGATTAAATTATTCATGAGGACCAAGGTCTAATTAAAATTTGGAAATACATCACTCTTCTCTGGGGTCTAGTCAAAGGCCAAAGGATGTTCCAGGTAGCTGAGTCACCATCTCTGGAGGTATTTAAAAGATGGGTGAATGAAGTGCTATGGGATATGGTTTAGTAGTGGGCCTATATGGTTGGACTTGACGATCTCAAAGGTCTTTTTCAACCTAGGGATTCTATGATTCTATAAAACAACTTAAGATGGCTAATGTAACATCAAAGCAGAACTAAAATTCTAAATAAGCGTGCTAAGTGGAAAGACCAGACAAGGAAATCAAACCAAACCTCTGGAGCCATACAGAAAACAAACTGTCATTAGAGAGTGGGAGTACAGTGATGGGAGGGAAGTGGTGCAGTGTGAAGACATGCAAACTGTGCCATAGGTCTTCCCATACTCTTTGAAGGAGACGTGCAGTTGGTCTGGGGCCATGGCCCTAGGCAGGTGTATAAACAGGGACAATCTCAGCAGCGATTGGGCACAGACTAGTCTCAGGGGTCTATAGTGGGATTGCTGGGGGTTGCTGCTAGAGGTAGGAGAAGCACTGTGGCAGGTGAACCAAACAGAGAAGTGGGAAAATGAGGTGTCAGTTGAGGACAGGGAGATAGCAAGTTTGCGGACGACACTAAGCTGGGTGGAAGTGTCGATCTGCTGGAGGGTCGGGAGGCTCTGCAAAGGGATCTGAACAGGCTGGACCGCTGGGCAGAGTCCAATGGGATGAGGTTTAACAAGGCCAAATGCCGGGTCCTGCACTTGGGGCACAACAACCATGTGCAGTGCTACAGACTAGGAGAAGCCTGTCTAGAAAGCTGCCTGGAGGAGAGGGACCTGGGTGTGTTGGTTGACAGCCGACTGAATATGAGCCAGCAGTGTGCCCAGGTGGCCAAGAAGGCCAATGGCATCTTGGCTTGTATCAGAAACGGCGTGACCAGCAGGTCCAGGGAGGTTATCCTCCCTCTGTACTCGGCACTGGTGAGACCGCTCCTCGAATACTGTGTTCACTTCTGGGCCCCTCACCACAAGAAGGATGTTGAGGCTCTGGAGCGAGTCCAGAGAAGAGCAACAAAGCTGGTGAGGGGGCTGGAGAACAGGCCTTATGAGGACCGACTGAGAGAGCTGGGGTTGTTTAGCCTGGAGAAGAGGAGGCTGAGGGGAGACCTCATTGCTCTCTACAACTACCTGGAAGGAGGTTGTAGAGAGGAGGGTGCTGGCCTCTTCTCCCAAGTGACAGGGGACAGGACAAGAGGGAATGGCCTCAAGCTCTGCCAGGGGAGGTTTAGGCTAGACGTTAGGAAAAAATTCTTTACAGAAAGGGTCATTGGGCACTGGAACAGGCTGCCCAGGGAGGTGGTTGAGTCACCTTCCCTGGAGGTGTTTAAGGCACGGGTGGACGAGGTGCTGAGGGATATGGTTTAGTGTTTGGTAGGAACGGTTGGACTCGGTGATCCGGTGGGTCTCTTCCAACCTGGTTATTCTGTGATTCTGTGATAGGCAGCTACGAAAGACCCCTTGAAGGTGCTGACTAGGCAAGACTACCTGCTTCAGGCTTAAAATGAGCTAACTCATACCTTGAGATGAAGGGAAAACGCCATGGTTAACAAAAAAAGTAAAAACTTCAATTCAATTAAATTAAAAATCAATAAAATAAAGTTAAAAAAAAACCCCAACTCAACAAACAAGAAAACCTCAAAATCCCCAAACCCATAGAAAGAAACAGAGGTGCCTAGAATACTCTATTCAAAATCCTAATAGCCTAGACAGAACTTACGAGGCAGCAAAACACAGGGAACACTGTTCTTAAATAAATACAAATGAAACTACATGCTTTCCTATTTTGAGTAGCTCTGAAGGAAGAGAACCTTAACTCTTCAGGTAACCAAAGCTTTCTTGAAAGACAGCAAACAACTTTTTGCTCTCATATTGACTCCAAATAGGTCTGTCTCCCTGAGAGTTTATGCTCTCCGTTCCCTCAAACTATACACCAGCCTGCACAAGCTTTGCCTCATACACCTAGACTACCATGGTGGCACCATTTCCTCTATTTTCTTTCTTATAATTGATTTCTTCAGGAAATCAAACCTTTTTTTTTGTGTATAAGATGCAACTGTTGTTATCAGTACATTGCAGTAAAATTGAAAAATGACAGTGGTTGTTAATTATGAAATAGTGCATACAGCTTTCCAGATGGTGTTATATTTCTTTCAAAAAGAGAGAAAAATGAACCAAAACAAATAAGGAATGTTTATCCATAGAGGAATTGAACTGCTAATATAATTCAGATTTCATGCTTATGCTTCAACTTTGTACCATTTACTAAAAGCCTTGGTCCATGTAAGAGTTGATGATAACTACAAACCTCTTTTGATGACTTTCATTCCGTGGGATATTCTAAAAGTCATGTGCAAGACAGCAATTCTTGCTATTTAAAAACTACTAGAAAAAATAATTTTCAAAATTTCCACTCATACTTCCATCCTAAAGTATGTTGTCCTGCTCCTTTTGCTTAAATGAAGTTTTAAACCTGGTTTAAAATGAGGCCAGCCAGGAGACTGTCATGCATATGTTGCACTGCTGTCTTCACACAAGGTATCAAATTATACTATGAGCTTCTAAAACAGGTGTAAGACTGAGCCAGGAGACTGTTTTGAGCTGTGTAGTTTAAGTATTCGGCAACATGAATGTGTTCAGATTATCTAGGATGATAGTTCAGTAATTTTATGGCACAAAGTGCCAAGTTTCCATAGCTGGGTTTCCATAGCTGGGTTTCCATAGCTGTATCTGGACTATTTTTAAGGCATGTGTTTGTAACTCTCTGCTCAGTCAGGAGATTTTTCTACTATCTAATGGGAATTTCTACAACTGGGCCATTAAGTGGTTGTAGACAGTACTAAGATGTTTCCTTACCCTTCTCTTCCTAAAGCTAAGAAGGCATGAGTGGAACTTCAGAGCATACAGAAGGACTAGAGTTCCCTCTTACCCTAAACTAATCTGTGTTTCTGACATGTCTACATAACCTTGGAGCGAGCAAAAAAACCCCTGATGTCAGGCATAAACTTCTGCTGTGAAAATAGTGAAACTTTTGTATCTGTTGGCAAATGTGGTAGGTGCTGCATTACAACCACACATGCAGTTTTTTTTCATAGGAACCTGACCTTTATTAATCAAAACATTTTACTTTTGTACAGGTCTCCACGAACTGAAAGAGTCATGAAAGAACAGTATCCCCACCAGTAATTTTGCATTTGACATCAGATGTTTTTCTTATAAGAGTCTGGCCTGCAACAATGCAGAACAACTTAAGTTCATTATTTTGTGTTTTAATAAGGTTAATTTATGGATGTGTGATGTACCAACTCACAAGAAAACAATTATGTGAAAACAGTCTCCAAACTGCAGCAAAAGGTTTACAGTGATCACAGTTTTCTTTCTTGAACGTAGTCAGTGGGGAGAGGGAAAAGCGGAATATGATCAGACAAAAATATACCGAAATCTTTAGTGGAAGACATAAAGGAAAATATATTTTTCTGTCAAGCCATTAAAGAAATGTTGTATAATCTCTTTGCTCCATCATTGAAGCACTCTAAGAGGTAAAAAGGAAAATGAAGGAGTGGGTAAGGCAGCTGCAAATGTGGTCCCTGACAGGCCGAAGAGGAGAAATATTACTATAAAGCTAACCTGTTTAATCTAGCCATTTGCTGCAGCACTCCAGCATGTCATTTAATTAAATAATGAGTTTGAATATGATGGCTTTCTAATGGATGAGGCTTATTTTGCTTCAAAAAAACTTTATTTCTTTTCCAGGCTCAGGACTGCAAAACATGTCTTAAAATACAGTATATATAAAATTCTTACAAAGTTTAAGTAAAGCCTCTTGCAGAAATGCTCTTCACAACAATTCACAGCAGTGGGAGAAAGTTGCTGTACAAAATGTGTTGAGACAGATTCCCATGTTTTAAATACCTTCAGAGATGGTGACTCAACCACCTCCCTGGACAGTCTGTTCCAGTGTTTGACAACCATTTATATGAAGAAGTTTTTCTTAATGTCCCTACCCTCTAGCAGACCGACACTTCCTCCCAGCTTAGCATCATCCACAAACTCACTAAGGGTACATTCAATCCCTTCATCCAGGTCATTGATAAAGATATGGAAGAGAACTGGACCCAGCACTGAGCCCTGGGGGACACCACTCATGGCCTCCAACTGGATTTAACTCCATTTACTCTTTGTGTCTAGCCATCCAGACAATATTTTACCCAGCAGGTCGTGCTCCTGCCCAGGCCAATGGCAACCAGTTTCTCAAGCAGAATAGTGTGAGAAATGGTGTCAAAGGCTTTACTGAAGTCGAAGTACACCTATAGGCACAGCCTTTCCCTTATCCATTAAGCAGGTCATCTTGTCAGAGAAGGTGATCAGGTTAGTTTGGAAAGACCTGCCTTTCATAAACCCATGTCGACGGTGCCTGGGCATCTGGCTGTCTTGTGTGTGCTCTACGATGGCACTCAAGATCACCTGCTCCATGACCTTCCCTGGCACTGAGATCAGACTGACAATCCTATTGTTTCCCGGATCCTCCCTCCAACCATGCTTGTAGATGAGCATGATATTTGCAAACCTTCAGTCAAGTGGAACCTCCCTACTCAGTCAGGTCTGCTGGTAGATGATGGAAAGGGGTTTGGTATGCACTTCTGCCAGCTCTCTTAATACCCTCAGGTGGATCCCATCTGGCCTTATGGACTTGCGAATGTCTAATTGGCCCAGCAGGTCTTTAAGCATTTCCTTTTGAATTTCTGGAGCTTTATTCTGCTTTCCCTCCCTGTCCTCTGGTTCATGAGGCTGGGTACCCAGGGAACATCTGACTTTACTGTTAAAGACTCATGCAAAGAAGGCATTAAGTACCTCAGACTTACCATCATTCTTTTGTACTGATGTGCCCCCTGCATCCAGTAAAGGATGGAGATCTTGGTCATCCTTTTGTTGTTGGTATATTTGTTGAAAGATTTCTTTATTATCTTCCACAGAATTGGCCAGTCTAAGTTCTGGTTGGGCTTTAGCCCTTCTGATTTTCTCTCTACATGATCTCACTTCATCCCTGTAGCCTTCCCCAGATGCCTGCCCCTTCTTCCATAACTCATATTCTTTCCTCTTTTTTCTGATATCCACTCAGATCTCTCTCCTCAGCCAAGCTGGTTTTCTTCCCTGTGGCTCATTTTCTGGCTCACAGGGGTGATCTGCTCCTTATGCCAACAGGAATTGCTTCTTAAAGACTATCGAGCCCTCTTGGGCTCCTTTGGCCTTAAGGATTGTCTCCTATGGAACTTTATCAACCAGTTTCTGAGTAGCCCAAAGTCTGCCCTCCAGAATCCAAGGTGGCCATTCTGCTGACTCTGCTCCTCACTTCTCTCAGAAATAAGAATTCTGTCATCTCCATCATTCAAGTATCATCTATCATTCAAATATCAAAGCAGTGGCTTCCATTAGTTCTACATTTAGAATAACTGATTAGCAGAATGCTAGCACATGGGCTACTGATACCACTCTTTTGCAATACTTATCTCCTGCTAACAATTGCACTATCTGCAATCCAAAACTTTTGTCTGTATATCAGCTTTTAGGGATAGAACACACTCTTCTGTACAAGTCTGTTTTGTGTCTAGGTCACTTTTTCAAAACATGAAGAAAGGAACAACAATAAAAATAAAAGGTAATTACTACAGAGACAAGAATCAAAACAGAACTAGGTCATGATAAGAAAAATTCAATTACTTATGAAGTCCAACATAAACACGGGAAGTTGAATAACGACACACATAGCTTGAATACCTTTAAGTTATTTGATGAAAAAATAGATCCTGTTTGAAAACATCTTTCCCCCCAAATCTCTATTCAAATTTATTTACATGATGCAGAATTATTTGACAGAAAAGTTTGTTTTCAGGAGAGAAAGTTTCCTCATCAATATGAGATGTGATAAGTGAGGATCTAGCTAAACAGGACTTTCTGCATGAACAAGGGAATGAAATCAGAATTTGGATACAAAAACTTTCATGTAATTATCTCCCACATAAGGGAGATAATTTCATGAATTTAATGATACTTCAGCTTGAGCAAATGAGGGCCTGAAAGAGCAGCTGTAGTGCATACTGCCTGTGAGCGCTGAGAGCCAAAGTAAAGGTCAGGATCCTGCAGGACTATGTATCTTTACAGATCTTTGCATCCACCTTTTACTCTGGCTTGTGGACAGTATCTCAGTATCTGAACAGTACCTCCTGTCTGTGGAAAATAACGTTTAAAAAATATCTGTATTGTAATAACTACCTGTCCAACAGTTCTCTCCCGGTAAAAGCAACCATCAAAACTCTTGCTGCAATATAAAACCAGCAATTACAAAACAAGGATGCATAACTGAGAAATAGAATTGTTACAAAGTAGCACATGCCAAAATAGATGCCTTTCCTGTGGAAAGGCTTTTTTCAAAATCACTTCATTTCATCAAATCCTGGTAGTACTCAACAAGGTCACTGGAACAGGCTCCCCAGGGAAGCGGTCAGGGCCTCAAACCTGACAGAGTTCAAGGCATGTCTGAACGCTCCCAGCTACATTGTTTAGTTTTAGGTAGTCCTATGAGAAGCAGGGAGTTGGACTTGGTGATCCTTATGGGTCTCTTCCAGCTTGAGATATTCTATGATTCTGTGTGAATGTGCCTGGATATCTTCATGCCGTCAGTATTACAGGGTAACCAAGCTAGTTTTTGAGGTAAATACAGTCTGCTGCTCTTGGCTCTAAGCTGTATTTGCGACCATTTATTACACAGTGCTGCCTGCTGAGTTAAACATGTGCTTAGATTGTAAACTAGTGGATTTGAAGGACGTACTTTTGCAAGCAGCTGCTGTTGAGCTGACTCAAGATTTTTTTCTTCTTGCCACACCACTCTTCAGGTTAAAGTTTCCAAGCCTCAGCACAGAGAAGATTCTTTACTTTAACCAGTGTCCATATGCAGCGAACTTTCACAAAGCCTTGATTGCCTTTGTGACAGTCTTAGACTAAAAGAAGCAAACCTCTGCTTGGAGAATTAAGTCACATTAATTCACAACATTTTCTAGCATCTCAGCACTCAGAAAACAGGTATGCAATTTTCAGCTAGCTCTTTTTATATTACACAATGAAATAGATATGTTGTCATCCAGAAAGTTTCTAATAGCTAGATACAGCGTGTGTACACAGCAGCAGACATTACAAAAATCTGTTATGAAAAATACTGTTGTGTGGGCTAACAAAAAACATGTAGAATTGCATTGAAGATTAGGAAAAGGAGAAGGGGAAGGCAAGAAAGAGATCAGCAAGAATTGGTGTATTGTGCACAAATTATAAGGAGAATCTGCAGCCAATGTTAAATATGAGGGGAAATCACTTTCACAGCTATCAGTCTGAGATTAGGCAAAAGTGATTACAAAATAAATAATCACAATTTAATAACACCCTTCTCCCACTTTTAAATCAAAACCTAGCCATGATCTCAGAGTCTGCAATATTTATCAAGGGAGAATGTTAAGCCCTGAAGGAGCCATTTATATTATTTGCAAGGCAAGAATCAAATAGGATTGATGGTTTGAATTAATTAGTATATTCAGAGCCATCAGCATAATTAGTGTAACTGATACAGAGACTGGGAGAGATGCTGCATCTGCAGGAGGATTATGTAAGGAAATGCAGACGGGGCAGGAGAAAGGAGCTGTTGAGGAGTAGATGATGCACCAGTTCATCTTTCTCTTTCCTGATATCTCCACCACAGTCTCCTCACCCGCTCTTCTGCCCTGTGGAAGCTTACTTCTCCTTCATCTGCCAATGGCCATGGCAAAGTGTGCAACAAGCATGTGGCTGAGGGGAGTATGTGCTGGGATACAGAGTGCTCCTGCTCTGGGGGCACCTGGACAGCCTTCTCTGACCCTGGGAAAGCAAGCTTACATGATCAAAAGTCTATTTACACTGGCAAACTGGAGTTCTAACTAGTTTCTGTTGTAATAGATTTGCTACAAATGACAAGAACACAAGTGAAAAAAAAATATTGAGAAATCCATAGATATAAAGGACAACTTGGCTACATAAATTCCATCTTCATACAAAGGGAAGAGCTTATGCCAGTCAATGGCATGGTTTGTTCTCATCACTGTGGTCACTACCTGCCCCTTTTCAAGGCAGTACAAATACACAATGTGTCTCTTTTCTTCCTTTTTCTTACCATAATGTTAAATAATTTAAAACTTCCTTAAAAAATTGAATGTGTAACCTGATTTTCCATGCCTCACATTTTACACAGACCTGGGGGTGGCATATAAAAGACAATGTAGTAGGCAGGATTTCTTAGTATATTTCACAAAACAAAAAACTATTAAAAGAGTAATTGGCAGCTCTATTGTAAGTGTTAAATGTACAGAAGCGAGACTGCTTTCTTAGGAGTCAGCACTTCCTGTAGATTCACAATAATACACAGCAGAAAGGCTTTTGAATATCATTGGAATTGCATTATTAAGAATAATAAATCAATGCTAGGGACAGAGTGGTTTGGAAGGTGTTTAATTTTGCCATTCCGGACAGAGTGACCACAGAGGTTATTGCTGTGTGGCAGTGGCGGTACTATATCAGGCAAACTGAGCCACACAGTGAAACTCATCAATCTTCTAAAAGCAGCAAAGGTGGTAACATTTCTCACTTCTGAAGTGAGAAACAAGACATTGTTCTCACATTGTCATAGAGCATCCCTGTTAGCTTCAGCTCTCATGTTTACCCCAAAATCAGAGTTAGAGATGTTCAACGGCTGCAAATCTTCCTGTGGGTGCAGTGGGTGGAATGGGAGGAATAAGTGTCTAGAAGTCACTTCCATATGACATATAGCTTTAACATGCAGTTAGGTCTGTTGTTTAATACATTGTGAAGAAATAGTTGTGCCATTGGAAAGATCTTGCTGACAGCATCTAGGAGGACAGCCCATCAAAAAAGCTGGGAGACAATTTTGCCACAAGCTTTTGTCTGCAAACACTGTGTAAGTACTGTGCTTATCAGGTATGTTGTGTGACCATGGGGCTAGAAATAACTCTCCGGACATTTGGTTCCAGCACAGCAGGACTACACCATGCTGCCCACAGGAAAGTCCTGCTTTTGTATTACCTGCTTCCAGCATGGGCATTAGGTGCCTGTAAACTACAGCCTCATGTTCTCAGAAGTCTTTTGGTACAAGCAGCATATAAATGGAGCATAACAAATACCAGCTGGTCATCTATACAAAGTCAGTCACAGGTCACAGAAAATAATAGGTGTCTACCATCACAGCATCCCTTAGTACTCAGGATTATAATTCTACAGCCTAAAGCACAAGTGACTGGTGCTCATATTTTTCCCCAGGGAGGGAGGGAAAGAAGAGGGTTATTCTTTGGAAACAAACTGTTATAAGTCAGACATACGCCACTATCAAAACCAAATGGAGACACCTTAAACAAGCTTTCCTATCTGGGGAACTCGAAGAATCATAGAATCTCTAGGTTGGAAAAGACCTTTGAGATTGTCAAGTCCAGCCGTACTGGCCCACTACAAAATCATATACCTAAGCACTTCATCTACCTGTCTTTTAAACACCTCCAGGAATGGTGACTCAACAGCTTCCCTGAACAGCCTGTTCCAGTGCTTGATAACCATTTCTGTGAAGAAGTTTTTCCTAATATCCAATCTGAACCTCCCCTGGCACAGCTTGAGGCCATTCTTTCTCATCCTATCACCTATCAGTGGGGTGAAGAGACCAACACCCACCTCTCTACAACCTCTTTTTAGGTAGTTGTAGACCGTGATACGGTCTCCCCTCAGCCTTGTACCTCCTGCCAAGATATGTATGATCTGTGAAGAATTCAATACTGTCTTTGGATAAAAAGTTTGGGATATAATTGACCCAATGCAAGAAATTTAAAGGATAGGTATACCAGCCTAAATTAGTGTCTTGTCTTTATCCCGACCCCATCTTTCCATTGTTAATAGCTATGAATATACACATACACACCTGAAAGAATAACTGATTTATCTTTTAGAGAATATTATCAGCTATCTACACTCCCTCACATGAAAGATCTCTTTCTACTACTTCCCTTTTACTGACGTTTTCTATGTAGCTGCTGAATAAATTTAATTAGTAAAAGTGCAATGGGCAGAATAACCTTTGCTTCCTGTTCAGATAGGAGTTATTCAGCTCTCACCAATTGACAAAGCATGGATAGCCTCGCAGCCAGCTCCACAATGCCAGAGACACAGTGGCTGGTATGCCTTTGGTTAGAGCAAGCTTGCTATACCTTTGTTTAAAGCAAAGGCACACTGCTGGCTTGCAATTGGTGTTGCTGCTACTGGCAGCATCTCCCATCTCACACTACCTGTGCTGCTCGTAGCTGCATCTCCTGTTGTAGTTGTGTGATGCTTGTCATGAAATGCTCCACAGCAGAGCAAGCTGGTATAATGCTGTATGTCCCAGCATGGTGGGGAGACAGGTGGCAGAGAGTGTCTCCCTCCTTCTTTTTATCTCACTTCTTCCTCTCTTCAGTTAATTCCAGTGCCTATCTAGTTGCTCAGTGGTCATGCCTGAAAAGAAGCCTCAGAAGACAAGGTGTTAAAATGCAAGATCTGAGCCCAAAAGCAAGCAAGTTTGGCTGAGGCTTACAGACTGGACTTATCTCCTAGGGGAAAGCAGCGTGCCAATATGATGGTATGGTTTCCCCAGGTTTAATTACAGTGGAGGTGTGTTTGGTGCTTTTGCCCTGTGTGGGTGTTAAAGCACAGAACAGCAGGTTGTGCTTCAGTGACTTACACGCATCAGTGAGATCTGGGAGTTTTGAAGGGCGGGGGTGGGGGGTTGTCACCATTTGCTATAGCAGCTGCTATAACATCTTTGTTAAGATGTCTAAACCAGAAGCTGTACAGTGGGAAAACATGTTACACTTGAGGAAAAAAAATCCAAGCTTTTATTTAGCTAATTTTCCTCTACAAGAAATTAAGGAGTTGTTTGTTTTTTTAAGTACATTAATTATATGAGGTGTTTTTTCTCACTTGCTTCCAGTCTTTTAGTCGTGATGATGAAGCAGTGATTAAAATGGAGAATAAGTATATCCAGTGTATATAACCATGTGATTTAAGGACTGATACTGAAGAAAAATGATGCGTTTCTTTTCCATGCTCAAATGGGTCTATTAACAGGTTGAGTTCTAGGTAAGGTCACAGTGCCCTCTGCTGAAATATAAACCCCTGCATGAAAAAATAGACATTAAAAATAAAGGCATAATAATAACATAATTCCTATTCAACATATAAATGCTAAAAAGTAGTTTTGTAATGTTGTTTGGGACATTAGACTTCCCTTTCACAGTATTGCAGTTGTGAATTATTTTGATTCCAGATTTGTTGCTCTGCTACGTAAACCGTGCTGCATGTCTCATGATAAAAATCTCAGACAGCATTGCTGACATTACTGATGGAGATGTAAATGCTAGTGGAAATACCTTTTTCACACATAGATAGAGGAAAGAAACAGTAAACAGATGACAGTCTTTAAAGATACACAGTAGAAAGTCCAAACTCTTGATTTTTTTAGTGTTCACTAAATCATATCTATACTAAGTTAGTGTTTAATCTCACCCTTCCATTGGAAGAGGAAGGGTTGATAATAAGTGTAATTTCACTGACCGCCTTTTTTCTTAATGGGTGTGGGAAACCACGGTGACTAAGAACAGAAGAGTGGAGAACATCTAACAGCTGTTTAAGGCTAAACTAATGTTGACTTTAAACTTTAAGCTTTAAACTTTTGATGTTTGGAAAAAAACTGATTCGGGAAGAAGAACTTTGGAATAGACAAGGAAGCAAGGACTCAGATAACAGAGGTGGAAATGGCCCCTCCCGACAGGCCATGCCGTGAAATGCATGGGACCCTAGCTGCTGCACAGTATTTAGAGATTACACATAGCCACTGGGTTACAAACAAAAAACTCCAGAGGGTCTGCTATATGGCAGTTTTGAGCATGCTGCTATTACGATTATCATAGAATCATAGAATAGTTTGGGTTGGAAGGGACCCTAAAGATCATCTAGTTCCAAATCCCGTGCCATGGGCAGGGACGCCTCCCACTAGACCAGGCTGCCCAAGGCCCCAACCAACCTGGTATCAGCTGGTACCAAATATCTTAATACATTTACTGTCCTCTGTCTCCAGCTGTACCTTTCAATCTGCTACTGAAATATGAAGCTATCTTCATTGCCATGCAGGTCTGCTAACAGTCCACAGACTAATAGCTGTTACTTTGATGGAAAGGGTTGCCTCCTATGCATTGTTGCAGTATTTTATTCAAGACGCAACAAATTCTGAGCTTCTGTTGTTGTGTTTTTAATTACAATGTAAAATGGCAAGACAGCTATGGCAGAACTATCTAAGAACAAATTTGCTGGTTGATTAAATCATGAACCTCAGTCATACTGAGAAACAGCCTCAGATTTTATTCTAAAGCGTACTCACAGGGTTTAGTTTGAAGATGAACATCTGTTGGAGATTTTCAGGGGGGAACATCTGGAACTTAATGTTCAAGATTCAGTGCAAGCTAAGAGGAGAGAAAAATTTCTTCTTCAGTAATTTGAGTTGTCTCTTTTAATCCTTCCTTTTAATCATTTCCCCAGTGCTCCCACCCAAGATACTCTTTCATTTCTGCTCGCAACCCACACTTTACATTTCTTAGTGTGAAGCGTGGCAGATAGCTCCAATTAAGTTCATGCAGAGGTTATTCTAATTCCCTCCATAAAGATTTCAATTTAGAAGCTCACATTAACCCATTAATTAAAGTCCCCCCCTTTTTATTATAGCACTTTCACCTTAATCATTTAATGGGATGGCAATCCTTTCTTTGTTGCTTTTGCCTGGCAGAGAAATCTTGTTAAGAGCATGCAATATCCATTGGACAGGTGCCAAGTAGAATCATAGAATCACCAGGTTGGAAGAGACCCACTGGATCATCGAGTCCAACCATTCCTATCAAACACTAAACCATGCCCCTTAGCACCTCGTCCACCTGTGCCTTAAACACCTCCAGGGAAGGTGACTCAACCACCTCCCTGGGCAGCCTGTTCCAGTGCCCAATGACCCTTTCTGTGAAGAATTTTTTCCTAATGTCCAGCCTAAACCTCCTCTGGTGGAGCTTGAGGCCATTCCCTCTTGTCCTGTCCCCTGTCACTTGGGAGAAGAGGCCAGCACCCTCCTCTCTACAACCTCCTTTCAGGTAGTTATAGAGAGCAATGAGGTCTCCCCTCAGCCTCCTCTTCTCCAGGCTAAACAACCCCAGCTCTCTCAGTCGGTCCTCATAAGGCCTGTTCTCCAGCCCCTTCACCAGCTTTGTTGCTCTTCTCTGAACTCGCTCCAGAGCCTCAACATCCTTCTTGTGGTGAGGGGCCCAGAAATGAACACAGGATTCGAGGAGTGGTCTCACCAGTGCTGAGTACGGAGGGAGAATAACCTCCCTGGACCTGCTGGTCACACCGTTTCTGATACAAGCCAAGATGCCATTGGCCTTCTTGGCCACCTGGGCACACTGCTGGCTCATGTTCAGTCACTGTCAACCAACACCCCCAGGTCCCTCTCCTCCAGGCAGCTTTCTAGACAGACTTCTCCCAGTCTGTAGCCCTGCACAGGGTTGTTGCGCCCCAAGTGCAGGACCCGGCACTTGGCCTTGTTAAACCTCATGCCATTGGACTCAGCCCAGCGGTCCAGCCTGTTCAGATCCCTTTGCAGAGCCTCCCTACCCTCCAGCAGATCAACACTTCCACACAGCTTAGTGTCATCTGCAGACTTACTAAGGGTGCACTCGATGCCTTCATCCAGGTCATTGATAAAGACATTGAACAGGGCTGGACCCAGCACTGAGCCCTGGGGAACCCCAATTGTCACTGGCCTCCAGCTGGATTTCACACCATTTACCACCACTCTCTGGGCCCGGCCATCCAACCAGTTTTCCACCCAGGAGAGTGTGCGCCTGTCCAGGCCAGAGGCTGACAGTTTCCGAAGCAGAATGCTGTGAGAAACTGTGTCAAAGGCTTTACTGAAGTCCAGGAAGATACATCCACAGCCTTTCCCTCATCCAGCAGCCAAGTCACTTGGTCATAGAAGGCGATTTTGTTAGTGATCATAGTGAAGTAGTAAAGCAATACAAGATCCCTGTCATTTGGCTCTGTCTCTTCTGGGTCCAAGCACACTGGAGATGCAAATGCCTCGGCAAGTGATATCTCCTCCCACGCCAGTTCCTATCAGCTCACTGTTTTAGCCAGCAGCTGAGACACACCAAACACACCTTTTGCAAATAAGTGCAAGCCTCCCAGGGTCTGATATACAGTTAACACTCTTAAAAGGCTCAAGAATAGCTGTGTTTCAAGAAGCCTTCCTCCAAAATGTTTCTCTTCAGAAATATTTGGCTACAGATTCTCTTTTATTCCTGGGCTGCTCGACAACTTCCTTTCTTTCACTGACTGCTGGCTCTGGCCAGGCAGGTGTGACACCTTTGTTTCTCTTGTGGGAGTTTCTCTCTGTTTCCTCTAAGTGCAAGACCACAATATGTGCGTGCAGCCTTTTACTGCAACTGTTGGCGGTGCTTGCAAAATCAGTAGAGATAGGTTTTGGTTTTGCAAATCACATAGCTTCTTGCTTCTGGAGCTACAAAAACATAACTTCCTTCAGTCAACGTACTCCATAGCCGCATGCTGACTCCTTCTTGAACAATTTCCTTTGTAAGAGAATTTCCCATTTTCTGCTAGTATCTCATGAAAACTTATTTGATAGAAAATACATCCAGCTGCTGGCATTTGTTTTTCCATAGCTGGTATTGTTTGATCTAAGTATCTGTTAGGATGAGAACATGAATTACTCTCTATCTGAATCAGAGGTGGCAGCTGTGCTGAAAGCTGAAGTAATCACTTCTTTGTAGCTCTACAATAAATTATGCTGTGGCATGACAGAGGAAGGAAATCAGTAGCCACTGTACCTGTTGTTTGCTCTGCCACTGCCTTGGCCTAATGCACCCTGTTTCCTGGCCTCTTTTACAGAAGAGCTGTTTCCTGCACAGTGACCCATTCCTGTTTGTGACATACTTCATCTGAAAAAAAAAAAAAATCATACCAGCATTTACAGACATTTCTTTCCTAAACTCATCCTCTTCAATGATGAATCATCTCTCTTTATGGGTATTCTGTGATCCCTTCACAGTTTCTCTGGGACAGTCTCTACATCTCCAATGAGCTCTGGCTACTTGGCTGGAAATTAAATGGTTTATATATACGTAATTACTGCCTTGGATTTGAAAACCAGTCCTGATGATCTGGGTACCCCATTTCTAGTGCTTTATGCATGTACATGTAGACCTTGGTACCAGTATAATTGGCTTCCTATCTTACAAAAAAATTATGTACAATTGTATCCATGCTATTTATCTGTCTCACATGACAAATAAGCATTACACATCAATGCTAGGGAAGAGGCAGATAAATCTGCAAAAGTCAGTGAACACACACAAACTCCATACTCCTCTTTCCCCACTGTTAGATTGAGAAAGAGTTTTATTGTGTTTTTTGTCTCAAAAAATCTCACTGATGGCTCCTCTGCGTGTAGTTTGGTTCAGTAATTGTGTAAGAAGGAGCTTCACAGATCCAATATAAGAACTTCGTTTGAAAGAAGTAGAAGTTAAGGGAAGAGTTAATAGGCTAAGAAACAAAAAGCAGAATTAAACACTCTCTTTAGGTGCATACTGCCAGATCACTTCCGCAACAATTCTCAGGACAAACCCCCACATTTATATTCAAACACTTGTTCCTGTGACCCTAAGCATACGTTGCTGGTTATTCACAGGTTAAGCATTTATAGGATGACAACTTCAAAAAATTAAAGATGTCAAGGGTAATGACTATCTTTAGAGATCAAGGATGTGCCTGCACCTATATTGCTGTTTCTCTCCCTAGTGAGAAATGTCATTACATTACAAATATATTACAATACACTACATTACAAATATATTCTAGCAAAAGCCATGTCTCTGTTCAACTTTAAGAATTCTCGGAAGCATTACACAAAAGTAATAATGTTTACAATCAGAACATGGAGCATTTTGAATCCCAAAAGTGCTTGATCAAAATTTGCCTAACTTCAGCTGTGGGTTCACATATTGATTTTAGTGTATGTATATCCACCTGTGAGATGGAAAACATGATTTTGACTAAAACTTACAATACACTGTGCTCCTAACAACATTTGATTCGCTTTTAAGCTCTATGTGGACACTTTGTGTCTCTCCAGCAATAACCTTTCTTAATGACTTCAAAATAGATTCCTGGCAATTTGCAATGTCATTTACCCATTCATAGATCCCAAACACCAGGCTTTCACAGGCAAAGAGGGGAACTCTATGCACGCAAAAAATACTTTTGTAATTTTAGAATCTACTTTGGGAAATATATTAATACAGATATTTACATGTTAACTTTAACTTACATGTTAAACACACATTAACCTAGAATCTGCAGTTCACTTAACTCCCTGGTTTACTATTTGTATAATCAGTAACTGCTGGGCATGTACTTAGTAGCATGAAGTCAACTTCTTAGTCTCATTGTAGACACTGGCTTCTATGTCGCTATTAACAATGATGTCATGGAGTTTGTGTAGCACTGCCCAGGGCAGGAGTGGGCAGGGGGAGGACAAGAACCCAATGACTTAAGTGTGAGAGTTCTGAGACTAAAGCATCATAAGAAAAAAATCCAGCCAATCATTCCTATAAGGAGTAGGTATCAACATTCCCAAGCTTCATGTTGGCACTCATTCTAATTCCATAATCTGGAATGTGAAGTGTTTAATCTGGTTTAACTCGATAGCTATGGAAGAATTCAAACTCACCCTGACTCCCAGGGTGGGTTTCTTCTTATATAGTGCCTGTTCAATGCCCAGCAAGTAACACTGCACACAAAAACAGGCAGTGGAGATGAACATTTTTACACAGGTTCTGTGCCAGTAATTCCTCCAGTTTGGCACAGGCAGTGCCCCCACACCTGATGCTTATTTACAAAAGATATTTCCATGCACCTCTATGATCTTGAACATGCAGCTACACTGTGAGTCACAGGGACAAGAGAATTTGCCTGAAGGAGTGTATCTTGCATAATGGCTCTGTTAAAAAGGGACTGATTACACTTTGAACCTCCTCAGGCTGTGTAGACTAAAAAGGTAGGGAAAAATGAAGAGGTTCAACCCACTCCCTAAGATGTTTTGGAAAGAGCTAACGGGGGAAGGATGGACAGTTACTCAGGAAACTCTACAGGCAGCAAGATTTCATGAACATCAGGAAAGGAAAATTCTATGGAAACAAGATACTTAACCACAGCAGCTTTCCAGCCCTTATTGACAGAGAGGGAAGCAATGAGAACATTGTCCTTACAAAGCAAAAGGAGAAAAGTGTATATGGCTTACAAGAAAAGCGATGGCAAACAAATTTTTCTTGAACCTTCATTTCCTTCTATCTATTAGAAACTCACATTGGCTCTTTATTTTATTTTTGTCTGCTACCTAGCAGGAGGAACAGAATGGCAATTGTGCATGCTGCTATGATTCATATGAGTATACATACTCATACCTTCTAATACTTTACATTTCACTTTTGTAACAGACACAAAAAACTCATATTAATATGGGAATATTAAAATGAAAAAATTAACCTGGAATATGCTGCCTGTTAAAGTAAAAAGGAGTAATGTGCAATATATACAACCATGCTCTTCATAGAATCATTTCTCAGAACCAGAAATGAGAACACAGATAACTGTGGTGTTGTCTGCTGTTACTGAGAACATGCATCAATCATTTGCACCAGAGATGGAAGAAAACTATTAGATCATAGTTCACACACTGCAAATGGAGTAAACTGTCTTCTGCTGAAGAAACTCATAGATATTAAAAAGATGACATGTCATCATCCCTAAAAACTACACAAAACACACCCTGAACTGATCCAACTCTATGTGCTGAAAATGTCTGTGGAAATGTTGCGCAATGCGGTTCTATTTCTAACTGCTCATAGCAATTCTAGCACATCATTATTGCTTATGAACTTGCATGCACACAAAAATAGTCCCAAAATATCACTTTATATTCTGTCTAGGAAAAAAATATAAATACAGGTCATTGCAAATTTTAAAAATATTTCCACAGAAAAAATATTACATATCAGTATATTCAGCTGTCACCCCATTCAGCCTGGACAAAGATTAAACAAGAATTTGTCTCCCACGCATGGAAATTTTGTCTGCTTTGTACTTTTAAATACAATGGAAATCAGAAAAGTGAAAAACTCGGCTCTTAAGGATAAAGTTTATACACACTGATTACTCGGAAATTTCAAAGTATTACACCAAACACAAAAAGCACAACCCTTTTAATAAAAGCAAAAGTGTCTGATTATTTTTTTTCCAGTATGGCTTAAGGGAAGAATACAAGAGTAGACACAAGTTTGTATCAGAAAAAGCTAGGCTGACCTCAGAGATCCCCAGACTGCTCTTTCAATATTGTTGTAACCAAAACCTATTCATTTTTCAGAGTTTTATCACATGAAAAAAGAGAGGTGGGCTTCTACCACTTGCCAGACCCATCATTCCCAGTCATGCAAGTCAATGGCCAGAGACTTTTTTTAGTGAGTTACAATTGATAATAAAATTTAACATGCAAAACTGCAGTACTCTGAAGCCATACAATTAAAAAGCTCGTAAACTCTCTCAAGCCAAAAGTGGCCTTATATACTTAAATATTATTATCTTAGAATTTTAACTAGTACAAGACACAGGAAAAAAAGAAGACATTACAAAAGAAAAATATGCTTGCGAGTTCCAGGAGAGGTGGAAAAGTAATTACTGTGAAAAGCTCACATATACGCCTTTTGAAGCTCAGAAGCTACTGCTTTTCTTTATACTTCATAGATGTTTGGACACCAGGATCACCTTAAACAAACAGAGCTATGACATACCCTTTTGACCTTCATTGACCACTGCACCACATCATATAGCAGTAATCAAACCCGGTGGACTGTGCTTTTCAGACAGAGCTCAGTGACTGTCCTCAGGTGCACTCTTTGTTCTTACAGGGAAGAGGGGGAGCAGAGAAAAATCACAGGACTTGGCCTGAACAGGAAAACTTGTTTTCATATCCTGGGTCAGAAGTTATCTGAGGCCTCAGCTGTCACTGTAGCCCCACAACTTGCAGAATTAAATCTATCTTTTCCTAAATCATGTCTTTATCATCTAGTTCTTTAGGGATGGGTCTCCTGCCCCTCATACAGTGGATTTTCAGTCCTGCCTTTGACCAGAGCAAGTGCCTTATTGATAGTATGCTTAAGCTGATCCCTGCTCCAAGCACTTTATTCTTTTATTGTTTGTTTGATGTCGTTTTCAAAACATTGTAATAACTACAAAATAAAATGCAAAAACAACGTGTGGAGTAAGACCATGAGCCCAGTTGTGGCCTAAAAAGCCCTTAAGCATTACATCAGAGCTTTAAACTCGCCTTCCATTCTCTAGCCCAGCGAGTTTTTAATTTCTTTACAGCAGAACAACATGATTTGAGTAAGGAATAGAAATCAATCTATTTGTATACAAAGTCTGACAATGAAGAGGGAATTACAATGCCTTTTGGACAGATACATAATTTTTAAGATGTCGCTGAGTTTCAGGTACAAGGTGAGAACATGTGGCTCAGCCCTTGCAGGCTGCAGTGGCTGGTACACTTGGAAATAAGAAGCTAGGTGCACTTGTAGTTTTAACTGCACACAACCACAGGGGCTCCTGGGCTGGCATCCACCTCTGGAGATGGCCTAGGACACTATGTGTCTTAAAGCAGCACCACCTACAATTGCTCCTTCTAAGACCAAGACTCCACTGCCTCTCTAGCAATCAGTTCCAGTGCTTGACTGGAACTGCTCGGTAAAAGATGCTACTCTCTTATTGGGAAATTGCCTGCATTTCAACCTGTGCCTACTGCCTCTCCTCCTATGCCTCTGTGCATCATCAAAAATAGCCTGGCTCCATCCTCTTTTTCACCTCACAAGGTAGTTATGGACATGGATAAGATGCCCCCAAGTATGTAACAATACTGCACTGGATCTCATCAAGCTGAAATTATTCTACACTCATTTAGCAGCTTGGATAGACTTTAAGATGACAGACTTGGAGGACAGGCCCACAACTTCAGTCACCATTACTGTCTCCATTCCCAGTATTCCCAATTTGTCCCTGAATGAGGAGTAGAGTATGATTCATAACCTTCACAGGTCTACTGGTGTTTGAAATAAAATAGTTTATAGTATCCACACAACCCATTAAAAAACTACTTGATGCAAGAACAGAAGAGACCCAAGATTTTATTGCCTTGACAGATGTAAAAATTTATTTATGCTCTTTATCAAGTGTTGAATTTCACACAAAAGACAACACTTCAACTTCAGGTCCACTTGTCCATCAGTAACCCCTATATCACAATACCCTTGACAGTTCCAAGTACAATTTTCACAAGATGGCTTAGAACAGTAGAATTTCATAAATAATGGCCAGCTTCCCAATTCTGAAGGTTATTACCTCACTGGTATTTTTCTGCTCAGCACGACCCACAGAACAGCAGAAGTCTTAAAACCATTTTGATCCCCAAAGACTATCGCTACTGCACTCAGCATTTAAATCATATTGCCCTGCATTAGTAACACCAAACAACACAGCTAATCTTAAAGATATACCACATCTCCCCCTAACAAAACACCTCTTTTTTAACATTATAAGAGAACTGTGCATCAAACAACCGCGAAATACACAATTATCCATTTGGCTTGGTTTTAGAATAAAAGTAACATCAGTCATCTATTTGTTAACTTCATCTCTTGTGTTTTGCTCCTTTCCCTTCCCCTGTCACTTAGGAACCTATACTAGAACAGGCAGTTTAATTGTAGCACTGAGGTAGCATGTTATAATTGAACAGAATAACAGGTTTGCTACAGCGCCTCCTCTCCTTTAAAGCACAAAAAAAATCCCCACAGTTTTTCAATTTCTTTGGAGAAGACAGGCATATAGTTCATTTCCAACAGCCACATCACTTTGAATTCAAAGCACAAAGCATCTCTGAATCATAGAAACGTTATACCAACTAGAGTGAATGAGAACATATACAAGAAGAAGCAACTATGTCAGTTTTATTTGAACTACGGTTACATTTTTTCTCTATGGCACCTATTATGAAATGTATCTTTACAGTCTCTGAAATTCAATTTCAAAGACTAGGATCCTGAAAAAGGGCACCTGTGCCTCAGTTCTTCTAAATGCTTTCCATGCTATCTGGAGAAAGGGTCAAATAATTGCAACAAAACTGAAAGAAATCAAATTAATCTAAAATAAAATCAACAGGAATTAGCAACATGAGTATGAGAAAAGAATTTAAGTTAAGGCAAAATATACAACATGCCTGAAAAAACAGAGAGCACTTTCCATTCACTTATAAAAAAAATCTAAAAAATCTCTGCAGAAGTATAAGCTTCATTTCATAACAAAATGTGAATAACAATATATCAACTTGCCCTTTTGGCTAAAAATTTTGAAAGAAAAAGCTGAAATCAAGCTGTACTCAAGACTGCAGCCTTAACAACAGACTGTTTACTGAAGTAACTTTTACAGATATCTGTATATTTAGGGGTGAGTAGTAAACAGTGACCACAAAGAATGGTAGTAATTTTCTGCTCTGTATGCCATGCCAGTATACATAGCCTTGTTAAACTAGGTTGCACAGTACACAATCCTCACCCATCCCCAGGCTGGATCACTGAATGCCTCCTGTCCATCTTTCACACAGCATCTTTTTTTACTGCATTTAAACCCCCTTCAGTTAGCTGCATGCATAAGGGAAACTGGCTTTTAAAACCCTGGAAAGCAGATTGAGAATGTGTCTGAGCTGATTGCTAAATAAATCCTCATCTGAACAGCTGAGGGAAAATGCATAAGTTATAATGATCAATTCAAGCCGTTTATGGAGACTTTAATGTAAATGTTTCAAGTAATCCAAGATGCACTCCAACAACTGTTATCAAAAATTTAAGGCTTTTATGAACACCCTCTTACATATAAAAGAAGTATTAAACAGAAGAAACTTGTTTACACTAAATACAAACATCTGAAAAATCTCTGAAACCTGTTTATACAAATACTAATAAATTCTTTAATATTTTATACAACTAGAAGGTGCACAGATTGGCATTCAAGTGGTCAATGCTGGCAAACATCTGTCAGACAACAACATGTTTTACTTGGATAACAATATAGTTTAAAATGCCATAAATTAAAAAATAAGTTAGTTCACATTTTTCCCCCCAGCTTTTATGTACATCTTAGTCTTAATGAGATCGTGTAGCCTTCTTCAGAAGCTCAAGGTCTTTCCGTCGACTTTTGATTGCTCTGGCACAGCCATACTCTTCCAGTTGTAAAGGGATATACTTTTCTATCTGAACAAGGCCGTGACCAGCAGGACCAGTAAACAGCTTAATCCAGGATGGCTTAAAGTTTCCTCTGAAGCCCAGAAAGGCCAAGCTTCCTGTGACAAAAACAGTGTTTCAGTGTTACTTAACTAGCAAAGCCCATGCAAGCACAACACAGGAACGGTTTGGAAGTTAATGGAACCCTTCTCTGAAATTCTCCCCTCACATTATTCAGGACATTAATCCAGTCTCAGCTTCACGTGCGCCTTGCAAGGAAATATTGACTTGCAATTTCCTTTTTCAATATTAAACACTCTGAAATTTTAATTTGAAAAACACAGCTATCAAGACAGTTACAAAACCTACCTTCTCGGACAAGACTTGTGCCATGGCCCTGAACAGATGCGAGCTACCTCATGGGGCTTATAGAGTGATCATCCCTCAAAATACTAACAGCTTCTCATGTATACCTTCAAATTTTGTGAGAACCGGAAATACTAGCCTGGCACAGAAGAATGTTAAACAGCAGTTTTGCTGCGTGAGTTACAAAATACAGGTTTTGGGAAAAAAGCCAGTGACTCTTTATGTAATCCACAGGCACAAAGAACTGCCAGTCACTTCTTTGCCCACAACAAGCTTCACACATGCATTTCGGGGCAACAGGAACAGTTTTCTGCCCTGTCTGCCGAAGGGCTGCCCACCTACCATTCTCAATAAGGGCTGAAATGCGGCAGCCCACACCAGTGCAAACTGGCAATCATCCTCTGCCAGCTGCATCCTTTTCACATACCCTGTGAGATACCCATCAGACCAACATAAATACACAGACCAAGGCAGTGTCAAAGAAATGCGCAATATTTCCACCAACCATTGTTCTGAAGATAAGGCGGTTTGGCTGTCCCCAGGAACATTAAGGCTTCTGACAAATTATTAGGAATTGCTACATCACCTCTTGTACTCAGTAGAACAATAGACCTGCAGCAGAAACAGTACAGAGATGGCAACTGTTGTAAACACAAGCTTTCCTTAATATTCTGCTACCTGCTGCTGGCCTCACAGTCCTCTTGCCATGTATTCATGCCATGTCATTTAACGACAAGGAAATAGTCAACCCTCTCTGAAAGCAGTATCTAGAAAACCACACACCTAGATTTTTTTCAGGTGACTTAAATTTAACTTCAAAATCATTGGAAAGTGTTATTTAAATATAATTTAATATTTTGTATAAAAAAAATCAAGTTTAGATATTGATCCAAAAATAAGTATTAGGATGCTAATTTTCTGACACTAACCTTTTACTTTTCTTTATTGATAAGCAATTTTCTACTTAGATATGAAAAGTATGACACTTTGTCACCTAGTTCACATCAGTGTCCTTAAGTGACCTTATTAAACAAAAAGTTATTCTTGTTTTAAACAAAAATGCATAAAAATTCTTTTTAAGGTGAAAGGCAACACTGGAAAAATATAAGTGTTCAAAATATGAGCTATTTTGTTTTCTCAGATATGGCTAAATTGTCTGCTAAAATGCTTCCGTGTCTCTTCTTTCCTCAACTTAGATGCATGCTTTGCTCACTTTCAGTGCTCCTGTGTAGACGTGACTAGTTAAATATTCATTAGAGAGCAGAGGTACAGCTTACAGCATATACTGAAAATAAACGGTCATTACACATACCTTTGTGGAATTCCAGATTTTAAATATCCGTCTACATGCTTAATGTCTACTCCAGGAAATAATTTGTTTCCTAATACTGTGCCAATGCAGGCATCAACTACAACAATAAGTATGCCATCATCCTTGAAGGAAAACATAGTGTCATTGACCTGAATGGGAGGAGAGAAAGAGAAAAGAACTTTTTCTTTCTTTCTTAAAGTTAATAGAAATTCAACAGCAGTTCGACTGCACTATAGAATCATCTAGTCTAGACACAGTGGTGCTCTAATTTCCTTACAAATACTTGCTTCTTCCTAGCATTTCTTAATTCTTCCCCTTGAGAGGAAGCTTTCAGTGGGACTTCTGACACTATATGGGAGCCTTCATTCCCTGGCTTCTACAGATAGATCATACATTTCAGGTGATTTACCACCTGCCTTGGTCATTTCTCCTGCTTCAGGAAGCTAAACTTCAGAAACTGAACCACCTGAACTTCTTGTCTACAGAACAGCTAATCTGCCTATGCAGCAGCCTAGTTTCAGTCTATTTTTTTCCTACAGAGTGCACTTACTACTTTGGATACAGCAGACACACTCCTGTAGAAGTTTGCAGTTGCTAAGTTTACATTGCTGATGTACTATTTGTCTGTTTAAATAAGAGTTTTACTATTTCAACCAAGCTAATGCATTGACGTGGAGAATGTAAGGCACATACAGACTTTAAGGACATCTACAAATACACTTTCAGCATCATGTGCACAATCTCCTTCAGCATCCAAATAGAGAAGCTGATGTAAACTACTTTTTATACAGTATTATTCATTAGTAATTGCCACTTTGAAAGAGTTCAGCAAAGCTTAAATCCCATTAACTCACTAATCTGTTAGCACAAAACCAGTTCAACAAGATGGATTTAATCAACAGGTTGTCTGGGGTTTTTGGTTTTGTGTTTTCGTTTTGGATTTTAGTTTTGTCTTTCTTTTTTTCCCAAAAGCACCTCTCAATAAATGTTTATCCATCTAGATTTCCACCATGGATCTGTAAATTTTAAACCTTCCCCTACTGGTACAAGTTTCTCTCCAGCAAGAAAGGATATGAATACAAGCTGGAGCCTCGGAGACTCACTTTCTGAGGTTAAAACATCAGGGTTTTGACTGTCTGGTTTTTAAACGACAAAATAACACTTTTCATTCAAGTGAAGAAAAGTGAAGTCAGCATTACATAAAGCTGTAAAACTGTTGTAATACAAACTATTAAAAAGAAAGACAGAAGAAAACCATAAGGAATACTCACAGAAATAAATGCTTGCTGACCTCTGCTTAACTCTTTTTTACCAGATGAATTAATCTGCACAAGGAGGTAGTTTTTGTGAGGATCGCTGGTGAATACCATCTGGATATCAAATGGAACACATTAAGTACACACATCCATGTGTCTTCAGCAGTTTAGCATGCAAAATAGTTTACAACAGACCACTCACACTCCAAAGCAAATGCATCCATTTGTCAATAGTAATACTTATGGTACAATAAATAGAGTAACGCATTTTATTCCTTACTTTCAGTATTTTTCTCAGCATGTATAGCTAAAACAGATAATACAATTTCAAGATCATGCCAATAAGCAACAATCCAAAAAAGAAAAGAGAAGGTCAGCCAACAGCATACAGAACTCTGCTGCAAAGCTGTCCTACAGGGAGCACAGACAATACTGTGGTACAAGACATCAGGTCTACTTATGTTTCTTCTCTGTAGCACTCAGAGGTGAAGCAGTATTTTTTGAAGATCAAAACCTGAAACCTTTGTGATACGGGGGACTCCCCACCTTCTGGCATATAGAAGTTAATATTGCAATCACTACAAAGTGGTAGATGCTGTATTCTGAGCTGAAAGACTGAAATTATGCCTTAAAACAAGTAGACAGCAGCATCAACTATGCAGTTTATGACAGTTTCTGCTTATTTTACCTTACCTGAGTTGTGCCACAATTTGTACATGGTACAGTAGTTTTTACTGGCATCTGCTTTGTGACACTTGGTCCTTGGTAGTACTTTGGGTAAGCTTTTGCCATGCAGTTACTGATCCCTTTTGCCGAATCTTTGGTCACTATCTTGATCCTTTCACATCCCTGAGATGAGCAATAACTGTGACCATCCCTATCATATTTGGCTTGAAGAAACAGAAACAGTAATCTAAACAAAAGGGAGAAAAAGAATGTAGATCAGGTGCTAGAAATATAGGTATTTATGTTAAATGTTAACAGCTATATTTCATGAATTTTCAGAAGTAGAGAAACTGTAGTATTCACTTCTGCACAACTGTTCAAACTTTGTAAAAATATTTAGGGTTTAGAGTTAGGAAGTCTCTACTGACATATCTGAAATTCCTAATAATTAAATGAATTATGTGCTTTGAAAACAAAAACATTCCTCAAGTAAGTGGCATACAGGACAACAACCCCAAACTGCCTGCACAGATTTTTCTTGGATCACAGATTTTGCAGATACCCAGCAGTAATGGAATGTTCAGCTTCAACCAGTAGCACTGAGTAATGTAATTACACATGCTTGGAAATCCAGTTTAGGTGATAGTGGTCATTATGTTCATAGTATGAAGAGAGAGACAGTTAAATTCTTTACTATATATTTGAATGTTATCACTGTTACTTTTAGACAATAGAAATGTAAATGTCTTTTCAAAAGCTACATTCATCTGCATATTTAATACAGACAGACAAAGTAGCAGGTAAGGGAACAAAATAAATCAGAGAACAAATTAAGGATCAACATTTATAAAACATGTAAGTGATGTAAGTGGGAAGTTGACCATATTTCAAACCTCTCAGAAGGATCTCAATGGACTCTGTCAGAAACACTTTTGAAAGAGAGAGTAGGACTTCTAATTACTTTTGAGAAGGCTGAAAAAGCATTTTCGGAACATTTTTAAAATGTTCTTGGAACAGAAAACTCCTTGGAAGTGTCTAGAATTTGCAGTTTAACAAGAAGGCACAAATTTTCTTTTAAGATTTAGAAGTTACTTCCTGAAAGATGCTGTTCTGCAGCACGGCAGATACCACATTTTTCACAGGGAAGGGGTAGAAATACCTGTGTTAACTGCAGTGCTCTTGGAAAAGTATTTCACTTCTCCACTGGCAACCACTGTATTTTCGAGATACAACATAACATAAAGCATTCTCTCAAATTGGCTTTGGGTTCCTTTGCAACAGCTTTCCTCTTAGGCAGGTGTCTCAATCAGTTGCACTTAACTCTAACAAACTGCATATTTTAAGGTTAAAGAACATCTTCCAACAGGGTAAAGTTACAAGGAGTTACCCGGTACTGTTGTCAAAGTAAAACTTCTTTTCTGATCGATTATTTTCAAGCTCCATCATTGAAGATACTGGCATGTAGCGTTCTACCTTGCTTGACAGAGCAGATGACCGCCTTTGAAAGGTTTCCAGTACTATAATGAAATCTGCAGTTGGTTGATAACAAAGACCAACACGAACCCAGTCATTCCTGAAGACAAAATAACATGTATGATTCACTGCAGGAACAGTTTAGAAAACAATACGCAGCGAACAGATAAGGAACACAAAAAGCTCCCATATTCTCAGCCAAAAGACCTTTCTTACCCCTCCCAAGTTATAATAACTTTGATACTATCAGTATATATCTGGTTTCATACTTTATATATTTGTTAGGTTTTTTCTGACAATAAAATCATGCATGCTAAACTATTCAACTCCAATTCTGCTCAACTTCAGTATTTGCACATTTTCTTCTCTGAAGAATTTTCATTAAGGACACTGTACTGGACAAAAGTCTAACTGCAGGTGCAGGTCTATTGCTTAATCTCTTGCTTTTCATACTTTAATGTTTCTAATTATGAAAAAAACAACCCCAGATCCAGTCTTACTAGTGGCTGAAAACTCTCACATAGGCTAATTCTGTAGAACATTAATTTAGTATTGCCATACGGATCAATGACAGGAAAGAAATGAAACATACTTATTGAAGTTAATTAGATAAAGATAGGTGACATTTGGAGCTTTTCCATTCCAATGTATTGTGTAGCCCTTCTGGAGCATCACTACTGGCTGGTATTGTTGAAAGACAGCTCTCTGATTAATACCTCGAAGAACCATGGGATTGGCTGGGTACTCATCTCGTACGATAGTCATGGAAAGATTCTGCCCATTCCAGGTTTGGACATATACCTATATGATATTAACAAGAATGAAAAATTGGACATTGTGCAAATGGCAATGAAATAGTGAAGAATAATCATCACGTTATTAGCCGAAACACTGCAATTTGATATTCTCAGCTATGCAATACACAAATACATCCTGAAGAGGAGCTCTGTTTGAAAAACTGTAGTAGATTTTGCTCATTTTACAGACAAAAAAAGGGAGGAAGGGACAAAAAATAAAAAGAATTAACTATGGTACTTGGCCAAATTCTAACATAGAGCAGGAACCGGAATGGAGATAAACCTATGTGAAATTGTAATTCAAAAAGGCATATGTAACATCTCCATTGAAAAAAACAGAGAGAGAGAAAAAGAGTGAGAGAGAGAGCAAGCATGTCCCTTAAAATCAACTCTAAAGAAATGACACACAGAACTCGAGTGGAAGAAAACACGCCCAATAGAAAAATGTTTTAGTGGACAGGGCTGCAATACAGAACTCTAGGCATACATACACATTTGGTTTTACCTTTCAGCACCTAATACTGTACTCACAGTTGCATGCTGAAGGGAATATTATATACCCAACTGGCTAAGAAGTGTAATACGCATAAAAGTACTTTTAAAATATCAAGAAATTTTTAAATTAAAAGTTACGTAATTTTGTGGTTCTTGTACTCCTCCTGCCCCCACAAGTTTTTCATATTCCTGATTTGCCCCAAACAGAAAGCTACAAGAGTACTAGCCTGTGCATACGTTCCACTGCAAACCACTCCACTCCATTCTGAAACATTAATGCATTTGGAGTGTTGAATCAAGTAGTTATCCATTCTGCCCACATAGGTATCTTTGTAGTCAGTCACTGAACCATCTAGATCATGGAATATTGAGTTCTTGTCACCATCCAGATCTCCTTCTTCGAACCACGGCCCAGGTTTTCCAAAGAAGACTTTCAAAGAAACCTGTGAAAAACAATTAAAATAATTATAATTTTTTTTCCCCATACAAAGCACAAACACCTGCGCACCTATAGGAACACAGAAATTTGACAAAGATGATTAAAAACTTTATAGCAAAGACAGTGGAATCTTGCAAAATCAACATTTTCATTTTTAGGAATAGGATCAGGCCAGTTGTTACTTCTGAACAGTATCAGAATTTGCAACTGAAAATTCATAACTGAAGATATACTGAACCTCACAGAATCTCCTTTCAGCTTTACCACTAGCCATAAGACAGATCATTATTGCAACATATCCTACGTGTCCCCTGGTGTTATTTTTTGCTCAGGAGACGAAGGATACATCCTGAGTGACTTCTAACCAAGAGAGAAACTCTGGAGTAGAGATGTATAGAAAAGATGACCTAGGACCCTTGGATGTTTATTTTAAATACAGTAAGAAAAGAATGCCATTAGCAATAATAAAAGAAAACTTGTAATAAACTTACATTTGGAGCAAACTTCACAAGCGAAATGTTGTTTTTTGGTGTCATCTGCCAAGGATTTTTCATTAAGAAACCAAAAGCACTGGTAAATCTGTCTGGTGTTGGCACAAAGTTTTTGAATGTGCACTTGGTAAGGTGAATAGGTCCATCATAAATTTGAAAGCCTCTGATTGGAAATGTCCTGTTAATGCAAGCAAATACTTATAGCATTCTCTAACAAAACCCATGATAAGCCTGAATTTGCAGCAAATACATTTCCTCTCAGAGAAATCAAGAAAGCAACATTAAGAGAATGACTGGCATCCTAGATACTAAAGGCAATCTTGTTTCTGCACTTATCTAATTATTCAAACTATCCCTCACTCTTTTGAATTTTCATGTTAGAACAGCTATCACTGTCCACCTGCAAATGTGCCCCTTTCCCAATACAGGAAATACAGCAGGAGAATAATAACATCTGCTCTTTCACTGGTCACGGCAACTGGGAGAAGTGCTGATAGACCAGAGGAAAGCAAATGTCACTTTAACTTTGAGAAGGAACACTCAGGGAACTGCAGTCTGGTAAGCTTCAGCTTGATCCCTGGGAAGGTGATGGAGCAGGTAACCTTGGAAACCAGTTCAAGGCACATAAAGGATAAGAAACTCATCAGGAGTAATGAACATGGATTCACCAAGGAGTAGTAATGCTTGATCAACTTGTTAAACTGTGATGAAATAACTGGTCTAGCAGCTGAGGGGAGAGCAATGGATATGGTCTACCTAAACTTCAGTAAGGCTTTTGACACTGCACCCCATAAGATCCTCAAGAAGCACTGGCTGGATGAGAGGGCAGTGAGGCAGATTGAAAACTAGCTGAACAGTTGGGTCCAGAGAGTGGTGGCATGAAGTCTATTATGAGGCCAGTAACTAGTGGTGCACCCCATGCATCAATACTAGGTCCAATTTTGTTTCATGGCTTTACTAGTGATCTGGATGTTGGGGCTGAGTATAGTCTCAGCAAGTTTGCAGAATGCATAAAACTCCAACTAGCAACAGATACACCAGAGGGTTGTGCTGCCATCCAGATAGACCTTGACAGACAGGCTAGAGAAATGGGTAGATGGAAACCTCATGAAGTTCCACACTGATGGAAATCAAGTTGACCATAAGTCACCAAAGTGCCCTTGCCGCAAAGAGGCAAATGGTATACAGGGCTGCACTGGGAGAAGCATTGCCAGCTTCTTCGATTGAAGGAGGTGATCCTTCCCATCTATTCAGCGCTGGTGAAGCCACACCTAGAATGCTTGTCCTCAATACAGACAGACATGGAGCTATTAGAGAGAGTTCAACAAAGGGCCACAAAGATAATGAGAAGACTAGAGTATCTCCCATAGGAAAAAACACTGAGAGATGTCAGACGGTTCAGCCTCAAGCAGAGAAGGTTCAGGCAGGAACCTCATCAATGTATAAAAATCTCTCAAGACAGGGTGCAAAGAAGACAGAGCCATGCTCTTTCCAGTGATGCCCAGAGGCAATGGGCACAAGCTGAAAACCTGGAGCTTCCTCCTGAACATAAGGACAAACTTAGTTACTGTGGTGGTGACTAAGCACTGATACAGGGTGTCCAGAGAGGTTGCTACAGAAAACCAACCTGTGGTAGCATCAGATGAAAACTGACTCAGTAAAAAGGCAAGAGTGACACAGCGTTACACAATGTGATAAAAAGAAAAAGGAAGCGTCAACTTCAATAGTCCTAATCTCTCACAGCTCAAGCAAGAAGGGTGTTAACACCTGATACAGAGAATATTTCTTGTATAATTTCTATTTCCTTCACTCATAGCATACTTACCGATTTCTAGGCAGAGTGCGTGTCTTGTTGTCTATTCCACCAGTTCCTGCATACTTATTTTGGCCACCTGGAAACCCGTAATTTTTGCTTTCACCTATAAACAGTGACTCAGATACTTCCTGGCTGGCACCTTCATCATTTGGGAAGCTCCCATCACTATCAAAGCAATGTCAGAGACAAGATTTTAGCCAGGACTCCTCAGCAGATGAACACACCAAGGTATAGTTTTACTTACTTCTGTTAAAAGTCTAGACTGTTCTAGATTTCTTTTACAACATGTAGAACAATAAATTTAATCATTAACAGTACTACACACTAAGTGTTTGAAATGCTAAAGAGACCTAAGCATTAGATTTTCTATGTCCCTTTGTAGTGCAGTACTCTTTCTTTAAAAGTCCACTTTCATAATCCTATAACCAGTTTGCCATAGGCTAAATGGTAGCAATTTTGGTTTACTACCTAAGTTCCTAATAAAAAAGGAATCAAGTAAGAGACTATCCCCTCTAAATGTTCATCCTCTTTCCTTTCCTTTACTCAGTTTCAACTGTTCAGGAAGAAAATCAGAACTGCCTAAGGAATCATAAAATACCAAAAATACCTGGAGAAACATAACCATTCTAGTGAAGAGATAGCAAATTGTGGTGTAAAACAAGCACAGGTTGAAATAGTGTGCAAGCTGTGGCAACTGTATCAGTTTGTAGCCCTTACAGCCTCATCTACACACTGCAAATAGAATGGTGCCCAAAAATCAAAGTAATGCCTTATTAAAGTCTAACTATTAATTTTGATAGACGTATATTTTCTAAGTTTCTAGGCAAGAAAAAACAGAAATGAATAATTAAAGTACTCACCTAGCAAATGTCAAACCTATTCCATTGTCTGCAAACCTAAAAGAAAGTTCAATGTTTCAGTCATTTCTTCTACATTATCCAACAAGTTACTGTAAAAGCACTGAAGAAAGCCTGAATTTTTATAATAATGGAACCACCACAGACTTAACTGTTACAAAAATGTTACTGTTAAACAAAAAAAAAAAATCAGTAGGAACACGAGAGCTTCAGGGAAACTATAGATACCCCAGTATAAATTTACTGTCTCTGCCAACTTTTAGACTTCTTTTTATTGTATAGGTTCTTTTTGCCATTTAGGGCAGGTTCTCATCTAAACAGAAATAAATTTGTTTTATTTAAAAGTAGTTGGATAGAGTGAAAGCAGTTCAAGATATTGAGAAGTTCCTTGAGTTAAGTATCAATCTTCTCCTACAACCCTATTGTAATGCACTTTCATAAACAAAGGTTCAGGGAAAACTTCTTAACGTGCTGCTAAATGGTTTCAGATACCTACCCAGAGTTTTGAACAAGGATATCCCCTCCCCTGACCCATGCTCCATGATCATTGTTTTTGAAAGAGATTAATCTGTCAATCAGGGCAGCAACTCTGGGCTTTTCAGGGTCTGCATCTTGATGAGGTCGAAACCTGAGACAGATAAAAACCCAAAAGCTCAATATAAGACCACTGTTAGTTTTACATGTATCATATATATTGTCCTGAGAAAGTCTGAAAGATAAACATTCATGCTCATCTGATGCGCAAAATCCACTCTGCTTCATTTTTGTAATGACAGAACCCCAGAACAGGTGCATCTCTAGCTATCAATTTCTCTCATGCCTTCAGGGCATAATGAAGCAGGAACATAAAATTTCTCTTTTCCAGTAACTCTCACAGGCTTCTGCTCAATCTCCCTGAGTTTCTTTAGCTGTATCTTCCCTCCTTTTATACCCTTGCATTTTGCCTTCCTCAAAGTACTCTGCCCCAACTTGTGCTGCAGCATTAATGTGAAAGTTTGATGCAGGGTATTAAAGCTCATTGGAAAGACACATAGGGCTGCTATGCACTATACAAAAAAAAGGCCGAAGGCTTGCTTAACTGCTCCTTCAAATCTTTTAAAGTCTTCTGATGTTGAGGAGTGCACCTTCTTCAAGCACACCTGTGGTAGTTTTCTATCCCAACCCAGACACTGCATGGCCACCAAGATGATCTCATATGGTAAGTTATGGTTGAAGTCTGTTTTAGACAACAGGAAGAAACAACCTGATTAATGATTGGTGGTAGCTTTCACTCAATTATCCTCAAGATTCCAGAGAAAAAGCAATACATTAAAAAAACCAAAACAATACAACAAAACCACATTTTGAGCAGGTAAAGATACATATGCCCCTTATCCCGATCACCTTTTACTCTAAATTGGATCTGCCCTGCTCAGTGCCAGGAGAGGAAGGGAAGAATGGATGAATGTTTCTTTTTTGACAGTCCCAGGCTCCTCAGTTCTTTAAACCCCTTCAGTTTGGTTCCATGCACAATGACTAGTGACCTTATGTAGAAATGGAGTGCCTATTTACTTCTGTGCGTGCTATGAAATATGAATTCCATCTCACGCACAAATTTCTTGTATACTCCACTGATGCCCTGTCAACATACTAGAGGTTCTCAAAAGGCATTTTGCCCCTCACATGGTCCTCTTGAGTGCCTGTTATGACGGAGGTAATCCACAAGGGTTAAATGAGTTTTCTGTCAGAACTCTTAACTAGAAAGTTGAATTCCAAATCACAAATTTTATTACCTAAACTGGGAACCTTCCTCTCTGCATCTGCAACTATGACTTAACTACACCCATCATAAACACAAGTCCATCAGAAATAAAGATAATCTTATGGACTATATTTTCAGACCTAGTGCTTAGTTGTCAAAATAGAATGTTGACAGCTACAATTATCTGCTGTTGTCTTTTGACCATTATTCCAGGCTATTTTACTTGAAATTCAGGAGATGACTAACCAGGGACAGTATTTTCCTAGACTCCCCACTATTTTCTCTCACTTTGTAAACTAACAAAAACGTGGTTGATTGTACTGTCTCTGCAAACAGCCTTCGGTAAAACTGTTTCTCTGAGCTATGATCTCCAAGTCCAGAAGGTATAGCAAGAAGCATTCAGCAGTAGGAAAGGCAGGTGGATGTATTACTTGACACTATTAAGCCTTTTTCTAACAATTGTCCAAAAAATAGTCACAAATCAGAAGAGCAGACTTTAAATTAAGACTTTACTTTTAGCAGCAATTTCAGAAAATACTTTGGGCGTGACAGTAGAGCATGTTTAAAATTATGTCTCCCATGAGGCTGAAATCTACCCTGAGTGAGGGCTCAGCTAACTCCTTTAAGGCACACCATACTCCGTTTTTCCCAAAACAGATGGAAAAATGAGCAAAAAGAATATGTATGAACTTATTGTTTAGCTATTATTTATAAATAATCATATAGCTTTCAAAATATTTTTCTTCATATGATTCTAAAGGGAATCTCTGGAAATTGCCATTTTTCAGCCACTTGAAAGACAACATCCTTTACCTTGCATTGTTGTCCAAACATAGATATTCTCTGGGATCATCAGCGCTAGCATTAGTTGTCTTAACACCCTTATCAATGAACAAACCAGCCTGAAACAAGCAAGGAAATAAAATTTATACTATCCAAAAATAATGTCAGAGCAAACATTAAATTTCTAAAATTTAAACTTTACATTGCACTCAACGCATGTATTAGAAATGCTTTAGATCTTTTAGTTTGGCCTAAGACATATTAACTGAGGGGAAAAAGAGCATCTGCCTATGCTAATTTGGGCAGAGGAAAAGAATTGCCTGGCATTAAAAAAAAATTAATTTCAGATTTCCTGATCTGGAAAAAACAGAAGCCAATCTTGTGGTGAAATCAAAACAACTTGGGCAAATTTGCAAGAATATTATCAACACAAAAACTCAATAATTCAGTATGAAATAACTAACTTGAGAAAAAAATAGAGGCAGAAGCAAGCATTTCTGTTTATTAACCTGAATTATACATATAAATACCTACAGTTACTTTCACCTCAGACCTGAATTGTGATTACAGTTAAGTGCTCCTACAAGTGTAGATCCTCAGACATACTAGTGGAGCTTGCTCATTTAACATGGAATTTTAGCACAGAAACTGTTACCCTTGTTTAAACCTAATCAGAGCCGTGAAGCTGAAACACTTTCTCCTTTACAATGCACTTTTGTATTCAGCATGTTCTAATTCCAGTCTGAAGAAATGCCCTACAGTCCCAAACATACTGTTAACACAGCTTCTATAAGACAGTGCATTGTTTCTTGGTATCTCAGACACTCAACAGTGAAGCAAAATCAGTTTCACTTTGTAAAAAAATTCAATAGTGATTCTGAACTTTATTAGGTTAAGTATTAAGTTAGATAGCTTTGTTAATGTCATTACACATTTATAGATATACATATACACACAGAGCAGCTAGATTCCAAATGAAATAATTAATTTAAGGACTTTAATTTCACTTAGGCGAATGTGGAAAAGATAATACTATCACACCAATAGATCAATACTGAATGCTTGTATCTAGGCTGAGTCTTTTCATAAAAAAACAATACAGAATACCTGGAAACACCTGGAAATGGAAATACAGACTATCTCAATATGGAAACACCTGGATCACTGTACTTTAGAAACTCAGGAAAATAAGTCACAGCTATTACAGGAAGCTATTAGATGAATCACAATTGTAATAGACTGATGCTTCAAGAATCAGCTTTCTTCAGAGTAGAAAATGATGGCATCGGTAAAAGAGTAGCATCTGAAATGGTACTGAGAAAATGTATTTCATTACAAGTATTAATTGATTTTAATTGTTTGTGCCTTATGAGTATATTAAACAGAGTGGACACCTGAAATATGGCAAGAAACTATACACATACTAATTATACACACTCTACAATACCTAGACAGAAACATGCAGTTCAAACACAGCATGAATTCATGACCTAATCAGCTTAAAATGTAAACAGACGAACTGTCACATAGAATAGTTACAAAGAACTACAAAAAAATTTTAATGAGATAAAACATTACCTTAAAATTAGAATGAACTCTGTTGTTATAGAAGATCCCTAGGGGCGTAAGCTCTGACTTGGTTTCAATGGCTAAATTATGAGAATCTCCTGTAGCAACTCGGTGGAACAGATACCATATTCCAACATCCTGCAAGTAAGGAGAGAACGACATTACTTATAAATGAGCCTGATACTGCTATCAGTGCTGATGTAGCTAATCAGAAAATAAGTTTATGCTAAGTTGAACTTGGATATTTTAAGTAACAAAAAGAATAAGAACATATCCCAAACCAACTGCGTACGATGGAATATATTTTTCCAAAATGAAGTCTACAAACAACTGCTCAGCAAGAAAGTAGTTTTCAAGTAGTTTAGAAATAAAGCTATATTCTAGTGAATAGGCACTAAAAAGTATTGCATCCCAGTGAAGCCATGCAACACCACACATTTAAGATCCTCTAAAACTTCAAACCAGAAAACTGTCAAAGTTTATGTTAATTTTTTTGCATTTCAGTTATATTTCATCGCACACTCTTGATTTTTCTTTGTTTATACCATTTACAGTAAGACTCTCAAACCCACCTCCTCTCATCCTTACTGCTACAGTCTGACTAAGGTTTGCTCATCTCTGCTTACATTGGAATTTAATGACACAGCCAAAAAAACCACAAGAGCTTTCAGAAGGCAAAAAAAAAAGCACATCAAGAAGTCTGGCCAGTTCAGGGCACTGTGCCAGTAACACGCAGTAATGACTTCAGCATCTGTTCATTTTCTCCACTTCTTCAACGTCCCTGCTCTTAAAGAAGCTGTCAGCTAAATGAGACCACAGAAGTTCCCCTTTCAACCACATCTGGGTTCACAAGAGTTGGCATCATGATAGTACCTGTATAGCACATACCTACAAATATGGAAAATTTTGCCTGATCGCTTGCTCTGTGCCCTTATAAAATAACATAATCATTTCACAGGCCACAGTAAAGAGTTAAACAGTAGCTAAAGAATCCCTCTGCACTCAGTGCTCCATCTCATGAAAAAGTCATTATCTTCCTGTTCAAGAAACGTGGATAAAGCCAATTCACTCTGGCTTAAAGGATTTCATTCTGAGAATATACTCATTTTCCAAACAGTTCCGGAAATTCTGCTTCACAGTAACATGTTCCCATCCATAATGATGACACACTTTGACATCTCTTGTGATTAACAATTCCAAAGCAAATGTAGATGTTCCATCAATAAAAATACCAAAATCTTACTTCACATGTAATTAAATACAGCTCTGTGCTTGGCAGACTCAAGCAATTTTTATCCAAAACATGTTCTAATGCTTGGAAAAAAGTATAATGAACTTAAAAGCTCCTTAAGCACTTGCAGGCATTCCGAAAAACTGAAAAGGCTTTCCCCCTCTTTCTCCCTCATATACAGCTCAAACAAAAGAAGCATCTATTGCTGATACCTTACAACAGGCTTCATTGTTTAATGAAGGGGTTGTGGGAGGCAGTGCAATTATATTATTTGCTTGTCAATTGTTACAGTTTATACCACCAAAAGCTCTACAGAGCAGAGTTTGTATCAATATAGTTGAAGTGTTCTGTTCCTGAAACATATGTTGTAAACCACAGTCCAAGCGAAGTGTATCAGAGTTGCAAAACTTTTTAACATACACAAATGCTTGCTCTGACTGGGACAGATTTACTGGGACATTACAGATGCAGAAAAAGACCTTGCAGGTTTTAACCACCAGATCAAGGAAGCCGTTTCCTTTAACTTAGCCTGCAATGCTAAAAAAAATTGCAAAGGGACATTACATAGAGAAGGCAAAATGGAAAGTCATTGCATTAGGAAGAGAAGATTGGTCTGATTCAATAAATTTGTCCAGATCCTTTTTAGTGGTAGACAGTCAACTAGGTAATTTGGTGCCAAAAAAAAAAAACGAAACCCAAACTCAAAGCAAGAACACACAAAAAAGTGTGACAAAATTTTCTAATTTCTTTTTATACTCTAGCTACTTCAAATAATTTAAATATTTTTAATCTTGTTCTATTAATAACAGTTTTACTGTGTACACTGACATGCATATTCTACTTCCAGCAGTGGACCCTCTGCAACAACAATCATCTTTCCTGTCTTCCATCCCCACTGATCTCTTCAGAAAAATCCACTCAAAACCATGCACGGCTCAGCGTCTCATCCAATGTAGAGCAGATGCCAGTCTCCTACAACACGTACTGATTAGGTCAGCTTTACCTCACAAGCAGCTGTGACAACAGATTTGCACTAATATGGAGTTCACAACAAGCAAAAGCATGTTAGCAGTTACTGATGGAAAAAAACGACTAAAAACTAACAACAGAAGTGTTTTAGCTGTTTCTCACACAATGAGTGAACTTTTTTTCCTTTTTAGCCATTTTTCATTCCAATGACTACAACTGTGAAGACATATTTTGCAGAGCATTTGCACAGTAAATTCATGACAACCTGTAGAAAATATAGAAGCCTTAATACGAAATACCAGAGGCCTGGGTAGTTTGTGCTGAATTACGTAAAAACACCTCACCTGTGAACCTGCTGCTGCATTATTTATAAGATGATTGTTTGGATGAGAAATCCAGAATGTCGAAACTGCCCTGAAACATTATTCAGAAATAAGTTATTATGGAAAAGTTCTGGCTCCTACATAAGCACCTCCCCTTTGTAACAAACACATAAGAAAAAGCTAAACTGATGTCTGAAACTACTGCTTCACATATGAAAAAAAAACCCAACCATTCCTCCATTTAAAAGTAAAACAAATGCTTTTTTCTTCAGTTCAATGCACAATATTTTGGTGTTGTTCAATACTCTGGAATGATGAACTGTTTTAATGAGCCTCTACAAGAGATTAGCAGTATGAAGAAAAACTTGCAGTGACAATTTGAGGATGTGCATGCCTTTACATGGAAGTAAAGATGCAGACTTAAAAGTCCATTGAAAAAGCATTGCAAGAAACAATAATCTTTCTACAAAAAAAACTTATTTCTTCTCTTTAACAAAAGATTAAACGCTATATTTCCTTTAATACCACTACTACATATAAGGTGTCTGCATTTGTTAAATTACATCTAAAATGTCCCCATTGTCAAAATTGTCAAGCTATTGTCAAAATACTGTCAAAAGATCAACAGCAGTTTAACTGCTGCAGCTGGTTTGGTTTTACTTTTTCACCATGAAATACTCACATGCAGTCTGTGGCTGGCACTGGGACATAATTTCCATATACTTTATCCCTAATACTAATACACATGCTGCTGTTCCTATCTGTAGGAAGAAGAGTGCCTGGTTTTGTGACTAGCCCAAGGTTGTGGAAGAAAGTATTCCTCTGCTCAATACCATCTTCTGTGAAGAAACAGTGACCAAGTGTGTCATAGCCAATGGTGTCCTTTATCTGCAGAAACAGAAGTTCATTATGTCAGTACCAATAGCATTTAATGAGTTTTATTTGACAAGTACCATTTAGTTTTACTATCTTGGCACAGCTGCAGAGTGAAGCTTCAGTATCAGCAGTTCAGATGATCTAAGCATAGTTTTACTTACGCCTTACAAACACACTACTATGTCTTGAGAGCTTAGCTGACTGGTGAGATCCGTTAAAAATAAGTTACTGTTTGCACTTGCTCATTTATTCATTGCAATAAGAAAACTGCTGAGCATCAAACTCAAGAAGGGAGTGGATTATTTTTACTCTAAATGCTCTTTATAACATTTATTTCAACATAGTATGTTTTACTCTCCTTGCACCTACCAGCAAGCCATTAGTTCCATGAACAGTCACACATCTGGAAAAACAGTGATGAATCGAAAGGCCTTCCAGGTAAGTCTTAAAACTATAACCTCCTTTCTCATCCACATCACCACAAAGGTGAAAGTGCACAGGGTAACTTCCAATCTGCTGCTGGCCCATTTGCTTCAATTCCAAATATGAGAGATGAACAGATGTAAAATTCTTCAAAATCTAAAAATATAATGAGAAAGCCAGAAGGAATAACAAACCGTGTGCTTTTTAACCAAGGGAAACTTATGTATACAGTTACCACGGCCCAACATAATATAAGTTACAACAAACATTACTGTCTTGCTCTACATCCTGCTTTACTAAACAGTAGCCTTCATAAATAAGCATAAAAATTAAATCTCCACATGACTGAACCAGAACAATTTTCACCAAACATGTTGCCACTCTTTACCATTTGGTCTTTACCAGCTGGTATGTCAAATATTCTTTATGTATAAACATCCACTGTCCAAATAAACAGAACTCACCCACATTAGGGTCTGTCTATAGTGACGCTGTACCAGCATAGCTCACCTGGGACAAGCTTATTTGAATGAAATCACAGATTAATACAGGTTCAAAGGAACCTGTTGAGATATGTGGTCCAACTGCCAGCTCAGCACAAGGCCACCTTAAAGGACAGTTGCTCAGCACATTGCCCAAGGAATACCTGCAGCCACAGAGATGCTTCTGTGATATCAATTGGTTCCTCCCTTTCATTTTCCTGTTATCTAAGCAGAATTTGGCTTGCTGAAGCTTGGTCCCACTGCTTTTTGTCCTGTCACCGGGCACCTCCAAGACTTGCTGTGGCCTTCTCACTGCCTGAACAGTGTAATTAGATCCCTCCTCTCTGCCTCCCCAGAGTGAACACTTCGTTTTCTCAGCTCCTCCTCACTCATCACTACCTTTACTGGACATATCCCAATGCATCTACATCATCTTTGCAGCGGAAACCCAAAACTAGACACAGCACTCTACAGGAACTTCTCTACTATGGAAGATACAAAATTTCCTTCAGAATCACAACTTCACAATGAAACTACATAATACAAAGTAAAAACATAATGACACTGTACCAGTAACATAGGAAAGCAGAAATATTTTCTTCCACACCTAACCTGCTATGAAAACAGATACCAAGTGCTACAGCTAAACTGCAAGGAGCTGAGAAAAAATCGTTTTTGTTATTTCATTAACTTACCTCTACTGGGTAGTATAAAAAATAACCATATTATGTACTTTGCACTCCAGGGAAATTAGTGACATAGACTTTTCCCCCTGCATCTTGAATTGCACTCCTATGGTTTGTATGCCTAAAATACAGTGATGGTCAAACCCAGGCACCCTCAAGACCTCTGACTCTTAACATTTAAAAGCACTAACACAGTCCTAAAACTACAAACTAATGCCTCTCTTCACTGCCGCTAAGGCTTCCTTTTACGCTGCCGTCCCAGTGACCAGCAGAAAATCCAGGATGAACAAAACCCCTAAGGCCATTAACATTTGTAAGTGCTTAGGCTTCCTCTGCTGGAGTATGCAAGATTAACCTAAGCCGAAAATGCTCTTAGTGCTGAAGTCTAGGTTTGGCAGCAGACACTCAGCTACTCTGAACAGTCTCCTGGGAACAGCATAACCACTTTGATGACTCAAAATGTTTGTTTTCTGCTCCGTCTTCCAGACATCTGAGGGGTGTGCTGTATTTCTGCTATTGTGACAATCGAGGTCACCCTTTGCAAGATTCACAGCTTGTCATTAACTTTTTTCATTACATTATCTTAAACACAAAAGAGCGCCTTGAGCCCACCTACTTGTCTTCCACAGAACAAAAGCTGCCACACAGAAGGGAAAGGGCGTATTTTCTTTCCCACCATTATGTCTACCACTATAAAATTAAAATCTGCATCCAAATATATGAGAAAGAGAGATTTAAACTGTGATGAGCACATAATGAGCACAAATATATTTGCATTTGAAATACAAGGTCTCAAACTTCTCCAGCATCAGTGGAGGGCTGATAGATTGCTAGTTTCAAGAATATTACTTTCCCTTAGCTTTCTTTCTCTTTATGGTAATACAAGAAACTAAAAGCAGTTTCCTTTACATAACTTCAGTACTGTCAAAAAAAATCCAAACCACCACCACCAACAGAAAACAACAAATAAACCATCATGGTCCAATTCAGTTTCTTTCCTCTCCATGCCTCTGTAATGCCTATTTCAGACATGAAAGACCTCTAGGACTCAATGCTTATCACTCAGGGAAGAAGAAGGGAAATGAAAGGAGAAAAGGCAGAGAAAAGAGAGATCAAACTTTATTCTATAATATTACAGTATGTACCTACGCGAACGTCATCTGTAGAGTTTAATCCCTGCCATACAACGTTGCAATATGTGCTTGATACATCTACATTTCATACACTGATACCTCTTCCTCTAATTCTGCAGACTTAGTCTTTGAGTTACATCTAATTTTGGGAAAGCTGAGAATGAAGTCATTTCTACGCAAAGCACAGTACAAATTGATGCTTTAAGTTTTCACATCTCTTCAAGTTTAGCATTAGTCTTCTTGTCCTCAACATGCCTTTACATGACAGAAATCTACTTTAAAATTTTTCAGACCTTGATATGTCCGCCAAATGTATCATAATTGAAGAACTGACAGTCCTTTTCATGATAGCAGGTATTTTCTATCTCCCCCTTGATTAAGATGTTCCTTGTAAGAACTCCGACTTCTGCCCTCATGTCCACTCCATCAATAACTTCTCCTACATGAGGAAACTGAGGATTTTCTGTGCACAAATAGTTTTGAGAGGGGAGGAAAAAAGAAAAAAAAAAAAAGAGTTTCCATTGATTAAAAACAAAGCCAACTTATTTTATATAAGCAAGCTAATTGCAGCCACAAACCCCACACATTCTGATACTTTAGCATGCTATTTTTCTTAGCTTTTTCTTATACCAAGGCACACAAAAAGCATGTAATCATTAGATGATAAACACTAAACTAGCTAATACAAAGCAAATTCCCCCCTTCTGGACTGCAGCTGACTCAATGATAGTTAAGCATCTCACAGGACAATTAATCCAGTATGCTATTCCATGTTTACTTCCAAAACAAAGTGTTGTCCGTGTATCTATCATTTTAGTAAGGCAAACTAATCCTAAACAAATCTCAACATTTTATTTGCAAGTGCATCTTAATTTCAGTCCAACAGTTTCTTAACAAAATGGATAAGAAACAAGGAAAAGTTTAAATGAATCCAATGTATCTACAAAATTTCTAATGAAACATAGATGCAGATTTGCTTTAAAATGAAAAAGATGATGTCTACCAGTCTCTTCTGAAGAAAAGTAAAGAATTGAAAATGAGGCCAAAATGTCTTCAGAAAATAATGTATTTGTCTGCCTCTGAAAGAATTTGCCTTCCTAACTAAATTTCCTTTTTTCTATGTAGCTATTCTGAAAATGCATAAACTAAAATCAAGGAAAACAAGATATTCTGTTTTCACACTGTTCTTCCAAAGACACAATCATCTTTTTATTTGCCCATTTAAACTGAGAAAATTGTCTGGTCCTGTAAACTTTGAAAAAGTATTTATGTGTTGGGTTTTTTTAAATATTTTTTTTCCTCTTGGGTTTTTCTTCCATTTTATTGATCCTCTGAATGCAAACTGTTCAAAGCCTACAAAAGAATACAAACCTAAACTTGTAATTACCACAATATGAAGCAGAATATGAATATGAATACAGTAGTATTAATTCTGCTGTTGAGGATTCTAAAATCCTGTAAATGGTACTGCACTCCTCTCCTTAAAGGCTTAACTATTGCTTTTCCCCATATTTGACTAGCATGCATAAATCAAGAGAAGAAAATGCAACTGGGCCTCCTAAAAAAAACACTTCTTAGTTTTCATCCTGCGAAGGGGCCAAAATAGCTAAAAACTTAGCAAAAAATACAAGAAAATTTCAAAAGATGGTGAGGGATGACAGGGAAAGAGAGGAGAACAGTGGTTTGAAGAAGAGGAAGTAACATCATACAGAGGTGAATGGGACAAAATCAGATCTTGAAGAGCATCGATCAGCTGCTGCAAACGAATTCTGCAAAACAGAACTAGTTAGCTCGTGCTGCAAGCTGCCACTGTAGCCCCAGAAGAAAGTGAGAGCGGATGCTCATGACCTGAAGCCTGCGGACCATCTGGGAGGAGGGCACTGGCACAGAGTGGTAGAAGGAAAACACTGACGCTTGCAGAGCTGGGGAGACAGTCCCACGGGAGGTTCTTGTGAAGTCAAGCAGAATGACTCAGATAATAAAAAAGGAAACGGTCAACAACATGACCATTTTACGCACATCACACCCAATGGAAAAACAGACTGCAAATACTCAGGGATATCCTGTGTGAGCAGAGGTTTGGAAGTGCCACTTATTTCATAACCATTTCACTGGTGGGGGGTTGAGGGGGAACTGAAGGGGGAAAAAGAAGAGATTGTAATTTTCTTCTTTCTCCCCTTTTTTCCTCTTTCCCCTTTTTTAATAACAGAAAAAAATTTAATGATAGCACTTCAAAAGATGGGAAGGGCATGAAAGGCAAATGACCACAACGGCCAGTCAAGGATGTATGAAGAGAACAAGTGAAAAAACAGAAAGGAGCCAAGAAAGGAAAACAAGCACAATTCTTGGAAGAAAACTAAAGCACTCAATGAGCCTGGGAAGAAAGGAGAAAGAAAACTAGCTATGAGGCAGACCTGATACTATACATAGCAATTTTATAGGAAGGAGAAATACAGATACAGGTGTTCTTTACTCCACCCCTCTGAAAGGGACCATCTGGGTTGTGCTACCATGAGCAAGTACTTCACACAAATATCCAAGGAGTGACAGCTCTCATACCTTTGACTTTGACCTGATGCTTAGTACACTCTGGGCAGGGAAGGAGTGTGAATTCCTCCGTCTGATACATTGAATAGTCTGTGCTCGCAACCACAATCCGGTCTCCAGGCTCCCAACTACTAACGTCATCCAGAAGATTTAGTATCACTCCACCTACAGCTTCTACCTGGAAGCCTGAAACTGGGACACCTAATAAAAGAAAAAGTAAACACAATTTAAGGTTATAGTCACCTTTGTATGAAATCATCTCCAAGAAGATACTAATAAGAAACATATGAGATTTTGCAAGCTCCAAAGCCCTCAAGTACAATTCTGCTCTGAAACGTGCCAGTGTGAGACACTATCACAGCCTGCTTATTTGGTGGATCTCAAATGAAACAAACGGAAAAGATGGAACTAACAGTGACAGGAAAAAAAATCTATGATTTTATTTTTAAAATAACTTGAATATCATATGGCAACAATTTGTAGGTTCAGCTATCTTTACTCATTTCAAGTGACATTTTTCTGCCATTTAAAACTATACAGATGTCATCAAGGACATGTCAAAACAAAGTAGGGGGACTTTGCTTTTTATTCACAACAAATAAAACAGTTTGGCAGGCTAAATTACACACACAAGGTATTTCATTGCTTTGTGATGTATTTGATATGTTCAGCAACTCTGACTTACTCTTGACGCTAGCTCTAGAGTACTAGCAAGTAAAAGTTGTATTTAGTCAGATTTTTTTAATGTATATTTTCACAGGGCTGCAATAAACAGTAAAGGAGTAGTACCAAATATCTCAATTATTTAACAAGTAAATATTACATTAACTTAAAAAAAATTATTCTTCTGAGGCAAAATCAATATTACGTAATAATTCTACAAGCAAAAAAAGGATGGCTGTCCATGAAAAGCAAAACTCAGATCGAAGATATCTTAAATGCAAGTATTAATAAAGGATAAAAGCAGATCAGTGGTGGGCCTCCTGGCCCTTCATACCACAAATTTCACCTGGTATAAGAAAAGCTGCCTAAAGTTCAGCATCAAACCGCAAAAGGAGATTGTAACAAAAATAAAATATCTCTATTGGCTTCTACCAAATCTTCTTTTTAGGCACATAATCACCATGTGAGAAGCTTAGATTAAAAATCTACATGAATTACAGATTACTAAAAGAAAAAAATCAAAGCCTCTTTCAGCCTTTTATAAGACTGAAATCTCTATCTAAATACACTAAAAATGAAGGCTCTTAATGTTGTGCTGTTCACATAGTATATATAAATAGATTAAGAAAATAGGTTGTACTGAAGAACCGTGTCCTCATACTTCATCCATAGCAAGAAAAAAAATCCAAAACTTAACTTAAAGCAAGACTCAGAAATTTAAATTGCAACCAACAACTCTAGTGAAAAGAGCATATACAAAATTCTTTACTTCTTCCTTAATTGCACGATTTCATAAAAAGCCTTCCTACCATCATTCCATTCGCTGTAAGCTCTCACAACAAACTTCTGACCATCCACTGTGAAAAATTCTTTCTGAGCAAGAGCTTTACCACCAGTGCTGTGGTTTTCATAATTTCTCACTGATTCATTACAGGAAGAATTTCCACCACCTATGACACCAACAAAAGCCCAGGCTTGCCTGTAAAAAGTGCAAGTATAAGTTTAAATGGAATGGTACTTAGCACATTCTTCACAAACAGGTAAAGGACAAAACAAGGAACACAGAAGTCATAAGTAATCCTTTTGCTGCTTATTCTTTGAAATTAATTTTAAAATACAACTTCAAAATGCAAAAAAAAAAAAAGGGTAAACCTCATTAAAAAGAAACAGTTTAAAATTATTACATGTCCTACATAAAAACTGGCAAACACAAGAGCTCTTAAAGGAGAAGACTTTCAGATACGTTTTTAGCACAACATTCAAGAAGCTAGTTTTTTCCAAAAGCAAATCACAAGAGATGGGCGACAGAAGTAATACAGGATCTTGCTCCCAAAAAGTTTTACCGGGGCACTGGAAGACTAGAAACCAGTGCTGATGTTTCTGCTGCAGCCTGCTACTGTCATAGCTCCGCAGTAAGGGGTAGGCTGCAGCAGTGGCCAGGAGTCCCAGGTGACTGCACTTGCATGAGGCCGTAAGGGACGGACACAGTCAGCAGCAGTTGCTGGTGATCACTGTGCTGGATGGGCAACACCTTTTGACTCTTTCATAATACTCAGACCCAGAAAACAAGACGTATTCTGTTATACAACCATTCCATGATCATCAGTGTTTCTGAGGGCTGAGACCAAGGATTTCTATTTTTCCTCATCAGCCCTTCACTCAGCTGGATACTTACTTGGCTGAGCATCTGCATGGAGCAGGGAACTGTCCTGGATGTACTTCCCCTTCCTACGGCTCTGCTCAATGCATCAACAGTTTTGGAAATTAAAAACAAACTGCATGCCACAGAAAGCTGCCACCAAGTTCAAAACACTAAACTATTTTGCTCTCCTTTACTGCTCTGTAATACCATAATTATGTGCGTAGAGGGAGTAGTTGAGATCATCCTTTAAAAAATGAACAATTTTGCATCATTAAAGTTGAATCATTCAGCACAAATAAAAACAGCATCAGTTACCAGGACTGTAGGCTGTTACTAATGATTGAATCAAAGTTCGATATTAAAACCACCTTTAATCCAGTTGTCTTTTTTTTTTTTTCACTCTTCTCATGATACTCTTATTGATGGGATTAAAAGGCCAAACAAAACCAGTTCAGCAGAGAATGAAGAAAGCCTGCTTCTTGCCAGCTGCAGGCTGAAGAAGTTCCTCATCTCAGACAAACTGGTGTGGAGGCCATGGGCAGAGACGAACACCAGAAACTGACACCTCCAGGTCAGGCTGAGGCTAGCTGCACAGCTACCTGAACAACCACTACATGAGCTTCACTGCTTTCAGGAGGTGGCATTTATTACAGGCCCCAGCACCTCTGGCCAAACTGCTTCAGAGGTAGCACTACAAGCACTTTGCATCCCATGACCACATGCTTACATAGCTATTGACACAAATGCGCTCCTGACAGGAACCGAGGTCAGAACATGCCATCCTGACTGATGGCCCAGCCAAAGCAGAGGGAGGAAACTTACTGGAAAACAGATGTTGCAGGATAGTGAGGGGTAAGAATAGAATGGAAAAACTAAATGACCAATTTCCTGGAAAACAGAAACAGGTTATGCAACACCATCTCGGTGGAAGGTGAAGAATGGACTGGCAGTTAGAAGACTGAGGGTCCCTTTCACTTGCATTGCTAACCCTGTGCAACAAAGCTACATTCAGAACACGCACTGCAAAAAGCCATTTGCAACAAATAAATAAATGGCATAGCCGCTTAAACCTCCTGCTTTAATAATTACTATTATGCCTCTTTTTCTGTCGCATCATCCAAACTCTGACCTACTGAAAATAATAGTCAGAATATAAAGAAAAACCTTAAAAGTATACTTCAATAACAAAGCATTTTACAGATCAGTTTTCTTGTAGAATCAGAGGAGGGGTAACGTACTTTCATTTCAACAGTGCACAGGTATGAATAAGACTGTTTGATATACAGGATTAGCATCCCTTTCCTGTATTTAGTTACTAGCTTGGCATTCCCTGCTCCCCAGACAAAGTCATATGCATTGAAAGTGTCACCTAGCAACTTTCTGTCTCTGTGTTTGAATGAGATACGTTGCTGCACTCAGTTTTCATTTATTTCTCTAAAGAACAGTTATAAAGAGCAAGTAATAAGTCTATTATACAGATACCTGTGCATATCAGTCTCTGCACTACCAAAATGCTGCACAACAAATACTGCTACTGCAGTACTACATTCAACACTGAAAGACTTTAAGAACACACACAAAGTCTCGTGAATCCCCAAAAGGTGGCAGGATCTGTATCTACTCTGTACTCAGCACAAAACAAAATAAATTATTTACCTGTAACTCAATCCTCTGACAAACTTACTTCCCAGAAGATTTTGAATAGTCACTCTGGTTTCCTCCAGTAGATTTTTAGCAGCTGAATCTCCTACAGCAATAGCAACAATGCGACCAGGACTTCCACTTTTCAGTAAGTTCTGGAGCTTCAAGCTGTCTTCTGAAAATTCATGAGTATCAAACTTAAGCATTTCTAAAATCTCTGCTGTGTCCTGATCGATCACTCTCACATTTAGTCCTCGGGAAAAATTCTTTTTAAATGTATAATGACCACAGGCCAGCCCTGAGAAATAAATAGTCTTTGACAGAAGAGTCCACGATAACTTCTGGCGCCCATGCAACTCCAGTGTTCCTCCAGGGCCCACACCAATAAATTTTTTGCCAAATTCTGGCACATCAGCACCTTTGTTTGACTTTCCATATAAAATAATAGTTGCTTTGGATTTATAGCGGCATTTCTCTGCTCCAACATGAAGCATTCCACCATCCTTTATCAGGATAAATTGAGTTCTCAAGGTAATATTTTTAGAACCTTCTTTGTCATCACCAAAAACAAGTAAACCTAAAGGAAAAAAAAAAACATTTCTGTAGGTCAAAGCAAAATTCAGATAGAATCAAAGAACCAAGTTATGCAATAAGAATAACAGAAAAATTAAAGATTTATTTTCCACACCCATGAATTAAGCTGTTACATTCATATATGTGTTTAAGAATATTTGGGAAAGTAACTCCTACCAATTGTCATTAGTCTTTCTAACAACTGGGCCGGTTTATTCCTATTTTCTTCTGTAACTTTGGTAGAATTACTAACATACCACAGTCACCATCAGAAGACAATCAGATCTTGTACAGGGAAGGCTACCACACAAGCCTTGTTTTACTATATCCTAAAGAAAACCATGTCAATGTTCCACTGGAAAGACTCTACAGTGTTCAAACATCTTTCTAATTATACTCCTGGCCTGGTAGCAGGATGAAAAGTAAAAGCATGGGAACTGGCCAATAAAGTGCAACATGAAATTCCAACATATTTTTCACATAATCACAGAAAAAAAAAGTAGGCAGTAAACTGAAGCATGATATTCATTTCATACCTCCATCCTGTATAACTATAGAGTGCACTGTAGCGTCTGAGTTCAGACGAAACAAATCCCCTTTTTTGATAAAAACTCTTTTTTCAGGATCTTTTCCAGGGCTCCAGTTTTTAAGACGAGGATTCTGATCGGGACAATTCTCTGAAATACAATGTGAAATTCAGCTTTTAAAAATCAAGTATCATCACATCAATCAAGGTAATATCAGGATGAACAGAAGCAAGGCCGAGTCAGTCACTCACAAAGGATTCCCTCCTCCTTCTGTGGTTACAATACTGCAGCCACTGACGCTGCTGGTTGTATTCCAGTCTCCAACAATATACCTGAAAGGTGGCTAAATTCTCAAAGCTCAGAAGCCATTCTTATACTGAATTAAACTACTGATGGCCACACGCTTAAATGTCAACATATACTGGTGACTTTCGAACCCTATCTGACTTTTTGAGATTTTTCTATATCACCTGCAGCAGATGAGGAGAGATAAGTGGGAAGCACTCAGATCCATAGCAGTCACAACACTGAGCACTAGATGTTCTAGGCCACCTACACAGGCCAACTAGCATGGTTGTAAAGCATCTAAATATCTCAACTCTGTTCTTTAAGTGTGGGTCAGCAGGTAAGAGATAAAAAGGGATAAGACATCCTTAGTATATTTAGTATAATATCTTACTGGTTAGAGCTATTTCCTGGGAGACAAGACACTTGGGTTTAAACTCACAGTTTGTGCCTCTTAGGAAGTCAGCTTAAATATCAGGCTACAGACCACACAAAACCAGGGACACAGCAATCATTGCTGAACCCTGTTGAAGGTCTGCCACTACAGAAGCACTAACACTATACTACCAGGCCAGAAAAGGAGAAGCAGCAAGAACTGACAGGGTCACGTGATTTCAGATAAAGTTACAGAAGTATAATATTTACAACATGCATATTAAGCAGCTGAGTAACGCAGCAGCATAGACATACTACAAAACATATGGGTAGTCTATTCCTTGGATTTTCTTACCAAAAGAAAAGTCAGACTGAAAGTATATTTCTTAAGCAAAAGACAACCAAAAAGATGCCAAAATAAACAAGTTAGAGCAACAGCTCACAGCAACAGTCAAAAAAGCCTCTTCCCATTCTGGGAAAAAAAGCACACATCTGCAACGCAACTTTGGGGGCAAAAAGCTATTAGCAATAGTCCATTCTTGCAAAATCTAAAGGAAGTGAAACTTATCCACATGTTTAACACAAGCCAGCCTTAGTTTTGCCAATAGAAATGTTTTCCCTTTGGAGTTACTTTCCACATTTCAATTTTCGACTCAGGAAATCCATATAAACCAAGATTTGACTACCAGTGAGAAAAAAAAAAGAAAAAAAGAAAAAGCAAAACTGCAGAAGGGCAAAAGGCATCCAGGTAGTAACATAAAAATAAAAACAAAAGAAAATCTTTTGGGGGATCCTAAGAAGACAGCATCTAGAAAGTGATATTCAGCATGAGGGGAAAGCAAAAAATCAAGAAGCACTGTGATCAGTAAGACTGCTGAGCACTCTCTGGATAAACACAAATCTATTGCCTGACTCATGCAGAGTCACTAAACCCCTTGCCCATAGACACCACACACATAAATGCTATGAACAAATACATATTTCCTGGCTGGTAGCAAAAGGAAATGTGAGGAAATCATGAGTCAGCATCCTGACGACTTCTGCTTAGCATGATTCACAGAAGATCCAGTAACTGTAATTTTTTCTGTTGAGTCAGAAAGTAGAGGTATAGCACAATAAAGCAAAGACATATTTAAATCTGTTGTACATTGCAGTCCAGCAAAGACACTATCAGCATCAGAAACAGGCACTTCTGTAACACAAGCATGCTTCTGAAGCACAGTGGATCAACTTTTTGGCAAGCAGATCAGATATGCTCAGCAAAAGTACTTTGAAATTATCCCTTAGCAATTGCAGTGGGGAAATATCTAGTAGTTAGTAATTCACCATATATTACCTCCAAAATTACTGATTAGATTTTACAGACCATGGTCATTGCCGCTACAGTTAAGGTTAAATGAAAACAGAAGCATAGAACAAAAAACATTTGGTAGCTATGGCCTCCAAATTTAACCACTCGTGTTGCAATTTTTTCCAGTCAAGCCTCTGCTTCAGAGCATTTTTGGGCCAGCTCTCTTTAAAGTTTGGTTGCTTCTACAGGGGGGAAGGAGGGAAGGAAGTGATGTTTTGCAAATGGTGGAAAAAAAAGCAAACAAACAATTACAGAAAAAAAAAAACAGCCTGTAAAAAAAATTCTTGAATCTTCCGCATGCTAGAGAAAGGATATGAAATCTGGCAGGAGAAAAGGCAGGAAACAGTTCTCTAGATTTAGTTAAATATTTCTTTCTACCTGCTTAGCCACCGAGTCTGGAGTTTTTAAAGCCCCTGGGAAAAAGTTATCAGTGTTATACTATGCACAGCAGAACTTTATCACAGTCTGGCAGCTAAATTTTCTGAGGATCCTGTTTACCCTGGGCAAGCTCCAGCTGAGAGCCGCAAAGGCCATGCAGAACTTTTCCCTGAAAACCTCCCCAGCTTATCATCCTGACCCTGCAGCACAAGCCCCTGGAAATGCGGAAGGAAATTGCATTTCCAGTGCTCTCCCTGATCTCTCCAGTGTTCAAAACTCTTTAGGAAAAAAAAAGATGATGACAGGAAGATAAAAGCAAGGAGGAAAAAAGAAAGCAGCTGATAGGCAGGAACAGAAATGCAGTCAAGTATCATTTTTCCTTTGGGAAAGGCATGACGGAGGTTTAGGATTTACACACAATTACTGCTAAGTCTCACATTCCCTCCACTACCTTTTAAACAGCCATTAAAACTACTGACAATATGGATTTCCAATTAGCCCCTAGGAACACTGCACCTAGCCAGAACTGACGTCATTGGCTGCAGCAGCACATGTGCTACATTGGAGATGAACATATTGACATTTCAATCTGTTTGAAAACTTTTGGGGAGTTGCAGACTCATCCAGATTTTCCTTGGTGCCTCTAGCAGTTTCTCTTGTGCCAAGGTTTCAAAAGGTGCATGATGGCTTTCTCTAAAGCATAACTCAGAGACACTTCAGAAAAACACAACGCAACAATTGATGTTGAAAACTGGCCTGGACTTCCACTGAGCAGCAGTGGAACTTAAACAATAGCAGTCAGGTCCTTGGGTTACTCCTCACTCCATACATAAGTCATTACTGTAGATAAAAGAAAAGCCTGCCTACTAAATCAGAGCAATTCTTCCTGCAATATCCTCAGTATCCCCAGCTATCCATCAACCATATGCTGGCCATGCATCTAGTGCTAAAAAGTCTGCACAACTCAATGTCTCTAGAATGAGCTAGCGTAGATGAAACAAAACCATTCCAATATCACATTTCTGAAAAAGGGCAAGTCATCTCCTTTATATTATCACCTTTTAAGGCATAAAGGGAGTATTACTTTACATATTCCATTGCACAGTAACACCCCATTTCTACTAAAGCCATCATCAAAATCTACAACTTTTAGTTAATTAAAATCTGAAGTCTCGGTATCAAAGAAGAATGGTTCTTCTTCCCCCCACAAAGTATTTCTCAGAGTCAACTGGCTAAGTCAGCCTTCAGCCTTCTCTTGGACTTGGCTATAACTGAAGAACTTCCTGCAGATAAGTACTCCTGATAGCAGTGATCTGAAACACTACATAGCAGTAACTTTCCACTTACCTCAGGCTTTTTTTTCTTCATAATTATTATGCAATATCACTAAGTAAATTCACCCAAGAAGACATCTCCACAAGCCGCCACCAAGAGTGCCTGGGTTAGATGTGTGCATCCATTTTGTACTTAATATTGAAATCCTCAACTGGTTATCTAACTTGTTCAACTTGTGCTGCATTGACTTTGGAAACCGAATCTTTTGAGTTACTATGCCAAAAGCCACTGAGGAGTCTAAGGTCTGTTGCAACATAACAGTTAACAGTTTCAACTCAAAACCCTATTTAGCCTTTAGAAACCTGATTTCTGCCTTAAACAAACAAAAACCCCAAACCAAACACCAACAACGCATGTCCCAATCCATGCTATCAACTTTTTGCAACTGCACCTCATAGCAACTCCCAGCAGTATTTAGTGAGGTGGATGTATACTTAGTGATCAGCAGTTACTCACACCACCTGTTCATGCTTTATAACCACTGACACATTTGGGAGGTTTTCCAAATTCCAGGAAAGTTCCCCGGTTTTCTAAGGTGAGCTAAAAAAAATCAGGGCTAATAGATCAAGAAGATCCCCACCCAATTTGTGAGTAAACAAAGCAAACTTACACTGTTGGTATAAATCCTCCTAGATTTAAAATATTTTTACTTAAACTCTCTTTTACTGCCTTCCTTACTTACTGCTTAAACAGACAGAATTTCACTTTACCAGCAATTTGTGAAAATATCATATAGATTCTGCTGCAGATAAAAATAATTACACCTACACAACATTCATGCTTCCTTCTCCCTCACCAGCAGTCTTTACTTACTGCTATGACTTTTTGTTTCATGAAAGTAAATCAAATCATGCACAGAAAAAAAATATAAAAATGACACTGATCACAGAAAAAGCAGCTGATCTCAAACCCCAAACACCACTTTCCTCAATATTAAATACGCATCCTGTTTTTCAATGTAACTTTTAATACTAACCCTGAAGCTGAATTATTGAATAATATTCACAGTAATCATAACATCTAGCATGATTTTGCTTGCAAATGAACTTACCATCCGGAGCATATTTTGAAGCTATTCCCCAAAAAATCCCCAGTGCAATGAAAAGTGAAAGGCTAGAAATGGCAAAGCAAATGAGAGTATTTTTATGCCTGTTGGCTTCTGCCTGACGGCGGTGCTGATCCACTGGTAAGGATGGGAGTCTTGTCCGGGCTTCTTGTCTTGCAGAGGTAAATTCAGCTGCAGCATGGCTCTGTGATGGTGGCGGGGGACGGAGAGGAGCAATTCTCCCTGGGATGTACCCTGAAGACCTGTGACTGCTCCCGTTCTGAGGCCGAAGGAACTCAGGGGAGCTCCCCCTGGCATCAGTGTCTTGCATGTTATAGAGTCACTGGAACATGCACACAGACACACAGAGGGGAAAAAATAAGAGACAGGTTTTTAGAATACATAAAAGTTAAAAAAAAACCACAAAAAACCAAACAAAAAGCAATTTTAAGCTACATGCCTTTTGTAGAAGAACAGCCACTGAAACTATGGCTGTTTAAAAAGTATCAGTGACTCAGTTGCTACTGGTCATTTGCCCTGGTATAGCAGACTGAAAACAAAATTAAACTCAAAAGCATCTGGTATGGAAACGCATTACAGCCCAGACTATTTCTTCATAGTTCTACGAGGTATTTTTCAAAGAACGTTATCATAGTTAACTTGTATTATGCAATTAAGAAACAAACTGAACAATGAGAAAGCTAGCAACCCCTCCTTTAGCTACACAAAGAATGCCTAAATGTATTTCTTCTGCATGCAGAAACTGAACAAACTCTTCATTGTTTTCCTGTGCAGAAAAGAAGCTGAAGCAAGCCCTCCTTCAACAATACAAGCAGTAAAAATCATTTAAATATATTATATAAAATACTAAACATAATTTTATTTACATACATGCTGATGCAACTTAGACAATGCTTCTAATTAGCTGTGGCAGATAGAACACACAAGTTTGGTTGCTAGCAAAGGTACATCAAGAATAGTCCTGTAAAAAGTTATCTGCACCTTGATCAGCCAACCTCATGGTGTTTCTTTTTGCTGAAATGCCTGGGTTTGGTCTCAAAGCCTTGCAGCAACATCACTGCTTCAGATCTCTACACCTATCACCCAGAAGTGAGCACTACTTATTTTTTTTTTTTTTTTTTCCCCAGTTACTAGCATTGTTTCTATCTTTTCCCACAGCAACTAGTGAGGAAAGCCTAACAAAAGCATCACTATCTGGCCCATCCTCATCAGCAGTTCTAACCTACCATGCTGTTCTGGTTTGATTTAAGAGATACAAAACTTCAGTTGACTGTTCTCTTATGCTTTCTGCTCAGCTGTGTTGTACTGTATGGAGTATTCTCAAAGCTGCCATGATTTTTTTTTTTTAATTAATGCGTCTTAGGGAAGGGATTTTTGGGAAGGCTGCTGAAGTTTCAATTAACTGAAACTCAACTTTCTAAACTCAGTTCTGAAGGGGATTTAGGCATAGATGATGTATATTAAATAGCAAAATAAAACCTATAAAAAATGGAAGAGCATAAAGATCCTTCTTCTCTTTTATTAAACAAAGGGAAGTTTGAGCTATACTCTGAAGTGCCAGGCACGCTGATTAAGGAGTAACATGACAGCTGTAACCTTACTCTGGGAAGCAGCTAAGGAGCCTTTTGTCTCACATGCTGCAAAATCTGATACTTCGCTGTTTCAAGGCAAAAGAGTTGTTATATATGCCCTTTCTTTGGAGACAATACATCTCCAGATGTACGCACAATGACAATACAGGCACTGAAATATTAACTGGAGTAGCCATCTCAGAGTGCAAAAACTATGCGTAGTCCTCCAACAACGTTCCTTGCACCTGCACATTGTAGCAAATTGATTTTCAGCATTCTCCTTTCCGTACTTTGAGAAACTACTTCCCAAACCTGACCTTCTCCACTCAAACTTGACTGGCCAATGTGTTATGAGCACTGTGGAACAGCTTGCTTTCACCACAAGTGCTTTTACATTCAACTAATAATTTTTCAGCAGTGAAAACTCAACCATTTCTATGTTTTAGAAGTGGTGTTAAAGCTGAATAGAGAAAAAGCTTTTCAACTAAATCAAAGGCAGTATTTATGTCCAGCTGAAACAAATACTGAAGTATCTTTTTAATTAAATATCTGGAGAAATCTGATCCAGCACTGAAATTTTTTTTACACTTTGGGCCCCCAGCTCCTTAAACTTGATTAAAAAGTTTACAGATAAGGCTTTTATCTATCACACAGACAAAATTACTCCAAAGCGTTCATTATAACATGACACAAAGATATAACAAGTTTGTTAACTGCTCAGCTATATTAACTAAATCCAGAATGGTTATACAAAACTTAAACTTACTTTTACAAAATAATTTTACTGCAATTTTGCCTATTAAGGCTTCTTAAAGTATTGCTAGTTATTTAATGAATAAAATCATTCATTACAATTGATATCAAAAACACTTATGTCATATTTCAAGCATATTTTGTTTTGCACAAAGCATTCCACCTTGTTTGTGAGCCTCATTTTGCAAACTGTAAAATTCTTCAAACTATCTCACTCAAGTGCAAACAAAGGTCACCCCAAGGATGAGTGGAAAAGAGACTGCCTTAGAGGATCATAGAATCACAGAATTATAGAATGGTTTGGGCTGGAAGGGACCTTAAAGATCATCTAATGCCAATCCCCCTGCCATGGACAGGGACAAAAGAGACCTATTAAAAAATAAAAACAATGAAACAAAGCTATAAGTAGATACTTAGCACAATCAAAATATTTAATATATCATTTTCCATTACAACAGGAGTAAGTATTTCAACATTTCCTTCCCTCTTCCTGTGTTATTTGAAATTCTTTAGCTGTAAGAAAGATCTTTCCTAAACTGTAAAGTGGCTACTGGATTTTCTTTAAAATTAAGACACATTAATAACCTGATATAAATTATTGACTTTTCACTTCTATTCTGTGGAAGTCTTCAGATAGTACCACACAAATGCAAGTGCAACAATTAGCTATATGGCCAGCTACACGGCCCTAGAGAATGAGGTTATTTGGCTGCACAGAGTTTGACTAAAATGCAAGGAAAAAAAAACCTCATCTGTTTTAACTACTTAAATACTATATTTCCTTTCAAGTTCCCATGCACTTGAATTTTTCCATGTAACACTCTTTGTTTCTCTACTCAAGGTTTGACATTTCCCTTTGATTTGTGCCTATGCAGTATTGCTTCAAAAAAAAAAAAAAGGGGTGGGGAGGGGAAGCAGGGGTGGGTAAAAAACGTTGAGATCAAAGGCCCCAGGAGACCATCTGCAATTAAAAACACCAGAGAGGATTCACTTCTGTCACCAGGATCTCTTAACCCACAGCAGCAGGAGTTCTTGTAAAGGACCTCACAATCTGAGCATTCTGATGGTGCATTCCAAGATAAGACCACCACTTTTACAATTGTACTGTAGTACTGTAGTATACAAAGTGATACAGTATTTACTTAGTAGCTTGCTTCACAGTGATTCCAGTAAAAGTCAAGTTCTTGCACAATACACAGCCATTAACCTTACCTAACAGAGTTATATAGAATTCAGTCTGTTCATATCTGCTATTTCCCATGCCATTCAGGCAGACTGCTGTCTGAGTATTCCCAAACTTCTCTTCCTTCAGCCTTTAGTAGGGTATCATACAACATTTTCAAACCCATGATTCACCACAGCTTTCTGTCAGAGCCACAGTTATGCAAGTGTTTCCAGCTCACCAGTACCAGGGGAGCTTCCAACACATGGATTCAAATAAGAGCATCTCAGATGCTTCAGCCCACTACATACTTGTTAATATCCATGTACTGGAAGGTTACACGATCTGCACATCGCTCTTTTGCAAGTGTAGTGCTGCTCCACATAATCCAGACTTCTGCTTATGCACGCCTTCCCATAACATAAGCAAGCAAGTACTTTCCATACTCCTCACATTAGTTGCCTCAGTTTAAAACACTTTTTTTGGGAAAAAACAAGTTTATTTTGAACAGCTTTTGAGTAAAACCAGTGAATACCTGCAAGTCTGGCTCTGCCAACACAGCACCTGAGCTGTATGGACAGCAAACCCCACCAGACAGACAGCAATAAGCCACTGAACAGGCTGCAACATCTCCAGTCTCCTCACATACTATTTCACCACTTTTAACTTCTGCCACTTCTACATACTCACACAAACCCACATTCTTCCACATTGGCAGAAAGTAGGAACATATGCAAAGTACAACCAAAGGATAACATCTGAATCTCCAGAGATGTGAGTGGGCACTCGAAAGCAAGTGTCACACTTATTTGTTATTTGGTTTGGTGCTGGTTTCCTGGAACCCAATTGGATAATTTCACAAGGTATTCAAAACTTCACCTGACACCACCCAAAACCATAGGGATTATTTCACACTTTTCTGCTATCAAATGCTTAGGGTAACAAAACATGTCAAATGCAATAGAAAGCTCCCACGCTGTTGCATCTTTCCAAAACTCTGTGAATGAAATATGCTTACTTCCATATAGTGCAAAGAAATTAACGCTTCCCTTAAAGCACACTTCAAGGATGTACAGTTAAGAGGTCTTAAAAATAAAACAAAAGAGAAGCTAGAGGAGCTGAGGACCACATTTCTTGGGACAAGTCTTTTCAAAATACCACAGATCAAGAGACAGAAGTGCCAGCATACAAGATATTTACAGTATACTTCTATATACGCACCTTGTCTTAATCTTCATTAGCTAGTCTAATGAAATGACGAGCAGTGTCCCTCAGGGGACACAAGGGCAAGTGTTGTTTAATATCTTCATCAATGATATAGACAATGTGATTGAGTACACCCTCAGCAAGTCTGCAGATGACAACAAGTGGAGTGGTGAGGTTGACACCCCTGAGGGATGGAATGCCATTCAGAGGTACCCTGACAAACTGGAGAAGTTGGCTTGTGAAAATCTCATGAGGTTCAACAAGGTGAAGTGCAAGGTCCTGCACCTGGGTCTGTGCAGCCCTCAGTATCGATACAGGCTGGGGGAAGAAGTGATTGAGAGCAGCCCTGAGGAGGACTTTGGGGTCCTGCTGGATGAGAAGCTGGACATGAGTAGGCAACGTACTCCTGAAGCCCTGAAGACCAACTGTACTCTGAGCTGCATCAAAAGGAGCATGGCCAGCAGGTTGATGGAAGCGATTCTGCCCCTCTACTCTGCTCCATACCTAGAATACTGTCACTATGGAGCCCTCGGCACAGGAGTGACATGAAACTGTTGGAGCAAGTCCAGAGGAGGGCAACAAAAATGATGAATGGTGTGGAACACATCTCCTGTGAAGAAAGGCTGAGAGAGTTCAGGTTGTTTACCTTATAGAAGAGTCTGAGAAGACCTTATTGTGGCCTTTCAATACTTACAGAGAGCTTATAAGAAAGATAGGGAAAAACTTTTTAGCAGGGCCTGTAATAGTAGGACAAGTGGTAATATTTTTAAACTAAAAGGGGAAAAGCTTAGATGGGATATTAGGAAGAAATTTTTTTATGCAGAGGCTAGTGAAACACTGGAATAGGTTGCCCAGAGAGGTGGCAGATGCCCCATCCCTGGAAACATTCACAGTCAGGTTGTATGGGGCTCTGAGCAACCTGAGTGATTTAAAGACATCCCTACTCACTCCAAATTCAATCCCATTCAATCCAAACCATTCTATGATTCCATGAAATTTTTTTGAGTGCATGAGCCTCTCTTCAGGTCAGAAGCAAATTTCAAACCTATATAATTAAACTTTCCCTACTTATATATATATATATGTTTAGGTGATATGCAAAATGATTTATTTATTATCTATCAACTAGAAAGAATGTGGGTGCAAGGGGAGAGGATGGTGAGAAGATTGCTTCCCAAGGGAAAGCGACAGGTAATTTTCAGCCTGTGGAATATGTATTTGTCTGTGGGAACAAGTATGAAATTGCTGCACATCAAGCAAAACCACTCTTGAGTTCACAGCTTGCAGCATACAGCAGAGCCACAAACTTGGTGCCCAGTCTCTTCTGAAGGGGTTTGGTAGATATCCATTAAGGATGAAGCTGAAAGATCAAAGTAGCATTTTGTACAAGAAAAATTGTTTCCTCCTCCAATAATAACTGGGCTTTTGTTCTTCATCCACAGTTCATGTGAATGAGCTCTGCAGCAGTCACTTGGTTTCATTTACATAATTGTCAGGAAAGCATTTGCTGCAGCAGATGAAATATGCAAGCTTTCAGAAAATTCATGTGCAGAATTTAGGGATTTTCATAGTTCTTCTGCAGAGATGTGTCATACTGCAGAAACTGCAAGGATGTGTTGGTCTTTTCCAGTTCCCAGACACCAGAAACGGTCCTGCAAGAATTCAACTGTTCTTAACTGACCTCAAGACACTGCAGTTTTGACTCTGCTCTGATATATTTGTAACATCTTCAGATCTTGAAACAAAGAAACATAAGCCATCAACCACAGCATGGAACTGTACTTTGTGTATCTAAAATGAAGCCTGACACTTCCAGCGATTTTATTTCTTTCCCCTTTGTTTCCTCTTGACACAGTTATTCTTTATAAAACTCTTACAAATTATGGAACTCTATTGTGGTTTTTATTCGTTATTAAAACAACAGCAGGTTATGCTGAAGGAAACTGTTCAGAAACCACTTTTTTCTTTGTGTACAAGTGAATTGACCAATGCCTTAAATACAGAGGATCCAACAGAGCACACCAAGAAGTCCAGCACATGTGTTGAAACTGGCAACAAGAATGGAATAATTTTTAGTTTCTCTCATTTTCAGAAATGAAAGATTAATGTGCATAAGACATCGAGAGTGGAAACCTGCATTTGAATCACATCTCTGCCATTTGCTTGCCACATGAGTCACGGTCTGTTTGGGCCTTAAGCCTGTAAGATGAGGAAAAAAAGTAGCCACTAGCCTCGTAGGGATATCGTGAGGGTCAGTTTACGGAAGACTTTGGCCTCCCTCAGCTCAGTGATGCATCTAAGAACAAGCCTACTTTTAAGCAAATAAATAGCTCTGTTTAAGTCAACAGCTTCCACGTGAAAGTAATGGATTTGCAGCATTTACCTTAGAGAACCTGAAGATGAAGGTAGGGGAAAAAATAAAAACAGGAGAAAAAAACCACTTTTAAAAATTATTTCTCATATTGACCACAAGTGGTATCCACAGACATCTATGGTCTCTACAAGAACACGCATCCCAACCCAAATAGCTACAACTTAGGACTTCACTGCAGAATTTTTTTATTTTTTTTTTTGTATAATGGTAATACATGTCAGAGCAGTGTAATCCAGTTCAGGCACTACTTTGAATCACTGACGAAACAGAGTTCTGGTCTGCAATCCATTCAAGAGGAGGAAGATATCCATTTTCTTCTTATTAAATTAGAAAAACTTTCATAAATAGATAATAAGCATATATGACATTATAGAATGTAACAGGCTGTGGGGAAAAGAGTCAGATTCCATCTTTAGCTTTGATCATCAGACAGAAGCATAAATGCTCCAAGGAACTTCTGAGTGCATTGATAGAATCACTGAATTATCAATGGATTGTCTTGCTTAAATTCTATTTAAAACATGAATCAGTAGCATAACATGCTGTCTTCCATATCAGTATATGTATTTCTTCTTCTTCGTCCTGGTTCTTCACATGTATTCCTGTTTTCTTCTCAGATAAAGCTCTCAAGTTCTTATAACTTTTTTTCAGTCCAACTCACATTTCAACAAATGATATGCTACCCCTTTTCTGCTTACATGAAGGATTGTCTCTGCAGTTTTTAATTGCACATTGGCTGCAAAGAAAACAAGGCTCTTTGAGAAGCTGAATTGCTGTAGCTGCACACCCGCATTCTTTTAAAGTTTTCTTGCATTTGCATAGGCCAAGTTAAATGAGTTTGCAATAAAAGATAATTAAGCTAGGAGCTCCAAATCACATCCATTGAGCAAATTGTTGTGACATGAGCACCTCTTAGCTGTTTGAACACTCAGAGGATGCCTCATTCTCATGAAGGATGACTAGGAGAGGTGACATATGACATAGGTCTGTACAGTCAGAAGTAGCGTTCAGAATGCAAATGACTCCTCACGTCTCTTCCAGGGTGGGGAGTGAGTTTCTGAACCTAAGTCAGTGCTGGACATTACTGACTTGAAGAATTTATGAATGTTCAAACAGCAACAAGATCCCAGAAGAGAAGTTAGTCAAGGATTGTTGCATAGATAATACTGCCTCAAGTTTAGGAAGTCCTTGAATGGTAAACTGTTGGAGTCTGGATGCAGTAGTATCACTATGCAGTATCTTTACCAGACACCTATTACTCATCACTGTCAGACATCAGGTAATTGTCTGGATGTATACTTTGTCTGACAGGATGTGTCCATTCTTCTACTGTTGTCTTCTGCACTCACTTTTCCAAAATCACCTCTTCCTGTCAGAGCCAAATCCTCTCTCAGCCACTGCAATTGTCTGTTGATACTATCAGCACAAAATGCAGCTTTTCCTGACGGCTTAAAGTAACATGCTAGACTGATATACAGTAGCTGAAACATAGAAATAGTTTTCATCTTGCTGTAGGAATGGTAGCCTCCAGCAGAAAGGCAGGGCACATAGCCACCAGGTCATTGAGAACACAAAGCCTTAAAAGTAACAGTCCTGTGAAAAAAGAGTTTCTACAGCTACACTGGGGAAAGCCAACATGCTCTGTGGTTCCCAGGTAGCCAGGAGTCACAGAACTACCAAGTAAAGAACCTGGTGACTAACATACAGTGACTCAACTTATGTGGCCCAAAACTCTTGTATAATTTAAAAAAAAAGAAAAAAAAAATTTTCCATCTTTTCCCTCATAAAAACCATGAAGAGTGTATTTGGACTATCTCAAAGCAGAAGCAAGTCTTCAAAAAGCAAAACAAAGCTTCTAATCCACTGCTAAGCATGCACTCTGCTGAGCTGGTAGATGCATTCATATTTTGGATTACTGTGGTAAATTCCTTTCTAGGAAATGCCAAGAACTTTGTACTCAACAGCCAAGTCTTGTAATATCCTGCCAGGTACAGCTAGTTATTTTGCATAACTGCAATACTCTTGGTGGGGTTTTTTTTCCGTTCTTAATCCCATGTGCCAAAAAGATAGAAGAGCTACTAGTACATTCCCCTTTGTTAACATTCTTCACAACATAGGAATAAAATCAGTTACAAATTCTGAAGTATGCATTATTTAATGCCCTCAGTATTTCCTTTCCTACTGGCAAATATGCCACTTTTCTCCCCCACTTCTTTCATCAAAATATACAGTTTTTCTTTCTCAGCATTACTATTCCAATAAAATATTTCTGGGGATTTCTACACCCACATCTCCAAACAATTCATTCCCACTTTTATTGCCAAAAACATCTCCATTAAATCAGTGGCGAAATCCTGTTTAGTAAAGATGAGCTAAGAATGGACCAAGTCTTATTATGATTCATTTCCAAACAAGAAACTGTAATGTACAAAAAGAATTTTAACCAAGTTTTGATGTATACCTCAGGTGACTTTATACAACTGTCTTACGAATGCAACAGATGAACTTCACTGATATATTTCAGACTATGCTCCTATCACATAACTCTTCAATATAGAGAAACTGAGATTTACTAGATGATCCAAAAGGAAATGGTTAGGACGGGACTTGCTTGCCCAATTAGACACTCACAAGTCTATGGGGCCAGACCACCCAAGAGTATTGAGGGAGCTGGTGGACGTGCTTGCAAAACCCCTTTCCATCATCTTCCAGTGGTCCTGGAAGACTGGACTGGAGGCTGGCATCTACAAGAAGGGTCAGAGAGAGGATCCAGGAAACTACAGGCCTGTCAGTCTGACCTCAGTGCCAGGCAAAGTCATGGAACAGGTGATCTTGAGTGCTATCATGAAGCACATGCAAGACAACCAGATCATCAGGCCCAGTCAACACAGGTTCATGAAAGGCAGGTCTTGCCAAACTAACCTGGTCGCCTTCTATGACAAGGTGACCCACTTACTGAATGAGGGAAAGGCTGTGGATGAGGTCTTCTTGGACTTCAGTAAAGCTTTTGACACAATTTTATCACAGCATTCTTAGGAAACTGGTTGCCACTGGCCTGGACAAGCGCACACTCTCCTGGGTAGAAAACTGGCTGGATGGCCAGGCCCAAAGAGTGGTGGTAAATGGAGTTAACTCCAGCTGGAGGCCAGTCACAAGTGGGGTTTGTCAGGTCTCAGTGCTGAGTCCAGCACTGTTCACTGTCTTTATCAATCACCTGGATGAAGGCATTGAGTGCACCCTCAGCAAGTTTGCAGATGACACTAAGCTGGAAGGAAGTGCCGATCTGCTTGAGGGTAGGGAGGTTCTTCAAAGGAATCTGAACAGGCTGGATTGATGGGCTGAGACCAGTGGTATGAGGTTTAACAAGACCAAATGCCGGGTCCTGCGCTTAGGGCATAACAACTCTATGCAGTGCCACAGACTATAGGAAGAGTGGCTAGAAAGCTGCCTGGAGAAGGACCTGGGTTGTTGGTTGACAGCCGACTGAACGTGAGCCAGCAGTGTGCCCAGGTGGCCAAGAAGGCCAATGGCATCTTGGCTTGGATCAGAAACGGCATGACCAGCAGGTCCAGGGAGGTTATTCTCCCTCTGTACTTGGCAATGGGGACATTGCACCTCGAATACTGTGTTCATTTCTGGGCCCCTCATCACAGGAAGGATGTTGAGGCTCTGGAGCGTGTCCAAAGAAGAGCAACAAAGCTGGCAAAGGGGCTGGAGAACAAGTCTTAGGAGAAGTGGCTGAGAGAGCTGGGGCTGTTTAGCCTGGAGAAGAGGATGCTGAGGGGAGACCTCATTGCTCTCTACAGGAGTTTGTAGAGAGGAGGGAGCTGGCCTCTTCTCCCAAGTGACGGGGGACAGGACAAGAGGAAATAGCCTCAAGCTGCACCAGCGGAGGTTCAGGCTTGACACCAGAATAACAACTTTTCACAGAAAGGGTAATTGGGCACTGGAACAAGCTGCCCAGGCAGGTGATTGGTTCACCATCCCTGAAGGTATTCAAAAGATGGGTGGACGAGGTGCTCGGGGACATGGTTTAGTGGTCGATAGGAATGGTTGGACTCAATGATCCTGTAGGTCTTTTCCAGCCTAGTGATTCTGTGATAATTTTCCCACTAATTTCTGACAGCAATTTTTAATTAATTGGTTCAAGCACACAAGGTGAAGAATCAGGTCACTCCAAGCACTGTGGGACAAGCTGCCTTGCAGATATGGATGACATGGCCTCTCAGGTAAGGAGCTACTTTAGCTGTGGGGCAGGGGTAGCAGCGGTGTACCTCTACAGCTGTAGAGGCTGTAGCATTAGTCCCCAGCAAACACTCGAGAACAGGAGGTTCCTTTTCCTACTCAGGTCTCCTCCCAGCTCCCATGAAAAGCAGAACAAAGAGGAGGTGGAGCTCTGATCCCAGCATAAACGGTGATTGGCGCTCTCCCGGGGTAAAGCAAAGGCTATCTCATACTGAACAGGCAAGATGTACATAACTGGGTCACCAAATAACATTCTTGACATATCTAATACCCATCTTTCTTTCCTCATGCAGAGGAAAAATAATGACCCATAGAACACTGCTCATTTTCTGCAAACAAGACTTCCACATCTAGATGCTGAATTGACTTACTGCAAAGTGCACAAAAATAGTATGCTAAAACTGCTTATTAAAGATTTTTCTGCAATGTGCTGGACACACAATAGGGGAAGTTAATGACTGGGCTCGGTATTAAAAGGAAATTAATAAGTTACATATAATTAAAGAACATTTCTTGTTCAGATGGTCCCAAAGTATGCAGGCATCCATTTGAATCTTTGATGATAAGAATGTTGTTTTCAAGTATTTAAATCATATTGAAATGCACCTGTCTTACTGCACCCTATTATTACTCATGGAAATAAAACCTCCTAACCTCCTTTCAAGTACAAGCTATTCAAATATGTATCAACCGAGATTTTAAAAAAATAATAATTAAAAAAAATAAAGCTGTGAAACAACTGAGGAAGTCCTACCGTTTCTTCTTCATACTTCTAGGACTAGTAGATTTCCTTGTGCTGTACTTATTTTTATATTCATGCATTAGAGGAAAAACAAACTTTTTGCTTGCCTGCCCCATTGCCTGGTTTGTCAGCTTGGAAGAAATGTGAACTCTACCACTAAATGGTAACTCTCCCACTCATGGGACCAGTTACGTCTGGGAAACCTTTAGTGGATTTTACTGGGCCTGCTGAAAACAAGTTTTTCCACACAGAGGTCACCATCTACTGCTTAGTGTTTTCACCAATTAGCAACAAGTCTGATGAACAGGTTCAAAGCTTCCATTCAACCCTCACCACCAGTTTTCCCACAAGATATAGTGGGGCTAAATTGCTGATGTTCGTAATTAAAAAACCCTACAGTCCACCACTGAAAAAGTAACGACCCACACCTCAAACCACTACATGCCACAGCTACTTGTTCAGCTTAGATGCTAAATTCCAGAAAACACGTCTGCACTCTCACTTTAGCAAGGACCTCAGAACATCCTCTCACTTGTCTTCCCTCCCTCCTCCCTTTCTTTCTTTTTCTTCCCGAACTCTTTCATAGCTGTGGCATTACTTGTGCTTTACATAAAACTGGTATCCTTCTGGACACTTTGCGTAGCTTGAACCCCTGGCATAGACTCTGATGGATGCTGAATTAACAGGGAGGAAGAGAAGCAGGCCAGCGAACCTGACGTGATGAGAGATGTCACATTTATGTGGGCAGTGCAGTGCGCAGGATCCATGTAGACAAAGCACCTCCATGAGCTACAGATCAGACCCCGCAAGAACAAAGATGAATCTCGCTCGCTCCCTGCTGCTACCCGTGGGCCATTTCACATCAGTAGCCTAGATAAGCTGCTACAAATCTTCTGTGATTCAACAGAAGTTGACTAATGCCACCCAAAGATCTGAAGTACTACTTTAAGTTCCCTATCACGTTGCCCTCGTCAAGCCCCAAGCACCTTTTTTTACGGCTACTGGGGAATATAAAATCTCTCCCCTTTTAAAGAATCCGTGCCACTAATCCACTTTTAAAACACAAACAAGGCGACGAGGCTGAGCACCTTCAGCGCGCAGCCCTCGCCGCGATGCGGCACTAACGCAGGGCACCCGCCACCGCAGCCCCTTTCACCAGAAGGGCTGAGACACGCAGCTCCGGCTCCCTCCTTTCCTCGCCTCTGTGGCGAGGGAAGCCGGCAAGCCGGTCACGGCGCACAGGAAGCGCGATCCCTGTCAGGCCGGGACGCCCCCCGGCCCCGCAGCAGGTCCCCGCGAGGCCGCCGCCGCCGCAACGGCCCCAGCGTGGCGCCGAGGGGACGGGAGCCCTCGCCGCGGCACCTGCCCCATCCCGCCGCCTCCGCTCCCTCTTCGCCTCGCCTCGTCCCTTCCCCCTCCCGCCAGCCCCGCGAACAAAAGAGACCGTCGCGGCCGCCCCCGCCCGCTCACCTGGGCCCGGCGCGGCGCGGCGGCTGCTCAGGGCGGCGGCATCTCGCTTCCCGCCCCGGACACGGCGGGAGGCCGCCCGGCTCCTCACCACCGCCCGCCGCTCCCCGCCCCGGCTCCCGCCCTTACGCAACTGGCAGCGTCCGCGGCCCGCCCCGGGGCGATGGATCCTCGGCCCCGAAAAGAGGCGGCTGCTCCCGCCGCCGCGGCACCGCCTCCCGCCACCCCCGCCCCGCCGGGGGAGGAGCGCGGCCGCCCCGAGCACCGCCCAGGCCGCGAACGGGGCGGTGCGGCTCAGGCAGGCTCGGCTCGGCTCGGCTCGGCTCGGCTCGGCTCGGCTCGGCTCGGCTCGGCTCGGCTCGGCTCGGCTCGGCTCGGCTCGGCTCGGCTCGGCTCGGCGCGGCTCGGCGCGGCTCGGCGCGGCTCGGCTCGGCTCGGCTCGGCTCGGCGCGGCTCGGCTCGGCGCGGCGCTGCCCGCGTCCCCGGCCGGGCAGGAGCCGGGAAGGGTCCGGCTGCAGCCCCTGCAGCACCCGGGGCACTTCTCACCCTGCCCTGACCCACAGCTCTCCTCCGGGCGGCGGGGAAAAAAAGAGCTAAATTACAGCTAAAATAACGAGCACAGCGTGAGATTCTCGTGGCCGATCAAAAAACAAAAACAAACAAACAAAAAACGCCACAAAAAAGCACCTCCAAAAAAAGTCCTCGGTCTAAGTGCTCAGGTGATGCCAGGGAAGGTGTAGGAGGTCCCCGGTGTAGGAGAACAGGTAAAGGAGTAGGGAGACAGCGAGGAGAGGAGACACAACGTGCCGCCGCCGAAGTACGTCAGGGAGGGATGCGCAAACCAGGTGAGAGGCAACACGAGAGAAGAGCAGAAAGGTGCGCGACGGTTATGGTTACAGGTCGGCTTACTGGGCTGAAAGGGAATAAAGTTACTTACAGGAGTCATAGCCCGGGCAGTCTGACCTCAGAAAAGAGCAGGCTGGAAAATCTGATTCCGCTTTCCGGAAATTTATTTTATTTGGAGTAAAATCAAACCAAACCCAAAAATGTTCTGAATTTCAAGGAACCACTGCCTGCATCTAGTCCACAGCAAAGGACATCAATCTGGTTTAGAAGCTCAAGATAGGCTGTGAAGCTCCAGGACTTACCTCTGCTGGGAACACAGAGCTCCACGGCACCGCAGCCACCCAGGCTGTCAGCTTTGATGTAGATCTGACAACGGGCTTCTCTTAAATTTGGGACCTCCCACCGTTCCCAGCGCGTTCCCAGCGCACCGAGGTTGGGCTAAACTCAGAAATAAAAAAAAACCAACACCCAGCCGAGCTCTGATCACATTTGAGATCGGGATTCGGGAGGTTCCGAGGTTTGGGAAATACAGCTAGCATTTTCCAACATAATTATTTCCTTGGGAAAATTCGAGGCCGCTGGAAACCAAGTGACAACTCATTTATGTTCCTATAAACGCTGCCCCATGTAACTTTGGTTCCAACGATTTTTTCTCTGTTTACCAGTAAGCATAGCGTTGGGTGTGCTCACAGCATATGGAGACATCTACTGACTAAGTAATAAACTGCAAATCAACTTCAATTAGTCTCAAATCTTAAGAGATTGCACTAGGATCCCTCGCTTGCAGTATTTCACTATGACTGCAGCATTCAGGGTGGTAAAACTGCAGACTACTGCACAGTAAAACAGCAGTTGCTGTAGTCTGGGACCACGATGGAACGAGCAGTTGCAGGAATTCAAGCAGTGACTATGCCTCCACAGCCTGAGCTTCAGGTGATAGCTTTCGGGACTGGCATTCCGAGCAATACTTCACTCAACACAGAGATTTGTCTATATAGACACAAAATGTATTGGGACAATTCCTAACTTGCCCTTCTCATTAAAGCACAGTGAAGGAAGCCCTTGGGTGTGTAATAAGGCACTTTCATCTTCACTTTGATCATGTCTCTGTGTTTCTATTCCTTCTTCTTTAGCCTGATTTTTTTTAAATGCCTATGAGCACAATCCTTCTAACAAATGTGATTGTAAACCTTTGCCTCATTCTGACAAATGCACATGCAAATTGAATATTTACAACAAGCAACGAAACAGCATGGCACTGGACATACATTTGACTCTTTATATTATGTTTGCTCAATGAAATCACGTGTCCAATTACTAATTCAGTTGCCTGTTTGGATGGGCAAACTGCATTCACATACGGTGAAACTGTAGCAAATAAGTGGTAAGTGTACATTTTTTTACTGGAAGCTCTGTTTTTTTGTATGTGTCTGATCTGAAAGTTGTTTTTTTAAAACCCAAAACACTCTTTCAATTACACTTTGACATATAATCCTGTTTTAAAAATAATGCTTAATTATTACTCAGGAATGCCAACAAAGTCTTCATGCAATTTAATTTGTGGAAATCCCTGTATTCCATAAATTATTTAGGGTTAAGCATGTCCTTTCAGAAATTCTTTTCACTTAATGCATTGCTTCCACAAATAGTATCTGTAAAGATGACTTTACCAGATGGATATGTTTTCTGTTCTCATGAAATAATAGAACTAAACTCTTCAAATGTGTTGCTCTTCAAACACTTCTGTTTTAATTCAACACAAAGTGCTGCTTATCCATTTGAAAGACCAGAGTCTCAGAACAGAAAGTAATTACTTTTTGTACACTTCTATACAGAAAGAAGATCAACAGTCTCAGCCTTAAGTCTACAAAGAGCTCATTTCGTTGATACCTGGGTAGATGTTTGCTAGTACTATGATATAGGGGCATGAAGTAGAAACACTTCCACATACTTTAATTAGTATTGAGCTAAATGTATCACATTATATATGTCTCTGTGTGTGTGTGTGAGTATATTTAAGACAACACAAGATGTATATTTACCAGTCAGGCAAATTATGAATACCTGTCAGTTATAAAAACCCTAGATTTCATAAAATGGAATTATGACCCAACAGTTATATTTTTTTAAGATATATTAATACATTTGAATAAAACAATCCCTAAAGCCTGTCAGTATACAAAAGATGAGCATCTGAAACCCAAATGGCATACTAAAGCATTACATCTCCATCTAGTATGACTTCTTTCTTCATATTGCTTTGTGTTTAAGCAGAAAAAACCTTGGCCAAGTGTAAAACCCAAAGATTTAAAACAGCAAGTGATGGACTTGAAATGGGACATAGACATAGTGACCATGGTCTGATGATTTCAATCATGCAGGATTGAATTATGAATGAAGAATGATGAAGGAAGCCAACTTTTGTCCTTCTGACCAAAAACAGGTACTCAGAGATGGGGGGACAGTGGTAGATATATCCAGTTACTACTTAAAAATACATCCAATTCTCTGAATTCCCATCCAGATCCTTGTGGCTTAGAAAATCTTACTGTTGGTGTATTGAGATAAGAGAGGAAACATATATATTTCTTTCTTTAAACCATTCTGGCATGTGTCCCAGGTACTCTGTGGTAATACCTTTTCCATGTAGTAGCTGTATTTTAAATTATCATACTAAACACATGGATTTTTAATTACCTCTCTGAGAGTCTAGCATATTGCATGGCAAAAAAAAAAGTTAAATTCCTGAAACAATACAAAGGTGGCCTAGGCTGAGGTGAGGCTTGCTCTTGGTAAAAGCCTATTCCTATTTTAAAATACTGTCCTTCAACCAAAGTTAACAACAGTTAACAAAACATAACAAGTTTAAGGGAGAAGACAAGAGTCTAAAATGTATACTTAGGGCATTTAGAGATAATTTGTAGATATGTTTTAATGTATGGTCTTCCTTTGCCCCTTGAAGGATCATGCCTTTTTCTTTAGGTATGCCAAAACAAATCCAAACAACTCATTTGCTTTTCACGTGTCCATGAAATACTGTGGAGAAAGTTATTAGGGAATTCATTTACTGAAATCAATAAAATTAAAAGCAAACAACAAAAACCTGTGTTGTGTAACAAATGTACTCACCCGGGAAGTCTGGGCTCAGTCTTTACCTATTTAACACAAAAAGTCTTTTAAATCAGTAACAATGAGTATCCTCCACAGCAGTGGTACTGACAGGAGATGTTACCTCAAGACTGCGGTATCTACTCTGAGTTTTCCAAGAATTTCACCACCTTCTCTAAACTTCCCCTAATGACTCATTACTGAGTTCTGCCTAAATTCTACCTTTTGTTCTTTCCCTTCAATTTGGATGCTAAAAGCTTTACAGTGGAGAAACATTTCAGAATGTCAAGATTTGAGGTCATTTAAAGGCAAGAAACAAAACCCAGCAACAAAAACTAATATATTTTTAATGTCTTTAAGATTTTCTCCTCTATAATCAGACACCGACAGTGAAACAGCAAAAAATTTCTAAATTCCTGTTGATGAAGGGAGTATAGGCTGCACTGAAGGTCGAAAGAGGGATTCACAAATTGGTTTTTTTAAAAGAATAGTTGCAAATAAATGTAAAGAGCAAAGGTGAATGGTGTAACTGTGAGGAGCCAGATATTCACCGATGGAAAATATGAAGGGGAGCAGATAATCGATACAAAAGGAAAAAGGAGAACCCCCCCGCCACAATATAGATATGGGTACAAGGAACCTGTATTTTGTCTTTTATACTTTTCCTAAACTGCAGTCTAATGAAAGACAAAATGTAATAAATCCATGTTGCATTAATTTTTAATATAATCTGAATAAAAGTGAAAATTCCCTATCAAACAAATTAATTAATTCATATTAAGAAACACAGATATTAGTTTCTCATTGTGTTTACATTTTAGTTCAATGCTATTAAAAGCATGTGACTGTGATGCCTTCTGTACATTAACACTTTTTCCTTCAGAAGGCTTCCTTTGAAAGGTGTCCACCTTCCAGGCAAGTAATATCAACATTTAATTTGGTGTGAATTGGGTTGACATACACGACAATTTTACAAGCAATCTGTATTGGCAAATTCGGCTTGCATTTAATGGAAATACTGGTGGAAACTGATTGCTAAATGAGTTACCATATGTAACCATAAAGACTGTTGGTCCTATTTGCTCATTTGGTCAACAGGTGGAAATGATACGAACTCACACAAACTGTTAGGCTAGTCAGTTCCGTGAGAATTGAGTTTGGAGTGCTGTACTTTTAAGTAAAAAGCCACAGATCATTGCACATCTGTCAGAAATTTCTGATACACAACGGATTATGAAACAATCTATATGTTAAATATGTAATTCCCTACAAATTGCTTACCAGACTTCAGTGAGACTATTTGGAATATCTATAATCATTCATGTTTCACCTCATGTGCTTGCTGTAACTGCTTTAAAATTATGCACATAATGTGCAGTAAATGCATGTTCTGAATTTTTTTCTCTTTATTTTTATCTCAACAGAGAATGACTTTGTTTAAGACCGTGTGATATTTACAAGAAAAAGAGTAGAACTTAAACCACAGATTTCTGGTCTGCATGCACATTAGGAGAGATATACAAGTAGGCCAGATAAATGACAAAATCATGTTTGTTTAATCTTGGAGAAAGATGGAGAGTGCCTTTCACTGTAGAGAAATGTATTTTAAGTCATTCACTTCTGTGGTTAATTATGACATATCTGATTGAAATGACAATATGAATATTTTCAGCAGAAATGCTCAGGAATATTACGTAATTAAAAAATATTAACAAATATCTCTAGAAAAAGAACAAAACCATAATGCTTCTAGATTGTTGCCAAAAACAGATGCAAAAAGTGCTGAAAACCTGTATTTGCTGGTAACTCACTTCCTTCGAGAAAAAACATACTCAGATACTTATGCCTTTGAAAATGTAACAGGTAAATTGCAACCTCAGGACTCCAACGTAACATTCAGTTCACTGGCATTAAATCAAAGTTTGAAACAGAACTTCCCATCAAGTACTTCAACACACATCTCTTCCACATGACAATCTGCTAATGCAAATCTTTGTACAAAGCTTTGGGCTCTCAACTCTGATACGCATTCAGACCACAGTCTTCAAAATCATACTCTTTTACAATAAATTCTCTAAAATTCAGTGAAAACACATATAATACATTTCAAAGTAATGATGTAGAATAAGGCAATTACGTTGCTTACCTTGTTTTGTACCAAAGCAATCAAATGCACATGTAAAACTGAAAGGGCTTGTTTCCAGTAAATTTTCAGTTTTCTGTCAACAGTGTGTCACCACATGGCTGACTCAACCTTTTTCCTTTTGGGAAAGAGCAAATACGAAGGCTAATCACTGCTACAGGAAAAAGTTATCTGTTGTGTTCCCTGCATAGGATATTATCCTGACCTTTTGTTTTTTACAAAAAAAACCCAAAACAAACACACCAAAAAACCCCCCAGGAATTGAAGTGTCTCATATGAATGACAGCCAAATGTAAAAACAAGAAATATTTATTTGCCCGTCACAAGTGAATCCTTTGATTTTCAGGGGTGCATTTGCAGTGCTGCAGAACATGTATCACCTTGAACAACTAGAAATTCAATTTTATATATTCAATAATCCTAAAAAACACATAACTTTTTCAAAGTCAGCTCCTAAAACAAGAGCTTGAAGTGAAAGCACAATGGCCATTACTGGCTTTGCTTATCTGCTTCTTTAAAAAAACATAAAGTGATATTAAAATAGGAATCCCTGTACCAGAGCAGTGGTTCATCTAGCAAAGAAACGTGTTTTCAACAGTAGCTGATGAAAAGAGGTGAAAAGAGTGTATTACAAAAGTTAATGAATAGGAAACCTTAGTCCACTACTTCCCTAACTTCCAATGATCTGCATCTCTGTGACACCACTGATATACTCCGTTTTATCAACTTCTATTAAAATAATCTCTTGCTTTCTGAACTCACATAAGTTCCTAGCATCCATGATGTCCTATGACAAGGAATTCTGCAGCATAACTGTTTCCTGTAAGAAGAAATACCTCTTTTTGTTGGGTCTGGAGCTTCTACTTACTTATTTTGTATGGTACCCCACAGTTCTTATGCTGAAATAAACAGTCATTCCTTATTCACCGTCTCCACACCACTCCATCACATTCTCCCTTACTCATCTCTTTTCCAATCTAATCATAGCAACAAAATATATTTATTTGTTTCCTATATGGAAGCAGCTTCCTATCTCGCCATTCTTATTATTCTTTTGCCAATTTTGCTGCACCCTTTCTAAGATGACAGAACCAGAATTACCGTAGGCTCCAAAATGTGGGTACCTTGAATTAAAAAATCTATTTTCTTTTTATTAATTTCTCTCCCCAAATCATCTGTAAAGTCTTTTTGATTTGTTGGCCATCACTGAATAGTAAGCTGATATTTGCTTAACAGTAGTAATTTTAATGCCAAGACCTTATTTCTGAACTGCAACTGTTTAGAGACCATAGCTGTGTACATAAACTTCACTTAACATTTCCCAACAACTTTAAAGTACCATGTGCTAACACAATCGGATCAGTAAGTTTTTTTAAAAGGAACTGTCCTTCAGATTAATTGCATGTCCCTATTCTCTGTCATTTGCAAAATATGAACAATGCAAAAATTATGACCTTTGCTACACACCAGCTCTTTTAAAAAAACAGAACATCACTTCCCTGTTGTCTCCTTAAAAGCAGTCATTTAATTTTAGATAAACAATGAAGGGAAAACAAAACAGGAAAAATACCTAATAAAGTACAGGACATGCTGAAGTCAAGGCAGTGTTCTCAGTCCGAGCTTGCCATTCTTTATACACTTAAGGCTAGTCACTACTAGATCAGGAAAAGTTCTTTCCTGCTGACTCCTTAATTTTCCTTCGAGATCTCTTGCTACCAACCTATTGCTTCTCTCTTGCTTTTTGGTTCCACCCCCTCCCCCTGTTGCGTATTTTATTGCAATAGAAGCACATTTACTAAGCAAACCAGATGTACATGTTGGACCGACACCAACATTTTATACTTAAGTCCTACCTACACAAAACTCCATGCATCTTGTGAGAGGACTGGGAAAAGAAAAAAAAAAAAAAGCTACCACTGGGAACATACTACATATTTATACATAATGTGAAAGGCTACCACTGGGAACATACTACCTATTTATACATAATGTGTCCAAAAGACAGCAAAGATTTCTTAGACAATGACTTCTCAGCTGAAACTTCAAGCTGCACATACAGATAGTATTATATTTGTCGAAGCAGTTTTATCTATGTCTGAATTAGACAGAGCACAGACTACAGCAATGAAAAACTTCGCTGTAATTTAAGCCAAACCCAAAATTGGGAAAAATCATTTACAGTTGGAGGTCTACAAAAGATCAGGTCTTCAAAGAATTAGAGGTAATGACTTCAAAGGAACAAACATGGAACAGAAACAATCCTGCTGGCTTTACGTACCACAGAGCCTGTCTACAAGACTGGTTTGGCCAACAATTTCCATTAAGTGTGGTGTTTCCTGCCATACATTTACACTGTTTACAAGCACAAGGAATCGCCAATGGTGCTCAGCTAATACAGTGACTAGACCTTTCCACGGGCTTAGACTATAACTTGGGCAAAGTCTAAGCAATGCAGCAGCTTCTTATTGGCCTCTGCTACAGGGATGAGCTTCATACCGGCTTTGGACAAAACATCCACTTATACATGAACCTGATTCACACTTTAATCCTAAGGAATTAAGAACAATGGAGTCAAGAGTTGAACCTGGCCAACAAACACTTGAATGTAAATGATGACAGCTACTCATACTTTCAGAAATGGGGATGTTCCTGGGCAGGACTGGTCAGAAAAAGCTGTCTGAGTCTGGGAGAATTTGTGTCCTCCTCTTGAAGTGCTCAGCAATCGGAACACAGGCTCTTAAACATTTAAAGCCCAGCTAACAAAAAAAGGCAAAGAGTAGGATACTGTTATTTCCAAAAGCTACGAATGATTTTAGGCCAAAACTCTTGCTGTGCACAAAGGATTATTACAGAGTTACAGAGACCTGTGTTATTGTACTTCATTTCAGTTATTTAATGTCTAACATTTTTAATATTACTGTTTCAACTTATATGCCTTCCAGGAGATGAAAACTAAATCCTACAGGTAAATTATTGTATGGGGTTTGCATGGCAAGGTTTTGGTAGTGGGGGTGGTAGGGGTGGCTTCTGTGAGAAGATGTCAGATGCTTCCCCCATATCTGCAAGCTGGCTCTAAGACGGACATGGCAGTGGCCAAAACTGATCCCATTATTATGTGTGGTAGCACCTCCATAGTAACTTATTTCAGAAGGAATGAAAAAAGCCCTGTGCGACTGAAGCAGCAGCTGGAGAGAGAAGTGGAAATATGTGAGAGAAAGAAGTCTGTGGACACCAAGGTCAGTGAAAATGTTGGCAAGGCTGGTGCCGCAGGTGCAGAGCAGAGATTCCCCTGCAACCCACAGTGAAGCCCGTGGTGAAGACGGTAGTGAAGAATCTTGTCACCCTGCAGCCCATGAAGGTCCACAGTGGAACAGATATCTGCTCTGCAGCCCATGATAGACCCTACACCAGAGCAGATGGATGAGCCCTGAAGGAAGGCGTGACCCCCATGGTAAGCCCATGCTGGAGCAGGTTTTCTGGGAGAGCCTCTGACCCTGTGGGGAACCCATGCTGGAGCAGTCTGTTCCTGAAGGACTGCACTCCATGGAAAGGACTTATGCTGGAGTAGTTCATGAAGAACTGCAGCCTGTGGGAAGAATAATAGAATCACAGAATGATTTGGATTGAAAGGGACCTCAAATATCCCCTTGCCGTGGGCAGGGACAGTCTGCGAGACCATGTTGCTTAAAAGGCTTAATTTGCATTTTTTATAACAGCTTACCTCTAGTCAGCTTCACAATTTGTATTGTTTATCACAAGTAATTAAGGAAAGAAAACACTTTTTCAGAA